>NC_092806.1:71284515-71965140 GCF_040954645.1 Diabrotica undecimpunctata | reverse complement strand
GATATGGTGATAGTTTACAAAATTTAAATAATAATAACAGTAATCGAAATAGACAGAATTTTAATAACAATACTAGTTATAATAGACAACATTTTAATAACAGTACTAATAATAATAGACAAGATTTTAACAATAGAAGAAATACAGAACGACCTAACTATAACAGACAGGTAGACACAAGAAAATGTGCGTAGAAGTCATAGTAGGGAAAGACACAGAACATTAGATCCAAGTGGTCAGACACAATCTGACAATTCTAACAATCAAAATTTTGTTCAGTAAACTTTCTGAATTACAAGTTAGGCCATTGCTATTATGAAAAACCTTCTGAATTTATTTCTTTAGATGAAGATAAAATTATTGAATCTATTAATTTAATTTATATAAATGCTTTGGCCAAAAATAATAAAATGATTAAGGTTATGATAGATACTGGTTCAGAAAGTACTTTAGTCTCGGAGAATTTTATTTTTAATACATTAAAACTATCAGATATAATAAAGATTCCAAAAATTAAAATTGTTGGTGCAAATAATAAGAAGTTGGATGAAATTAATAAACTAGCCAATTTTAAAATTAATATTCTTAATACAGAAATTAATATGCAAGGATTTATTGTCAAGGATTTATGTGTTGATATATTAATGGGAAATGATGAATTGGAAAAGAAGAAAGTAAAGATAGATTTTGAAGAAAAAATGGTAACTTTGGAAGGACAAATAATTAAATTTATGCTGAAAGATGAGGTGGAAGAAGGAATAAGAGTTGATAGGATATTATTAAAAGAAAATAATGATGTTTATGAAGAAGAAATGTATTTTGATGATAGGGGAATGTCCCAAAAGAATGTAAAGAATAGTTGTAGTGAATATTTAAGGAATGGAAATTTTAAGCGGATGGATGCCTACGAGGTGGAGTGCGTAGAATTGGAAGCAAGGAATAATGAGTACATAATGAAGAATAATTTTATTTGTAAAGAAGAAGATGTGATAAAAGTTAATTGCCCTGAAGAATATAAATCAATAGTCTTTTCCATATTTCAGCAACACAAGGGACTTGTCAATAAAGAAAATAGAATTGCACAAAATTATATCCATAGTATAAAAGTTAAAGAAGAAAAAGATTTTAAAACAAAATCATACCCAACACCATATAAATACAGAGAAGAAGTAAACAGAACGATTAATAATATGTTAGAAGATGGAACCATTGAGAAGGCAGATACACGTTTTATTAACCCTATAGTAGTATTACGTAAAAGATCAGATGAAATTAGGTTATGTTTGGATGCAAGGAATATTAACAAGATTACTGAAAAGCAATTTGAAGCACCAATGAGTATAGATGGAATACTAGGAAGAATAACAGGAATGTCATTTTTCACTAAAATCGATTTACAGCATATTTTCTGGTTATTACCCCTAGAAAGAAAAAGTAGAGAGTATACGGGATTTCAGATAGATGGAGTAGTATATCAATTCAAAGTAGTACCCTTTGGACTTCGATTATCTTGCAGTGATTTATGTAGATGTCTTCATGAGATTCTGGATCAATATGAACATTTTGTAATTCACTACATTGATGATATATTAATTTTTTCTAAAACGGCTGAAGATCATGAGAAACACCTAAAAATTATAATCAACAGATTAGACAAAGTTGGACTAAAAATAAATCAAGAAAAATGTACATTTTTTCAAAAAGGACCAAGTCATCAAGGATCCAGAAAGGACACAAATCATTCAGGAATATAAAACACCACACAATTTAAGAACTTTAAGAGGATTCATTGGAATAATTAATTATTATAAAAGGATGATACCAGATCTAAGTATAAAAGAAATTCCATTACTTGGACTGCTGAGGAAAGGTGTAAGATGGAGATGGGATCAGAGAAGAGAACTAGCATTCCAAGAAATCAAAAACATTTTTCTGTCAAATTTAAATATATACCATCCTGATTACACACAGCCATTCATATTAAGAACAGATGCATCCATAGAGAGATTATCAGGGGTATTATTACAAATACATGATGGGGTCGAATACCCAATACAATTTATTTTAAGAATTACAAAGCCACATAAAAAGGGTTACTCAGTTTCAGAATTAAAACTAGCAAGTGTCACAAAATTAAGATTTTATTTGTTGGGTAATGAATTTACTATAGAAACAGATCACCAAGCTTTAACATCTATATTAAATAACAAATGTGGAAACAGTAGAATACATCGGTGGAGTATAATATTGAGTGAATACTCCTTTGAAATCAAATACATTTCTGGAAAATCCAATATAGTGGCAGATGCTTTATCAAGGTTAGAAAATACATCACAAAAAGGGCAGCGAACAATAAAAATTGGATTAAATAAGTTAGTAGAAGGCACTGGAATTATTCTAAAGAAGAAATTATAAGAGACCAGATCAATTTGAGTGAAAAACAAAAAGTCCTTAAGAAAGATGGAGTTTATTATAAAATAATTAATGGCATAGAAGTGTATGTAATAACTAGAACTTTGGCAAGGAAAATATTTAAAAATTTACATAACAATTACATGCATATTGGTTCAAGAAAGCTATGGATGCTATTTAGGGACAATTATTTTGCAAAGAATGACATAAGTATAGCAAAAGAAATTACTACCCAATGCCAAATATGTCAAATAAACAAAGAAAAGAATTTGAAAAACCAGAACACATATAGATCTAATGTTGTATATGAAAAACTAAATACAGTTTCCATGGATTTCATCTCAAACTTAGTTCCAGGTCCAACAGGAAAAAAAGGATATACTAGTGATAGTTGATTTATATACAAAATTTATTAAACTATATTTCTGCTCAAGAACAAATGTTAAAACATTGAAATTATATATTAATCAATTTTTCGAAGAAATAGGAAACAGAAAATGGATTAGTAAATATAATCAGGATATGTTAGAACAAGTAATGCAGAAAGTGAATAACCGAATTAGGAGGAAAGCTGAAAAATATATCAGAAGACAAAATCGAAAAATAAAAAAACCAATCACATTTCAAAAAGGAGACCAAGTGTTAATTCGTTCACTTAGAAAGAGTAATGTTAGAGAAAACCGTTGTAAGAAATTACAACCAATGTTTGAAGGTCCATACAGAATCGAAAATCAGAATGGACTAAATAGTTATGTGTTGATAGATACAGATAAAAGACTTAGAGGGATTTTTCATATAAATGATATCTTTAAATATTATGAAGAAATTGAATAATATTTTCTATACTTTTAACACTAATAATAACAACACTAACAGCTTACTGATAGATCCATTTCATAGATAGATGGTAGATTTCATTGTTGTGAATCAATTGTGTTTGTGCCCTAAAAATCATAATTTTGGGTTAGATACAGAATTGATTGTGTAAATGTCTTTCTAAAGATAATATGAAAAGTAAAAAACTTACCAATTTATAGTGATGAAAGTTATTTTGAACGGAAATATTTACCTAGATATAAATAAACAGACCATAATAATAGACGATTAGGTTATATTTTTATTCTCTGATATAGCCTCCATTGCTCTATTTGACATGACAGTTTGACATAGACAGGGAACAGGGATGTATTTAATAGAACAATTTTAAATAAAAAATTGAATTATTAAATTTATTATATTTACTAAGGTTTTGTGGATAAGAAAATTAATATTTAAAACAACAATAAGTGAATTATTTCTTTTAAAATTAATTTTGGGGTATTGAAATGATATTAACATAAGAGAAAGAAAAATAGTGTTTAAAAAATAATTTATAAGTTATACACTAGATAATATTAGATATAAAAAGTATTTGGTTATTTTAATAAGTTATATAATATAGAATATATTTATATGAGGGCATTTTTAGGAAATTAACATATAATAAGTGTAAAAAGTTTTTTTTTTTAATAATTATTATATATTTAAGTGAGCCATGTGCATAGGCAACCAAATATACTCTGAATAAATGACAGACAGAAATAATAGTTACGAATATAAAGTGAGGTTATTTGTTAATTTGAAATGTTTAGTTTCCATATAGTCACGGATTTGAAATAGTAATTTAGGTTGTTTAATTTACATATAAGTTTATATTCTGATCTGAAAAGCCTAAATGTCAATAAAATTCTCGATAGAAAAGTAAGGAATTCTCTAGAACACAGAATTTAACCTTTGTTTACGGTAGAACCTTCTCGAATGGTTATGTCTGTGAAATGAACATAATCGAACATACACTTTTTCGAGAAGATTCATATATTTAGGAAATAGAACAATTCGAATATGATTTCTTGCCAGATGGTTCTGGAACATTGAAAAGGTATAAATACTCGGTGATTTGGATTCAAAATGGCCAGTCAGTCAGTAAGGGGGTCAGGACAGTTATTATGAAGTCAGTATAAGGTCAGACAGTTAGTTATTAAGAAGACAGACACAGTTAGTTACAGTTAGTGAAGTCAGTTGTTCAGTAAGTTCAAGATTAGTCAGTCAGAATTAGGAAGAAAGTATAAAGTATGCAATAATCAGTGATTTAGTATTAAAATTTGATAGTATTGGAAAATATAATAAAGAGAATATTATTGAAGATTAAAAATTATGTTATGTATAAATGGTGATTGGATAATGGAAGAAAGTATTAATTGAAAATTAAAATTCGAGAGAAATTCTGAGAACGAAGACATTGAGTGGTGATTAAAATCTATATAGTGGAGAACAGTTTCATTTAGGCATTCAGTGACAGAAAGGTACAAAGTTTTGTTAATATAATTTAGTTAGTGTCATAACAATTTCAATTTTAAAGATAGTTTGTTTAAAATTTACATTGTGTATATAATTTAATTTGTTTCATTTTAAAGATAGTTTATTTTAAATTTTACATGGGTTATGTTAGATATATATATATATATATATATATATATATGTGTGTGTGTTTCATAATAGATACAATAAAGATAATTTCAAAAAGTGCTTACAAACTAATTCTTTGAGAACCGCGATAAAAAACATATATATATATATATATATATATATATATATATATATATATATATATATATATATATATATATATATATCTGTATATATGTATATATATATATATATATATATAATCTCTATAACGATATGCAAGGGACCGGGAATTTTCATCGTTATAAGGAGAGATAGAGACAAAATTCGGTACTGTAATATTAATATTACTGTACTAAATAACCTATTTTAATTTAAAAAATTTATCAAAACGAATATAAATGAATTAACACTCTATTGTACACCACATAGATTTATTGAAGATTGATTTACAATTAAAAGATGTGTACTGTACAATAACAAAATAATATGCTACTGTAAAATTTATTTAGCCTACATTACCAAGAAAGGTTTCCTTTTTCCTTTCCACAGAACTGACCTGACCTTGTCCTGAAGACGCATAGAATCTTCCACAGCACTCATATCGTCTACCTGGTGGATAAAGAATCGATGCTGTAATTTTGCCGCATCTAATGCCTGCTGAGGGGTTAAGGCTGGTTCTGGCTCTGCTTTCACTTCTGGGTCACTGTTTTCTTCTTCTACACGAACTGCTTGTGGGATGTCCTCGTCAGAAAGTCCAGATGTTGTAGCTACATTTTCATCAACTTTTTCAAAATCTGTTAGCTTTTTCGATCCGTAGGTGATAGTAAGTTCAAACTGTCTGGCCCAAAAATCTAATGGCAGGTCATCTTCACCATCATTCAATCCTTGATCTTCCAGCCATCCTGCGTGTTTGAAGAAATTTTTTATTGTATTGCTCATCACCTCGTCCCAGGATTTACTAATCATTAGGATGGCGTCAAGAATGTTTAGTTTAAGATCGCCATTGTTCTCAACCAATTCCATCAAAAGTCTTCTCTGTAATGGCTTTTCAAACTCTTGATGACACTTTGGTCCATGGGCTGAAGGACACTCGTTGTGTTTGCTGGCAGAAAACAAAGTTCAATGTTTTGAAGGTCGCACAGTACATAATGACCAGTACAATTGTCTACAAGCAGAAGAATTTTTTTCCCTTTAAGCTCGATATCCCACTTTCTTATCGCTTCTTCAAAAATTTCCGAAGTCATCCACGTAGATTTTTTATATTTTTAAAGCAACTAACAATTTTCGCTTCACCGAACCTATCATGTTAGCGGTCACTAAAAATGTAATGCGTTTCTTAGAGAGCTTTCCACCAACGCACTTTTCCGATTTAAATTTTAGTTCTGTTTTTGGTATCATTTTAAAAAAACAATCCAGTCTCATCAGCATTGAAAATGTCGTCTGACACATATCTTGCCTTCAGTCCAGGACACACGTTTTCTAGCCAATCATCCGTTACGTTTTTGTTAACATCGCGAGCCTCTCCGCTGATTTGCCTCTAGTTGATCTTGTGCGGCAGCTTCCACTTGCTCAGCCGACCCTCAGATGGCTTAAAATTCCAAGCTCAGTTGCAAAAAACCCAAGCTTTTGTGCTGACCACAGGCCTAGAAATTGGAATATAGTTTATACGCTGCTGCTGGAACCACTGAAGCATAGCGTGATCTAAATCTTTGTGCTGATGTTTCCGCAAGTTCTTCCTGCTACTGCTCTCCATTTCCGCTTCAAGCCATTTTTTCTGTCCTTCCATATCGTAGCCATAGTTGAGTGAGACAGCCGCGTACGGTGAACGACATCCAATTGCTTTTCACCTTTCTCTATTACTCGAGTTATTAATATCTTTTCCTCTACCGAGAACACTACGCTTTTTCGAAAACATGTTGACTGTTGAGACACTGAGACACAACTCAAACTGGAAATGAAAAGTCATCAATAGATGACAACATCTGTGATAACAGCTGGCCACCCAAACAATGGTGAAAAGTACGAACTTTTAAGAAATATCATGCAGGGCAAAATTAAGGGCAAAAGAAGTGTGGGAAGAAGAAAAATATCGTGGCTTCGTAATCTACGTGAATGGTTCAGGTGTAGTTCGATTGAACCTTTTAGGCGCGCTGCTAACAAAGTCGCAAAGGCCATGATGATTTCCAATCTCCGCTAGGAGTGGCACGAGAAGAAGAAGACCCAAACAATATAAGCGAATCACTTAACCCTCTGATAAGAATGAGTAGAATGGGTGGCCGCATTCCTTAAGCGTAAAACAAAACAACTGCTGAACAATGATCTTGCAACTTGTGGCTCAGGTAGTCTGAACTTTAAACACAATAACACATTTGTCATCGACTATTTAACGCTGAAAAGTCATCGCTATAAAGAGAGAACGATATCGGTATAGAGAAAGAATTAATACATTGTCCTTATGACGAACCAACCAACGTTTACTATTTTCATCGTTATAGAGGAATTATCGTTATATAGGGAATCGTTACAAAGAGAGACTACTGATATATATATATATATATATATATATATATATATATATATATATATATATATATTGCATTGGGTTTTTCGATTAACCTTGGATAAGCCTTTACGTGTCAAGTTCGAAGCTACCATACATTTCAATCCTTATAAAAAACTTTTTTTGCACATAGTAACAAAAAACACCACTATGTTACTAGCAAAGTTTTTTAATATTCTAACTCTACAATTCTAAGTTACGGTAAGATCAATAATGTTTTAATAGATAATATATGGTAGCTAATTATAATTTATTCTCTTTCAGCCCTGAAGAAGCCAAATTAATTCTCTTTGGCGAAAACGTTCGGCGAAACAATTGATACACATTAGAGTATTTCTTGCAGATTTCCCCAATATTTAAGAGTTTACTATATATATATATATATATATATATATATATATATATATAGTGTGTGTGTGTGTACCCTACGTAAGTCTTTATGTATTAAAATTATATTTTCATTTTGATTTTCCAGCAAAACATAATATATATCTTACGTAAATCCAAATTGTTACGAAATGCTATGAGTGAAATCTAATCTTCCTTACTTTTTAAGGTTTACGTGAAACCCGAACACAGCGGTTATCGATTTAAAAAAGCGGAAAACTAAAGAGAAAATATTGTAAAATTTTCAATAAAATTAAAGTAAATATAGCTTAGTTATAACATTTTTGTATTTAAAAAATAGGTGGATTAATTACAATTAAAAAAATCCGAGCTGAAAAGATCTGATCGGTTCAAAAGTCTCAGATTTTCAACTGAAATTCATACATTCCTACCAAAGCTAGTATATTTGTAGATATAATGAACGTAAAATAAAGGAAATTAATAACTTGAAACGGCAATAGAAAATTTCTACTTTATAAGACATATTAATATAGAAAGTTGCCAAATCTGATATTTATTAGTATTACAAAAAATACACTAACAAAACAAACACATAAGTCGTAAGATGTTAAGATGTAAGATGTAAGCTCGAATGAGAAAGAAAAAGAACATATTACTTCGTATCCTCTATCATTTGTCAGTTACTATTAGTCAAGCAATCAGAGTCGTCTTGGTAACATTATAATTCAATTAAAAGTAAATTTTAATATAAAGAAAAATCAATAAAATGTATATTCAACGAAAAAATCATTAAATATATATATATATATATATATATATATATATATATATATATATATATATATATATATATATATATATTATTGTGATATTTAAAGTCTTGGTGCGCCAAGCAATAATTAGCTAATTAATTTTTTTTTTGATTAATTAAAATTATTTAAATGATATGATTATGACTCTATCACAATTTTTAATTCTTTTATCTCAGGGTTAAATTCGTGCTTCAATATCTATGCTATTACATGTGAAAGGTCAGGTCCAGAGAATACCGGAATAAAAAAAAAACATATGATCTAACACTATATATTGAAATAAACATAATGGAATAATTCACACTCAAAGGTTTTCAATAAACAAATCTCATATAAGGATTCTCAAAATTTTGTTCTCCATACGTGAACAATCAAAATTAATAGTACAAACAATATTAATTGAAATCTCAAAATCCCAAACTATTCTAACTCTCCTAATCAAAATATTTATATCCTTTCTCAATTACGTGTAAAAATTTTGTTATCAATAAAAGAAAAAACTGCAGAAACAAAAATATCTCTCTCTGATGATGAGTGGTCCAAATCCTTGTTCCTTGTAGACTATATTATCTCCTCTCGATAAACTGAATCTCTCGTTGGCCCGAGTGAAAAATGACTCTTGGAATATCTTCTCTTTACGATAAACTGAATCTCTCGTTGGCCTGAACAGTGACTCTTGGAATATAAGTAGAGAAATATGACTTCCAATATTTTGCTGCTTCAGCTTCTGTCAGATACACTAACTCCACAAAAACTCACTAACATTCCACTACTGCTTGCTACATTTCAGGAACCGCCAGAGAACAATCACCGTTCCTCTCACAGACTTGAAAACCAACTGATCTTTTTCTCCTTCTTCCTCAATCTCGCTAAACTTTTTTCTACCTACTTATCCCACCTTTTTCAATCTCCGCCAATCAAAACTCGTCACAATTCCCCCATTTTTTCATTTCGATAACAAACAAATTTTTACCTATAATTATAAAATTTCCTAAAACTTATTTACAAATAATATTTTCTATAATTCTTAAAAACTAACAAAAACCTCTATCTAAAATCTCTTCTATTTGTCCCTAATCACTGCATTAATGTATTTTGGAAAACCCCGTTCAAATGTCTTTTTGTTTTCACTTAAAATTATGCGGGTCACTCAAGTATAACAAAGAAATAATTTATGCAAAGCTTACTTTTTGTTTGGTACAGGTAATTCAAGAAATTAATAACTCTCCTTCTTCGAAATGTTTGTTGGATATTATCCTACTTATCTGAATTATTTTAATGTTATTGAATTTTGAAATATTTTTAAACAAACCAATATTTTTCTCGATTTTACATATCATAACAATATATATATATATATATATATATATATATATATATATATATATATATATATATATATATATATATATATATTTGTATACACTGAATTATCTATTCCTCAGAGCAAAAGAAAACTTAATTCTGTTATTTCCCTTTTAAAACCAATTTATTTAATTTACTGCAAAATTGTTCTCAAAACCAACTTTCTTAAAAACAAACAAATTTTATTAGGTATACGCAAATTTTCTGACTTATGAACTCTTTTTTATCAATTGCTTTATCATATGAGTTTAAATAAAATATATGGTGTACATACAACACTTATTTCACAAACAAATTGACTGACCTTTTTTATCTTCTTCTGCGATGTCTCCCAACGGCTACTGACTTAGTCTCCGGTAAAATCGCGAAAAAATGAAAAAAACGACGATTTTAGGGACTGAATAACCGTTTGCCACGCTTTGAGCTTTTTTTTTGGTTCTTCAAAGGGTCCGAGTTCATTCTGGAGACCAAGACGAAGCGATTGGTACCTAATGTGTATGTGTGCTCCAACTATAGAGGTATCTTTTAATCTATTTTCGGATAAAATCGCGAAAAAATGAAAAAAAAAAACGTCGATTTTAGTAACTGAATAGTAACTGCTTGCCACGCTTTGAGCAGGTGTTTCTTGGCTATTCAAAGTGTCAGAGTTCCTTCTGGAGACCAAGACGAAGCGATTGGTACCTGATATGTACGTGTGCTCCAAGTATAGAAGTCTCTTTACTCGTTTTTCGAGGCAAATCGCTAGAAGAATGAAATAGCTTTAGCGAACAAATCAGTTTTTTGTTGGAAAAAACTTAAATTTGCCTTTTTTTGAGGCTTGCACCTGAAAACATGTTTTTTGGTATCAACCTACAGAAAAAAATTGTTACTGCGGGGTACGGGCAGCACATTGCAATATCACCATATTTGGCTCCAGTTAAGGTGGGAATTTTTGTAGAATTCCTCATATGCACTACAAGTATATAATAATGCAAAACATTTACGATATACTTACTCGTCAGAACAATTAGTCGAACTGATTGCAAGACATTTTGAAGAAATGCTAGAACACCATATCACGTTGCAAAATTACAAAGATATAGATAGTTTGTGCCAATTCCTACAAATAAGAGAATCGCGCTTGAGAGAAAGAAAGGCGAGAAGATCGCACGAAAATTACAGACCCAGAGAAACACATGAGTACAAAGATAGAGGACAAAATATAGGAGGGACTATACAAAAAAAGAATTCATTCCTAAGAGGGAAAACGAAAATGGACAAAACAGACGAGAAAATTGGCAATTCAACGAGGACAGATATCGAGAAAACCAGAATCGAAACACCACCCGCACATATCACTAGAACAGAATTAATATTGGACGAAATGAACAGGAATATCGAGAAAACCGATACAAATCTGACAGACCAAGAGAAAATAGACTAGAAGCAATAATACTCAGATAGAATATGAGGAAGAGAGACAAAGCGACGAAAGGAGAAGCACTGAATAGCAACCGGCAGTCTTTTCACAAAAGCGCTCACTAGAAACAAAAAATCAAACATGAATTTTTCGTCACCCGAAGAAATTTATAAAACTCGCAGGAAATGATGATCAAAGAAATGGAATAAATTTAAAATTTGTAGATGGATTTGTCAATGAGAAACCAATTAAAATTATAATAGACACTGGATGGGAAATAACGTTAGTCAACAGAAAGTTAATAGAAGTTAATTTAACAAATTTGATTTACAAAATACCTAGGGTAAATTTAGTGGACGCAAATAAACGGACATTGGCAACGATAAATACGTATAACCTACAGAAAAAAATTGTTACTGCGGGGTACGGGCAGCAAATTGCAATATCACCATATTTGGCTCCAGTTAAGGTGCGAATTTTTGTAGAATTCCTCATATGTTTTTTCTGAGATACCCATCCTATCATTGTATCTCCCATTTTGCAATTCTTTGTTGATTTCTAATTGTTGAATTTTTCCCAAGAAATAATTCAAAAATTTCTGTTCAAACTTATTCCAACTGTCAAACTCTTCTTCTTTGCTGTCAAACCATGGACTAGCCTCTTCTTTGAGATGGTTTCTGATCGTTTCTTTAGCTGCTCCAAATTTCCATTATATACTTTCTTTTTTAGGTTATTTATAAATGGAACTGGGTGTAATTTTCTTACATCCCCGCCAAACTGTATTTTCGCATCTCCTGAGCTTTGGATAAGTATTTCTCTCCTGTCTTCCATCTCTCGTTGTTGCGTCTTGATTTCTGCAATTTACTTTTCGTTTTGCTTAAATTTTTGCTCTATTTCTTGTCTTCTTGTATCGCGTTTTTAAATTTGATTTTTAATTCTTCTAATTCTTTTTTCTGGACATTCTTGATTTCCTTGATTTCCAATGAAATAAATTGTCAAATATTTGCACAAAAAAAATGTTATCAAATGCAAATATAAATAAAATAAATTATGAGAAATTGTACCTACAGAAAAATAATATGTCATAAAATTCAAATATATCAACTTTGACCATTCGATAAATAAATTTTCAATCACCTGTTTTTCCTTTGTCTTTCCTTTCAAAATTGCAACCAAAAATACTTTAAAATGCCTTGACGTTCGGGGCCAGGTAATATGATCTGCTTTGTTTTAATTTTTGTTAATTGTTTATCTTCTTCTGCGATGTCTCCGAACACGGATACTAACTTAGTCTCCGGATTGTGTTCCCGAAATACTGTCCAATTTTCCAAAACAAGTGTGGCTCTGCTTTTTCACTCCAAAAATTGTTACACAAAAAACAGCACTCGTTCAGTTTCTCACCAAATTAAAAAAAAAACACTTCCCACTCGTTTCACAATAATAATAATGGGACTCTTCCCGCAAATTGCCTCTTCTGTCACTAATGGTTATCTTGTACAAACTTTATATAACTGTTTTCCTTTTCTTACAGATTTAGAAGTCTCTTCGGACATAAGGAGTTTGGGTCTCGATTCGTCTACAACTATTCTGCTCTGCAACTTTAAGAAATCAAGCGTGTTTACTGTAATTGGTTTTTCCCCCAATTAACAGGATATGATATTGACTAAGCTTTCTTTGGTTTTGCTACAGGCAAATGCCTCTTTGTAAAAGATAATATCTATTCATAGCATTACCTTCGAAGAAAATAATATTCAACCCAATATATGTATATCTAACATTAATTTTGAATTCTTATCTGCTACAGAATCATAAAAACACTTATTACAAATAAAATATATTTAAAAAATTTTAACCTTTACAGGGTCTTGAATATTTATCATCTCATGGCATTTTTTAAAATAAAAATTTATTTTATTTTCGATCTGTTTTAGAATTATAACAATATTATTAATAAATATATATATATATATATATATATATATATATATATATATATATATATATATATATATATATAAAGTAGTTAGGTATTATTGACTGACACGTTATGTAAAATAAAGGTTTATTATGAGGTTGCAGTCATTAATAGGGCAGGAAAGTGAAACTCTTTGTTCTTTATCAAGCTTTCGCAAAATTTATTTGCTTCTTCAGGATATGCTAAAATATGGTATCAGTAAATACAATGAAATTATAATTAAATAGCATTGTTAGTTGTAAATAGTTCTTGATACAGTACATAAGATGATACATTTTGTTTGCTTAATTTTCAACGTACGGCGTCAGATGCATGTACGGTATCGTGAACATTTACACGTCTCCTCGTCAAAGTTGTAGCAGTAAAAAGTTGTCCGCTCTCAAAGCACTTACAGTCTAAGAAACCATCCTTTCACGATGTTTTTTGACCTTGGTATTCCTTGTAGAGTTCTTCTTGTGTAAGAAACAGTTTCTCGAAATCTTTGTAAAAAATTGGATATTGTACTTCCCGAAACGCTAAGCATATCTTTAATATGTCGAATGGAACGTAAGACTCTTCAGAGTCTTACGTTGCCATGTTATCAATTTCACTGGTAACTTTAACATCTTAACATACATATAAGATCGAATAATGTAACATAAATTTAAACTAATAACATTTAACGGGTTTTTACCCAAATCTTTAGTGGCTAAAAACATGTACACCTAGACACACTTATGATGGAATATAGATTTCGAAAACGTTTTGTGATATAGCCCAATTGGGTGTTTTAATTATATACCTTTTATAAAGGATTTTAAATAAATTTTTTGTGAGACATGGTATACAGCCAGCTACAGGAACTTAGATTCCTTGTGGAGATGTAGAATGTTTGTAGATACGGTTATGGATTCATCGGTTTGTCTGTCCTATGTATGTACGTGGGCAACTGGAACGGTATCTCGTAGACACCATGGTCTTCATTGGTAATTAGGTATTTTACAAATATGATGAGATTGGACAACTGGGGATGAGTAGTGAAGATGGTTTTGATTCAGAAGGTTAGAGTTCTACTGATCTTGTCAGTAATACCTTTGATAAAAGGTAGAATGATTTTGGGTTGCTCATGCGGATCAAGGATTCTTTTTTGGATGGAATGGGGTTTATATGTTTTTGAATGCTCCTATTGATTTGGGTTTTGTGGTAGCCGTTTTGTCAGAGTATTTGCCTCATTGAATTGATTTCGGATGATCTGTGATTGTTGTCGCTAAGACTTATGGAACGGGAAACAAGAGTGTTGATAACTGAATTAAGTTGGGCGGGATGATGATATGATTGGGCATTGAGATTGTTGTATGGATGGGTTTCCGGTACATGGAATAGGAAAAACTGTGAAGTGGCTGTTTCTGAATGAAAACATCAAGGAATGGCAAAGACGCTTTAGACTCAACCTCATCGTGAATTGAATACTAAGATGTATTCCATTTAGGTGGGAGAGGAAGAGATCAAATGTGTCTTTAGTATGGGGCCAAATGACAAAGGTGTCATCAACGTACCGTAACCAGCGTCAGGTTACGGTACGTAAGGTTAATGACGTCAGGGCTGTTGTTTCGAAACGTTTCATGTAGATATCAGAAATTACAGGAAAGAGAGGGGATCCGATTAAGTCACCTTTGATTTGACGGTAGAAATGATTTTAGAATAAAAAGTATGTATTAGACTGTATTATGGGATTTACTGTTGAGACCAAGATGGAAATGGTTTCATCGATTGAAATGTTGGTTAATAAAGAAACAATGTCTAAATTAACTAGTATATCTGAGATTTTTTTTGTTATTTCAGTCTTATCTATAAATTTATTGTTAATTGCATAGTATAGGTTCATCGTTTTTCTTTAATTCGACAGGGTGTTTTAAAAAGGTATGTCATAAACTAAATTACGCATTCCGGGGATATAAATAAATTGATTGAATCCAACTTATCTTAGTACAAAAGTGTACACAAAAAAAGTTACAGCCCTTTGAAGTTACAAAATAAAAATTGTTTTTTTACATAATCTCCTTAACTACTTGACATTTTGTAATAAAAATGGACACGTTACTTTCTTGTTCTGAAATCATTTTTCATAAAAAAGAAACAACAAAATCTAAGGGCACAGAAAAATTTTAAGGGGGGTGTGCAGCCCTAAATCCCCCCCAACTTTTAAGTACGTTGAAATCAAATAAATTTTGTGGCATTATTAGTTTAACATATTATTTTTAAAACTTTTTTGCCTTTGATCACTTTTTCGAAAAACTAGTTTTTCCTAGTTAGCCATAAAATTACAATTAGTTTCTACAGATCTAATAATTACAAACAGTTCCATCAATAATAGTCAATAATTTGAAGCTATTATTTATTGTGTAAATAAGTCTACTCTTCTCAAATTTCTATAACTCACATACATTTTTTTCACTTTTACGTTACATTCATTATTTATATCATCCATGTTTATTATAAACGGCAGATTCTTTTTTTTTTCTATTGTTGATGTTTCTATTATTTGTTTCATGGTAAATTATATATGATCATGGTTGCTTATGCCTTTTTTGAATCCGCTGTGTGATTCCGTAATTCTGCTGTCAATAATTGTTCGCTTTTTTCTTTTATTTAAAATTTTTTTGTATGTTGTCATGACAGTGCTTAAGAGTATTATTTCTTTGTAGATCTTGCAATCCGTTCTATCGCCCTTTTTAAAAATTGGTATTAACTGAGCCTTTTCACAGTCAATTGGTATCTGTTCTTCTCTCCATATCACACCTTGAAAACCATAGGGCAGTAACTGCAAAAATCATAATGTTGAGTTGTGAGCTTTTCAATTTTTTTTAAACTTAATATTATTTACTGTTATTCCAAAAACTAAGCTACAAACTTGGTATTTAGCATAATTGTCTTTAATTCTGCATATTTTTATATGCAGTAAGGAGTATGTGAAATTTATTTCAGCAAATAGGTATTTTAGCACATACGGCCATATGGTTTTAAAATATATATCAATTTTGGAAAATGATGCTGTAAAAATTCATATCAAATAAAAGTTTTTTTATATAAGATTATACTTATTTATTATAATTTTTTGGTTTTAACACTTAATCAAAATCATGCATATTGTATTCTGTTTGTTCGGTTCCTTTTAATTCCCCTTTTTTGTTTCTCAATTAAAGAATGCATGTTATCTCCCTCATTTTGGGAGTGACCTGTTATCAAAAATTTGTGGGTAATTTTATGTATGTTCAATTTCTGTACTGCATAGAGATAAAGACAGACAATATACTTATTCTTATTTTGCTCACTGCAGTTATCTGAATATAATATTATTTCCTGTTCTCTGGCTCAGAAATTGTAACAGGCTTAAGACTATTTCGTTTGGACCACGATTAGCAATTCCCTCGAACCAAAGGTAGCAGTGTCCTGCATTTGTGGTCAGGTCAAAAATTGTGAAATTAAATGTTGATAATCTCCTTTTGCAATTAAATAAGGAGAAATCGCCTGATGGTGTCGGTAATACGGCTTGTAAGTTAAAACAAGCAGTAATGCAAGTATTGGATTTTGCAGATTTTGAGTCATTTTCTTTTTCTTTTCTAGTAAGTTCCACTTCTTGACGGTGAGTGTTATAGGCTGCTTCTAATGTAGTTTTATCTAATGAACTTTTGTAATTTTCACATATCAAGCAGAGGTCTTTTTTGGGCTTAAAGAAACTTATATTAAATTCCGTGTTAAATATGGTCCTAAGCGTAGCCTAATTTCCGAACACCGAACCTTTTTCTTCGCAAAATTTTATATAATCGCGATGAATCTCAGCCAAAGTTTTGTCACCACTGACGAATTCTCTGGTAGTTTGTTTTATTAAGTAGTGAGATTCCACTCTAGGAATGAACTCGATGTAACTCATTATGTTTTGTTTCACGACTTCGTCGATTTTTTTTTCCATTCTTGTGAGTTTCTCTTGTCTTGTTCGCTTGTCTTTTGGGATAAACCCATCTACAGTACGACGTTGTATATTTGTTACAGTCTTGTCGCTTATTCCCAGTATTGCAATAAAATTGTGCTTACACACTCTGTTTCTTGCCTTCCACTTCGAAGAAATAGGCATAGTTTGCTTCACGATTACTGTCTGGATTTACTCTTCTATATGTCACATTAGTTTTTCCATTCCACAGTTTTGCCATTAACATAATCCATTCCTGAATTGAGTAATTTCTTTCTTTTATTGACGTGACAACGTCTTAAATTAGGTTGTGGCTCGGAGTCATTCATGAAAAAGTGTAACGCCCGCTCACGTCTGTTACAGTGAGTCACCGAACGAGAGAGAGGCCCGCCGGACCGGCGAATGCCTTGCGTCTCTCTCCCACTCAAACATGATCGGCCCGCTGCGCGCGCAGCACTAGAGAATTAGGCGCGTTGAATCGGTGCGTGCTTCTGTGCTTGTGTCTCTGTCTTTCTCGAGCGTTCTTGGCGTTCAAGACACATTACAGCAGAAACACTTCCTTTCATTTCATATTTCTCCTATCATCGTCCTATCCTCAACAAAATCACTCAAATAGAAATTAGTTAAGTTTAAGTTTACATGTACAATGTTTTAGTAAACAAAATATATTTCTATAGTTAAAATTTGTGCAATTCTTATTTTCATTCAATTCCTTGTTCCTATTGTGCAATTTAATAATATTCATATCAATAAATATTCTACCGAGAAAAAGACGTTGTCACGTAAAATCTTCGCCCGTAAAACCGACTTTACAGGCAACCGATTTTTTTTTCTCTTATTTTTGCCCCACTCCTCCGGTTGACATTTCCTCTTTCTACTTTTCTTTTGAGGGCTTATCTCCACAACACCTTTATTTTTAAGAGTATTAGAATCAGTAACACTATTCAGTCTTGGACAAATTTCCTCATCTGTGTTGTCATCCGAAGGTGAATTCGATTTGGTTTGAGGGTGCCAGGTACGATCGTCCTTGCAGATGCTGCTAAATAGCATTAAAAAATAGATTTTTTTTTCTATTAGACTGCATTAAAACGTCATTTTACGAAAAAATTGCAGATATTGCCATATGGTTTTCAAGGTGCGATATGACATTAAATATCTTTAGTAATAATTCTGTTGCATTTTGTTACATTTTTTTCATTATTTTACTTGTTGAAAGATTGAAGATAACTTTAAATAATATCGAAACAGCTAATATTATTCATAAGCAAATAATAATAAAACAACTGGATTGGATGCAACACTCAGTAAAGATATCAAACTACACACTTTTTTCGGTTGTATTTAAGTTTCATAATATTGAATCGACTACCGTATAATAAGGATGAGAAAGCAATTTTACTAATTAAAAATTTCGGTAATAAAATTACCTTGATTTTACTGAAATCACTTTTTTACACTGATCATAAACGTATGCCTAAAAGCAATACGATAGCTACCTAGACAAAAAAAGCTAGAATTCTGTCAAGATTCTAATGATTAATAGTGGCTAATATGATGCAAAAGAAAAACTTTTACCGTTCTCTTTAAATTTATTTTGTTGTATAGCAATATTTTTAAATGTGTAGAAGCTGTCAAAAAATTGAATAATTATCTATGCTTCCCAATATTTTCTTGTCATTCAATGCTTCTTAACTCGGTAGCTCGGCCCCATAATGAAATCTAATGACTTCGCTCAAATAACTCAGAAATGTGAGACGCTGTTGGACGTTCGAACATTATTAATATTAATTATTATTAAGAGAATGGTCTTTTTGAGCACTAATGGACAGAAAACAAGTGTGAATCTTACTTAAATGATTACAATGGAATATTGTAATATCTATGCTCCTATATTGTTTTCGTTTAATTGAAATTTCACGCTATGATATAATCTTGTGGAGGATGTAATAAATGATTTTAACAGAATTACATTCAAATCAAAATTATTAAAGAAAAAATATAATTAAAATATTTTTTATAAAAAGCTTTTAAGATAAGAAAATACATTATAAATTATACTTTGAGGTTCGATTTGTCCTAGTTGTATTGTTAAATATGAACTCGTTTAACCGACGAATTTATTTTGACGTATTTTGTTTTCGTTAATGTAAATTATTCACACTATTTTTTATAAATGTGTTTTTATATATTACTAGTAACTTTGTCTGTCACATGCGACGGGGGATCCAATCAATTGTCATCTACAGTCATTAAATTTTTATAATAATAAACTTTTTGTATGTAAAATATGTACTATACGTCTTACGTCGTTTGATTTGATGTGTCATATGCTAGTTTTAGACTAGTTGTTTATTTTGTAATCAGTCCGAGGCCTTTTTCAGGTCAATAAAGCAAATATACCTTAATTTACCTTATGCTTTATATATAAAGGAAATAAAATATGTCTATTATCATCCATAGTGTTATGTGATATGTCGTATGTCGTTATAGGTTCATTAATAACAAAGACGATGTATAGTGCCTTATTGGTAGTCTCTTTGTTTGTTTTTTATATTTAAATATATTCGTTATATCTTCTGTTTTTACTTGCTATGTCGCATGTTAGGATTCGATTAGTTGTTTATTTTATAGTCAGCCTGAGGCCTTCTGTAGGTCAATAAATCAAAATTTGTCTGATAGTTGCCTTGTTTATTTTTTCTTACTTAATTTATCAGCCAGAGGCCTTCTTTAAGTCAATAAATCAAAATTTGTCTCATAGTAAATCTATTTGTATTTATAGTACCCTATTTATTATCTCGTATGTCGCTATATGTTTATTATTAATGAAGATACTATGTAGTACCCTTTTGGTAGTTTTGGTTTTTTCTTACTTAATATATTCATTATTTCCTTTCCTTTCATTTGCTATATTGCATGTTAGGATTCGTTCAGTTGTTTATTTTGTACTAAGCCAGAGGCCTTCTTTACGTCAATAAATCAAAATTGTTCTTTTACTAAAACTATTTTTATCCATAGTGCCCTATGACCTATGACCTCTCGTATATAACTACACGTTCATTGATAATGAACACACTCTGTAGTGCTCTTTTGGTAGTCGCCGTGTTTGTTTTTTCTATCTTATTATATTCATTACATTCCTTTCCTTTTATTTAACGTATCACTCGCTCCAATTAAACCCATAACAAAGGAGATATGATGTAATCCAGTGGTGCTCAGACTTGTAGTGTCTGTGATCTATCACAAAATATTTTAAAGGCAAGCGATCGACTACAACTAGACTGGAGCCTAGATACTAAAATACGTATATTTCTGACAATGCTTATAAATACAAAATATAATTAGTACATCTAATCAAGCATCTGATACTAATATTGTAAAGTAATAATTTTCTTAAATCACTAATTTGCTTTCGTTGTAGATGCATGACACTGCCCATCATCAACAAATTGTTCGTAACATGTTTGTAAGACTGACATAATGCTCCGTCACCGCAGCTTGTTATACAAGAAACATTCACTTGAAAACAATCGGTAAAATTTGCCAAACGTCGCGCGGGTACAAAGTCTCAGATGCCTGGAATATTTCGATGAGAACCTGAAAAATTCTAAATTCTTTTGCGATCGACACCAGAAGTTGTCGTGATCGACCGGTCGATCGCGATCGACTGTTTGGGCACCGCTGATGTAATCCATATTCGCTAACCCCTCTCCTTTTCAATGATGTATCATACGTCACGATCCGATGAACTATTCTACCCCCACCACAAAACGCTGAAAAAATAGCAGAATGAACCTTAGCATTTTCTTTTCTAATTCTGTTTACCTTAATTTAATTTTATTTAATTCTATTTACCTTTACCTTTAATTTTGGTGAAGCGTTGACGTTCATTAAACGTCATTTTATCTTGCGCAATGACATATAATAAATGTACGTTATACGTCATTGATCTTACCTTACAATTACAGTAACCTATATTTTTTAGTAATTAATTACTGTAAAGTAGTAAAATTTCTGATTAACAATATTTTAATTATCAATATGTAGAATGAATTAGCAATAAATCAACCGTATATTTTCAAAAACAAAATATGAATGAAATTTCAAATGTTGGTAGCTCAATATTTCTTTCGTCGATGCCGTCGTTACCTTACCGGACAAACGGTGTGACTTCTCATCATAGCCTTTTATATAGATAGATTATATTAATATGTAATTAATACTTTTAGTATTTTTAATTATTAAACGTATCGTTTCAGGAACAAAATATGAATAAAATGTCAGATGCTGGTAGTTCAGATTTTCTTTCCTAGATGGCGCTAGGTATTAAATCTAAACTAACATGGATTATAAATTATTTTGTATTAAATTCTACCTTAAGAATATTATTAAAATTAAATATTAGTTATATTAGTATATAATTAATACAGTATTATTAATTAAACGTATCGTTTCAAGAACAAAATATGATTGAACTGTCAAATTGTGGTAGTTCAGATTTCTGTCCTACATGGCGTCGTTAGTTTACTGGGATTACAGTGTGACCTGTCATCATAGCCTTTAATATAGATATTATTAATAATATCTAGTAATATCAATGCTATTAAAATAAATTATATTAAAAATAGAGGAAGTAAATTATGTAACAAGCACGACCCTTTTAATACTTAGGAGTAGAATTAAAAGACAACGGAAGACAGGAAAAAACGGGTGTGGCAGTCCGGTGGGAGTGCCGGTAGAAGTTACACTTCTATACACGCATTGGTCGTTACAAATTTATATGGGAGTCAATCTGCACAATCATTATATATGTAATGCTATAGGTAAGACATAACAGAAAGAGAAACAGAATTAGGCATATAGATATATTGTGTATCGTTTACTGTATATAAACAACATTTGACCTGTAATAGGAGTGTAGTAAATGAAGGATTGAATCAATATTTTGATGAAAATGTATATTTTTATTTTCATATATGTATGAAAGGAGTTGAATGCAAAAAATTTTTTACACATACTCTGCAGCAAAATTCATTGTTTATTTTGTTATTAATATAAAAATACAATACAATACACTGCAACATAATTCAATATAATAATACATTACAAATTAAAATGCAATATTCATCATCATCATCAGTGGTGCTACAGCTCTAGTTGAGCCTTGACCTTCCTCAGTCTATTTCGACAGTCGTTTCTGTTCATCGAAAACCGTTGCCAATTTGCCGCGCCGATTTTCCTTGCGTCCTCGTCCACACCGTCCCTCCATCTCAGTCGTGGTCTGCCTCTACTCCTATTTCCCACTGGGACCGATAATAGAGTTCGTCTGGGTGGGTAATTTTCATTTGCTCTTGACACATATCCAGCCCATCTAAGCCTACCTATTTTTATGAAGGATATTACATCTCTACCATTTACTATTTTTTTATACTTCTCGTACAATTCGAAATTATATCGCCTTCTCCAAATACCATTCTCACAGAATGCGCCCATTATTCTTCTTAGTATCTTCCTTTCGAAGACGAGCAGAAGATTTGCGTCTGTTTTGGAGATGGTCCATGTTTCTGACCCATATGTCAGCACTGGTAGGATGAGTGTTCTATATATTATTAGTTTGGTTTTCTGGCTTAAATTTCTGTTTTTTAGCTGCTTGCTTAGTCCAAAATAACATTTGTTTGCTAGCAGTACCCTCCGTTTTACTTCTTTAGATGTGTCATTATCGTTTGTTATGAGAGAACCCAAATACGTAAACTTATTTACTATCTCAAAATTATATTGGTCTATATTGAAGTTTTCTTCGGCGTTTCTAGCTCTATCTCTGTTATTTGGAATAGATGCTAACATTTTGGTTATTTCCTCGTTTATTTTAAGGCCCATATTTTGTGCGGCTGTCAAGAAGGTGGAAGTCATCTCTTTAAGTCCTCGTGTAGTACGTGCGATCAAATCCAGATCGTCAGCGTAAGCCATAATCTGCGTTGATTTATTAAAGATTGTTCCCCTATTGTGTAACTTGGCATCTCTTATAGTCTTTTCTAACGCTATATTAAAGAGAAGGCACGCCAGCGCGTCTCCCTGTCATATTCATAGGTATTTAAAAATGACAATAATATACATGAAAAAAATACACTACAATACAGTGCAACATAATTCAATATAATAATACAATACAAATTAAAATGCAATATTCATAAGTATTTAAAAATGACAATAATATACATATGTTTAATTTACCATGATAATAATATTAATAAAAAAGTCCTCCCCCACTGGGAATCGAACCCCGGTCTCCCGCGTGACAGGCGGGGATACTGACTACTATACTACCGACGACTACATTAATAGTCTTTAAAACATTCTATAAAAATGATGTGTCACGATAGGATTTATTGATTTCCTTACTTTTGACAAAACATAACCCAAGATACCACGAAGATTAAAAAATATTGTTTGGTGATACAACTGTCAATTTATCTGACATTGATATATACAATATTTAATTGTTGTTTTTTTTTTGTATATAAGTACACATTTGAACTTTCTTGAGATATTTACTATATTTATAAGTTTTAATTTATAATTTAACATGCCTAACGAGGCTTGTTACTCCGATTACTTGTTACTCCTAATTTCCGATTCACATCCGTGCAAATTTCCTAAGTCGAACGCGCGTATAGAAGTATAACTTTAAAAACCAACAACTCTGATTATGTTGTAAATTTTCATTTTATTTTAAAATTTAGCATTTTTGCGTATATTACATGTATTTAATTAAATTAGCGTGGGGTTTTTAAATATTTCAAAAATAAAAAAGGAAATTTATTTTGGGATTCGAACTTACATACACCAGCGTATGAACCAAACACGTAAAATAGTTGCCAATTAGACATGACACAAACTTATTTCCAAATTGACAGTGGTCATAATGTGATTTATTGAGATTATTATTTTGAAATACAAAAGACTAAAATAACTATGAACTTTTAATAAATAATACAAAACATATTACATAAATAATAATAAACATGATAATATATATATATATATATATATATATATATATATATATATAATTATATAATTATTATATATATATATATATATATATATATATATATATATATATATATATATATATATATATTGATATGATTGGTGTTTATAGAAATTAATTTATAAGTTACACATTAGATAATATTAGATATTAAATTTGGTTATTTTAATAAGTTATATAATAGAGAATTTTATAAAAATATATTTATGTGAGGGCATTTTTAAGAAATTAGCATATAAAAAGTATTTTTTTATATAATTATAATGTTGTAAATATATTTAAGTGAGCCATGTGACTAGGCAACCAGGTATACATACTCTCCAAGTGACATTTTAAATAATTAGGAATATAAAGTGGAGTTATAATAATAATGTTAGTTTAAAATGTTTAATTTATATATATTTAATGATTTAAGTGTATATTCTGATCTGAAAAGCCTAAATGTCAACAAAATTATTAATAGAAAAGTATGGAATTCTCTAGATCACCGGAGATGGCCTTGTTTGCGAAATGGTTTGTTCCAGAAAATTCAGACATGTATTTAATAGAACAAATGGAACATGATTTCTTACCAGATGGTTCTGGAACATCCAAAAAGATATAAATACCCGGTGATTTGGATTCAGTCAGTCAGTCAGTCAGAAAGTTTAGTAAGAAAGTCCATTCAGTTAGTCAATCAGTTATGAGTTTTTTTAGTATGAAAATTAGTTAGAGGCAGTCAATCAGTTACAATTGTTCAATATAGGGAGTTAAATCAATATTAAGAAACAGTATAAAGAAAATAATATTGAAGATTAAAAATTATGTTATGTATAAATGATGATAATGGAAGAAGTATTAATTGAATATTAAAATTAAACGATATTTTGGTGATTGGATATTGATATATTGAAAAGAAGAATAAAAATAAATGCTGTTTGCTGGTTTGCTTGGTGGTTTATAAATGCTGGTGAAGCAAAATATCTTAAATTGGTGGAAACTAATAATTGGAAAAAGTTATTTCACAAAAACAAGGATAACCGAAGCTGAGAAGAAGACATTTGAGTGGTGACTATCATCTATATATTGGAAAACAGTTCATTTAGGCATTCAGTGACAGAAAGGTACAAAATTTTGTTAATATAATTTAGTTAGTGTCATAACAATTTCAATTGTGTAGATAGTTTGTTTAAATTTTACATTGTCTATAGAATTTAATTAGTTTCATAAGAATTTCAATTTAAAGATAGTTTATTTTAAATTTACATTGACTAGGCTAGACATATATGTGTGTTTCATAATAGATATAATAAAGATAATTTAAAAAAGTACTTACAAACTAATTCTTTGAGAACCGCGATAAAAACCCTATATATTATATTATTAAAAATACTCATTGCTCATCATTCGAACAAACAATACATCATAACAATTTGGCGCCCACCGCGAGGCCCTCTATTTAAAAGAATTAGTTTGGGAAGATAAGTGCTCTCATATAATTAAATTAATTTTCATTAGAAAGAAAAAATTATAGATTTTATTTTTAATTATATTTGAACAAGTTCTCAAAATGTCTCAAGGAAAGAAAGGTACAAGAAGCAAAAAGAATGAAGAAGATGTGGAAGTAGAAACACAACCTATACAAGAGGAGAGTTTAGTTCAAGTTCCACAAGATACTGCAGAAATGAATCCAGAAAGAGAGGAAAATGTCAATATGGCAGCTTTGATGTCATTAATGATGCAGATGAACAAGACAATGGAAGAGAATACGAAAAAATGGTAGAGAATTCAAAAGAAGTCAAAGACGACATAAAAAAAATGAAACAGAAATTGGAAGAGAATTATAGAAAATTAGAAAAGAAAATAGAAGATAATAATAATAAAATTGTAAAGCAAATAGAAAAACAAATTGATAAAAAACTTGAAACTACAGAGAAAAAAGTAGCAAATGAAATAAAAAATATACGGAATTACTACAAGAAAAGGATAGAAAATGAGAGGACAGAAGTAAAGAGGATTATTCAAGATAATAAGATAGATATAGAACAGAAAATAGAGTTGCAGAAATGTAACTTAGAAGTAAAAATTAACGAAGACAGGAGAAACACAGAAGAAAAATTAGACGATATACAACAAAATATCCAAATAAATAGTAATCAAATAAGAAATGTGGAACAGAGAATAGATGATATTTCACAAATGAGAGACATAGGAAGACCTTACTTAAATTTAACAAATGAGACTGGGATTAAATTCTCTGGTAATATAAAAAATTTGCATCCTAGAGTATACATAAATAGTTTAAAACATAAATTAAGATTTGTGAATAATATTAATGATATTAAAGATTATATTAGAGTGACATTAAATGACAATGCAGCAACTTGGTTTGCTAGTATTGAAAATGATTTAGATAATTTTCAAACATTTGAAAATAAATTTTTAAATTATTATTGGGGTGAACTAGAGCAAGCTAAGTTTAGAGAATTTCTATATTTTGGAAAGTATAATCAAAATTTAAAATCAAATATGGTAGATTATGCATTGAAACTGATAACAGTTGCAAAAATTTAGAACCACCACTTAGAGAGGATGAAACGGTCTTAAATGTATCTAGACATTTTGATGCTGATGTTGTGCAAACAGTAACTGTACAAAATATGCAAACAATAGAAAGTTTTATTAATTTTATTCAAAGAATACAAAGAGGTAATATGACAAGTAATAATAACAACAATAGAAAAGGCAATGATAATCAACAATATAGACAATCATATAACAATAATACTAGGTATGGTCATAGTTTACAAAATTTTAATTATAATAACAGTAATCAAAATAGACAGAACTTTAATAACAATACTAGTTATAATAGACAAAATTTTAATAATAATACTAATTATAACCTCTAACTAAACCTCTGCATGGGCGACATCTCAATGAGATCAGCCAAGAATATGTCGACAATACAGCGTCGAACTATTGGTTGACATCAGGAAAGATGTTTCCCGAGACTGAGGGTTTCCTACTTGCCATTCAGGATCAGGTTATTCCAACTAAAAATTACCTGAAATATATTGTTAAAGATCCTCAAGTCCAAAATGACAAATGCCGATATGGATGCCAAGCCCAAGAAACCATCCAACATCTTACCGGTGGCTGCCAGGCATTTGTCGGTACTGATTATAAAGAACGCCATGACTCAGTAGGAAAGATTATCCACCAAGAACTAGCTGACAAACTGGGACTTCTCCAAACCGACCATCTTCCTTATTATCAATACGTCCCTGATAGAATGCTTGAAAATGACAACTACAAGCTATACTGGGACCGCACTGTGCTTACAGACCAACCAGTGGCCCATAATAGACCCGATCTCATACTAGTTAATAAAATTACTAGGCAAACAACACTTATTGATGTGGCGATACCCAACACCAATAATTTACGTGTTAAATACAACGAAAAGATCGCCAAGTATAGAGATCTAGAAATACAAATCAGGAGACAATGGAGAATGGAAAGTACCCAGACGATACCCATTATTCTTTCTACCACTGGAGTCATCCCGAAGAGCCTCCTAGAAAACATAAAAAAGCTGGGTCTAAACGAACATCTATATAAGATTATGCAGAAAGCTGTGTTACTTTCGACGTCCAGATGCGTACGAAAATTTTTGGGAGATACACCGACATACCAAGTCACCTAGGACTCGATAACATGGAAAGAGTCCCACCAGAGCTCAATCCTTTTGATACCGTAGGTATCTGGGATGAGTGAATTTTCCCCTTAGAGGGAGTGTGAGCCGTATGGCTAAATCTGGATACTAATTATAATAGACAACATTTTAATAACAGTACTAATAATAATAGACAAGATTTTAACAATAGAAGAAATACAGAGCGACCTAACTATAACAGACAGGTAAATTGTGTTCGAAGGAATAGAAGCTGCGAAGACAGGGAACGAAGTAGTACAAGGCAGGAAAATGTGAGTAGAAGTCATAGTAGGGAAAGACATAGGACATCAGATACAAGTGGTCAGATACAATCTGAGAATTCTAATAATCAAAATTTTGTTCAGTAAACTTTCTGAATTACAAGTTAGGCCATTGCTATTATGAAAAACCTTCTGAATTTATTTCTCTAGATGAAGATAAAATTATTAAATCTATTAATTTAATTTATATAAATGCTTTGGCCAAAGATAAAATGATTAAGATTATGATAGATACTGGTTCAGAAAGTACTTTAGTCTCGAAGAATTTTATTTTTAATACATTAAAACTATCAGATATAATAAAGATTCCAAAAATTAAAATTGTTGGTGCAAATAATAAGAAGTTGGGTGAAATTGATAAACTAGCCAATTTTAAAATTAATATTCTTAATAAAGAAATTAATATGCAAGGATTTATTGTCAAGGATTTATGTGTTGATATATTAATGGGAAATGATGAATTGGAAAAGAAGAAAGTAAAGATAGATTTTGAAGAAAAAATGGTAACTTTGGAAGGGCAAATAATTAAATTTATGCAGAAAGATGAGGTGGAAGAAGGAATAAGAGTTGATAGGATATTATTAAAAGAAAATAATGATGTTTATGAAGAAGAAATGTATTTTGATGATAGGGAAATGTCCCAAAAGAATGTAAAGAATAATTATTGTAGTGAATATTTAAGGAATGGAAATTTTAAGCAGATGGATGCCTACGAGGTGGAGTGCGTAAAATTGGAAGCAAGGAATAATGAGTACATAATGAAGAATAATTTTATTTGTAAAGAAGAAGATATGATAAAAGTTTTAAATTGCCCTGAAGAATATAAATCAATAGTCGTTTCCATATTGCAGCAACACAAGCGACTTGTCAATAAAGAAAATAGAATTGCACAAAATTATATCCATAGTATAAAAGTTAAAGAAGAAAAAGATTTTAAAACAAAATCATACCCAATACCATATAAATACAGAGAAGAAGTAAACAGAACAATTAATAATATGTTAGAAGATGGAATCATTGAGAAGGCAGATACACGTTTTATCAACCCTATAGTAGTAGTGCGTAAAAGATCAGGTGAAATCAGGTTATGTTTGGATGCAAGGAATATTAACAAGATTACTGAAAAGCAATTTGAAGCACCAATGAGTAAAGATGGAATACTAGGAAGAATTACAGGAATGTCATTTTTCACTAAAATCGATTTACAGCATAGTTTTTGGTTAATACCTCTAGAAAGAAAAAGTAGACAGTATACAGGATTTCAGATAGATGGAGTAGTATATCAATTCAAAGTAGTACCATTTGGACTTCAATAATCTTGCAGTGTTCTATGTAGATGTCTTCATGATATTTTGGATCAATATGAACATTTTGTAATTCACTACATTGATGATATATTAATTTTTTCTAAAACGGCTGAAGATCATGAGAAACACCTAAAAATTATAATAAATAGATTAGACAAAGTTGGACTAAAAATAAATCAAGAAAAATGTACATTTTTTCAAAAAGAAGTGATATATCTAGGTTATAAACTTAACACTAACAGCTTACTGATAGATCCATTTCATAGATAGATGGTAGATTTTATTATTGTGAATCAATTTGACATCATACTTGTTGTCTTATACATATGGAAATTATTTTGTACCCTAAAAATCATAATTTGGGGTTAGATACAAAATTGATACTATAAATGTCTTTCTGATATAATAAAGTATAAAACTTACCAATTCATATGGATGAAAGCCTGTTGAATGGAAATAATTACCAGGTTTTGTCTATAAATAAACAGAATACAAAATAATTATAGAACCTTACATTAGTTGTTTTTATTTTGTGATATAGCCTCCATTTTCAATTGCTCCATTTGACATGACAGTTTGACATAGACAGGGAACAGGGATGTATTTAATAGAACAATTAAAAAAAAATTTGAATTATTAAATTTATATTTACTAAGATATGAGAAAATTAATATTTAAAAAAATAATAAGTAAATTATTTATTTAAAATTAAATTTTGGGGTATTGATATGATTGGTGTTTATAGAAATTAATTTGTAAGTTACACATTAGATAATATTAGATATTAAATTTGGTTATTTTAATAAGTTATATAATAGAGAGTTTTATAAAAATATATTTATGTGAGGGCATTTTTAAGAAATTAGCATATAAAAAGTATTTTTTTATATAATTATAATGTTGTAAATATATTTAAGTGAGCCATGTGACTAGGCAACCAGGTATACATACTCTCCAAGTGACATTTTAAATAATTAGGAATATAAAGTGGGGTTATAATAATAATGTTAGTTTAAAATGTTTAATTTATATATATTTAATGATTTAAGTGTATATTCTGATCTGAAAAGCCTAAATGTCAACAAAATTATTAATAGAAAAGTATGGAATTCTCTAGATCACCGGAGATGGCCTTGTTTGCGAAATGGTTTGTTCCAGAAAATTCAGACATGTATTTAATAGAACAAATGGAACATGATTTCTTACCAGATGGTTCTGGAACATCCAAAAAGATATAAATACCCGGTGATTAGGATTCAGTCAGTCAGAAAGTTTAGTAAGAAAGTCCATTCAGTTAGTCAATCAGTTATGAGTTTTTTTAGTATGAAAATTAGTTAGAGGCAGTCAATCAGTTACAATTGTTCAATATAGTGAGTTAAATCAATATTAAGAAACAGTATAAAGAAAATAATATTGAAGATTAAAAATTATGTTATGTATAAATAATGATAATGGAAGAAGTATTAATTGAATATTAAAATTAAATGATATTTTGGTGATTGGATATTTATATATTGAAAAGAAGAATAAAAATAAATGCTGTTTGCTGGTTTGCTTGGTGGTTTATAAATGCTGGTGAAGAAAAATATCTTAAATTGGTGGAAGCTAATAATTGGAAAAAGTAATTTCACAAAAACAAGGATAACCGAAGCTGAGAAGAAGACATTTGAGTAGTGACTATAATCTACATATTGGAAAACAGTTAATTTAGGCATTCAGTGACAGAAAGGTACAAAATTTTGTTAATATAATTTAGTTAGTGTCATAATAATTTCAATTTTGTAGATAGTTTGTTTAAATTTTACATTGTCTATAGAATTTAATTAGTTTCATAAGAATTTCAATTTAAAGATAGTTTATTTTAAATTTACATTGGCTAGGTTAGACATATATGTGTGTTTCATAATAGATATAATAAAGATAATTTAAAAAAGTACTTACAAACTAATTCTTTGAGAACCGCGATAAAAACCCTATATATTATATTATTAAAAATACTTATTGCTCATCATTCAAACAAACAATACATCATAACAATATATATATATATATATATATATATATATATATATATATATATATAACTGTTTTGGATGGGTTGGAGTCAATAAAAGGGCTATTGGTTAACTATTTTTTTATTCTCGAGCTTTCAATTGTGTTTACAATTATTATGAAGAGCTAAAAAAGACAAAATACTTAAAAGGTTGAACTAAAAAGAAAAAAAAACAATTTTTTGTTAACTTACCAAATAAAAATTAGTTTAGTAAGTAAAAATTACTGCTAATACATCTTCAAAATATTTAATATAAAAATGCTTTAATCCAATAAATGTTTCTCCGAAAATTTTTATAATTTTGAAAACATTTTTTTTTTATAATACAAAAATAATTAGATTTATAAATAAGTTCAAATAGCAACCAATTACAAATAGCCTCAATGTCATAAATGCCAACATAAAATTTTTATTTTTGACAATTATATTGCCAAAAGTAAAATTTCGTTTAAACATTCTTTTTTGTTTAGTAACAAAAAGAAGAAGATTTATTCACCGTTGACAGATGTCTGAAAGAATGTAACAGATATATAGAGAATTAAATATGACATTTTACAAGTTTTATATATACATCATAAAGAAAGAATATAATTATAAATTTTGCTTAAATTTTGAATTTCTGATCTTTTGTTTAAATTTTTATCACTTTTGCTAATACAAACTATTTCCAAAAAAGTCCTTTTAAATTTATTACTTTCACTACATAAAATTTTAATGTTATCAAAATCCATAACATGGTCTTTATCGATTACATGCTCTGCCAAAGCACAAGATGGTTTTTTAATTCTGCAATCACTTTTGTGAGAAATAATGCGATTTGAAAGATTTCTTCCGGTCTCACCAACATATTCAGCCTCACACGGAGTACAACTAATGCTGTATACTAAATTCGTTTTTTCAAATTTGTCTATAGGATATTTAGTTTTAGAATATAAAGATGACATAGTTTTGATGTTCTTTGTTGCTATTTTTATATTGTCAATAACCTTTAGTGTTTGTATTAATTTAGATGTTAATGATGGTATAAAAGGTAGTGAATGATAATAGATGTTCTGATTGTTAGATACAATGTTTTGAGATTGAGCAAAAAATGGTGTTAAATTATTTATATTACTAATATTAGAAAAAAGCATCCTATGTAGCATATCTGGAGGATAAGAGTTTTCAATTAGAATATTTTTTAATAATTGAAGATCTTCTTGTAGATAATCTGGATGAGAAAGTTTTAAAACACGTTCTTTTAATCCTGTTATAAGGTTCATTTTCATCTTATTTGTATGGTGAGAGTAATAGCTTATAAATCTATTACTACATATGGGTTTTCTGAACCATCTGGTTTTCAACATTGTCTGTATTTCTTACAATTCTCATGTCAAGGAATGGTAGAGAATTATCTACCTCTTCCTCAACTGTAAATTATATGTTGATTATGACTGTTGCAAATGTTGACTGTTTCATGAATTTTGTGTTTAGGAAGTTCCAAAACTAAATCATCTACATATCTCTTAATAAAAGGAATGAAAAAAGTGCAATTACTTATACAATCACTGATAACATCATCCATGACATAGCTACTTAGAATGGGTGAAAGACTAGATCCCATAGGACTACCAAAAATTTGTTTATAAAATACACCATTAAATATAAAAATATTAGAATCAAAAACAAAGTTGATAAGTGTTTTGAAATGTAATAAGTCAATATTAGTGTGTTGTGAAATCTCATTCCAATGTTTTTCAACACTACTTATGATTAAATTTAAAGGCAAATTAGTAAAAAGAGATGTTACATCAAAACTAACTAAAACATAATTTTGTGGTAGTTGGAAATTATTAATGAAAGAACTAAAATCAAATGAATCTTTAATGTAAAAATTGTTGTTTAAATTATAAGCATTAGTTAAGATGTCAGTGAGGAGCTGTGCTATTGGTCCATTAGGAGGGCATAAAGATGAAACAATTGGTCTCATAGATAAAGTTAGTTTATGTATTTTTGGTAGAGCATAAAACCGTGGAGCAATAGAATTATAAATTTTGAGCTCTTTTTCTTTTTTATTATTAATAAATTTCTTTATGTTTAATTTAGATACTAGACAATTTGCTTTTTGTTGCAAAGTACAAACAGGACTCCTTCTAAGTGTAGTGTAATACTTAGTATCATTTAAGAGTTCTCCAGTTTTTTGTAGATAATCCTCTTTGTACATTACAACAGTTACGTTACCTTTATCGCTTTTGACAATGTAAATTTCAGGATGGTTTTTTAGAAAAAGTTTAGTTTGCACATAGTATTTATTAAAAAAATGATCTTTGACTTCTTTATGCAAAAAGTTTGTAATAACATTTGTACATTTAGAACTAACAACATCCTTTTGACTATCATTAAGTGGTCTGATTATTGATTCAATATCAGAAAGTAAATTAGGAACTCTAATATCAGATTTGGAAGGACATAAAGAAAATTTAGGTCCTAATGCTAAAAATTTTTTAATTTCAAAAGAAAAATGAATAGATGTTAGATTTTTAAACCATTTTTCTTGAAATTTTATCTTATCAAAAGCTTCTATTTTTAATTTATTGAACTTACTAATTTGTATTATATCAAACTTGCTGCTTTACACAATCAAAAGACCTTTTTGTTGAAGTGTAGATCTAATGGATGTTTCCCTAGACATGTTACAAATGGCCTAGTTAATGTGTATTCCCTGTTACATCATCGGACTGGGAATATTCACCATGATGCTCGGAAATTATGTGACAGGTTTGGAAAGAATTATTATTAATTTAGAAATTAAAATCGCTTTTGCTGATATTAACTTTTTTGAAAGAAAATTACATGAGTTACGTACCAAGGGTTACAATATCTTAAATTTCCACATATTTAATGAATTTAATCGTAGACAAAGAATTAAATACAACACAGAATTTCATGAAATCAAAAAAATACAACCTCATACCACCATACAGACCAAGCAACTCACCTTGGTCCTCGCCTATCTGGGTAGTACCCAAAAAAGCAGATGCATCAGGAAAAAAGAAATGGAGAATTGTCGTAGATTATAGGAAACTGAACGAGAAAACAATTCCAGACAAATACCCATTACCAAATATTATCGATACACTTGATAAATTAGGCAGATGCAACTATTTTAGTACACTTGATCTAGTTAGTGGTTTTCATCAGATTGAGATGCACCCAGACGATATTCCCAAGACAGCTTTCAATGTTGAGAATGGACATATAAATATGTTCGTATGCCATTTGGAGTCAAGAATGCTCCTGCAACTTTTCAGAGAGTTATGGACGATATTCTGCGAGGTCTTCAAGATGACATCTGTCTTGTTTACTTAGACGATATAATTATTTTTTCTACCTCACTACAAGAGCATATTATAAATTTAGAAAAAGTTTTTAAACGTTTACAAGCCAATAATTTTAAAATACAACTGGATAAGTGTGAATTTCTAAGAAAAGAAGTAGCCTATCTTGGTCACATTGTAACTACAGAAGCTGTAAAACCAAACCCAGATAAAATTAATGCAATTGTCAAATATCCGATTCCTAAAACAGCACGCGAGATAAAAGGATTTTTAGGATTGTTAGGATATTACAGGAGATTTATAAAAGATTTTGCCAGAGTAACTAAACCATTAACGAAATGTTTAAAAAAGGATGCTAAGATAGAACACACTCCAGAATTTGTAAAATGTTTCGAAGATTGCAAAAATTTATTAATTAATGAACCTATACTTCAATATCCAGATTTTGATAAAGATTTTATATTAACTACTGATGCAAGTAATGTAGCAATAGGAGCCGTATTATCTCAACTGGTAAATGGTCAAGACAAACCAGTAGCTTATGCCTCGAGAACATTAAACGAGTCCGAACAAAACTACAGTGTTATAGAAAAAAAAACTTTTTGCGATAGTATGGGCAACTAAATATTTTAGACCTTATCTATTTGGAAGACAATTTAAAATTATGACAGACCATAAACCTTTACAGTGGCTTATGTCTCTAAAAGAACCAAATTCACGATTAGTGAGATGGCGTTTAAAATTAGAGGAATTTGATTACATAATCGAATACAAGAAAGGAAGTTGCAATGCAAATGCAGACTCCCTATCTAGAATAGAGATTTATTGTAATGAATTTTTAAAATACATGGAAGAACAAAATAAGACTCCGACAAGGAACGATGATGATAGCGTTTCGATGGCTGTAAATATCGACGACGACATTAACGAAGAAAACTTAGAACAAGGAAATGACCAAGATAACGACATTGAAGATAACGAAGATGATGGAGAAATTGTACATACTAGTATAGAAGATCCAATACTAGGAATGCTCATTTCTGATAAACATCTCAATGTTTTTGATCACCAAATTGTAATTGATTTTGTTTTACACTTAGCTGCCAAACCAAAAATTGAAAAAATATTTCCCAACAGAAAAAGACTTTATATCCAAATTTCAAAAAATAATATTAACGAAGAAAACTTAGAACAAGGAAATGACCAAGATAACGACATTGAAGATAACGAAGATGATGGAGAAACTGTACATACTAGTATAGAAGATCCAATACTAGGAATGCTCATTTCTGATAAACATCTCAATGTTTTTGATCACCAAATTGTAATTGATTTTGTTTTACACTTGGCTGCCAAACCAAAAATTGAAAAAATATTTCCCAACAGAAAAAGACTTTATATCCAAATTTCAAAAAATAATATTGTACAAGAAACTATTAATATATTTAAAAATTACATTGACCCAAAATACAAATATGCTGTGTACTTCAAAGAAGACACCTTTATACCAGAAATATTAGAAACGTTAAAAAACACATTTAAAAATTCTGCCTACAAGTTAATAAAATGTAACAGCATCTTAAAAGATTTAGTAGACAAAGATGAACAGCATGAAAAAATAAGGTTATTTCATGAAGGAAAAACCAATCACCGAGGTATTCTAGAAACAGAAACTAGAATTAAACGTACCTACTATTGGCTAGGAATAAAACAAGATGTAACAGATTTTATAAATAATTGTAATATTTGCCAAGTAAATAAATATGATTGTAATCCGCCAAATCAAAAATTAATGATTACACCCACAGCTACAAAACCGTTTGAAATAATATTTGCAGACACTTTTCAAAGCCAAGGCCAAAAATTTCTTACTATAATAGACACATTTTCTAAATACGGTCAAGCATACCCACTTTCAGCTTTGACAAGTACTGAAATTGTAAGAGCTTTTCATGACACATCATGGAATTCCTGATCTATAGAAATCACCTTTACAAATCTTAAAGACAATCCCGGTATACTCCCTTATAAATTAGGTACTGCAAAAATTAAATCCAGTACTCTTTCATTTATTCATTATGTCAATTTAGAACCAATTCAAAAAGAAATTAATACCCTAAGACTTTCCTATCAAAATGTAACAGCTGCAATCAAATACGGCCTTAGTAGTCCTTATTATTCCGAATTAGAAAATTTTGACCATGTCCTTTTCTTCCAGCTACAACTAACTGAACAAAAACTCCAATCACTCTTACCTGACCACAGAGCAAAAAGAGGTCTTATAGACGGACTAGGCTCAATTATTAAATGTATTACAGAAAACTTAGATACGGAAGACGCAAAACATTATGATAGCGCACTAGAAGAACTAAAAAGTAACCAAAATAAAATTGTAAATAAACTTAATAAACAAATTTCATTATCGACAGAGATTGTAGAGAATTTTAATAATACTATTTCTCTCATAAAGACTAATCAAGAAGTAATTTTCTCTGGTTTAGAATCTATTCGTTCAAACCTTAATAAATTTATTTTTAATTTTGAAGATTTCCTTATAAATAGAAATATTTTAGATCAATTAAGTATAAGTATAAATTCCAGTTGCTAACAGTAATGGAAAACTCTATAACATTTGCGAGACTAGGTATTTTAAATAGTAGTATAGTGAAGATTAATGAACTAAAGTCAATATTAACTCAAATTATGAAATATCATTCAAGAAACAAACTTATTTATCCGAATATCACATCAGACATAAATAAATATTATAATATCTTAGAAACAGAAGCGTACTACTCTAACTTGATAACTGTTTTCATTATCCATGTTCCAATAGCTTATCCTGACGAATACTCCTACTATCATTTATACTCGATTCCTACTGTAAATCGAACTACCATAGTACCCCCTAACACCTCTCTGATAATGAATGAAAATTTTTACCAATACACATCTGTATCATGCTCAAATCTGAAGCCCAAATTCTTCTGTCCCGAGAATCATCTGAAAAGTAAAAATAAAGAAGACTGTCTATTCCAACTCCTTAAACTGAAATCTCATCCTACGAGATGCCAAAGAATAGAAGTTTACATTTCAAAAAATATGATCTAACAAGTAGATGAGTATCGCTATTTTGGTAACCAAAACCAAAATCCAAATGAACTGTACTAACACAGACCTTCAACTAATTTCTGGAAATTATCTCATCACAGTTCCTTTCCAATGCCAGTTTAGCACAGAAGATCAAACATTTAGCAATAATCGCCTCATTTCTGAAAGTCAGCCACTATTACTTCCGAATATAGTTATTCCTCATCCTCATCAAGAAGAGATTCCCGAAGTTCATATCGAAGATGTCCAACTGGACCAGATTCATTTAGTTAAGAAGAAACAAGAACAAATTAAAACATTGATACTTAAAAACTCAAAAGCTACTAGTCCTTTTAACTTTTGGAACCTATCAATAATATTTTTGATTATAATAATTTTTGCATATTTTGGTATTAAATGTATAAGAAGAACGAATTCGCAAAGAAACGATGATAGTCCCATGGAGAGTGTTCACATCCAAGATGATCCTGAAGAAAACCTACCACAAGCCCAACCTAGGTCATTTTTCAATTCCATGAAAAATTCCAGAAACTAAGGGTGGAGGAGTTATAGTCGTTGACCCCATAAGCCAATACCCTAAATCCGATGCGTCAGCACCTGAACTATGTTCGACCTAAATATAAAAGTGCAACTTGCGAATTATTGTTTTATTTTGCAATGTGCAATGTATTTCATTTTAATTAATTATTATTCAGTCTGATTTGAAACTTTATACAGTGAAGTCTGATTTTAATATTGTAACTTTTAAGAACGTAATAAAGTCCTCTCGCATTTGTAAATTAAATAATTATTTTTTAAAAATCGTCCCTGAAGGGCAGAAACTATCAGTCGGGTGAAATGGCCGACACAGTCATGTTAAACAGTATCTGTTTTCTTCAGAAATCGGCATCAGTATAATGTCTATGTGAACATGTTCGAATCGGCTGGAGGGCGGTAGAAAATTTCCAGTGGGTGAAACAATGTGGCGCGATATTTTTGATTTTTGGCACAATAGACACGCTCGACTCCATTTTCTCACATCTGATTTAATTGAAGGCCAAACATATTGCTGTGTGATCATCTTCACAGCACTGTTAATTTCAGGATGTGCTAGATTATGCATGGTATTAAAAATTGTCATTCAGAGTGGTTTCGGTACAAATGGTCTGGCTGTAAATGTTGCTACGCCATAGTAAAAACTAGCGTTTTATTCTGGAAACCGTATTAAGTACGTTTTTAGTCCTGGATCTGTTTCTTGTGCGAGAGCTAGGTCCATGATGTCGATATCTTTTTTTATACTATCGACTCGAGATAGTGCATCTGCTACAATATTTGTTACTCCAGAGATGTGCCGAATGTTGGTGCAAAACTGTCCTATAAAATCTAAATATAAAAATTATCTAGGACTGCATTTGTGTAGCTTCTGTGTAAAGGCGAAGATGATTGGTTTGTGATCAGCGTATATGGTTATGTATTTGCGTTCGATCATATGTCAAAATTCTTTTATTGCTAAATATATTGCCAATAATTCTCTGTCGTACGCACTATATTTCTTTACACTAGATGAGAATTTTTTGGAAAAGAAAGCTAAAGGTTACATACCTGTATCCGTTTTTTACTGTAATTCAGCTCCAGCATAAAAATCGAAAGCATCACAAATAATGGAGATATTACCATCGTTTACAGGGTGGATCAGTCAAGTAGCGTTAGCTAAACTACTTTTGCAATCCTCAAAGGCTTGGATCCCCTGTGGTGTGCATTTAATGCATTGGTGCTTTTCCTTTCATATTTCGTTTTTGGGCATCATCTAGTGGTGCTTGAAGCTCAGCTGCATTGTGTATGAACCTTTGGTAGAAGTTCAACATACCTAGAAATCTACGCAGGTCTTTTACTGTTTTAGGATTAGTGAAATTTTGTACAGCTGCTACTTTTTCTTGGGGAGGTTTGAGTCTTGCTGCTGATACTGTATATCCCAAAAATGTAGTCTCGTTTTTGTCAAACTGACACAACGCTAAATTACTTTAGCCTTTTGAAGATTTCTGCTTTCTGATATGCTGCTCTTCGCAGTCTAATGCAATGAAAATGTCATCGATGTAGGCGTAGGCGAAATCAAGACCACGTAAAATTTCATCTGTGAAAGGCTGGAAGGTCTGTCCTGCGTTTCTTAAACCAAAAGGCATATGGTGTGGTAACAGAAGTTTTTGGTATATCTTCGGTGGCTATTGGTATCTGGTTGTATGCTCTAACTAAATCTATTGTAGAGAAAATGATCTTACCAGCTAGCGACTGACCGAAGTCTTTGATGTGTGGAATTGGATATCGATCTGGAATAATCCTTTGGTTTAGACGTCGATAATCTCCGCAGGGTATTCATTCCTCACCTTTCTTCAGGACCATATGTAGTGGTGTAGACCAATTACTTTTTGATGGTCTTATGATGCCCAGTCGCAGAAGGTTTTCGAATTCTCTTTTAGTCCATTGCAATTTGTCCGGTGCTAATTGCCGAGGCTTAAAGAAAACGGGTGGACCTGGTGTTGTATCGATGTAGTGCTTGGTTTGATGTTGAATGTTTTTCAGAATACCGGCGGGTCGCGTGATTTCCGGAAACTGAGCTAACAACATATGGTAACGCGACCCATCCGCGATTGTCCTTACGCTGCTAGCAAAACCATCTTTAATGAGTCCCTTCGTTCGAAGAGTGGTAGTACTGTCTATTAAGCACTGGTTAGCAATGTCTACTAAGAGAGCGAAATATAATACAAAATCAGCTCCTATAATAGGCTTTAAAATGTCCGCCACTACGAAACTCCACTTAAAATCACGCTTTAATCCGATTATTAATGTCAAGTTAACATAACCGTATGTTGCGATCATAGTGTCATTGGCCACGTATGTAGTCTTTTCGCGGGCGTTCCGTACATATTTTCTGAGAAACACGCACAAATCTGCCCTGGTGTCTATTAGAAATTGTTTTTTAGTTTCAAAGTCTGTTACGAAAAGGTGGTAAGACTTTGGGATTGGATTGGATGCCGCACCTACCGATTGCCCATGTTATTTTCCTAATGATTTCACGGAGGTATGCACTTTTGAGCACTATCAACAAAACTGTAATAATACCAAAATATGTCACTATTATGTTCCCTGCTGTGGCTTTTGTTTTCTATGGTATGGTCTTCCTCTTGAGGTGCTGCAGTTACGACGGTATGTATTAGTTTGTGATTAAGCAGTTGCGATGTTAGCTAGCTAAATTTTAATTTCAGCTAATTCGGCTGTTAATTTTCTGATGATGTTTTCAAGAGCAGTGGCTGTTTCGGAAATTTATGTTCTAGGTGCTACGGCTTCGAAAACTGTATCTGCTAGCTCGGCAACTGTGTCTTAATCAGCATTTGATTGGGTAGCTAAAATAGCCTGTGTAGAGGATGGTAATCTACCTAACCACAGAGACGTTATAATATTATCTGGTACCATTGTGCCGCCTGCTAAAGATTGTAAATGTCGTAAGAATTTAGAAGGTCTTCGATTGCCCAATTCTTTATGCTCGAGTAGTCTTTTAATTTTTTGTTGTTGAGATGCACTAAGTCTTTTAATTAATTTTGTTTTTAATTTTACATAGCTGTCTGTAGCTGGTGGTGATACAATGATGTCTCTCACTTAGGATATGTATGCCGTTTCTAGATTAGCAACTATATAATTAAATTTTGTTGCATCACTTGTGATGTTTGCTAGTGCAAATTAGTTTTCTACTTGCAGAAACCATATTTTACAATCCTGTACTACAATTATTGGCACTACTTGGCATTTTTACTGCTTTAGGTTCGCTGTTTTAACCGGCAAAAGTATATTATCAACACTATTATTTTTAAACTCTCACAGGATCACCAATGTTCACTTTTCAATGTCCAATTGTTTAATGTTTAATGTTTAAAAATAATAATAATATCGAATAAAAGATAGGAAAATTTGTTAATAATATTTATTTTCGTAAAACGTAATTAATTCTCGAAGGGATGCAAATTGTGATTGATTGATTATTAAACTAAACACACATTCTTTCTTTTAAAAGCCAGACGATAAACTCAAATATTATCGGTCTGGTCTCTTGTGATGTCACTGCTTACAATATTTCGTTTCCCATACATGAGAAATGCAACGTCTGTAAGGTTAAAATAGAAATAAATATATTTTTGTATAAGTATTACCAACTGCGAAAATGTAAATTTTAATATGAGATCTGTTATTTAATTTTTAAAAAGAAAAGTTTTAATTATTTGTAATTAGCTTGTCGCAACATTAGTATTGTTTTAAAATTTATTTAGTCTTGATTTGAAAACGGTTTCGATTAGGTGTTCGGGATATGCATTACTTTGGAGAGTATTCTTTGCTTTTTATATTGCAGTTGGTCTGTATTCTGGACCTGTTAGTTTTATAGATCTATCAGCAAGACTTATAATTACACACTTCTTATGGGAGAATGGATGATGAGACTTATAGTTGAGATATAGTAAAGACCACGTCTCCTTTGTGAACCACATAACTTTAATTGTATTATTCATGCGATGTAAAGTGACATCCAGAAAATTTATTTTATTATTCTGTTTAATTTTCATAGTAAACTTTAATTTTGAATGGTAACTGTTAAAAGTATCTACAATTTTGTTCATTTTATTTGTTGAAATGGCACAGACACAGTCATCGATATAGCGGTAGAAGAATAATACATTAATATTTGAGTGACCCATGACAGATTCTTCTAAATCTTCCAGAACCAGCTGAGCAATGACACCAGAAATACTTACACCCATTGCACATCCATTAATTTGATAGTATAATTACCCACTGAGATGTCAGTGTACTTTTTATGTTATACCTACTACGTCTTTTTAATGATATCAGCGGCAATTTTTATTGGGATGTGAAATAGTATATAGTATATCAACAAGAGAAATCATAAGATTTCTTACCTGGCGAAACTGAATTCAAATCTTTACCACTGTGCTTTCTATAACTTGCAAAGCAAACAGATTGATGAATTGGTCGGCAAGGGAATCGAAACTATGTATTCCACAAGCCGTTCATCATGGTCAAAATTCGTAGTGAATTTTATTCGGCATATGCCACTGCTCTGAGACCTAAAGAGCTTAAAATACGTATAAGCGGCTTGCCGCCACCCTCCATCGAAATAAAAATCTAATACCGTCATTATGTTATATAGTATATAGTTTGAAATAGTATATATGAAAAAGTATATAACAAAATGACATCTAAAGATATTAATTCATAGTTATTTGGTACGTAAGTATTTTTAATTTTATAAATAAGATCATTGGAATCCTTAATGTAATAAGGATTTTTATTTGTGACATTAGAAATAATGTTTTTTAAGAACTTTAAAAGATTCTCAAAGAGCGATTAAGTGCAGAAAACTATATGACGTAAAAGTACATTCATCTGGTGTGTTTTAGGTGAACAATAAATTTCTGGAGGAATAACATTGTGTAGGTTAAGTGATTTTTATTCTGTGATGTATATCCATTTATGTTCTATCTGTCAATTTATTTTTTTAAAAATATTGGTAGGATTATTTTTAAGTTTACAATATATGGTTTTGTCTCTTAAAAGTTAATTCATTTTATTGTCTTAATAATTAGATTCCATAATAACATATAATTACATTAGGATTTACCGTCAAGAAAATTGTGATCTTATTAACGGATGGAACAAAAATGATACCAAATACAGCAAATTCACTTAAACTACACAATTCCATTCCACCAAAAATTTATGGTTAAACTAAAATATACAAGGAGAATGTACTTCTACGTCCTCTCGTTTTCTGCATTTAAGAGCACTCAAAAAGGACTGACATCAAATTGGAACCGTAATTTCTAGGTCTTTAAACTTACTGCCGTCATTATGTTTGTCTTTGTACATCATTCCTGTGTACACTTATTGATAAACTAATTTTGAAATTATTTCAAATATGATTAAATTTCGTCATTTTTAATTTCAAAAGATCGTATAAAGTATGTAAGTATTCATTAGAGTTTACTTTAATTTTAGTAACATTGGGTTATTTTGTCCAGAACTTTCTAAGTTATCCCAGTTGATCTTCTTGTGGTTTCTTAACCTGATATTTATGCCAGCTACTAAGTATTATAATATAAACTTTACGAAAATGGTCTAAAACTTGTGAACACGCTCATATTATTTACCTTCGTATTTAAATGGTTTATCCTCCCTCTTAGACAATATGAATAGAGTTTAGCAAGGAGGTTATTATGGATTTGGCGTAATCAAATAATATATTTGATAGAATTCTTAGATCATTTTTACCGAGCTAATTTCCACAAATTACAATAATTAATGCCTAATAGACATACTTTGCAAAATGTGCGCCCAGACAATTAATTATTAATTTTTAATGAACAAACTAAATAGTTAAGTTAACTTAGTTTTAAACGTTAAAACATGTAAATATAATGTTTGTATGGGATTAAGCCAAAAATTATTGGATGTAATAAAAATCACATTTTTAATTAACACATGTTTAACATTTCGATTTCCACTGTAAATCGTTTTCAAAAAGATTATTATACAAATTCTGAACAATGTATAACCAAATTTTTTATAATTGGTTGTCATTTTAAAATTAACATGCTCGACCTCGATCTTGTAGCTGTACAAAATCAAAGGGTTGTGTCTTTACCCTAGAAATGTCAAATTCTGACTGTTTTTTGTTATATATTTGTGTTAAAACTGTATCATAAATTGAGTAAAATTTATTTTGTGTTTATGTGTACTGTGTATTGCATATGTGTTCTACGTAAGATTGTAGATGATGTTTTTTGACCTCCTATTATTTCGTTTTTTTTTATATATATATTCTTGTTGCTAACTTCTTATTTTAGTATTCGCAACCAAAGCCTGCTGCATTTTGCTGATGGGTTTGCTACACATTTTCCTTGTTCCGAGGATGAGGGTGCTTCTTTGAATTTTCTATTTTTCATGTTTGTTTCTTTCAGGGCCTGTCGCTGTTTTTGATGTGTGTTTTATGCTCGTTTGTCCTGAGTACCACTTAGTTGCCTTGCGGTTTCTCCCACGTAGTAATGGTTACATTTACATGATATTTTATAGATGCAGTTTTTTTATCTGTCTTGTGTATTGTTGGTTTTGATTTTGGACAGGATAGACCTCAGTGTGTTGGTAATTTTGAAAGTTGTTTGAAAGGTGTGATGTTGTACTTGTTTCCTATCCTCTTCAGTTTTTCTAAAAAGGTCTTTACATATGGTATTGTATTATCTTTGCGTCCCTTCTCGTAGGTGTTTTTGACTTGCTTGTATTATTCTGTTGTTTTCTTTCTTTAATTTTGTAAAATTTCTTGTTTTTAAATGACAATGGATAGTCATCTTTAGTCAGAATATTTGTTAGCAGGTTTTTTCTTTCTAAAATACATTTTTATTAGAGCAGGTGCTTCGGGCTCTATCATATAGGAATTAGATAATTCCTTCTTTAATGTTAACATTGTAGTTGGAGTGACAATTTAAATATCTGTTAATGTGGGTTGGTTTTCTGTAGACTTTGCCTACTCTGTGTCTTATTTTGTGATTAGCACATCCAGAAAAGGAAGTGAGTTATTATTTTCTTGTTTTATGGTGAATTAGATCGATTTATTTTTAATGTTGATATTCTGTAATGGTATTGTCCTTTGTTGTTGATTGGACGATTGTTGGAATCCCCTGAAAGAAGTAAATGGGAATTTATCGAAAAAAATAATATTTTGTATTAAGAGCAGGTCTGGGTGGCAGTTATTCATCATGATTTGAAATAATTCTATTCATATGTCAGGATTGTCATCGTTTAATTCTTGCACAATTTTTTTTTAAGGGGATGCAATTTTTGTAGTGTAGCTGCCGCTGTTTATGAACTACCGGTCTGGTAACATCAAGATAAAGACTAACTTTATAAACATAAGCCAGCCGGATCTTCTTCAAAACCAAAAGAAATATTTATATTTTTATTGTCAGTTACAGGGGAAAGCTGTCTTGTACACATTATCGACCTTACTTACTGTTGACTACGCCATAAATATTTCTGGATATTTATTATTAATAAATAATTTTTTGTTTGAACATTGAACAATCATACATAAAATATCAATTTAAAAAGAGCATTAACGAACGAATGTGGAGTAACGCTTTATACAACTTCACAATTAATTACAAATATAATACCTCTACAATTCTTTTTCGTTAAACGATATGAAACTTTTTGCAACTTAAAGATGAATGAAACAAATCAGCACAAAAATCCAGATAACATACATACTCGTACATAATCGCTTCTTTTCTACCGTTTCTTTACCACTATTTTCTGTTTTTCGCCATTTGTGTTGCATCTTGCCAAGATTTGCCCTAATCTTATAACACCTTTGCTATGTCGTTGTCACACTCTTTTATTGGTATGTCTCTTCTCTTTTTCCCTATTGGTTTAGGTTTTCACATTCTTTTCACTTGTTGGTACTGTCCATTCGTGTTACATGACCGAACCATGATAAATGTTTCAAAAGATTTCCACGGTTAGTACAAATAAATCTAGAGCTAAGAGTAATACTACTACAAGAACTAGTATTAAACTTAACAGTCTTCCGGGTTGAACCGGATCGATTACTATTGCGCCCAGTTTTCGACATCCTTTTTGATGTCTTCTATAGGGCTTCCAAAGTCTCAGTCTCTCGAGCCCTTAAACAGTACTACACTGATTACTAACCAATGCATTACTGCCACTTGGAACAGAGGACGGTTCATTTATACCGTCGATGGTGACGTGGTTTGGGTGGAGGTTGGCGTAAGGGTTAGCGGATGGATTGGCGCGGGTATTTGGCGCGTGGGTTAGTGCGAATATTTGTGACAGTTGGATTTTGATTGGCGGGTGGAGCGGACGATATTTTTTTTATCAGAGATCTCTATGTCGAAGTTAACTGTATGCAGTCATCTTTTTTATTGAGATGCGAATGGAGGCTATGGTTCTGGAGTTTTCAAAATCAATTTTTTGATCTGTTTGAAGATGGTGTTTACCTAGAGCTAAAACTGAATCGGAATTGCAAACGGAAATGGAATTTTCATAAATCTTATTTTGGATTCTACAACTTGTTTGCCCTATATAGGATCGGAGGCAGTCTACACAAGGAATTTTATAAACTCCGTATTGTTCATTTGGAAGGTTATCTTTGATTGATCGGACAAGCGATGAACATTTTTGTTGTGGGTAAATATTGTCTTTATTTCTCTTGATTTAAAAATTTTGTCGATTTTTTCAGTGACACCTTCAATGTAAGAAAGAAACGCTAGTGTGATAAGGGGATGAGCCTTTGGATTGAGGTGAGTGGGTGATTGATGTCTATGGATGCTCCTATTGATGTGACTTTCGCAGTAAAATTTTTGGATGAGGGCTTGTTTTAAACTAGGGAGCTCAGCGGGTCTATCTGAATAATCGCAAATGAGTATTGATCTAGAGACAAGGGTATTTTAATGACTAAATCAATTTGTAAAGTTGGTAAAGTAAATAGTATGGTCAAGTTTTAGGAGACATTCGTTGGACTGTCCGAGTTTGAATTTGTATCAGCCCAAGTGTCTGATGAGGCAGGGATATGCTGAAATGATTCATAATACTTTATTGATACCGATTCGAGCACAGGAAGTTTAACGAATTTGTCCCCCTAGGCCATATATATATATATATATATATATATATATATATATATATATATATATATATATATATATATATATATATATACATCCTACTATCATTTTCGCATCGATACATTATGCTTTTCCCATCAATTTAGCATCGTCTTGCAAAGTAGCATCTGTATATCGACGCTACTTTACAAGACCTCAATAACTGTTTTCCTGTACTTGTTACAAGAATTTTAACCATCTCATTGATTAGAGTTTTGATACCGTGTTGGTATTTTAAAATATCCGCTTTCTCTTTTTATCCCTTACTGAGTTATATAAGTTTATTCCAGAAAATGTTTGAGTCTAAAATGATGGTACAGTGAAAATATTATATATATTTAGTTCAGGGTTTTACCGTTCACTCGCTGCCATTATATACATGAAAATGTATATCCCACTTTCATTATCAATCATTTTAGCATCAGAAATTTGGCATCGCTGTTGAATATAATATTGCCCACAACGAAATAGTAAATTTAAGAATATATATATATATATATATATATATATATATATTTTTCATCCACAAATCATTTTGGAATCATGTTTGGTTAAAAGGAACGGGTTATGATATATTGCAACTACCTATTGTATCTTCACTCCAATTCGTCCAGTCGCGACGTACAGCCCCTCAAATGATAGGATTTAACCAATAAAATACAATAAGACAGAAAAATCAAATATAGCAGCATGTCAAAAAGGCCTTAATTATATATCTTCGTTTCTATAAGTCCAATCGTGACGTACAGTATCTCAAATGACAGGATTTAACCAAGAAGAAGATATGATAAACTCGAAAAATCTCCAACGTTCACTGTTAGACATATGCCTCCCGTTTAGTGCACACATTTACTGCTCCTTGACGCTGTGATGAGAATGAGATAGGATTTAACAAATAGAATGACAGAAAACTAAACAAGACAGTGTGTCAAACGTGGAATGCGTCGCAGAACGTGAAATATTAGCGTAAAATATCCATTTAATTTTTTTCCTCAGTTGAATAATTCCTGCTGGTATTTGGTCTAAGCTTACTTCTTTTCCCCATTCAAGCTGTTTCATAGCTAATTCTACTTCCTCTTTATAGTGCTCTGTTCATCTGTTTTGGTAAAACATAAAACAGTTGTTTCAGATATCTTTATCGCGTTTCCTTTTTTTATCGATGAATATGCTGTCGTTTTCATCTTCTACTATTTCATATGGAGCTACACGATTAACAATTCCAAATCAAGAAAACACAAATAACACTCAGAATTATATTATACAACTAATAGTCGAAAAATGAAGAGCAAGAGATAGATAATCAGACAATTAAGATCAGCGCTACATGATGCACGCAATTCCACATTTGAACACTACATTAGTACATTGTCTAAAGAAAATCATTCACTATGGATAGCAACAAAAACACTTAAAGAGACCTGAACAATACAACCCACCAAATAAGAAAGATGACGTTAGTTGAGGAAGATCAGACCAGGAAAAAATGTCAACATTTTCAGAATACCAGATAATAATAATCAAGCAATAGAACACTGAAAACTTTTGTTTTTAACTGTACGCCCGTGAATGACTTATTATTTTTTAAATAACACTTAATATTGCACTTTTTTATTGTATTTTTTTATATTTCAAGATAATTCTTATAGGAATATATTTATTTATAACATACGGTCTTATGGTCTTATTACGGCTTTAAGATTATACGACCTAAATGTATCTTGTACCGCACTGCTAATTGAGAATTATGTTTGTAATGCGATAAGAGGCCCGGATATACGAGACACCAGTGACTCATGCCTCACTGATAAAAATCCAACAGGAATCTGCATTTCTATAAAAAAAATAGATTAATTTGTTTTGTGTATTAATTTAGTTTAGTTTAGTCGAACAAGAGTTGCAGTAACAGATTTTTATAAATATAGAATGTAAACCATATTTTCAATGCTTTGTGAAAGAAAACCAGTTTATAATATTCCGGACGACGTAATAACACCTTATTTTAGAATATTGGTCGTTGAATTGAAATCATTGTTCAAGAAACGAATTATTCATGTGCAGATGTTTTACTATAAAAACATGTAAAACCAAAATCTCGATTAAAAAAGTTGCAACCAGCTACTCACGATGAAACTTAACCCCATAATTGATTTTACAAGTGATAAAATGGGTCGACAAAAGACCAGCTTTAATCCTTACAACATTTAAACATAATAGTTGTATCTTGGTTTAATCAAATGAAAAGAAAAATTATACACAAGTACTAAAACCACAAACTATTCTCGATTATAACTTGGTGAAAAAGAGTGTTGATTTTAGTGATCAAGTGGCTTCTTACCAAAGCCCAATACGCAAAATTCTGAAGTGGTACCGGAAAGTGGCAGTGGAATTAATATTTAATGCCGCATTTAATACCGTAGTAGTCAATGCTAAGTTGCTAAATAATAGAAAACGTAAAAAAAGCGACAACCTATCCTTATGTTCAGACTGGAGTTCGCGAAAGCATTTGCAATTAAAGAAATGTTGTAACCCTAGTTACACCCAAATATACCATCTCAGGCAAAGCGATGTAGATAATACAAAGAGAAGAAAGTGTACAAGATGTTACAAACTTTTAAGAAGAAGCATGACTAGTAGAAAGTTAAAACATACTGTGAAGAATGTGATGGCAATACTGCAATATGTCTAGTGTGCTTCATTGAAGCACATTAAAAAATAATTTTTCTTATACAGGAACTATTATTGAGTAAAAACGTATTGTGCCTCAAGTGGCCTATAGTATTGGAAGTCGTAAGTTGATAGTTTCTAGTAGAACGTTTTTATTGTTAATTACCTCCGTAAAAGTGAGTTATAGTATTTATAAAAAGATGGATGTAAATAATATGCCTTCGACATCTAAAAAAGCTAGATGTGAACATAAACGTAGATTGACCACTGCTGAATTACAATCATTGTTAGAAGCATCTGTCGAGGACGATGTAGATTAAATGAATGACGGAAGTGACTCTGATTGACTCTGACGAAATATTTGCACAAAGTCGTTCAGAAAAATCGAGGATTGCGTTTTGGAAAGAGACAACACAAACAGAATTTAAGACTTTTCTCGGACTTATGTTCCATATGGGGACAATTAAGATGAACCGTCTGAATGAGTACTGGAAAAGTATGGGTAACTTCTATAATAGTGTTGACTTGACTCGATAATTGCTCATAGCCCATATTAAGAAATAAGCGAATAGACAATCCTCACTTGTCAAAGAAACTGAAAAAACGTGAAGTGGTCTAAAAACTAAAAAGTCCCCTATTCAAACTGTTTTTAATAAAAAATTTAATAATATGTTTAAGTTTTTTTAATATACCTTAAAACTGAAAGCGCAAAGAATCGATTGCAAGTTACAAAATACTTGTAGAGTCATACTGTTTGGACAAGTACGGTTGTTTAAATAATCGGTTTCTGTCATAAACAAATTGAATAAATTGTAAAATATTTTTTGATCTGCTTGATATTTAGCACACTTTAATAACTGATCAATTGCCATAATTTCAAGTAGCTATATTACCTGTCGTTAGGCAAAAAACAAAGTTATTAACATTTATAAATTACTACAAACATAATATCTTAAAGTTTACGGTTTTTTGAAATTATATCAATTATTTATGTATTTAAATTTGGTATTTCTCTACATAAAAAACTTTTTATGGTCTACAACTTTTATTTGAATTATTTTTCTTTAGAATGTATACAAAACGTTTTATAAGCAAAAAATTTTTTTTTGCCTTTTAAGATTGTTTAAAAAAACAAAGCAAAATCAAGTGTACGTCTTTACGAATTTTTCGTCAGCTACCCCTCATACTATTTAGAATTTAAATTTCTGTATAAGATTTTTTTAAACTATTTAGCCAGGTATCCGATATTATTTTTTTATGTGATTAAGCCACAATTATTGGTCGTTATTGAGATGAAAATTACATTTTTAATTAACTAATATTTAACGTTTTGATTTCCACTATTATTTTACAATAACTTTGTTTATTGTACAAATTATGTAAACATGTGTATACACATTTTGAATAAAAAAACGTTTTTTGAGAACGATTTCAGGAATGGAAATCAAAATTTCAAACATTAACAGGATCACAACCAATAATTAAGGCCTTAATCCCATAAAACCATAATATTTATCTCAAACTATTCATCGATAGCTTCGACTAAACAGGTTGTAAATTGAAATTTATGTAAAATATTCCCCTACACGATTCTCTGGGCAAAAATATCTAGGTTGAATAAATATAACATCTAAACGAAGAAAAAACCCGTTGAGACTGCAACTTGTGAGCGGGTAGTTTCAATGTCGTTCTTTGAACTTGAACCCAAAGCGATCGATATTTAGGTATCTAAAATATTATTTTAAGGATTAATACCGGCAACATCTATTGGCTCTAAAATGATGCCAAATACAGTGATTTTACCGCTCGATGTTAAAACGTAGGTATGACGTAAAAAATTAAATATATAAAAAAAATCGGAATATTGAAAAACCGACAACAGTGCCAAGCCTACAAAGGTGCACTAAACGAACATACACAATTTATAAATAGAAAATGATAGCAATTCTTGGTGATGCTAAATTACTGCAACGTGAAAAGGGTTTAAAAGGATAGCGGGATGTATATATATATATATATATATATATATATATATATATATATATATATATATATATATTTACACGTCCCGGCTACAGATTCTCTTTTCGGTTAAAAGTCGTCTTCCAGAGGGAGTGAATATCTTTAAAATTTTATTCGTGTATATATTAAATTTTTAACCCTTCTTCTAATATATAGAAAATAAAAATAATTTAAAATTTTTTATACAATTACCAAATTAAATCCAATTGTTCTTCCATCTAAAATTACTATATATACCTCCTCCAATGTCCAATGTCCAATGTAAAAACTACATTACAGTGGTTTACTCCTCCAAATGTAAATCAGAGACTAAACGACGATGGATACGTAAACCAAATAATATATTATAGTATATTTGGCGTAAAAAATCTGTAAGCCTAACGATTTCTAACGTTTTGTTTTGCAGGAATTAAATCTATTCGTATTAAACGTGTAGTGCAGTGGAAGCTCTTCAGGTATGTACTTATATAATTTTTATAAACTCTATCGACAGCTTCTGATGAAATGTTAGATACCAATTATGTTCCGTTCGATGATTCTTCAGTAAGTGCAATAAAACTTTTAATAAAAGAATAAAATTCGTTGTGTACTCTGATATTGAAATGGGTAACGGAAAAGATATATTATTTTTTTAATTGGGTTTTTAGAAAAATCTTTAAGTTCTCCAGAAATAAATAATTTTTTTGTTCCACTCTTGTCCAAAAACAAGCTAACAAAGATGAGTTTAATATTGATGTAAGTTTATATATATATATATATATATATATATATATATATATATATATATATATATATATATATTAAACCTAGAGCTAAGAATAATACTATTATTCTAGCTAAGAATTAATATTAAACTCACTAGTCTAGTTAAACCGCGTCGATTATCAATGCGCCGAGCTTTCGACATTTTCTTCGATGTCTTCTTTCCGAGGTCTCACTCTCCCGAACCTCTAGACTAATCACTAATCAAAGCATTACTCCGGCGTCATACCGTCGATGGTGACGTGGCTTGGGTGGACGTTGGCGTGGGGGTCAGCGTGGTGATTGTCGCGAACATTTCTGACAGTAGGATTTTAATTGACGTGTAGATCGGATGGTATTTTCTTTATAAAAGGTCTTCAAGTCGAAGGTAACCGTATGTCATCATCTCTTTTATTGAGATAATTTTTCCTTTTTTCATAAAATTTAGTATTATTTAGTTCTTAGATATTGTGCTTTGTTGAGTATCATTTTAAAAGGTGAATATTTTTTATAAAATTAACTACAACGTAACATAATTTTGTTAGATGCATAGTTGATCCGAAAGAACGTTTGTAAAATTAAACCATATTGTTTACACGAATTTAATCAAAAATAATACGAGAGAATTTTAAAATTACTTTGATTGCTTATTAAAACAGTTTTATTTCAATATTAGAAGCTTTTGTACAAGCCAGGAATGGTTCGTTAGTAAAAATGAGAGGTAGGAACAAAAGGATTTTTTAAAAATTATGGAAGAATGAACATAAAAGTAATTTTTGTCTGTTTTAAAACATTTTATATTTGAAAAGTATATTTTTTTCCAATAGAACACTAATAAGCTAATTTTCTTTAACGTTATATTGAGTGTCATAAAATATTGTCCATTAATTGCATTACATCGTCAAGGAAAAGAAATTCAAATGACCTTTATCAATAAGAAAAGTAATAAAATTAGTTGTGGAGTGTCAAAGCCATTAAATAAAAAAGAATTATTTTTACCAATGCGGGGTGGGCTATCCGTTCTCCAGGTTTCTATATTTGGTCATACCAATATAAATCCCTATTGGACATGAATTCTCACCTTGATTTTTCCTAATATATCTATCAATATTTTTTCATTTTTCCACTCCACTTAATAATCTAAGCATTCTGCTTTTTGTAACTTCGTTCATTCATGCATTCGATAATATTAAATCGTTTTCTTTTATGACCACCAAAGTAGGTGGCACCTCTGTACGCTAACTACTGCAGTGGTAAAGTTTTGGAAGACATTCGTTGGACTTGCCTAATTTGAATTTATATCAAAACGGATAACCCGAAAAGGTTTATCCGAACAAATAACAAATCTTTTAGCCAAACATAACCTAACAGTGGCTCACAAAGGCCACAACCTTTTAAATAAACATTTCACTAAACTAAAAACACAAACTCCTATACTCAAAAAATCACATGTTGTTTACGAGATACCAAGTATTAACTGTGAAGGTGTCTATATCGGGCAAACCAGTCAAATGTTTCAATCCAGAATTCGTTTTCATTAATAAGACAAGAACAACATCAAAATCGAAAATGGAACATTAGTACTGAAGGGTAATAAAATTTTACTATAAACAATTATTAAAATTTTATTTATATAATATGATTAGACAACCACTTATATAGAAATGAATCACCAGTTTGAAGGAAATCCAAAAAATAGATTTTCGGGAAATCAAGCAAAACTGTAAACTCTCTATTCAACTTTTTCTTGTTTAATAATGGCATCTATTATAAAGTACAGTTTGATAAGGTTAATTGGGATTGAAAAAAAAACCATCCATTGATTTTCGTTATCTAGAATACCGAGAAAGAAAATATTGGATTTATTTCTTTCTTAGAAATCATAAATTTTTGTTATGAATTAAGACTCAAAATTGCACGAAAAAACTTTAAAGTTATTTATAAAACAAAGAAATAAAAAAAATCATTTTGTTAAACTGTTTTTTTTTAATTATTTTTTTTACCGAATATCAATTAAATATTAAGACTATACCCTAGAACTTATCTATTTTTACCCTCAAAACAAAGAATTACAATTATACAAAAATATCTATTAAAAAATCCTCTGATTTAAAATCATATAAACAGTCATTTCTTTGAACTTCTATTATTAATAGTTCACTATCAAACTCAAAAAATGTTTCCATTATGAATATTATAATACAACTTAACAAACACAGAGAAATAAACAAACAAAAAAAAAATATTCCATTAAATGGCAATTACCGCTACAAGCGACAAATTACTGCTAGTGGAGCCACAAACGCGCTGCAAATTACTGCTAAAAAATAGGTCTGGACCTATTCGAACGCGACACGACCTTGACGACGCGTCTCGGTCTCGAAACGAAGCGACAATCTACAGCGCGTGGAGCCACTCAGTATCACTGCTGTTGTTTTCATTTATCACGCTACATTTTACTGCTACTGCTAGCGACAATCTGTCGCTCGTGGAGCCATAGGCTTAAAGTTATACCATATCTCCACTTTACCTTTTTCGAAAACACCAACGATACGCCCATATAAAAATAATTATATATTAACGATAGTAAACAATATTATACTAGATATCAATTTTTACTTCTGTCAATTCATTAATGTCATTGTCCCGTTTTACGTTTTGGTAAGATTTATATATTTTACAATAAGTTTTTGTTCCTAATCTTGTACATTTTAGAATATCGCCAAAAGCAAGGGTTTCCTGCCGAAACGTTGATTTCATTGGACAATAAAATCTAGTTCCAAATTTAATATTTCTTATTGCACCTAAACCCAAGAAATACTAATTTTATATTTAATGTAGCACGGTTCAAGAAACATAAAGCTATATATATATATATATATATATATATATATATATATATATATATATATATATATATATATAGCAAAAAATACGACCGTTGATTAAATTTTGAATATATTCAATGGTTGAATAGCAGAGGTTTTATCAGTCAATAATTGACAAAATAAAAGTCGTTAACTACTTTATTGATTTATTCGAATACGTTTCGCTTTTATTTTTAAAAGCATCATCAGTTCACTACCAATAAAAAAGATTTTAGAATATAAGTAAACAAACCAACAGGGTTCATACTTACAAAAACAATTTGTAGGGTTTTTTTATAGATGTTAAACTAAACGAGAGAAACGAAACAAAAAAATACAAGTAAAACTGTAAGAACATTAGTTCATTTAATTTTAACCGATGGCTTCATTTGAATGTTGGTTTAAGCTCTTCCGAGGGTCAGACCACACTAATCTTTTCAGTTGTTTTTTGTTTGTTTGTTTTTTAAAGAAAAAGGAATAAATTATTCCTTTTTTAATAAAAAAAAGGTCCGTCCCTGTTCCGCTTGCTAATTCCCTTAAGAATCGTAATCCGCACCATGCATTCCAAAGAAACACATAGACGACAACAAGCCACATGTGAAAATTATGACATCCTAGAGCTGATTTAAAACAACCAAAAAGATTAGTGTGATTTGACCCTCGAAAGAACTTAAACCAACATTCAAATGAAGCCATCGGTTAAAATTAAATGAACTAATGTTCTTACAGTTTTACTTGTATTTTTTTGTTTCGTTTCTCTCGTTTAGTTTTTAATCTTTTTAATGTTAAGTTATCGTAGAGTTTTTATAACATCTATAAAAAAAACCCTACAAATTGTTTTTGTAAGTGTGAACCTTGTTGGTTTGTTTACTTATATTCTAAAATCTTTTTTATTTGTAGTGAACTGATAATGCTTTTAAAAATAAAAGCGAAACGTATTCGAATAAATCAATAAAGTAGTTGACGACTTTTATTTGCCAATTATTGACCGATAAAACCTCTGCTATTCAACCATTGAATATATTCCATATATATATATATATATATATATATATATATATATATATATATATATATATATAGATATATATATATATATATATATATATATATACATTGATATTATCCGAAAATGTATATAAAGAAAAAATAATAGAGAAAAAGAAGACACAAAAATTTGTAAAATCATGTTTAAGTTATATCGTAATTAGATATACGGCTTAAATTAATTATGTTGTGAAGTTATATTGTTTTGTGAAGAAAAAAAAGACTTTTTCAATTTTAGATTTACGGTAAATTTCGGACTTTTCAAATTAGGATAGGTATTTAAGATTAGTTTAAGTAAATAAAATGTTATATTGAAATATCAAATCTACCTGAATTTTTTCACGGATTAATTTCGGTTACCACGAAACAAGTCATTAATGTTAGTAGAAAGTAGAAAGTCTTTGTCTCATATTTTTGTACACAATTATGGGAATTGGAAAGTGTTGGCATTTGGAGAATTGAGTCGAGGATGTTGATTGGTCAGCAGAAAATTATGGACGGGATTGAGAGACGAGAATGAATTTTGAAGCAGAAAAAGTGGGCATCTGTTGTTGGACGGGAACTAAGTAAAAATCAAACCGACAAGTGTGTTTTTTTTAACCGTTGAAAGAAAAGTATAGATTTTGTGAAAATAGTAGTCTCAGTAAGTTTTGAAAGCTGATTTGCGGGATGAAAAGGATGCAGAATTTGTAAGTACAAACAAATTATTATTCCCGGAGAAATTCGTAGTTCAGCAGATAGGGGCAATCCCAAAAGGAGATAGAAACGTGAGTCTGGACTTTCTTTTGATCGACAGGACTGTTTTTATAAACAGAACCAGGGAAGGAGTTTTTCGATAGAGAGTTATTTAAAGTAAATCATTTTCATAAACTGCAGAGAAAAATTTATTGAGACGAGAAAATAGATGGGACTAATTTTCCTATTGTAATTTTATATGTTAAAGATATATGATTCAAGGAACATTTATTTCTAGGGGATTTCATTAGTTGTAGTTTTAAAAAGGTTTATTTTACTATTATATGTTAATTATATTCAGTGACATTAGAAGTGTTACACCCAGAAGGAATAATTTCTTGAACTTAATTTTTTGGCAACATGGTATATTTACATCAAGAATGAAACGATAACGTTGTCAAGAATTTTTATTTTAACAAGTAATCAAAAAAAAAATTAATAATGTGTTTGGCGACGCCGTAGCTGAATACATCCCTGTATACGTCTAGCAATTGACAAAATGAGATAATCGATGTCTTCATGTATTAACTGTGCCAGTGTCTGTGGAGGATGGTGCAAAGTGGACAGTCTCCTTCCCATCATATTCCATACATGTTCGATAGGATTTAAATCCGGAGCACGGGGTGGCCACGGCAAAATATTAAAGCCAGTTTCTTGGAGAAAGTCCATAGTTTGACGAGCAATATGGGGACGCGCGTTGTCTTGCTGAAAAAGGACGTCTCGACGGCCGTCGAGATAAGGCAGTAAAATGGTTTGTAATATGTCATCCACATAACGCGCAGCTGTAATATTGCCTCGAATAAACACAAGTGGTGATCGGCTACCATAGTCAATAGCCCCCCAAACCATTACTCCAACTGTCCTGTGTACATGTCTCTCAACAGCAAACCCGATATCTCGTCGCTCTCCACGGCTGCGTATTACCATCCTACGACCATCATGCGTTCCTAAACAGAATCTTGATTCATCTCTGTATGCTACATTACGCCATTCTGCCATCCAATGCTGCCGTTCTCTGCACCAATTCAAACGTTGATGACAGTGATCCGCAGTCAAAGTAAGCACTAGTCGTGGGCAGAATGAAACCAGTCCAAAAGCTGGAATGCGACGATATAGTGTACGCATACTAACAGGTCTACCTTCTACTCCAAACCATTGGTCAGCAATTTGACGCGTTGTAGAAAAACGGTCTTGCAGAGCAAGTAATCTAAAGCGCCTCTCATGACGCTCTGTGGTACGCCTAGGTTGACCAGTAGGTCTTCTTCGTGTTCCTCTACCTTCGTTTGTCCACACACGACAGACACGCATAACGGTCATTGCCGTACAGTTAACGCGACGGCCTGTTTCGCGATACAACAAACCCATATCTCTATACGCAATAATTCTGCACCTGTCAAAATCGCTTACATGGTGGTAATTTTGATGTCTTCGAACTCGAGGCATTTTCTTACACTAAATACAATTAGACTGAGGAATAATAACTAAAAATTTCTATACAAACTGGTTTTTACAAATCTGTATCTTCACAAAAAATTTAAAGGTTAAACTTTCTTTTTACAAAAAGAAGAAAAGATAAAATATTGATATTGTTTTTAAAATAGCATGTTTTAAATGTTGTCATTCTGTTGCCAAAAAATTAAGTTCAAGAATTTATTCCTTCTAGATGTAACACTTCTAATGTCATTGAGTATATATTGCACAAATTTAAATTTGTTTTTATTTACTCCTTTTACTCTTTTTTTTATTGAACACTAGATAAAGGTATTTTTTGAACTTAAGTAGGAACCCTGAGATAAGAAAACATATGAATTATGAAATTGGCATCGTCAATAAAATTTATTCACATATTTGTAATAAAATTCATTAAATAAATTTTTTTTTGTTTTAATTAGCTAATTGGATAATAATTAATTTAAATATTGATTTATCATATTTCATAATTACAATATGATATTAATATATATATATATATATATATATATATATAATATATAAAATATATAATATATATATATATATATATATATATTTATATATATATATATATATATATATATATATATATATATATATATATATATATATATATATATATATATTATATATATATATATATATATATATATATATATATATATATATATATAACAATTTATGCAGAAAATATGGTTTAATTATTTTTTACAGTATTGACTTAAAAATGACTTAAATAATTTAAACGCTGCTATTTATGTTTTACCATTTTATTCATCGTCTTACAAGGTTAAATACCGTTAACAAATACGCATTGCATTATATACAAGAGTTTAACATACAGTTAAACTACCTTTTTTAAGAAAGTAGAAATTAATCTTTCTCTGGTACACACGATACCAATTATGGTCTGAAAACATCAAAGACCAAATCATTTTCTATATTCTTTGTATGAGCATTTCCTTTTTATTCTTGAATTGCAACTAGAGTAGATGCAGTGAACAGAAACCCTATACAGTTACGGTAATCAACATTTCCTGATAAAAGCAAGACAACACTTTAATAGTAAACGAGTATTGAAATTGTGTTGCTGTTTAAATTTCATACAAAGTCAGAGAAGGATTAAAGCCTATACTTTTAAGGAGAAAGCTAGTTAATGGAACAGGTTTACGAGGAAATTAAATGACTGCAGCAGAAATTCTCGCCATTCTCTCTCCGGTGTTTTTATGGATATTTTGAAAAGGATTTTACGCTATTTTTTAATATGACACTCAAAAATGTTAATGTATTTTATTATTTAGATAAATACGACACCAATAAAAAAACAGCTACATACTTCTCTCACTACTGAAAATATCCGGATTTCGTTATATTCACTTACGTACTATATTAAGTCTGTTTTCTTGATATTTCTTCCATTGTGGCAATTGTGGCGAAATAGGACACGTACGAAGTTCATGTAAGCACCCTAGGTACGACGCAAATCAAGAAACTCACCATCAGGAAAACTGGAACGGGTCGGTCTTAGGGGGGCAGCTTCGACCCGGAACTTTTCCAAAGACCCTCTCATACTAATAGCTTTTTTGAAATGTCATGAAGATAGTGTGTATGTAGATGGAGAAATAAATGGTAAAAGACATACGTTGTTGGTGGATACCGGAGCGACCAGAACCAATTTACGCCCGACAGTTATAAACAGCCGTAAGAAACTGTTACCAACGAGGTTGCGACTTCGGACCGCTACAGATGGAAATGCCAACATTCATGGAGAAATCCAGGTACAATTAGGAATTGGAGCAGAAAAGTTCATCCATACTGTTATAGTTGCTGACATCGAAGAGGATGTTATATTAGGAATGGACGTAATGAATATGCATGGATTCCAATTGGATTTTAAGAATAAGGTAATCAAAGTAGGCAAAGAGTAAGTATTTCTTCATCCACATGATGACAACACTGTGCAAGCAGCCATTAAAGAGTGCCTGCGAGAAGTGAAACGATCATAGGAGAGCGGCTACAGGGAATTGTGGACGAAGGACACCTGTTATGATGGAGCCTTGGAACCATGGCGACGAGGTTGGCCGTGGAATTATAATTGGAAAGGAATTGGTGACTTCGGCTAAAGAAATTCCTGTGAGGCTTATCAATGTTATGTAATGTTAATTCATGAGGACTACCCAGTGACCATCAAGAAAGAGACAAAAGTAGGAACTTGTGTACCTGTGACATCCATAATCCGTCAGGCGACAACATCTGATAATTCCAACGACAAATTCGACCAAATGGTTGCAGTTGCAGGACAGTCTCTAAATCAGATGGAGAAAAGGAAATTAAGGGAATTTCTTCGGCAGTATCGTGATATTTTTGTACCGAAAGGAGAAAAGACGGGAAGAACAACCGTTGTTAAGCATAAAATTGATCCTGGTAATGCTAAGCCAATTCGTCAAACAGCTCGACGATTACCACAGGCGAAAAGAGAGGAAGCTAAAACGATTGTTCAGGAAATGAAGAACGACAGGGTGATAGAACCTTCTACGAGCCCATGGGTCTCTCCGGTGGTCCTGGTTAAGAAGAAAGACGGAACGACGAGGTTCTGTGTGGAATATTGTTTGCTGAACAACGTTACCAAGAAAGATTGTGGCAATTTAACTTTATGCCATTTGGACTCTGTAATGTTCCTGCAACATTTGAGAGGCTTATGGAAAATGTGTTGAGAGGGTTATCTTGGAAAACATGCCTGGTTTATCTAGATGTCTTGGGGGAGACATTTGAAGATCATCTGAAGAATTTAGAAAACGTTTTTAATCGACTTAAAGCTGCCCAATTAATGTTAAACTCCAAGAAGTGCCAGCTATTTCAAGGTAAAGTCAATTATCTGGGTCATACAGTCAGTAAAGAATGAGTGGCCGTGTATAAGGGAAAAATCGATTCCATTAAGGAATGGCCAGAACCAACGGACAAACATCAAGTGAGAAGTTTTCTTGGACTATGTACTTACTTCTTCTTCTTCATGTGCCGAGCTCGATTATCGAGCGTTGGCTATCAAATTGGCTATAGTAATTTTGTTGACAGCAGCTCGGAAAAGAGATGCAGAGGATCTGTTAAACCAATCTCTCAGGTTTCTAAGCCATGACGTTCTTCTTCCGTCTACCTTTCCTTGTATTATTAAATGTAGTATATTATATCTCTCTGGGTGGCGCATAACATGGCCAAAATATTCAAGTTTGCGATTTTTAACTGTTTACTACTATGTACTTACTACCGGAGGTTTATTAAGAAGTTTGCAGATATCGCTAAGCCATTAACGCGACTAACAGAGGAGGCAAGAGATTACCGCTGGGATACAGACTGCCAAAGTGCCTTTGAGACTTTGAAAAAGCATTTAATCACAGCACCAATTTTAGGATATCCACTGCCAGAAGGAGAGTTCATCTTAGATACAGACGCAAGGAATGTAGAATCGGAGGTGTGGTATCTCAGGTTCAAGGAGGACAGGAACGAGTCCTTGGATATTTTTGTAAAGTTCTTTCAAAACCTAAGCGGAATTATTGCGTCACCAGAAGAGAACTTCTTCTTCTTCTTCTTCTTAGTCGTTAACCTGATGCAGGTATCGTGATATCATGAAGCTAGTAACTAAATTTCCCAATGTTCCTCCACGTTTTTCTATCTTCTGCCATTCTAGCACATTCTGACAATGGAGCGCCAATGGTAGCAACAATATGGTCCGTGTATCGTGTGGGAGATCTACCTCTATTTCTTTTGCCTTCTACTTTTCCCTGGATGGTAAGTTTTTCAAGACCATTTCTTCGAAGGACATGTCCAAAATAGCTTATTATTTGTTCTGATATTTGTGTTCTTAGTCTTTTCTTTATGTTTGGCTGGTCCAGTATGGATTCATTTGTTCTTCGGGCCACCCATGGTATTCTCAGCATTCGTCTCCAGCAGTACATCTCAAATGCATCTATGTTCTTTTTGTCTTTCTCAGTAAGGGTCCAGCATTCCGATGCATAAGTAAAAACTGGAAAAACTAGACTTCTTACTAGTCTCATTTTTGTATCGGTAGTTATTTCATGGCTTTTCCAAATTTTTGTTAATTTTGCCATAGCGCTTTTTGCGATTGCTGACCGCCGCTTTATTTCTTCAGTACAGCCTCCTTTGTTGGTTATTAATGAGCCCAGGTACACAAATTTATCTACAACAGCGATATTGTTTATCATGACCAGATGATTTTGATTGTTGTTAGCTCTGTCAATTATCATGATTCTCGTTTTATCTCTGTTTATTTTAAGACCCATCGTTAAGCTTACGTCTTCTATCCGTTGTAGCAGGTGAATCAATTCAGCTTCAGAACTAGCGAGGATAGTAGTATCATCTGCATATCTCAAGTTGCAAATCTTCTTCCCTCCAATGGTGATGCCACCGTTCCAGCCCTCAGTAGCTTTCCGCATTATCCATTCACCATAGATGTTAAATAGAATTGGGCTTAGTATGCAGCCTTGTCTCACGCCCTTTGTGACCCTGAAACTATCGGTTAGTTCCCCATTTATTCTAACTCTGGCATAATTGTTATTGTACAGGCTTTTAATTAGCAGTATCAGATGATTGGGGACTCCCATTTCAGACAAAACCTGCCACATTTTACTCCAGTTGACCAAATCGAAAGCTTTACTATAATCTATGAAGCACAAATATGTTGTGATGTTAAATTCTCTGGATTTTTCTACAATCTGCCGTACGTTAAAAATTTGTTCTCTAGCAGTAGTGAAATCAGTAGAGCACTTTTACCAATACCTCTACGGAATTAAATTTGTAATCCGAACCGACCATGTCGCCCTTAAGTGGTTGATGCAGTTTAAGAATCCAGAGGGTCAGACAGCCAGATGGATCGAACGACTCCAAGAATACGATTTCAAGATTGAGCACCGGGCTGGAGTTAGCCACAGAAACGCTGATTCTCTTTCCAGAAGGCCATAAGAACAACAATGGTTAACGACGATTGGACGTCTACTAAGATCAGGGAAGAACAAGAGAGTGATCCAGTTATATAGAAAATTCGAAAATGGAAAGAGAAAAGCATTTGACCACCTTGGCAAGAAATATCAAACCTATGTTCAGTAGTTAAGACGTGTCGGGCCCAGTGGGACTCATTTATCATGGAAGATAGCTTCCTCAAATGAGTACTGGAAAATGATCACGGTTCAGAGAAGAGAAGACAGTTGGTGATCCCAAAGAGCAGAATAGCCGAAGTACTTCGTCAGTTACACGACAGTCCATTAGGAGGGCATTTCGGTGTAAAGAAAACCATTCAGCGAATTCGGGAACGGTTTTATTGGGTGAACAGTTCCGACGACGTAAAGGACTGGTATAAGAAATGTACTATTTGTGTTACGAGTAACGGGCCTCACTAAAAAAGGAGAGCCCCTATGAGACAATATAATGTTGGAAGCCCGTTTGAAAGAATAGCTTTGGACATCGCTGGGCCATTTCCAGAAAGTGAAAATGAAGGCAAGTACACGTTGATAGTAATGGATTACTTTACTAAGTGGGTCGAGATTTACGAACTTTCAGACCAGAAGGCCGCCACCGTTGCAGATAAGTTCTTCTTCTTCTTACGATGCCTATCCGTTCGGGATGTTGGCGATCAACATGGCTATCCTAACTTTGCTTGCTGCTATTCTGAATAGTCCGGTTGTCGATGTATTAAACCACTTTCTCAGGTTTTGAAGCCAGGATATTCTTCTTCTCCCTGGTCCTCTCTTTCCTCCTCTGGTCCTCTAGATTCAGATGCAGATAAGTTGATTCAAGAATATATCAGCCAATTTGGAGTGCCTTTGGAGATCCATAGTGACCAAGGAAGGAACTTCGAAAGCGATCTATTCCAAGGAATATGTGATAGACTAGGCACGAAGAAAACAAGAACTACAACATATCATCCGCAAATGGATGGTATGGTAGAACGGATAAATAGGACAGTTGGCAAGTATTTGACAAAAATGGTGTCCGATCATCAGCGAGACTGGGACCAATATCTTCCGTTCTTCACAATGGCCTACAGATCTGCTGTTAACGAATCAACAGGCCAGACACTAGCCAGGGTCCTATTCGGACGCGAAATACGACTACCTTGTGATTTAGAGTTTGGGTTTCGACCTGGAGAAGATGTAGCAGGTGAAGATTATGTGATTAAATTACGAAGAAGAATGGACGATGTACACGAGTTGGTCCGTTCCCATCTTCAGATCGCTAGCGACCGAATGAAGAAACGTACGATACGCAAGCCGAAAAGGGATGCTTTAAGAAGAACGACAAAGTCTGGCTCTATAATCCCAAAAAGCGAAAAGGTTGTTCTCCCAAATTGCAGCAGTTTTGGGAAGGTCCATACCTCATTATGGAGAAGATCAACGATGTCATCTACCGAATAAGCAGAATTCCGTGGGAAAAGCCGATGATAGTACACCATAACCGGCTGGCGTCTTTCAAAGGTGACCACGACGTAGATGAATAAGTGGAAGTAAACCAAGTCCAAGATGTGTCTGTCCTCACGTTTGAGGAATTCATGGGGGCCTATGAAGGTACTGGTAAAGCAAGACATGGTGTTACCACTGAAGAAAAGCAAGATCTACTCGCGCTTCCCGATGACTACTCGCTGGCCCTTACCATCCCGGCCAGTATCAAGGACGCAGCAGGGTTGGCATCCGTCTTTCGAAGGAAGTTCGGTCGAGTTGCAGAGCTTCAATGCCAAGTGCTGGCTCCCGTGAAAGCCTTGAAACTCCAAGATGCATCATGGAGTGACCTAAGTATGGTGGAGGAGATCTTTAAAGACACCGAAGTCCAGGAGTTAGTCTGTTGCAATCCGCATAGTTACTGGTGCGGAGAGAAAACCGTCCCTTACCATTTTTATACAACTGAAAGTTGTAAAAGAGGGTCCAGTTGCCGATGCCAGCATACCGTTCCAGTTCCACTCCCGACAAGGTTCAAGGAGGAACAATCTTTTAAGAGGGGGGCAATGTTACGATAAATAATAACGCATAATATCTAAACTGTAAACATCCTTTTTCATTCTAGTCTTTTCTAGATCATACTCCAGCTCGCAGAAACCTCCAGCTCGCATAATAACCGACGGGTCTTCTACGATTCGAAGTTTCCAGAAGAAAATCGAATGAAAAACCAGTCCGAGTGGCCTTCTCGTCTGTTCGAAGGGAATCGCCAGAATTCTAGTCTAACGGTTGTTTAGTATAAATATAGAGGACCCTTTTTTTAAGTTACACTTAATTTTGAATATGAAGTCGAGTAGTTGAAGTAGTTGTGTTCTAGTTCTTTAGTGATAAGTGTAAAACTGTAATAAATATATAAAGATTCTAATAAACTTGTAAGTGTTATAAATGTAGAACTTTTGATAATACATAAAGACAATAAATTAGATTAATAAACATATTATAATATATATGTATATATACATATATATATATATATATATATATATATTTATATATAAGTATATATATATACATCTATATATATATATATATATATATATATATATATATATATATCTATATATCTCTATCTCTATCTATATATATATATATATATACACTTCTCCAAGAAATTAACGCACCACTTTGAAATATTAAAAATATTTTATTAGCCTTAATAAAAATTTCCATTGTAATGTTATATTTTGCAAGCCCTTTGTATATGCTATTCGTACACTCTATATTTATTGACTGTGTTTTATTGCTATAGTTTTTTTGCAACAAAACAAAAAGAACCAAAAATGTACTCATTCTATAAATATACCAATTTCCAAGTGTTTACGAATTTTATTCGGCTACTGTTTAATTGTTGATTATTGTTAATTGTCTTTATTATGGAGCGTCAATCACGTAATTTAACCTGAGATGAATGTGCCCAAGCAGTGATACTGTCGGAAGAAGGTTGGAGTTACCGAAGAATTGGTTGTCGGTTTAATGTGTCCCACACATCCGTCTCACGGGTGTTAGAAAGATTCCTTGAAACAGGGGATCATACACGCAGACCAGGGCAAGGGCGAAACCGGGTAACTACCCCTGTTCAAGATCGATTTTTAAGAATTTCTGCTCTTCGACAACGTCTTGTAACACATCGAAGTCTACAAATTTAGCTTCGGGACGTACATGCTATACAAATTAGTACTGAAACTGTTCGCCAGCGACTTAGGGAATACAACTTAACACCTAGGATTGCCGTCCGAGGTCCTCTATTAACTGCAGAGCATCGAAGAGGGAGACTACATTTTGCCAGAGAACACGTTAATTGGTTAGAGGCTGACTGGGAACGAGTGCTATTTACTGATGAATCCCGATTTTGTTTGTACAATAACGGTAGACGTGTTCGTGTGTTGCGACGACCCATCGAAGGATATGCTCAGTGTAACTTCTCACACACCACATTTTTTGGTGGAGGATACGTTATGGTATGGGGTGGTATTTCTTTGACCGCACGTACGGACCTAGTGGTCATACAAAATGGAACTGTTACAGCTGAAACGTACATATTGGAGATTCTGGAGCAACATGTAGTACCATTCGCTCCTTATATCGGTAAAAATTTCTTACTAATGCAAGATAATGCCAGACCTCACGTTGCACAGATCGTCAGAAATTATCTAGAAGAGGTAGAAATTAACACTATGTTAACACTATGGAATGGCCAGCACATAGTCCAGATTTAAATCTGATTGAAAATCTCTGGGATATCCTTGGTAGGTGATTAAGACCGACACCGATCCAACCAAACAACTTACAGGAAGTGGGAGAGAGGCTGATCCAGATTTGGAGAGAACTAGACCAAATTGAAATACGGCAATTAATTTTAAGTATGGGCCAACGATGTGAGGCTGTTATACGTAGTAGAGGTGGAAACACTCGTTATTAAGACTTTTTTCATATTTTAGTTTACTTTTGTTATCATTATTTTTTTAGAATTTTTCTTTTTATATTTTTTTCTCCTGTACTTCAACATGTTCTGATGATTAGACAAATTGTTATAATTACTAATAAAATGTAGAGTTAATCTGGTGAAGTTTTATTTTTTATGCTTTGCCTGTTTACAAATAAAATTGATTTATTAAAGTGGTGCGTTAATTTCTTGGAGAAGTGTATATATATATATATATATATATATATATATATATATATATATATATATATATATATATATATTGTTATGATTGTTTATTTTGACTGTAATCTTAGTTTATTGAGCCAATAAAAATAATATAACTTATTTGTTATCAAAAGTAAAATAAACTCCTTATATTACCTGTGTTCGATGGATTCAAAGATTTTCTAGTTGTCTTTTATCGGGATAGAGAAAAAGGATAAGAATAAAAAATATATTATATTACAAAAATTTACGTTTCTTTATTTTATATGAACGAATAAAACAATTATCAAATTCTGTCGTTATCTTATCAATCAGCATACAAGAAAATAAATCTAATTTTTATAATAATAAGATTTTAAATCTACATACATTTATATTAAGTGAAAACCAATTTTACTTAAATTTTTCTTTACTTGAAACAACAAACAACAAAACTTTAATCTTTTGATTAGCCTAACAAAACCTCAGTTCTTAAATTTGAATGCTAATGACCATGATGTCAACCGATCCTTTACAGATGTAAAATTCAATTATACAAAACAGCTTATTTTCTTATTGAGTTGTATGTTGGAACATACATAGAAAAAATCCAGTCTCCTCAACGATGTGATCTCTCCTTTTTGGCACCTAGGCTCCTTCCTAACGTCTCTGCAAACCTGCTGCACTAACCAAAAACACCTGATGCACTTCTCCAAAAACTCAACTACTTATTAATGACACAAGGACCTCCTTTTGTCAACTTGATGCCGTAAAACTACTTTCACAAATCTTCACAAAATGCCAACGGTAGATACAAGGACCTCTTTCAATCTACTTGCTATCTCCTCCTGCAAAACTATTCAATTCTTTTCACAATGCCGGTATCCAACTCACGAACCACACCCTATCTTGAGACAAACGACTGTTTCCTTCGATGACCAAATTATAACTGACTTCTCCGGTTCTCATGATCGGCTCACAAACTCCCATTTAAAAACGACCGTCCAATCAAAAGCTCAAATTGTGTTTACCATGATTTTGGAAAAGCCTAATTTCGGTTTCAGAGAAAAACTAAATAGCTTACTTTAAAATTGGTTTTGTCAATACACAATTTATACATATTTCAAAAGATTAGAATATGGTCATTTAATACTCGATTATACAAACAATGAAAAGATTAACTTACAGGTAAAATGTCTTCTAATTCTAAACAAAGGTTTTTTGATAATTTTGTTTGAAACGGAAAAAAGGTCAAACAAATTTCTATTCTTATCTACACTAAATCTTATCTTAAATTTTTATTTTGATGGATTTTTTTATTTATTTTTCTTTGGTTGGGAAAGAAGAAACATAACAATATATATATATATATATATATATATATATATATATATATATATATATATATATATATATATATATACCATGCGGTCCATATGTATGGAATAAATTCATTTTTAGCGTTATTATGTACTATGTGAAAAAAACCTGAAACAGGTCGATTTTTATTCTTAAATTGATAATTTACGGTATGAAAATATTATTTCCCTTCAGCACCCCCTTTGAATTATAAGCATCCCCTCGAAAATTTTAAATAACAAAGGGGGTCACGTGGCACCTTGTTAGAAAGGGATTTTAGTCATCTGTTCAGCAATATAAAGTTTTTTGAGTTTGTGCAATCATAACTGAAAAAATTGATTTTTACAATTAAATTAAATGTTCAACTTGACCACCATTATTCACTTCTTGAGAATAACCGAGGCGATTTTGGAATTCTCGTACAACATTTTGTATGACCTCGGGGGATATTTTGTTAATTTCTTCCGCTATCCTAACTTTTAAATCAGCCATATTGCTTGGTCTATTAAAATATACTTTAGAGATAATCAGGTATTTTCGTATCTGTTCTGCTAAACATTAAGAAAAAAACTTTGAAGATAATAATAATAAAATAAACAATTGATATGAATCTAGTAGGCTGCTGTCATTTAGGTATTTAAAGTTACTAAAAGATGTCAGTATAATATTTGTGCGCGTATTAAATTGTATTATGGCTCATTTATCCGAGACTCAAAGAATAGACATTTTAATAATTATGATTCGTTGTGGTAATAAAACAAGAACTCAAAAAGTTAGATGTACTTCTAGAGATTGAGGAAAATCCGCATAAAACAACTCGAGAACTTGCCGCCGTCAATGATGTAAGTAAATAATCTATTTTGAGAGTTTTGCATAAAGAAAAATACCACCCTTACAAAGTTCAGTTGGTTCAGGAGTTAAATGAAGATGATCCTGGTAGAAGGCAAGAATTCTGTGAAATGATGATGGACAGAATGAACGCAGATTTGCAGTTTATAAACAAAATAGTTTTTTTATGATGTATCGACGTGTCATTTAAATGGAACGGTTAACAAACAGAACTTTAGATATTGTAGCAGAGAAAATCCTCACTGGGTGTGTGAGACTCACACGCAATATCCTAAAAAAGTTAACGTTTGGGCTGGTATCATTAACAATAAAATTATTGGTCCTGATTTGTTTAAGGGAAGAGTTGATTGTAAGGTTTATCTAGATTTTTTGATTAACTTTTTAGTGCCTACATAAGGAAAAGATTTTTCCTGATGTTAATCATCCAAATGAGATAGATCGATCTATTTACTACCAACAAGACGGAGCTCCACCGTATTTTGCACGTATAGTTAAAACTTATTTAAACAAGGTTTTTTCTAATAGGTGGATTGGAAGACATGGAACGATCGAATGGCCGGCCAGATCCCCCGATTTAACTTATCTCGATTACTTCTTATGTGGTTATTTAAAATCTAAAGTATATTTTAATAGACAAAATAGTATTGTTCATTTTAAATTTAGGATAACGGAAGAAATTAACAAAATAACCCCCTAGGTCGTACAAAATGCTGTACGAGAATTCCAAAATCGCCTCGGTTATTGTCAAGAAGTAAATAGTGGTCATTTTGAACATTTAATTGTAAAGTACATTGAAAAGTACATTCTAAATATGTGATATTATCATCTTCATTCAACCTAAAGTTTTGCGATAGGGACATTATCAAAATTTTACATCTTAAAAATCAGTTTTTTCGGTATGATTGCACCAAACTTAAAAAACTTTAGATTTCTGAACAGAGGACTAAAATCCCTTTCTAGTAAGGTGTCATACGACCCTCTTTGTTATTTAAAATTTTCGAAGGGGTGCTTATAACTCAAAGGGGGTGCTGGAGGGGGATAATATTTTCATACTGTAAATTGTCAATTTAAGAATAAAAATTGACCTGTTGCAGGTTTTTTTCAAATAGTTCATAATAACGCTAAAAATGAATTTATTCCATACATATGGACCGCATGGTGTATATATATAAGAAATACTGGATATTATTGACTGTCAATATAAACAAACAACACAGTTTATTAGGGCTGCAGTCAGTAGGTTTGGCCGGGATGTTATAGAAACACTCTTTTGACTTTTGGTCGAGCTTTCGGAATTCTTTTATTCCTTCTTCAAGACACTGTAATTAGAAGAAAGTGTAAATATTTACAAAATATCTCAAATTGTCATATTACAACTTACTAGTCGTTGAGATTATTTTTGTAAAGCTACGACACTCAACATTAAAAACACACATATAAAATATAACATTTAAAATAATCGACAATATACATTTTAAAATTTAGTCGGAAAGTTAAAATTTTGTTAGTGACATCTTTTCATGGTGTGTTTTGATCTACTGACTGCAGCCCTAATAAACTGTGTTGTTTGTATATATATATATATATATATATATATATATATATATATATATATATATATATATATATATATATATATATATAAATTTTATTCTATAGGTTTGTTTCTGCAGCAGTTGGAAACGGTTTTACAACTCACGAGTTTGCGCACCAAAATAATTGTGTTCGTGCACGTTTAATTTCAAATTCCAACTGTTTGGTCAGATGTTCTTGCAGATTTGTTAACCGCTTTCAAATCATTGTCAAATAGTCATTCTGGTTTGAAGATTATTTTCCAACTAATAGTTTGACACAGGTATACCAAGTATAAATAAATAAGGTTTCTTATTCTTAACCTTTTTGTAAATATTTTTCACCAAGTTTTATTAAACAGATTATTTATTGGTTATTGTTCAATTCTAACGTTTGGTTTATTTACATTGATTATTCTTTATTGAATAAATTTTTGGACTAAATATCCAAAATCTTCTGTAAGTTCTCCCTCTGATGAAGAGGTGTTTGAAATTAAAGAATTGTCGTCAGATGACAATTTGTTGCAAATTCTAGATGAACGTATAAGGCCTAAAAATAAGAATTGTCTTAAAGAAACGGTGTCAAGTTACGACGATAGTGAATTTATTGAACACTTTCGTGTTATGCTGTTACTGAGGATATTGCGAGCCTCTTCAGATATTCAAAATATTTTCATTACCAAGCGAGAGGGAATGAAATGCTTGAAAAATATCAATAACCATTAATATATTTATGGTTCATTGGTCACCAGACTCCATCTTTCAGAGATGTAACTGATAGATTCGATATTGCTATCAGCACTTTTTTTAAATAAATTAGATAGTTAACATACTTCCTGAGCAATATGGCCCCTTAACAAATTAAATGACCAACAGGTAAAGAAAAAATAGAAATTGAGAAAAACTTCAAGCAAAACAATTTTCCAGGTGTTATTGGAGTAATTGAAGGGAACTACATTAAAATAGACAAACTAACAAATGATCCACTTATACTTAAAGAGAAAACATCATTACTCTATTTCGCATACTAATATATATCTTATAATCTTAAAAACTGACTAGAATTTTATGTACATTTTTAGTTGCAAGTATTTTTTGACCACCAAAGAAAAATAAGGGATTTATCGGTTATCCAGGATCAGTACATGAAAGCAGAGTTTTCAGAACTTCACCGTTAGCTGAGACTATTATAGTTGTAAATTGCGAAGATTATTTCATTTTAGGGCATAGTGTTTATCCATGTTTGCCCAATCTCCTAACTTATTTTCAACATTGAGGTAACTTAACAAGAAGACAGCTAAATTACAATATTAAACTAAGCAAAAATAGATTTTTAGTTGAACACTGTTTTGGTCTACTTAAGCAGAAATTCCGGCAGTTGTACCATGTAAATTTAAGAGCTGTACCAGATATAATACATTTTATAAGCGCATGTTGTATTTTTCATAATATGACAATGGAAGACCAATTTGATTATGAGGCAGAAAATATTGATAAAAATATTTTACCATTTAATTTGGACATCGAAGAGAACCTTTCAAATAGAAATGGAATGAAAAAAAGAAATGAAGTCATGAATTTGTTACATTATGTAAATGAGTGATGTTTATTACAATTTTTTTTTAATTTTTTTATATTTTCTGAAGAGATCTTTGAATCTCTTTTCTATAGACTGTAAAACATGTATTACTTAAAGTGTGTTGTATTTTAAACATATTTTTAAGTTTTAGAGTTAATATATGTATTTTAATTTTTTTTGGTACACATTCAATGTGTAGGAAATAAAAATATAAATATAATGCTTTTTTATTAAGAAACCTATTACAAACTTAACCATAAATTTACTTTGCTAAAAGTATTTTAGTAGGTAAAGATCCTTTGATACTTAGTATTTGCCAAGTATTTCGTTCGTCTTCTCTCTCAGTTTATTTTGTTTTCTTATTTCTAAGAGTCTTTCTGCTTCAGATAGTTTCTTTGTTTTGTTTTTTTTTTCATTACTTCTAATTTTTCTTCGTGAATTTTTAGCATTTCTGAATAAAATTCCTTTTTGTCTTCACATATTTTTTTGGGAATATTGTTTTTGCTGACTGGTTTCTCTCTCTTTCTTTTAGGTGATTGTGGTGTAGAACTAAGAACATTGGCTTTAACTGGTGTTACACCTGCAGGCTTTTCATCTATGTGATGAGCAACTGTTTCATTAGATAACAGCAATTTAGGATTAACATTTCTTTTTTGTCCAAATATCTCATTCAATTCAATACTTTACTCAAATGTTTTGTGGCCTCTTCCTATTTTTTACTCTCATCTATATGTTTCTTATAATTTTTTTCAAATACTCGCTATCTATTTTTGCAGTGACATGCATTAGTTATTCTGCTACCTTTACTCAAATTATTTTCATGAATTTCATTTAAAAACTCCCCACTCTATCTCTGTATTTTTTTATAAAAATCTATCAATGACAGTGTCTGCGTGTGGGTCCAAGATATACTGACTGAAACACTTATCGATGGGCTTTGGTTTACAATTATAAACTCCTGTAAATCCAAAACAAATCTAACCTTAAATGCGGTTTAGAAAAATGTATCTCATTTTTATTTTGTCACTTTAGACTAAGGTATTCTTAAAGAAAAATAAGTAAGTAGTACTTACCTTCCATATTAGAAATATATTTGTTTGATTAAAAAATTATGAATCTCGATATTTACCATAAATGTTAGGTTAGGTTAGATTAATTTAATTTCTACACTTAGCAAATCGTTCGTGCAGCATAAATTTTGACTACCGTCAGGAAACAATCTAATTTCACGTCTGCGCAGAGTGCATAGTTTACATATGATACGCAAACCACTGCAGAAACAAACCTAATATATTACAATATATGTTATTTAACTGTCCAGAGTCTGTTTTTTATTTTAATTTTTTTTTTGGTTAATGTGATACATCTCCACAAATAATCTATTTTTGTAATTATTAGTGAGAGGATGAACAAAACGATTACGGAGAACGTCTGATTGAATTATGCGAACTAAACAACCCACAAATTATCAACGGATTCATCAGACATAAAAATATTCATAAATATACATGGACGCAAGAAACACGAAAGCTGAAATCGATAATAGACTACATAATAATCAAACAATATACCACAATAAAGATCAAAGATGTGCGAGTCAGAAGAGGAGCAGAATGTGGAACGGACCATAAACTACTGCCATCAAAAATGGGCATTAATTGGAAACATAACAAGACCCACTCTACAGAATACAATATATAACTACTCAAAGAACAATCAATAAGAGAACTATATCAACAACGTCTAGACCAAAAATTAATAGAATTTAAATACGACAACATCGAAGAAATATACGAACATATAAAGGCGAGTATAAAACATGCAGCATTCGAAGCCCTTGGAGAAAAAGAACATATAACAAATAAAAAGCACTATTATGAAATAAAGGAACCAACAAAAAGAATAATTTAAGAAAAAAGCAACTATACAGAAAATGGCTGACTACAAACAACGAAGATATTTATAAAGAATATAGAGAAAAAGATAGAGAAGTGAAAAAACACATAACACAACAAAAGAATAAAAAATGGGAAAGAAGCTGTTTAAATATTGAAACATACATAGGAGGTACAAGAACTTTGGAGTCATGGAAAGTACTGAGAGGATTGAAACAAATTTAAAAGAAAAAATTAAATTGGGAAATATACAGGACAAAAAATGAAAGGACTATTACAAGGAACTGTTAACAGAACAAAGACCACAATTCATTGGAAAAGAAAAAGGCGAAGACGAAGCAGATCCCCACAACAAGAAATAGAGATAACAGATAGGGAAATAAAAACGGCCATAAAAGCAGTCAAAAATAAGAAAGCACCAGGACCTAGAGGCATCTCACCTGAGCTTATAAAAAACGGATCAAAAAAATTACATCGGATGATACAATGGATATGTCAGAAAGCCATAAATGGAGAACAGCTCCCAAAGGAATGGACGGAGGCATATATGACATCTATATTTAAGAAAGGAGATAGAAAACGATGCGAAAAATACAGAGGAATAAGCGTAATATCATCAATAGAAAGATTATATGGGAAGATACTGCGAGAAAAGATAAAGCAAGCGATAAAAGGCAAAATCGGGGAGGATCAGGCAGGCTTCACGGCAGGAAGATCATGCATACACACTGGAACAACTGTTGGAAAAGACAAAAGCAAAAAATAGAGATATACATTTGGCATTTGTGGACTTGAGAAAGGCGTATGACTCTGTACAAAGGTCAGAACTATGGGAGGCAAAGTACAAATTAGAAATACAGACGGAACTCATAGAAGCTACAAAAGCTCTGTATAAAGATAATAAAGTGTCCATTAAAATGGGAACAAGAATCATAGGAGACTTCACCACAACAAAAGGGCTCCTGCAGGGTTGTTCCACATCTCCAACCCTATTCAAAATATACTTCGAAAAAGCCTTGACTACATGGAAAAGAAAATGCGAAGGCATGGCAGTACCGGTACGGAACGGTACGGAACCAAGACGACCTCAGCTACATGATGAAGAAACTACAAAAAGAATATACCAAGGCTGGTCTAGATATTAACCTCGCGAAAACAGAGTACCTATCTACAAGTGAAGAAGACATAGAAGATCTACAGATTGATGACAACGTAACAATCAAAGGAAAGGATAAATTTAAATACTTGGGGTTTATAATCACGAAAAAGGCAACAAGAGAGGAAGAAATTACATAAAGATTAGGACAAACAAGAAGAGTAATCTGACAACTTAACTCAGTATGGTGGGATAGACACCTAAGTATGAAGACAAAAACACAGATTTATAAAACATTAGTGCAAAGTATTATGACATATGGGGCTGAAAATTGGATCATTAAAAAAACAGCAGTAAGATAGTAACAACAGAGATGGAATGCCTGCGAAGATGCTGCAGAGTAACAAAAATGGATAGGAGAAGTAATGACGAAATAAAGCAAAGAACATCAGTAGAAACAGACATACTAACATATATAGAACAAAAAAGACTAAAGTGGTATGGACATGTAAGAAGAACTAGTGACAGCAAATGGATAAAAACGAATCGAACGAAAACGAAAAATAATAAACGAATGGAGCCCCATAGGAAGGAGGAAAAGAGGATGACCCCGAAAATCCTGGAGGAACGGAGTAGACGACGCCATGAGTAAGAGAGGTCTAAACGATGGAGAATGGGACAACAGAGAGAGATGGAAACGGAAATGTATATATATATATATATATATATATATATATATATATATATATATATATATATATATATATATATATATGTAATTATCAGTCTGTGTAAAAATAAGAGCCTTGTGGTTTAGCATATGACCGGTGTTCTCATAGTGCTCTACTACTGCGTAAGTAATTTTTACTAAGTGACAATCACCTTTTTGACCGATGTAGCTTGTTTGACATCATAGACACGAAATTTCATAAACTACGTTACTTCTATATAAGTTGGGTACTGGGTCTTGATTTTTGGGACTTTTGGGATTTTTGAAAATAGTTGTTCATGGTATTCTATTTAGCTATACTAACATTGGAAACATCTTTAAATATGGATATGACAGAATAAGACCATTAATAAAGGGGAGTTTTTGTTTCTATTTGATTGACTTGTTAGAATCATGGACGGGACAACCATTATAGAAATTACTACTGTAAATAAAGTCTGTTTAGGATATCCGTTATTTTGAAAAATTTTGTATAATATGTCCAGATTTCTTTGTAGAAAGTTGTCATTACCAATGGACATTATCATGTTTTTCATAGCTAATACGGTATTGTATTTTAATTGGTATAATTTAATTGAGTAATTTATATACCTGCCTGATGCTGACGGCAGGTCTGACGGTCTTTTAAAATACGGGCCTCTGTCAAGGCTTGTATTTTGGCAAAGACTGATAATTACAACAGTAGATTATTTCTGGAGATAGTCAGGAAATTTAATATTAGGGAATTATAGTATAAGTTTTCGTAAGACATAATGTAATTATAGATATTGCTTATTTTATCAATATAAGTTTTTCTATTAACGCATTGATTATTTATTTATGCATACCATTTCTAAGAATTCTATTTTATTTAATTGTTTAATAAATATCAATGCGTTAATACAAAAACTTATATTGATAATCTGAGCAATATTTATAATTACATTCTCTCTTACGAAAACTAATACTATAATTCCCTAATATTAAATTTCTTGACTATATTGAAAAAAAAATTAAATATTCATATTTAGCGCCACTTTACTTTGTTGTTTAATAATCAGATGACTTCATCATTCTATTATGTATAGTACGGAGCCATATAACAATCGAAAACTCGTTATCAACAACGAAAAATATAATAAACAGAAACGAGTGTCTTTCTGTCATAAATCAAACATCAAAATAATAATTATTATCAATCATGATTCCTACAAAATTAAATAAAAGTAAAATATTGTAATTACATACCTATATACTTTAAATAAGTTAAGTTTAATGTTTTGTGAATTCGACTCTGAACGGTAGTAGCTAATATATATATATATATATATATATATATATATATATATATATATATATATATATATATATATATACATATATATACATATATATATATATATATATATATATATATATATATATATATATATATATATATATATATATATACATATATGGGATTGGGATATGGGATTTATTTGTTATCATTTGTTAACAAAGACCTGCAGTTTGTCTGTGAGAGTGTTTGTCACTTTCCAGGTTTCACATCCGTAGAGTAGAATAGACATGACATTTGATCGGAATATTCGGATCTTTGTCCTTGTAGTATACTCGCCAGATCTCCAAACAGGGTTGAGCGTGCTGAAAGCTTGTTGGGCTTTTCGTATCCTGATACGAATATCGTCTTCTGTACCTCCGTTTTCTGTTGTGACACTTCCAAGATACGTAAAGTTTTCCACATTTTTAATCTGCATATTGTCGATAGTAAATAGCGTGTTGTTCCTTGCATTTATTCTCATGGACTTGGTTTTACTAATATTGATTTTCAAACCTATTTTATTGGCTTCAGTGGAAAGTGTTTCCAATTGGTAAGCCAGATCTTTGAACCTTTAACCTAATAGGCAGATATCGTCCGCGTATTCTAGATCGATTAGGCATGTGGTTAACGTCCATTGTATCCCTCTTGTGTTGGAGTCCAGTTTGGAGAAAACATAGTCTATAGCTATGTTAAAAAGAAACGGAGAAAGCACGCATTCCTGTCTAACTCCAGTAGCTAATATGTGTTTCAAAATCGACCTCTCAAAATTAATTTAAAAAACTGTGAAATACTAAAAATCTTTACGTTAATTAGTGAGCCAGTAGTGTAATAACAAAAATAAATAAAAGAGACAGTGGAGGCCTTTATTCATAACAGTTTTTACTCTTATCGAATAATATTTTTGGAATATAAGCATTTAACCTACAAAAGCTAGAACAGGTATACCAAACCTGTTCTACTACAGACAACGAAGGTTGTTTGCCAGGATCGTACTCCAATTGCAAATTATATCTAAAAATGGAAAGTTCTATTCAATCTGAAGTTCCTACAACTAATAATAGACCAAACAGCTCCTCATTAAATCAATTTAATGGATCACCTACATACTCTTCCGTAACCAATCAAACACCAAAATCCAATATATTTCCATCAAGAAATAAGAAAACAAGCAATAATTTTTGATTCAATTGAAAATACCATACAAGATGATTACTTGTTCGCTCTGAGTCTTCTAACCCACATCATCTTCTGTTTAAAATTATCAAATAATAGAGTATGTATATATTTCAAATGAAAAACTAGTTGAGGATTTTATAAAAAAAATGAAAAAATTCAAATAAACCAACAACTCTTACAAGCTCGTAGACTTATTAGCCCCAGTCAGCGATTAGTATTGTCCAATGTCTGTCCCTTAATCGCACACTCAGTCCTAATATCTGCATTAAAATCACATGGATTAAATCTTCTGTCACCTATAACATTCCTAAGAATAGGCATATCAACACCACAATTCCAGCATATTTTGAGTTTCAGACGCCAAACATACATATTTTCACTAAATAACCAGCCCTTACCTGATTTTTTTCTTATCACATATGAGGAAACGATATACAGGATTTACCATTAGATAACCAAGCTTGCCAAACATGTAAGCAACCAACCGCTTAACAAAAAACTGCCCAATGTCTATTGCGTGTTCAACAGATAATTCAACATCAAATAATCCAGTTCCAAATATAGACCCAATTGAAAATACAACTAATCTATCAACTCAAAAAACCCAGACAAACACTAAACAACAACAATCAAAAGAAGAAAGCACACAACAGGAAACCCAACTACAAACTACCCAACAACAAAAACCACACATGGAGCTAACCAAAGAAGATTCACAAACAACAAACGACCCAAAAATAGATCTAGAAAATAAGGCAACGCATATAAACACAGGAAAAGCACAAAACAAAGGCACAATCTCTCCATTAGCAACTACATCTACAGGGGAACCTATTTTTATTACACCAAAAAATAAAGAGAAGAAAGTAAAATCAGATCAAGACGTCAAATCACAAAAAACACTTAAAGTAATGCTAAGATACTGTAAAACTTTATTTGATAATCCAAACTCCAACTACCCTATAACCTACGAACAGTTATTAGACTTTTTTGAAAACTATGAGAACTTACCAGACCCGTTGAGTATCGCCAAAATGTATATAGAACAAACAGCAGAGGTCACAGATCTATTAACTAATATATACCCCTTCCTAAAGGACCTAAAAATTAAAGTCAAATGCACTAGAATAAAAAATAAAATATTAAAACAAATCAACTCAGACCTTCAAACAGACTTAGAAAGCGACGCGTCTACAGAAACTAATTAATATAATTATATTATATATACAGAAACAGGTTCTTTTGAAATCGAGAAAATGCGAAAATTGCAAGCGGAGGGGTAGCAATCTATATAAAAGATAACTTTGACGCTAAACCAATAAAACTCACAACAACTATCGAAGCAATTGGAATTAGAGCCACAGACACAATTTGTTTTTTAATTTGCGACATTAACATTCCCCCCAATAAAGAACCCAATTCAAAAGAAATTTCAAACCTATTAAATCAACTACCTGCTCAACGGATATTAATTGGAAATTTTAATGCACCTAATCCGTTATGGGGTTCAGCAAAACTAACATCTCTAGCTCGAAAATGGAAAAAATAATAGAAGAAGTCAACTTAAATATCCTTAACGACGAACAACATACGCGCTTTGACATAAGAACAGGTTAAGGCTCTAGTATAGATCTATGTATTTGCGAACCATCAGTTACACATACTCTTACGTGGAATGTGTTACCAGATCTATATGATAGGGATCACTACCCTATCATAATAAGCAATGAACTACAATCAACTACCTCGCAACAACTAAAGTGGAACTTAAAAGGCGCAAATTGGAAAAATTTTAAAATTACGTTCAAAACAATTTGCAAAACCTAAATGAAAATGTCGATATAGACAAAACAATATACACTTTGACAAACGTAATCACATAATCAGCAAATATGTACGTTGGAATAATTAAGTACGATTACAAACATCATTCGGTACTTTGGTGGGATTATGACTGCAAAGGAGCATTAAAAAAATCAAAACAAGCTTTTAATAAATTCAAACGACACAAAACTCAAGAAAACTCTCAAGAAAAGAGCCAAACGTGACTCTTTGAGAGAACATGTCTACATTATATATAGTTCAACTCCTATAACAACTATATGGAAAAAGTCAACAAAATGTCTATATCGAAACCCCATAAATCAATTAACTTTCTAACTTAAAATAACACTATTTATAAAAGCCCAGAAGAAATATCAAATATACTAGCATCTACTTATGAATATAACTCAAGTTACTTAAATTATACTTCCAATTTCTTAGACATCAAAATAAAAGAAGAAAAAAATCCTATAGAATATTACGATCCTAACAATACCGATCTAAATATACCAATAACAGAGGAAGAATTAGAAAATGTATTTCAGAATTGTAAGAACACTTGTCCTGATTCCGACAATATACCGTTTATATTTCTTAAAAATTTAAGCCCTAATTCTAAAGAACATCTACGCAAAATCTATAATATAATCCTATCCATTAACGTGTTTCCTAAATTATGGAAAAATTCAATCAGAATACCTATTCTAAAACCAACTAAACCAAAATCAGATCCACACACATACCGACCGATATCACTCATATGTAGCATAGGTAAAGTATTAGAAAAGATAATAAACAATGGGCTTACGTAGTATTTAAAATTAAACAAATTAATTATTCCAGAACAATGTGGTTTCCGAAAACATCGCTCAACTTTAGACGACCCTGCGTGGTTGGTTATTAATCTCATGTTGTAAGTTTTTGTGCTTGTTTTATACAAGGCTTTTTAATTTTAATTTCATTGTATTTACTGATAAAATAATTGTAACCATATTTTAGCATATCCTGAAAAAGCAAATAAATTTTGCGAAAGCTAGATAAAAGAACCAAGTGTTTTACTTATCCTGCCCTATTAATGACTGAAACCTCAAAATAAAACTTAAGTTTATATATATATATATATATATATATATATATATATATATATATATATATATTAGAAGTGATTATTTCGACCAAAAAATAATTTATAAATACGTTCAAATTATCGGGTAAAGTGGTCTATAATAAAAATCTTTCTTTTTTCTAAATTAAAAAAAATGGTTTTTTGTAATGTTCAAATTGTTTTTAGTTTACTCTTGAAGAAGCTTTTAAATAAATGTCGAAATATTGAGTAATTTAGAAAAAAGAAAGATTTTTATTATAGACCACTTTACCCGATAATTTGAACGTATTTATATATATATATATATATATATATATATATATATATATATATATATATATATATATATGTATATGTATATGTATAACTATGTGTATTGAAAGTGTTTATAAATATACAATACAAATAAAATTTGAATCTGTAAAAAATATTAATCAGATAAGATACAGAAAATACTGAATTGAAAGAAATTACATAGTAAAATAAAATATAGCTCATTTAAACCATTTATACGATCAATAATTTTACATTTATTAGTATCTTTTTTTCAATAATGTTAGCGAAAATGAACACAGATTTTAAATAGATTTATTAACACTGTTTCGAAACACAATATAATTAAAGAAACCGAATGATCAATAACTAAAATAATAATGATTGTCAAATATTTCATATTTTTCGCAGTGTAATGTCAAAAACCATTGTATCTTATTACTTAATCTCCACCGCAAATTTTTTCTCGCACCTTTCTATCAGATACAACAAGTGATACCACTCAATGGGTCAACCTCAAACTAATTTTTCCCATCACCCACATAATTTTCTTTGATAAATGCCATCTTTTTCCTATTGGTCTCTGTGAACGCCGCGTCACATTTATCTTCGTTTCGATTGGTCGTCTCCCTCTACATATACAGACTAACGCGTGCAGATTCTCCTCACAGTACATCCTGAGTGCTTTCCTGCTGGAGTAGGCTGAAAACGATAAGGTAAGAATTTTGCTGTTAGAGCTTTCGCGTATTTATGAAACTTTGCCAAAGATTTACAAAGTAATAAGGCATTAAATTTTTTTATATACTTGTATGAAAAATTGAGAGAGTCATATTTTTAACCATTTAAAACTAGAAATATGTCTATTTTACTTAGGATCAGTGGGTAGATTTTAAAAAATTTCATCATTCTTTTTAAGTAGTTTGAGAACAAAATTTTTACATTTATCAAACAATTTTTAGTAAAATATTTTTTTAATAGCATTATACAATAAATATGTATTGGAAAATTTTCGTGTTAAGGGTTAATAAATTTCACAATTATGTACAAAAATGTCTAAATGTAAATATAATTATTTTAAGACATACAAACCTATAGTACAATTTGTTTATTTTAATTTAATTTATGTCTCGGGAGAACATAAATATAAATATATTTCAAATATTTTTTGTGTTAAAAGCATTTGTTTTAATAAGTAAGTTTAAAAATAATTTGATTTTATATTGTTTTTTTTTTTATTTTATGCAATATGTTCAGATTAAGTATTGTCTGGCCCCTGGATTTGATAATTTTATAATACTCTTTTTATTAGTACAGCTTCTTAAACTATACTGATCTCAATTATATCCTTACAATTGTAAATTTCAAGTACATACATAACATTCAAGTACTCGCAATTCTACCACTTTTATCTAAATTATAAGATACTTTTTCTAAATTTGGTTTGAATTTGTTTTGAATTCTATTTATTAGTCTATTTAATATTTTTACTTATTTATATCAGTTATTAGTCTTGTTTTTTTTTTAATTAAAAATATTAAATACTTTAAAAGTCTTCTTCTTTTTCCTCAGTCTTCCTTAAGTAATGTCTTATATAGGAATATCTCGCTGTTATATATTTCACTAAAAGTTTTTTTGAATTTCATTTTTATTTCTTATATATTGCGTTCCATTTTTTTCTTTCTTTATTTTTTATCCCCTTTCTTTTACCCTATCAGGGTGTCTGATTTGGGCTAGCTATTTTAATTTACGTTTACCCATCTCTTCCATTCTTTTTTATTTCCTGCCATTATTTCTAATTCCTTAAGTGATTTTTGTTTAACGTTTCCCGCCCCTAAATCTTTTTTTTTCTTGGTCTGCTTTTTTTTCCCTTTGCTTTATGGACTTTTCTTGTAATTATGTTGGGTTGCATCCTCATCAGATACCCATACGAGTTCATTTGTCTCTTTGCTATTTTATTCATTATTGGTTCTTGGTTAGTTTCGTTTTTGTCTTCCATGTAAGTTCTCTTTTTCCCAGTATTAGGGCTAACGCATAGTATAACTTGTTTGATTTCTTTACTCTATTTGTTATTTTTCAGTCTATTTTTTCGTCATTAGTAATTATACTACCCAGGTATTCGTAATTTGTATTTATTTCGAATTATGAGTTTTTATCTTTGTTTCATTATCTCCCTTATCTTCTTTGAAGCTGATTTTCATTATCTTACGTTTTTCCTCGTTAATTTTTATTTTTTGAAATTTTCTATTCGTTTTACCCATATATCCGTTAATTTCTGCATTTTATTTTTGGAATCTCCTATTGGTACTATGTCGTCCACATACATTAAGGACTCATCAATTCGTTCATTACTAGTATAAGTAGCAAAGGGGTGAGACTATCGCCTTGTTTAATACCTCTTTTCCAATTGAATTTTTTCGATCTTTCCCCTGTTATTATTACTCTTTCTCTTACCTCTTTGTAAGCACTTTCTATAATAGTTATCAATGTATTTGGTACATTTATTTTCCTCAAGCATTTGTTACATTTATTTTCCTCAAGCATTTCCCTATAATTTGTCTTTTTATCATGTTAAATGCTGTTCTTAGGTCTATGAATGCTAATGTTAGTTTTTCCGTCTCCATGCTTCTTTTTATTTGGTTCCTAATGATATACATGTTGTCGGTTGTCTGTCTTTCTGGTCTAAATACCCTTGTTCTTCTTCCAGTTCCATTTATACTTCTTGTCTTACTCTCTTCTCTATTATTTTCGTATATATTTTAAAGCATATCGATGACAGACATATTGCTCCATAGTTGTCACAGTTTACATGTTCTTCTTTTTTGTATATTGGCATGCTGAATTTGTTCTGCCAATATTTAGGTATTATTTGTTTTTCAAACGCCTCTTTATATATTTTTCATAGCCAGTTTATTCCTTTCTACTATTGTGTATTTTACTATTTCCGGTTCTATTTCCTCATCTCCACCTGCCTTGCTTATTTTTATATTTGATAATCGTTCTATTATTTCTTCTCTAATTATTTGCTCTAGCTCTATCTGTTCTTCGCATTCATTTATTTCATTTTCTTTCTTTATTACTTCGGTATCAATTTTTTTCATAATATTCTTTCCATACCCTAGCTATTTGCTCTGAGTTTATTTGAATTTGCTTTTATGTATCTCTTACTGCATTTATTTCCTTTTGTTTTCCTCCCCTCATTTGTCGAATTGTCGTCCGAAAGCTTCTATTACTTGTTACATATCCTTCTTGTAGTTCTTCTCCAAATTCTTTCAATAATTTTGCTTTTGCTTATGTGACTGTCTTTTTTACCACTCGTCTCTTCTCCATATTTCTTTTTGGCTCTCTATTTGTATCAATCTTTTTAGTTGCATTTTTGTAACGTTCTCGCACATTTTTGATCTTGAGTTTCTTTACGTTTACTTTCTTGTACTCTTTTCTTTCCACATCCTCATTTTTTTCATCCCTCAGTTTTGCAGTGACCATTCTATGTTGTGTGAACAGTTCTGGCTTCTTTTCTATTAAGATGTTCTGTTTATTTTGTTCTAGATTTTTCGTTTCATTTCATTTTAAATCGAATATAAATATAATTCTACCGATATACAAAAATATTTCTGTTCGCACTTGGAAAAGTTGCCCTACGTTTTAATCCTTGACATTGTTTATTCTATTCTCCAAAATCATGTTTCATAGTGGAATAAAAAAATAACAGAATTAGGAAAAAATAAAGAAAAGTAAATAACTATATCGTAAAATTTTATTTCGTTGTAAACATTACAAAAAAATTAAACTATAGAAATGCTAGTATTTTTCTTTTCAACTGTTTTCTAATATTCACACATATATTGCTTTAATTATTTTAACTTACTTATATACTTATATTATTTTAACTTGTATTTACTTATTTTAAGGTTGATTTTTAGACTAACAATAAATTGTTGGAAGTACCACAACAAATTATTCTGTAACTCTCTGTCGATTGTAATCCTTACTTGGTTATAGATTGTCCAAACTGCTTACTGTAGTATTTCTAGTCTAAGTCCCAAACATATTTCAAAGTGAACCTCAATAGCAAGTATTATTGTCGAAATTTTTTTTCTTTCTTTTATCCATATTTTTTTACACATATATATATATATATATATATATATATATATATTTATATATATACATTTTACACTATCCTTAATACTTTACCATATTTCCGTTACCCTTTCTGGAATTTCTTTGCTGTTGACGGGTTTTCGTGTTACGACAAATGTAAGTTATTTAAACCTCTATTTTTGTCTGTATCTATTATATCTTTTATCCGTCTACCCCATGTGTTTCTTTCAACTTGTTAATGTTTAATCTTTTTTTCCTGCTCCAGGAAATCTCTCTAATCTCCTCGCGTTTTACAAGTATTTCTATATGGGTATCAAATTAACGCATTGGTTCTTTCTATAAAAAAAGTCTTGTTGTATTTATATTTGCTTCTGTAATAATTTTTTCCCTATTTTTAAATCTTTTATCTAGTCGTTTTATCCATAATATATAAATCGTCATCATCCTTTTACCTTTTTGTCCTATTTGTTATCGACTTTTTTAATTACAGTACCACTTAAGTTTCTAAAGATATGTATATGTTTAGTCTGACTCTACGTTTGGTAATACACTTTACCGACATGTCCTGCGTAAGCGTCTCACTTCTACTGTGCCCAGAAACTTTCACTTTAACTATTCTTTGTATTCGGAATCATTTCGATACTGAGCATTCGTTAACCACATTAATACACGCTATATATATATATATATATATATATATATATATATATATATATACATATATATATATATATATATTTATATACAAAAAAGGAGTACTTGTAACTTGTTTGGACAAAGTACATAAATATGTTTTGGATGGGTTGGAGTCAATAAACTAACTTTTATTGACTCCAAGCTATCCAAAACATTTATATTTATATATATATATATATATATATATATATATATATATATATATATATCTGTATATATTTGTATATATATATCTATATATATATATATATATATATATATATATATATATATATATATATATATATGTGTATGTCAAGTTTCCATTCTTTTTATTTTTTCATTTTATTTCTTTTCTCATTTTAAATTTTCTCTTATGTCTCTAAGCCTTTGTTACTACACTTAGTGAGTAATACTTTAAACTATGCTTTTATGAAAGGATATTTAAGCTAACGAGGACACATGAGCGTAATCCAATTTAATAATCGCCATATTTTTCACCCATTTTTAATAATTTATTACCAACCCGTTAATTTTTCACATTCAAACCTACCCCTAATTAAAAAAACATATTTATTACCACACTAGTAACTATTCACCCCTTAACTACTTATTATCAGAAGTCAATAAATCTGTTAGTTTAAAATTTAAGGTGAAAAAATATTCTTTTACAATTTTACACACATAACTAAAATAAAAAGTGTTCTGCTTTTTTTAGTTTTGTGTGGTCAAAGTTTTTACTAAACTTTGACCACTCTGATAATTTTCCACCCCTAAACTAATCTTATTTAAAAACGTTCCAGCTAGCTTAATATTCGAGCCAGTGCATTTAAAGGAAATTGTTTCAAATATCGCAGTGTTCTACTAGGTTTCTACGAATTTATTACCATCCTAATAATTTTTTACCCCTCGACTAACCCTCGAGGTGGCTAGGTTAAAATTTAAGCTGAAGAACATTTTTTTTCTAATTTTACTTACTTATATAAAGAACTACTTCGGTAAGTTTTTACTAAATGTTAATCAACTACACTAATTTTAACAGGTAGGAATTTACGCTAGCTGAATACAAAAGAAAGTCTTTTCGTAAATACAAAATACTACAGTATTGTGCTAGATTTGTACTCATTTAATACAACCATAGTTAGTTTTCACCTGTTTAATACCCTCAATGAGAAGTCGATAATGCTGATAGATTAAAATTTAAGGTGTTAAAAATCTCTTTACAATTTTACTGTATCTACTTGTAACTGAAAGTATAAATTGCTTGCCAGGTTTTTACTGAATCTGATCCAGCCTCATAATTTTTGACAACCTAAGCTACAGTTAATGCGAAAAATTTCATATTCACGCCAGCTGAATGCAAAATCTTTTTGGAGACACAAAAGTGCTCTGCTAGATTTTTACTATATTTTTATCAGACTAGTCATTTTTTTCTCGATTACCCTAATTAAAAAGCATGCTGAAATATTACTCTGTGCTAAATAATATATTATTTTTTAAATATTTTAATATTGAAAATATGAAAATAACTTGTTACAAAAATTATAAATTTGAACTGTTAAAATTTACTCTAATTCTAGTAGTGAGTATTATGTCTAAGCGAAATCGAATCGTGAGTACCTTTTATGAATATAAAATAACTGAAGATGCTAAATTGATTTTCTTCGAAACAGATCTTATTGTATAGCAGGCTAAGGCTAGTTTCTTATTTAACAAATCGATATAAAGGGACCAATTTAAGGTTGCTGTCTATAGAAATACCAAGAAATTTTATAGAAACAACAATACTGATCTTGCTGTTATTAAGAAGCAAGGGTTAAAGAACTCCTTTAAAGGATAAGACTACTGTCTTATTCACGTTAAAAGATAGTAAATTACAGTCGGACCAAGTTTTTATTTTAAGTAGATCAGAAGTTATAATTGCATGAAGAGTTGCAATATTAGAGTTCTTCCAGGTAATATTGGTATCATCAGCAAAAAGAAAAATTTTTTCATCTATTTTTAAGTTAGTAATGTCATTTATAAAGATAAGGCAAAGTAGAGGACACAGTATTGAACCTTGTGGTACTCCACATACAATGCTTTTGTGACTAGAGTCAGTATCATTTGCTCTAACTAGTTGTTTTCTATTCCTCAAGTAAGATTGGAACCAATTCAAAGAAATACCTTAAATTCCGTAGAAATTACTTTTTTTATCAAAATGTCGTGATTTACACAATCAAAAGCTTTAGCATAGTCACAAAAAATAGTAGCAGTATAAAGATTATTGTTTAGTGCTTGATAGACCTCATATAGTACAGAAAACATAGCAACGCTGGTACATTTATTAGATAAAAAGCCGAACTGACTTTGTGATAAAATGTTGTTTTAACGAGGAAGGACATAAGTCAGGCTTTTATAAGTCTCTCAATAATTTTGGTTAGGACTAGTAGTAAGGCAAGAGGTCTATAGTTTCAGACATTAGATTTTTCATCACACTTATGAAGAGGAATAATAATGGCTGTCTTTAGGCACTCTGGAAATATACCTTTTTCTAAGGAATCGTTAGTGAGTGAGACCAGGACTTGTCTTAATAAAATAATATACTGTATTTGTAAAATGTCATATTTAAACATACTTATCTTGTCCATTCGTCTTCATGTGCCGAGCTCGATTATCGAGCGTTGGCTATTAAATTGGCTATAGTAATTTTGTTGACGGCAGCTCGGAAAAGAGATGCAGAGAATCTGTTAAACCAATCTCTCAGGTTTCTAAGCCATGACGTTCTTCTTCGACCTGGCCCTCTTCTTCCGTCTACTTTGCCTTGTATTATTAAATGGAGTATATTATATCTCTCTGCGTGGCGCATAACATGGCCAAAATATTTAAATTCAAGTTTGCGATTTTTAACTGTTTTGACGACTTCCGTAACTTTTCCCATTCGATGCAAAACAACTTCGTTACAAACTCTATCCACCCAACTTACTCGTAGGATTTTTCGATACACCCAGATTTCAAAGGCTTCCAGTTTCTTGAGAAGTGTATCCGTGAAAGTCCAACTTTCGACACCATACAGTTTTCATTTAGATTACAACCAAGGTAAGTGATACTGTTAGTTCTCTCCAGTTGTTCACCATAAGCTTTTACCACTTCCGGTTGTATTGGCGTTTTACTGACGACCATCACCTTTGTCTTTGCGGTGTTTAGCTTAATGCCATATCATTACACGTTGTGGAAATCCTATTTAATTAGATCTTGTCCATACTTGTCCCTAATTATATTTGGGATATGTATTTTGGTTCTTTCTGTTCTGAAAAAATATGGGTATGTAGTATGTACCTATCAATAATTTTCCAACATTCATTGCAAATCGTTCTCTTGCATATTCATCATCACTTTGTCTGATCCATTTATTAATTAATATTATGATAGTTCAGACATGCTCTGTAATCTTTTTTTGGTAGGTTTATCTACTATTGTTTCCATCTTTCATTCGTCTGGCATATTTTCCGCGTGCCCCAAAAAATTCGAAGATGAGTTAATTCTATGAGTTCGAAAATCATACTCGTACGTTTTTAATTTATCTTATGTCTGTAACATACTTCACTGAAACAAATAAATTAGTAAATTATATCTGTCAATTCAATTGATTAATTTTTTAAATAAATATTTAATTCAAGATGCACCAACTATATTGACAACTACGATATTTATCGCACTCTTTTAAACTAAAATTGTTCCATTGCTTAAGTTGCCTTTCTGAGACTAGATTATTTAACAGGTTGACTGCCAGGCGGTCGTATAAGACCGACAGTTCAATAAGTGCTGCATGCCACGGCGGTCGTATACGACCGATTTGATACGGTCTGTGATATAGTTCCTGTTTTGCTAGAGATCGTGTAGAGAAGCGAAATTATTGCAGTATTCGACCATTGTGGCATACAGTCGTCGTATATACATATTAGTTTTCATTTTGGCTGAATAGGGGAGACTAAAATGATATCGAAATTTTGACATATCTTTATTTCGAGTTAAAAATATAAAACTAAAAAAATATCCATTACAAACTGAAATACATACAAAAGTTAAATAAGAACACAAAAGAAATTAAAAATTATCGGTTATTTGGAGTGTTTGTTGAAACAATCTAAACAAAGGTGTGGTTGACCTTCACAAGTGTCACAGTAAGTTACTACTTTTTTGACCTAATTTTTTGTTATGTTTCCCCGAATCTTCTCTTTATAACAACTTTTACAGTATTTCTTTATTTTATTATATGGTCCTTCTTTTTTCACCAAAGTATGAGTTTGCATCGATCTCCTTGTAGTTCGTATTTGTTGTTCCCTTTCGGAATCATTCTGTGACTCAATGTTGTCTTCATAACTTAAGAGCGACTTTATTACATGCTCTCTAAATTCAGTAATTTTCATCTTTTTATCGGCTAGTTGGTTGAAAATAATGTGAGAATTTACGAGGGATGTACCAAGAAGAAATTCTACAGCGAGCTTCCTGTACCATTTAAGTGACTTTCGTAGAGGTGAATTATAACTTGCCATCTGGTCTGACTGATCAATTGAGGACTTTGCCTCATTATATTTCATTACAACCTGAGGTTTATGAACAACACCACTTCGTCGCTGAATTGCTCGAGTTTCGGTAGTGTGTTTAGTAGATAGTAATAAGACATCTCTTTTATCCTTCCACTTTAAAACGCAGATGCCTCTCGCGTTTTCCAACCCAAACGTTTCCCCCTTCTTCAATTTTTTATTTATTACTTCTTTTGGGTTTCCACGACGATTTGCTCTTATTGTCCCAATATAGTGAGTTTCCTTGTCAAGTAAAATGTTAGCTAACTCTAGGCTTGTATAGTAGTTATTGGCTACTATCGTACGTCCCGAATTCAAAAGGTTTTCTGATAGGTTAATTACTACATTTGTTGGTACAGAAGCGTTACCTTCATTTTTCTCCTTACCTGCATAAATCCTTATATTCCACGTATAGCCATTGTCACTACAAAGCTTAACTCCATACTTATGCGTCTTTTGCGGTATGTGCTGTTTCATTACTAACCGACCTTGGAAAGGAATAACAGACTGACCAATACAGAATATACGCCCTGGTGTATAAACTGCTTGAAAGTTTTTAATAAGTTTATCTATCGGATAAGTGCCACATTCTTAGAAGGAGCTGAAATCGGTTTCTAGGCATAATTTTCGGAACCATACAATTTTTGTAGAAATTGTCAGTGCTCCAGTATTTGTCAATAGAAGGCAGTCTCACAAGTCCCATATAACCTACAAGGCCAATAAATTGTAATAATTCTTTTCTGGTGGTTGGAACCTATCGATATAGTCTAGATTCGTTACTGATATCATCAGTATCGCACAAAATCTGGGTGGCATACAAGTTAGTTTGATTAACCATCTCATCTATAATTTCATCGTCTAACGAAAATTCGAAAACAATTATTATTATAACAAATTATAATATTATTAGGGGGACAATTTTTTTATAAGAGCTGCAGCGTAATTTGCCTGTAATCCAGCTTCCGCAGAATAGTTGAAAATTTTGTCATTGCCAATAGGTTTTTTTCATGAGAGTTGTTCGTATCCATCAGCAGAATTTTCCTGGCTTTCGTGATCTTCATTTTGCTCAAATGATAATATGTTTTTCAGAATACTATCTTGCTTATTGTGTAGGTACGTACTTCAAACAGTAATCCTATGCAATGATTTACATCTGAAAATATAATAGGAATATATGATATGAAAATATGAAAATTATATCTTACCTGAACGTTCATTGCTTTCCAAAACCATACCAACCATCATTTTACCGCGACTTCCCATTTTATTTCAAGAAATAATACCTAATTGTTTTTACTATTATCTAACTCTAAAAATAACACGATTACAATTAACTTACTTGTCTTACTAACAATCAAACCTCTAATGATAAAATATTGGTCAAAACAACCACTCAACAAAATAATACTCCACAAGTCACATCATGAACAGAACGACCGCTCGACCGACCGCTTGGCACCAGGGGAATAAGTATGCCGCCTACTCCCCGGCGGTCGTATTTGACCGCTGACCTATTTATAGTTTATTCGTCTTCCGGGTTTGGACCGTGTCATTTGTGAGTGACCCAAAAGTGGGTTATTCTCGACGTTTCGCTACAATTGTATGTAGCTTCTTCAGGAGAACAAAAAAGAAAAGAAAACAAAAGACAGGAAGATGGGTAATTAGCAACGGTAACTCAGTTACTCAACGCAACCAGAGGCGAATACTAACTACCAAGATGGGCATTTGGTCACAGTAACTCAACTACTTAACGCAGCCAGAGGGGAAAACCAAATGCCAGGACAGGGATTCACGTCCAACAGCTCAGAACACTAACGCGTCGAGAGGCGGGGAGTGAATCCTATTTTTTCAAAATCCTTGCAAAAAAATAGGTCAGCATGAGGAATAGGAGTTAATCCTATTCCTCATGCTGACCTATTTTTTCAAAAATTGTGACTAATAAATGAAATTGGTGAAATATTAGTAATGGAAGTATTTCAGTTGGTTGCCAGATGCACTTTTTTCAACTTGGCACCATGGACTTTTTTAAAGTGCTTCTATGCTTCTAAGAGTTTCATTAAGTTATTGCTCTATTATCGTTTTCCGTATTTTTCCCTTATACTGAGAATTTCTACGTAAAAAATGTTTGGTTGTCTTTCTATTCTTGTTACTTCTAAATATTCTTACTAACCTATTTTTCGTAATTTTGTAAGGCAGATGTTTGTGAATAGCCGTACAGAAATTTAAATTTTGTTGTTTTTCCCATGTTTTTCGTTATTTTAATAATTTAATTTAGCAGTTTTGTTTTCTTCTTTTTAAATAATCTTTGATTATTTCAGCGTGGAATAATTTATTTGTAAATCAACTTATTGAACAAAAGCTTTTAAAATGTAAAACATAATAAAACATATAAAAAATGTTTTAAAAACAGGCTTGCAAGGGCGGCTCGTGGCTTTAGGGACAGGAACTCTAATCTACGTTGTTTGGAGGTAGCGACATGGATTATAACGTGATCGTAAAATTTATTAGAGTTTTTGAGATATTTTTTTTTCTATTGACATTTGAGACAAGCTTGACATTCTCTCTTGTTTCATGGTGTTTGGACTATACGTTTTGATTCTTTTGAGGCAAGAGAAATCCCGTTCATTTGATGAAGAAATTGATGGTAATAAGAGAATTAATGACAATAATTTTTTGATTTCAACAACAGTTTGCTGTGATGAATTGCAGTATATAAAATTATACATATCTTGTAACTTATCCCACCTTCCGAAAATATTTGGATCAGCATATAAAACTTTTAGTTCATTTTCTAATTTTATTTTATTAAAGAATGATGGATAATTTTTATTTAACTTTTCCAATAGATATCTTGGATATTCTTTGGCGTAACTTTTAAATTTTGAATCGTTAGAGAGGTCAAAAATTTGCAAATCTTCAAAATTTGAAGAACGAGTATCTATTTGCATAATAATAGTATCCAAAATTTCAAAATGTATTCGTTTTTCGAGATCTGTGTCTGTGTCATGCCTTTGTTTTTTTTTTGTGGGGTTCCGAAATATCAAGCGAATCCAAAAGGTCACTGCGTATATATTGAAAATTACTATCTTTACGAAAATTAATGTTTTTACACGTATCCTGAAAAACTAAATTATTATATGCGCATGACAATGAGTAAATAAAGTTTGCGATGCAATAGTTTTAACTTTTGCTTGAAGACAATTCTATTCATCGGACAACACGGCAGCGTTGTCATAAGTTTGCCCTGCCAATTTATTTTTGATATAAAAAATATATTCTGTCTTATGGCTGTTACTCACGTCTGTAAAACGTAAAAATCTCTCATAAATATTACCAAGTAACGCGTATCGAACAATTGATAATAATTGTTAATGACATGATATATTAGTAGTATCATCTACTTTTAGCGAAAAGCAAATGGTTTCCTAAATCTCAGATTCAACGTTATTCAAAATGTAACTAATTGCTTCTATTAATTAATTTATATCAATTAAACGACGTAAAACTGCGTGATTATTTTTTACAATTTCGTTATGTTTAATGGCATTTTCACGTTGGACATTATCTAATGAAACATAGAACTTTGTTTTCCAAATAAATCTAATTTAATCTGGCTGCATGTATGATCTTTCGAAATGTCATGTTTCTGTAAAGCCCTAAATAATTCTTTTAAATTATCGTAACCAGATGCACGCCACGAATTTGGATGTGTGCCCTATTCGTCGAAAATAAGATGCAAGGCCAACAGAAAAGTTTGTTTTTTTTTTCACTCCCGGTAAGCTATGAGTACTTGCTGTACCAATTTTCCGAAAATAATCTATTACTTTCCCTACCGCACTCATATTTATAAGCCGGGACATTTTAAGCAACTAATGCCCCTTATTCTTAATATCAATTTGTTCTTTTTATGGAATAGATGAAAACCCATTTTGCAAAATATCAGATTTATCAGTGCCTACAGTTCCCATACCTTGTATTTTTTAGATTAATTTACCTGAATTTGTTTACACAAATGTCATGTTTCTGTAAAGCCCTAAATAATTCCTTTAAATTATCGTAACCAGATTGACGCCACGAATTTGGATGTGTGCCCTATTTGTCGAAAATAAGATGCAAGGCCAACAGAAAAGTTTGTTTTTTATTTCACTCCTGGTAAGCCATGAGTACTTGCTGTACCAATTATCCGAAAATAATCTATTACTTTCCCTACCGCACTCATATTTATAAGCCGGGACATTTTAAGCAACTAATGCCCCTTATTCTTAATATCAATTTGTTCTTTTTATGGAATAGATGAAAATCCATTTTGCAAAATATCAGATTTATCAGTGCCTACAGTTCCCATACCTTGTATTTTTTAAATTAATTTACCTGAATTTGTTTACACTTTAATTTTAAACAAGAAAAAACTTAAAAGATATTAAAAAAGCCTTTACGGCAACGATAGCTTATCACAGCATTACTCTAAAAAATTAAAACAAATCAATACAAAACGAATCGATCGATCCGCTCTCAGGAAAGCCAATCAGTGCACTATCACTGTACTTATCCCGAAATAACATTTTATTTGCGGTCAATAACAATGAAGCATCGGCAAATTCAATTCTGCCGTACCTACCGTTTTAATACGTACGGAGAGAAATGTATATTTGGTTGCCTATCGACTAATATTTCATTGATTTTTACATGCAAATCGTCAAATGTGGGATCGGCTTGCCGAAACGGGTCTGTATAAGAATTCACCAGTCGGATGCATGACTTAGATCTCGGATCATTAATTTGAAAAGCGTCTTGATGCGTAGGGATTACTTAACGCTCAAATTAATTAAATTCTTTTAAAAACCATGAACTAAATTTAGTCTGTATTATCTCACAGATATTTTCCTTTTAGTTCAAACAAACAAATGACATCAACTTATTACTTGCGATAATTAGTTATTGAAATACTGATTAAATTAAATATTAAAAAAATCTATAATATGAAATGTCGAATGACCCGAAATGTGTGGGTCGGCACTGCTGACCCTGCCGACCCGGACCGGCCGCCACTGCAGGCTTGTAATAAAAGGAACATTTTAAAATGTATAAAATAAATTTAATCTTTTATATTGAATTCTTTGTTTTGAAATAGCATGTTCCGCAAATTTAAAATACTAGGTATTATCAGAACTATTAGCGTCTTTGTAATTAACAAAAAGCTTTTCATATTTTTTAATTTTTAAAGTGAATTTAAAATACTAAGTATTGGCAGAAGCATTATTGAAGTTACCATTCATACAAAAAGACTGTGTAAAAAAATGGGTAAATAAAAATAATAATAAGTATCTACACATTAATTTTTAATGTAAATACAATATTACAAATAAATCAGCGTTATCCTTAAAAAGGCTACCTTTGTCAACACTTTTAATTTTAATGTTTAGAGAATACTTTAGAAAATAAAGTGCTTTATAGATTATTTGCTTTAGTTGTAAATTGAATGGAAATGAATAAACTAACTTTTGCGTTCATGTAAGGTTATCGGATGTGCAAAGGGGCAGGATTATTGGTATTATGTTATGTCAAAAATCTATGCTAAACTCGGATTCACCAGTACATTTCAGCGTTGGCTCTTACGGACAATATTAATCAAATGGAAGGAAACGCTGCAGCGTTGCTAGTTCATCATCGGCCTCAACGTGGCAGAGCCGGCTTCGAACTTAACACTCCCTTACACACGGAACACTTGCAATTTTGCACTAACATTCACTGATTTGCCCTAATGACTGTTCCAGAAAATATTCGGACGTCGTCGTTATATAGTGCTCAACAATTGATAAGGATCATAATTATGATTTCAAATATTATATTATTATATATATATTATTATAATCGAATATTATATTATTATAATCGAATAAATGAAAATAGACGACTTTAATATTCAACTTTTTGCTGACCCTAGTAAAAAATGACCATAATGGCAAAATTTATTTTATTTCGTTTAAAATTGATAATAAAGTCGGGGTATTAATATTTCTTAATTATATTAAATTTTTACAAATTTTGGCTATTTCTGGAGTAAAATATGACTTCGATCCTTATCAATTGTTGATAATTGTTGTATTAAACAAATAGAAAATTTCTTACATCTCTTGTTGTCATATTTACGGAAATGAATGTTTGGAGACATTTGAATAGAATTGAAATGAATAGAAAGAAAATGCTACGATTAGTAGATAAGTCAAAAATATATCGAGGATACATCATTTATATTTTAGTATTATTTATACAGGGTGTTTCATTAACAGTTATCCATATAGTAACTGGAGATACCTTAGCACAAAATACGAAGATTTAACCTAAAACACTAATCACATGCTATGATTTTTGTGACTGATATTTTTAAGTTAAAGTTGATTTCATATAATTGAATGAACTATCTTTTAATAAAATCCTTGCAACTCATAAATAATGGCAATATAATTTTAATGTCTTCTACTTTAAAATGTTTAATATGTCTGATTTGCCGATATGAATGAGTCAGATTAAATTTAATTATTAGAAGAATTTTTTTACTAACAACAAAATTTTTGTAATTGATTAATATTTTGTATTTCGATAATGACCTCCGAAGTAAAAGTCGTAGAATTCGAAGAATAGCTTACTGACTAATGGGTGTTTGTAGAAATAGTTTAACCGTGTAGAAATTTCGGTATTGTTGTAATTAAATGTCCGTTTAGAATTTTCCTGATAATAGTATCTACTAATTGTTATACGAGTGCGTATATCTATAACAGTTTTGCAGTTTGTAGAAACGGTTTAACTGTTTTGTGTGTGCATTCGAGGAGGTACGTTACCTTGTCAAAAAATAAGTGCGATTTATTTTTAAACTTTTTTTATGTACTGTGTCAAAGCATGGAGCATTTAGAGGTGAAAAGTTTCAAACAAGGACAAATCTTAGATTTATATGTGCGACAAATTATTTTGAATATGTTGATATATACAACAAAAACAAATTCCGATCTGACTCCAACACAAATTGTTTCTACAACAAGTACAGCGCTGGGTGTTAGCGATAGGACAGTATGGAAAATTCGTCAGAAAGGATTGGATCATAATGGAGACATACCCAAAATTCTGAAAAACCCACGTAAACGGACCAAGAAGTAAACCAATCGGGAGTTTACCTACGATGAGAATATCAGGAGCCAATTGAGAAGACTTGTTCACATGGAATTTTTCTTAAAGAACATACCTCTCATAATCAAAGCTATCCTGGATGCCGTTAATTTACACGAACATTTGCCTAAATTTTCCAAAAGTACTTTATATCGACTATTGAGAGAGATGGGGTTTGTTTATGAAAAAAGAGGAAAGAAAGCAGTAATGATGGAACGTCCTGACATAATAAATTGGAGGCATAAATTTCTTAGAAAAATACAGAATTATCGAAATCAAGGATACCATATTTTCTATTTGGATGAAAGTTGGGTAAATATCGGACATACAGTAAATAAGGTATGGATGGATTCAACCATAACCAATTATAAGGATGCATTTTTAAAAGGCTTGACTACTGGTCTAAATGATCCAAAACAAACAGGTCCGAGATTTGTCTTGTTACATGTTGGATCTGATAGAGGTTTTGTACCAAATTCAGAATGTGTATTTTTAGCAAAAAAAGATTCAGGAGACTACCATGACGAAATGAACGGCGAGTCTTTCGAAGACTGGTTTAAAAATAAACTAATCGCAAACCTCCCAAAAGAAGAAAAAAATGTGGTAGTAATGGATAATGCTCCATATCATTCATGCAAACAAAATTTGCCAAGAAGCTCCTGGAACAAACAACAAATTCAAGAATGCTTACGAGAAAAGGATATATTTTATGAAGAAGATTATTTATATGAAGAAGTCAGAACTATTGGATGTAGCAAACAGTTATGCAGATATATACGACAAGTATAACATCGAAACTTTGGTCGAGAAATACGGCGTAGAAGTATTACGATTAGTAATGACGAAATAAAGCAAAGAACATTAATAGAAACAGACATACTAACATATATAGAACAAAAAAGACTAAAGTGGTATGGACATGTAAGAAGAACTAGCGACAGCAGATGGATAAAGAGAATAACCGAATGGAGCCTCATAGGAAGGAGCAAAAGAGGACGACCCCGAAAATCCTGGAGGAACGAAGTAGACGACGCCATGAGTAAGAGAGGACTAAACGATGGAGAATGGAACAACAGAGAGAAATGGAAACGGTTGAGCGAGGGAAGGCAGTGAATACTGTAGAATCTCTAAATATATATATATATATATATATATATATATATATATATATATATATATATATATATATATATATATATATAGTATTACGATTACCTCCCTATCACTGTGAGCTTAATCCAATAGAGATGGTTTGGAGCCAAGTTAAACATTACGTTGGAGCCCGAAACACTGACTTTAAAAAAGATCGTGTGCGCGTGAAAAGTGTATACACACTTTTCTTTGTAATAATTGTTGAGACTGTTAATAGTAATAACTGATCCAAGTTGGTATATATATCCTGTCGGTATATAAATTAACAATTTATATACCGACCACTCTGTTATTACACCCTGTATAATTAAGTAAAAAAAAAATTCAAAGAAAACAGTTTTATTAAATTTTGTGCAATTTGCAAAATCTTGAAGTTGTAAATAATGGTACATTTACTTCTAATAGGATTGCATGATTTAATGTTATTCTACAGGAGGGCCAACGCGGTCCTGTATCACACCTGCAGACTATGAACGTGCCTAGCGGCCTAAGCGTCAACGTCGCTTCTCATAAGCACTGTACTGAAATCCTCTCGTGAATTTATCTATAGGTATCAGGACTCAGAAACGCTTAAAAATAAACCAAGACAAAGTCGCCAAAAAGTACCAACCGCTTTCATTGTCCAAATAGCTAAAAGAAATCCAACAATTTCTCAACCGCAGCTCTAAATGCTACTTTTGCTGTAACTTTTAAAGGCTACAGTAAATGTTTCAGTTTAAACAATAAGAAAAAGAATTCGTGTCCAACGACTATAGAGCAGTAGACAGTTTAGGGTTCTTGAATTTTCCAAGCAGCACAAGATCGATCGCCTAAATTGGTGTCTTCAACACCAAAACTGGCACATTAGAAATCGAGAAAATATGCTATTTTCAGACGAAACTAGAATTTGTGTAAAATCACATGACCGTCGAATTCGTGTATTTAAAAGTTGAGGAAGAGAAGCAAAAAACGAAAACTGCCAGATATGTTTACACATATAAAAGAGGAAGTGTCATGTTCCGGGAAGAAATTATGATCGAAATATTTATTTTAAAATCCTTTATAAAAGGTAGGTATATAATTAAAACACCCAATCGGGCTACATCACAAAACGTTTTCGGAATCTATATTCCATCATCAGTGCACTGTGCTTCAGTGCACTGATGATGGAATAGCTCTATATTTCCTTTTGTGTAAAAATCATAATCCATTCCTTTCCAAAAGCGTTTCCAGTGATCATTGTTTAGTTTTCTTACAAGTGCGTGTTTTTCGTTTCTAATTGAAATTTTGGTATGCCTCTTGTGTTTTGGTTGACATGTATTGCAAGTTACCTTTTTTCTTTCTTTACATTTTTCCTTCACTTCTGTACAAAACCATGGAGTTCTTCGCCTTGAGAACGATTTATTTTTATTTATATTTCTTTTACCAAGAACTTTCTTGGTCGAGGCAAAGATATTAGACTTAATTTTTGCCCAGCTTTCTTCGACTCCACCACTTTCAGTAACAAGTATTTCTGCTCTTTTAGGTTTTTTTTTTTTTGCAATAGGTATCTTGTGGAGTCATCTTGGAAGCTTTCGACTCTTATCTTTGTGGTGTATTCTGGTGTTTTGTTGTCACATATATGTGTTTTCAATCTGATTTTGCACAATACCAATTTATGATCACTTCCTATTTCTGCTAATATTAGTACTCTTACATCCAAGATTTGAGAGGGCTTTACTCTCTATTTGACAGAATATAGTCTATTATAGATCTTTGTCCTCTATTGTTTTCAAAAGTGTATTTGTATTGTTCTTTGTGAGGAAAAAGTGTATTATTAATACGTATCTCGTTTATGTTACAGAGGTCTGTTTTCATTTTTCATAAATTCGTTATATCACTGTTTTATTCCTGGAACTATACCATTGCCAACGCGGGCGTTAAAATCACCAATAATTGTTATATATTAAATCCGTAAAATAGTTTCGAAACACAATTTAGCTGTTTTGATGAGCCCTATTAGGGCCAAATACGTATAAACAGATACATAGACACTTTGTACGTGAAATCAAATCTTGACTGTCTTTTTCATGTTATATATTAATTATTTAAATGGCAAGATATGGGCATTAATATAGATGGAGAAAGATTAAATCATTTGAGGTTTGCAGATGATGTCGTATTAATCGCAGATAACTTACAGGATACAGTTTCTATGCTACATTCGCTTAAAAGTCTGTCTGAAAGAGCAGGATTAAAGATAAACTTTGAGAAAACTAAACTTATGACAAATCTCGTAATGAGTGGAAATATAACTATCGACAATAATACCATACAACAAACAGACACTTACAAATATCTGGGACACGAGATTAAAATAAACAGAGACAATCAAACAAATGAAATACAGAGGCGAATAGGCCTGACATGGGCAGCATTTGGCAAACTAAGCCATATTCTAAAAAGTTCAATTCCCATGTGTCTCAAGCGAAAAGTTTATAACCAATGTGTTTTGCCTGTACAAACTTATGGAGCAGAGACTTTAACACTCACGCAGAAATCTGCGAATAAACTAAGAGTTACACAACGAGCCATGGAACGTGCAATGCTGAATGTGAGCCTCCGAGACCACATAACAAACCGACAAATCAGGCAAAGATCAGGAGTTCAAGACGTCATCGAAAGAACCACGAGACTTAAGTGGAACTGGGCAGGACACAAGATGGACGATGGACAAGACGAATTATGGAATGGAGGCCCAGAAATTATAAAAGAAGTCGAGGACGACCACCGACTAGATGGACCGACGACATAAAAAGAGTAGCGGGAAACTGGCTACAAGCGGCCCAGTGTAGAGAACACTGGAAAGAACTGAGGGAGGCCTATGTTCAGCAGTGGACGGGATTGGCTGATTGATGATGATGATTAATTATTTGGGGTCTTGTTTATTACAGTCTGAAGGTGGTAGAAGTAGAAGAAGGCGTAGAAGTTTTTCCTTGTCGTGGTATCTCTATTGTTCTCTGGTGCATAGATTTCTATCACATTCAAAGGTTTGACATCCAGTTTAATTTTTACAGTTACTATTCTTTCAGAGGTATATTTATACTTTTGTACTTGGTGTAAAAGTTTTTTTTGTACTAACAGGGCGACTCCTATTTTGTCTCTGGTTTCTTTCGCAACATCACTGTAAATTATCAGATAGTCATCTAGCATAATTTTACCCTTTCCTCTTTTATTTGTCTCTTGTAGGTGAGATATGTCTTTCTACAAGCTCTTTTGCAATTTCTCTCTCTTGTCTTTAGAAACTTCACGTTCCAAGTACCGATGCGAAGTATATTTCTTGTTTTATATAAATTCCCCTTTCTCGCGTTAGTCGTTGTAATGAAATCATTCCTTTTCCGAGGTATAATCCTGTTTCTATGAGCTGTATGGTTTCAAAGTCTATCACAAGGATGATAACCTGGCTGAAAACCCCTCCTCTTTAATCCGGGCTTGGGACCGGCAACAGTTCTATCGAGGTACTCGATCCACCCAACAAAACTGCAGGCGGAGTTAAAATTAAATAAATAAAAGAATTTTTTACCAAGTACACCATACACCAAGTGAAAACAGTGTGGACAGCTAAAGCAATACGACAAAATAGAAGAAACAGACTGAAAAAAGAGTGGAACAGCCATATAGCAGAAATATTACAAAATCAGGGCAAATATTGGCAAAAAACAACACAAATGGCGAAAAACAAAAAAGCATCATCTATCACCACCCTCGAGACTTACGGGTACAGAGGAACGATTATGTATGTATATATGTACTTACGTATTTAATTTCCTGTAGTAGGTACCAGGATATGCAGCTTATATTGTTTCGTTAATAAAGGTAGGTATATTATGCTTTATGGGTCCCCTTTCTCAGGATCTAATATTTCAAGCTCTTATTAAAATTTTATTTTTGAAACATTTGTTTTTGTTTTCATTTACAATTTTTGATATTTCTGCTTCTCGTTGATTGTTGCCATATTTTCGCTTTTATTCATTTTAAGATTTAGTTCATCTCGGACATTCCTCTAGTTTTATAGCGAAACCAACTTTTCTTGTTTTCTGTTCCGTCTTAATACTATGTCATCTGTTTTAATTTCATAAAATCACTTTTGTATTGATCTTCCGTTATGTTTAATCACTTATGAGGTTTCCTTTAATTTCCTGGGCATTTTTTTTGCTAAAACTATGAAGTCATCCTTAATGTAAATTCTTCTTTCTTTAAAATCTTTAAATGTTTTTTTATTTTGCTTTAGGTTCTCCTTATCTTTTTGATGTTATAGCTAAAAAAATCTATTTTGTCTTCTGGTTTTAGGTTTTTTAGTTTTTATTTGTATTTTTATTGTTTTATCCATAATTCTCAATTGTATTTTTCAGCTTTTCAGCGTCTTCTGCGATAATGTTCCATTCTGTTAAAATGATATTAACATTTTCCTTTTTTACCTCTAGTTACTTCAAACTTTTCGTCGATTATCAGACATACTTCTTAAATTGTTTACTTTTCATCAAAAGAATATAAAAAATTTGATATTCTTCCTTTAGGTTTTTGTTTCCTACTCTTAGTTTGCTTAACTATTCTGCATAAATTATTTTGTTTTTTTTTTACTTCCTTTAAAATGGAGTGCTAATCGTTGTATTATTTTTATCATCTCATCCTTCTTTTCATGTTTACCGTTTTGATTGGGTTGATTCCCAACTGTTTAACTTCTTATAACAACCTTCTTGTCAACTTGTTGTTTTACATCCATTTCACCTTCTTTTCACCTTTCCTGTTAGAATATTTCAAGCAAAAATGTTCTTTATTTATTACTCTGCGGAATTATATTACAGACTGTACTAAAACAATAGACACAAACCAACGCAGCCACAATTACATACAAATGAGTATCACAGCAAAAATCTGACGTTTACATTTTTACATTTTCTACTTTTCGGCAATAAACATTCAAAAAATTGCAAAGAAAAAAATTATTCTCTTTTTACGATTTTGGTTGCGTACTAAAGAAAATTATTCACGTTACTAAAACATAAAATTTAAGAAAGATACCTGAACAAATTGCGCTGTAATTGGACCGCGTTATGTAATAGCAGATTAAATGCCTAAAGGTAGTATTGAGAAAAATGGGTGTAAAGATTTTAAATTTGTTTTTCGTGCTATTTCTAAATTATAGTACTGACAGGTTTTATATTTTGATAGAGTATTGCAAATATAAAAAAATCTAACATGTCTTTTAAATTTTTTAAAACAATTTATATGTTAAAAGTTATTCGATCAAATGTAGCTTAATTCGTTAATGATTTTTTAATATATGTATGATTTAAGATAAAAATACCGGATTATATTTGGCGCTTAATCTGATGTTTTAAAATAAAAAATACGTGTTATATTAACGTTTTATTAAATTCTTAGCTTTAATACATATAAAAAGTTATATCGTTTACAGAAAATACTATATAGGTCTTCAATATCGAAGTCTAATTATCCATTAAAGCCGTCAATATAATCTTGAATGCCTTCATTCCCTACGATATTTTCGTAAAATTTTTTGGCATCCAATGGAATAAGCTCCATTAACGATAATATGTCATTAAGCTTTGGAATAGAGCCAAGTTTCCCATTAGGCCACAAAATTTGCAGTTTGGAAGAATATAAAAATTCTGTAGTCCTGGTTGCATTTCTTCTGACTTTTTTAAACGGATTTTCTTCCATAAGGAGTATTTCTTTAGTTTAAAGCCAGTTAGTGAAATTCCAATTTATATCTTTCTTTCTGTTTACAATATGTTTTAAAATATCGCAAACTCCCTTAAACTCTTCTTTTTTTACCATTTGAACCATTAATTTGTTTCGTTTTCTGCAATTTTTGATAACTTTTATATAATCATGTGGAGTATACAACCAATTTTGGAGCTTTAATGCTGACTCTATGGCCCCAAATTCGGAGTCATTGGACATAAAACTGTGTCCTGGTACTAGAAAGCGCATCGTTATATTTTTTATAGAAGATTGTAAAAGTAATATTGCGGTTTTGTCCTCCGCAACTGTCAGACTATAATATCAATTCATTTACTTGAGGTGTTAGGTTCTCTTGCAAATATTTTAATAAAACAGAACCTATCTCTTGTACTCCTTCTCCTGCTGTGTCTTAAACCCAAACATGGCAATGGCCTTACCCAGTTTTTCCTGGAGGCAGGGTTTTTTCCAAATCAAAAGTGAATACCTCCAGATTTTCTTTATTTTTAGCTTTTTGGGGATCTGAATTCATAAGATTTCTAGCTGCTTTTGCTTCATCTTGATGAGTATTTCTTAGTATCTCAAGTTCTTTTTTCTCTTGCTCAGATGTAGAGCTTTGGATTTTAACTGCAAAGTTATCGCATTTATTGCATGTGTCCTTTTTAAGTCGTTTCCTTTGCAAGTTAAAACTGTCATAAATATGCGTTTATAGGATGAAAAAGAAACAATATCCTAATTTTCTTCTTTATACAAGTTAAACAGTATGTCGAGGGTTACATCACTGTTTAAAAAAAGTCGTTCACTTTGGTTTCTACAATAATGCAACCTATACTTTGGAAATTTGCTGATGTGATCAATAATTCTTTGTTTTTGATCTTTAGGCATTTTTCAATGGGTAGCTGTTTTTTTTTTCTCTATGATCTTTAATGACTTGTGTTTAAATATCGGTCAACTCTTGACGAGGATATTCTCAAAGTTTGAATAAACATTTTTGAACATACTACTTTACCAGCTAGGTGGTATATTCTTGTGTGGGTTATTTTAGTCGATAGTTTAATTATTTTTCTTTTTGGTGACACAACTACGACTAAAATGATACGTAGAGGCATTTAGCTTGATAGTTATTAAGTGCCCAATATCTGTTAAATTCTTGTTGCCTTTCTTCTACACTTATTTTATCGTAACATTTGTCTTTGCAGCGATAATCTGTAAACTGTCCAGCTTCTACGGATTTGCCCTTTTGACTTAAATATGGCATATAAATTTCACATAAAAGTTTTCAAAATTGCCGGGATTGATTTTCAACTCGTCTCTTGCGACCCTTTCTTGATCTTCCTTTTCTAGATTTCTCCATGTTTTCTGTTTCTAATCTATTGGCATTTTCTTTATTTTCATATTCCTCTAAATTTTATTGCTCTCTAGCAGCTTCTGTATGACCTTTTCCATTAGATTCTTCAGTATTTTCGTGTGTTGTTAAATTTTCTACTTCTAACCAAAAGGCTTCCTCATTTGTTTTTTACGTTATTTGTTTACTTTTTACGTTTTGTTGTAAGTTGAATTAAAAATTTTCTTTGTTAACTTGCTCGGATATAGTAACGTTTTTGCTATTTTTCATATCAACACTTAAACTTCTGTCCCCATGCAACACACCAAAAGAATACAGACTCATTAATTGTTTTGAGATATACAAGCTAGGGAAGGAGATACTCCGTTAGAATAGGATATATCCAATAATACTGAGTCTTCAGGTAACTTCTCCCCTCCCATGGAACTGACTTCAATAGGGCAGGTTCTTTCATTTAGTAACGAGTTTATTGATGTGTTCATTAGAAACTCACTGGCCTCGTATGCTTTTTGGACCTAAAAAAGTACCTAGTTACCTAAAGTTATAGTTTAAGAAGGTAGTATGTATTAAATAATTATTTAAATTAACGGAACATCTATTAACAACATAAGATATGCAGATGATACCGTGTTTATGGCAAAGTCTGTTGAACAACTCCAATTATTACTGCTAAACAAAACAAACAGTTTCTTTAAAAAATAGTGACTAAAAATAAATTTAAAAATGACCAAATAGATGATAATAACACAGAAAACAAGTATACAAACAGAAATGCATTTGAAAAATGTACCGATAGAAAGGGTTGATAAATACAAATACCTAGGAACCTGGATTTCAGACTATAATGACCAAACATCAGCAATAAGGGCCAGGATAAAAATAACAGGTAATATCTTAGTTTCAAATTATTTATGTATTGGCCTTCACGTGGAAATCAGTTTTAAAATACGTTTCTTTTTAATTAAATAAACACTTGATTGTCAACAACAATATTTTTATTGCGAACAAAGGCATAACAAGGGATAGACAACAACTGTTCTCGACAAAATTAAAATACTCTTCTTATATTTAAAAATGAGACTAGAAAGATTAAGAACATTTTTTTTATTACTTATTATGATATACCTGAGTAGAATACTTTGTTACTGTTGTAACTGCTGTATTACTGTTGACCATAAAATTCACGTAAGGTACTAGAAGTCTAATTATATAACCAAACTACAACGTATAGCATAACATAGCATAACGTGCATAACAAAAATGCATTTCAAGCTCATTCCGTTTATATTTTCAATGATTGTCTTTATTTTTTTTTAAAACTGGTTTTAATATCTTATTTTTACTTTAACTTTATAACTCATATTACAGACAGACTGTATAACTTATTATTTTTAAGATCTCTAAACAATTATACTTAAAAATTTTTTACATAATAAATAATTTGCGTACTTATAATAAAACGACTGAATAATGAAATAATACATAATAATACAATATTATTAATAAAAACATATGAATATCTCAATAAAAAACAAAGAAAATAACACTGGTTTTGTCGCTATAACATTTCACATCCTAGGTCACCTTCATCGTCGTCGTTTTCTGACCACGAATTTTCGGAATCGTTTCGCCAACATGTAGGATCAGTTCAGATACGTCATTTATTAAATGTTCTCTTTTAAACTACTCTTCTTCTACTCCAATAACGTGATCGCAAGTTTTTTTCCACACATCTACTTCGAGATTGTTCAATTTTTCTTCGGCTATCTGCTTAACGTCTGTCATTTTAAACGACACATTTTTGATGCTACATGATTTTTGACTACTCTTCAAATTTTCTCAATCCGTAAGAAAAAGAAGACGTAATAAAATGTGTCGTTAATTTGCCATTATTTTGTATGCGACGTTTTGTTTATATGTTGGCTTATTCAATTTAATTTTTGCATAAAGTTCGGGTTTTTCGAACGGTATATATGAAGTATCAGTCACTTCAAAAGAAATGCATCTTTCTGTTAGCCATCACTGCATGTCCTTTTTTTTTCATGAAAATGTAGGAGCTGCTTTACAGGCTACGTTGTTTAGGATGCGTTGTCCAATAAAAGGACGGTTTCATGGTGCAAGTTGGGAATTAACTTTTCTTGAGGCCAAATGAGGCAATTTTATTTAAATTTCCTTAATGCGCCTCTCATTTGATAATTTGTTATAAATTACCTACCTATCTATACATTTATCAAATCTTAAATGATAAGTAATAATTGTTAAACTTACCCTTTGAATGACTGAATTAACAAATGTGTCTTGAAAAAGACACAGTTTTTAATAAATTTGAGTAAGCGACAGGAAAATGGGAGAAAATTTACATAAATGGGTTGTAGTTAACAATGCCAGGCCAACAAAACAAATATCCATATTTTTAAGTCATATTTTTAAGTTGCTTAGTACACTATATTTAGCAGGAAAGGGGAAACTAAAACAATTTTCGTCTGCCTCGCCGTAGTCAGGAGTGGTTTCACTAGCTCTAACACAATTTCCATGAAAGAAATTTTACCTAGTATAATACTTATGGTAGATGCACAGTAGATGTGTATTGTATATGATGTTACTGTAGACACAAACTTTTTGAAAGATGTGTTAGATAAGTATGGTAAGGAATAGAGAAATAAAAGACACAATCTCTTTAATTATATTAGTTTCTATTTAATGTCACCAGCTTAGCGGCAGCTATTTTTTATTTCGGTTTGAAAAGGCTCCTTTAGACATTCCGATTTGCTTCAACAGCCTTATTATGTTCTTCCAGGCTTCACTTTTTGGTAGACCTTTGGTATTTTTTGAATACGTCGATCTTTTGTCCATTTTGAAAAGTGAAATCTTATTCACAAACTATAAGTTATCAAAAAGTACCTTTCTTCTAGAGTACCATCTCCCTACGTAGGTTGGTAATCATATTATTTTAATTTTTGAACTGTCTGCTCTAAACAAATCAATAGATCTGCATTAACCAATCACATATATGCCGCAACTAAGAATTCTGCCTTTGGCCATCAGATCTTCTTTCTTGAATATTTCTCCGCAGGATAAGTTTCAAAATTTCATATGTTGGTCGCCTTATCACGTGGCTTAGGTATTATAGTTTTTTAGTTTGTATAATGGTGATTAGTTCTCTTTCTTTACCATCCCTCTCCAGTTTTTCTTTATTTGTAATTCTATCAGTACATGGCTTTTCGTTCTGCTTTTACAGCATGATTATTTTTGTTTAGATTTTACTAATATTATTTGTTCATTATGGGTTAAGTTCTTTTTGGTAGACTATTGGTATTTTCAGAATACGTCGACCGTTTATCCACTTAAAAAAACCTTATCCTTGAACTACTAAGTTGCCAAAAAGTATCTTCCATTTTTTTCTTAGAGTGCCGTCTTCCTAAGGAGGTTGGCAATCATGACTATTTTTATTTTTGAACTTGCTGCTTTTAACAAATCAATCGATCTGCATTAATAATATTAACGTAGATTATGCAACCAAGAATTCCGTTTTTGGCCAACAGATCTTCTTTCTTAAATATTTCTCTGTATAATGAGTTTTAATATTTCATATTTTGGTCCTCTCATTACATGGCCTAGTTATTTCAGTTTACTCGTTTGTATAGCGGTGATGAGTTAGTTCTCTTTCTTTACCATCTCTCTGGATTACTTTTCTATTTGTAATTCTGTCAGTCTATATTATTTTTAATATTCTGCAGTATAAGTCGTATTCGAAAGCTTTGATTGTTTTTAAATTGCATTTTTTTAATGTCTAGGTCTTAGTTCCACATAATAATATTGAACATATATAACATGAAATGGTACATAGTAAGTATTGATATTTTTTTACTTGTTCTATTACATTACTATGACTAATTATTAATATGTGGTGTATATTTTGTGTTCTTTTTGTAGTAGGCGTATATGTCGTTTTTTAGCCTTTAACTAAGTGTCTCTCTACAGATCTTCATTTCTTTTGACTGTTGTCCATTAATTTGAACTATGGCACTTTAGTTCCAATAAAATGTTTGGATTATCTTTACCTTTATGATTTTCACTGCACATGTGCTAATTCATAAGTATTCATATTAGTTTTTCATGTGTTACTCTATCTAAAGCTTTTTCGTAGTCAACAAAGCACAAGTGTCGGTCAACGTTTACATCCCTAGATCAGTATATCAGTATGTTGATGGCAAATAGTCCTTGTCGGGCACTTATTCTATTTCTATGATTCTTTTTATGTATTAATTTAAGCAGTACTTTTAAAATATAACTCATGTGGCTGAGTGTTCGATAGTCAGTTCAATACGTCCAACCTATCCTCTTCCACTATTTTTAACAGTTTTACAGGTATCTCGTCTATACAGTTGTCTCATTATCTTTTTAGCTTTTGATAACATATTTGATTTCATATATCGCGATTGATCTTCTGTCTCTCTAAAAGATTATTTAATCCTTGTATATCTTGCGTTTCACCTCTTTCATCTTACAAAAGTTCTCTAACGTATTTCTTCCGTCTTCTTAATTTCTTGGGTAAATCTATTAACATTACTCCTTTACTTCTCTTATTTTTGTGTGCATATTTTTAATATCATGTTTTATTCCTAGTTCTTTTATTTCTTTACAATATTTCATCAAATATATTTCCATACCAAAAAAGTACAATGCAAGTTAATAGTTACAGTACGTTCAACCAAATTTCTAAACGATTAATGAAATTCTCAGAAAACCTTTCTTTGCAGTAAAAGGCTAAAGTAAACTGCACTGGAGTTCTTCATAATCTTTTTATAAAATAAGGAGCAAAAATTCAAATGGAATTTTAAATATTATTATTTATTTGCCTAATATTGAATGTATAAATAGAATGGTTAACCTGCTGTACAATTATTTTGTAAATAACAGAATAATAGTGTACTTACCGATTATTTAAATCTATAAATCATCATCATCGACACTAAATTATTTATCGGTATTATTATGTAAATCTATAATCACTGGATTAATTGCACTAATTTTATTTTACCGGATCCACCACTCTGCTATTAATTTTTAACATTTATTAAGAGTTTTGATACCCCAGATGTGTTCGATGGGATTAAACTGTCAGTGATACGGCGGTAACCGTAGTACTTGATATCCATAACTTTACAAAATTTGGTCAACTATATAAACTGTTGGTTTTACATTACGTTTCGAAATTTCCGGTAACTCTGATTTGAAGGGGTATTTCAGAAAATTGACATTATTTTTAACTAACCAAGTTTTTATGCTCGGTACTTTCCACGACTGTTTTGGTTGTTTTTTCAAAATCTCCAAATGGTAAGATAAGAAAAAATCAAATCTGCGTTTTCTATAAAGTCTTCTTTCCCCCCTGCTTGAAGAATAATGTGTCTTCTGCTTTCGCTATCTGTGTGTTTTATTGATTTTATTCCAAATTATTTCAATTCCACCCTTTGCAAACATTCATGTCATATCTAAGTAAACGAACATTGCATTTTCAGATTTAAGTCTGGTATATTCTCTTAAAAATTTAATTCTTTTGTAAACTACATAACTTCTTTCGCATAAATGTAACCTATTATTTTCTTTTTTAAATTTAAATCCTAAATGTTTCAAAACTTTCCAAAGGCTAATCCTCCTAATTTCAGAAATTTGCCCTCCTCTTATTTTGGCCAGTAAAGTATCTAAACTGTCATGTTGATTGTTTTCACGCCTTCGATACCAAATATTGCGAATTTTAAAATTTTCTCCATCAGGTAAATCAATGCTTCTATAAAGTTAACGAGTTGTTTTCTTATCTTCGTAATACTCAATCACAGTAAGATCTTGTTGAGAATCTCTGACCGTCTTCATTACAGTTTTTTAGCTTCCTTTCACTTATTCCGAGTGCGTCACAAACGCGTTGATTTATACATAATAATGACCTTAAAGGTCCACCGTTGTCTCTTTACATGGTAAAATATTTATGCACATTTGCAATTAATTTATCAATATCCAACTTACATTTAGGTATGATGATCACTTGAAACTACACGTTTGAATTACAATATACTGAGTTTAGATCAATATGACAGAAACTTTCTAACTCTTGTGCTTGAGAGGTAAAATATAATATAACTGCTTACAAAGATCCTAAAGACATTAAGCAAATTAGACTAATGATCATTAGGAATGCCGATTGTAATTTAATTATGTTTGATAAAAAGTTTAGAAATGTTTAGAAACCGTACATATACAAATTAAAATGTTTCCCACAATTATTTTATTTTTAGTACAAGTATTTTTATGTGAAAACAAAAAGTTAAATACATTTACAAAAATCCCAACTTTAACCCGTAATCGAAGACGTCTCAAAAACGGTATACTCTAACAGACATATGGTTAATCTAACCACCACTAAAAATTAAAAGTGATATTTTAGTACTTTGTATATTTACTTTGAATATAAATTATCTTAAGCACGGTATTATTTGTTTCAGAAAACAATGATTAAACAAGTAGCTGAAAGAAATTTATGTTAAATAACATTATGCAAGAATATTATTTATTAAACAAAATGTAACAAAATATGCAAAACTATGAACAACAGGTTAATGATACATATATTTATTTTATACCTAAAATTTAGCAAAGTGTTAAACATTATGGAGAGCAGCAGTGCAGTTTACCGTACCTTTTACTACAACAAAAGGTTTTCTGCCAATTCAGTTAATCGTTTAGAGGTCGAAGTTGGTTGAATGTACTTTATATAATAATTCAAAAACTTAATTACTTTCTTTAAAATGTTAACAGTAATTCTGCTAATGGTGTTTCTAAATGTTCACAATACCCTATAGTTTTTTATTTTCAGGGTTTTTCGTTCTTTTATTTTTATTATCTAGTGTAATGGACGAGAATGTACCCCGCAATCATAGAATATCAAATGGAATAAATTATATACCTTAACATTTCCATCCTAGAAAAAAACTTATACTAACCACTATACTCGTGGGTAACTTGACCCCCAATATTGAAACTTTAAATACCTTGAGACACTTTTGATTTTATAATATTTGTTTGTAGTTGACTCTTCCCGTATATATTATCTGACCTGGTACTATTTCCTTCCCACCTGTCACCGTGCATTATAGGAGTAAAATTTAAGAGTAATAGTCGTATTCTGCAATGGCAGTACTATGTTTTTGCTATACTGTTTTGCTTTATTCTTCTTTTCCACACATCTATATCTCTGCCCTCGCCTATGTATAATAATAATAATAATAATAATAATAATCTTTTTTTTTCTGTTGTATATGGATGATTTAAAATTAATGGCTTCCACTCGAAACCACCTAGATGAGATGCTAAAAACTGTAGAAAATTTCTCAAATGATATCAGTATGCATTTTGGACTAGACAAGTGCCGTATACTAAATATAGTCAGAGGAAAGGTTCAGCCCGGAGGTTTCGATATGCAAGATGGCCAAAACATCGAGGCAATGGGTAAAAATGATATGTACAAATATCTCGGAGTAAAACAAGCGCGGAAAATTGACCATAAACAAATGAAAACTGAACTAACTTCGGAGCTCGTGCGAAGAGTAAGACAACTAAATCCGTCATATCTTAATAGTAGAAATTTATTTAAGGCATTAAATACGTACGCCTGTTTCACGCTGAGCTACTCATTTGGTATTATAAAGTGGTCAAAAACGGATATAAAGGGGCTTCAGCGGAAAGTAAGAACACTTCTCACAAAGGCGCAAAAACATTATCCACGCAGTGCAGTAGAGAGAACAACATTACCGCGGTATCAAGGGGGAAGGGGACTTATGGATATAGGTGAGCAATTGGATAAACAAATTGCTTATTTAAGAACTTATTTTCAAGTACAGGCTGAGACATCTACTTTACATCGAGCAATTTGCGCAGTAGATGATACGACGCTGCTTAAACTGAGGGAACAAGAAATGCGCATAAACCACCTGACTCAGCAAGAAAAATGCGCACCTGGATGAGTAAACCTCTGCATGGGCGACATCTCAATGAGATCAGCCAAGAATATGTCGACAATACAGCGTCGAACTATTGGTTGACATCAGGAAAGATGTTTATCGAGACTGAGGGTTTCGTACTTGCCATTCAGGATCAGGTTATTCCAACTAAAAATTACCTAAAATATATTGTTAAAGATCCTCAAGTCCAAAATGACAAATGCCGATATGGATGCCAAGCCCAAGAAACAATCCAACATCTTACCGGTGGCTGCCAGGCATTTGTCGGTACTGATTATAAAGAACGCCATGACTCAGTAGGAAAGATTATCCACCAAGAACTAGCTGACAAACTGGGACTTCTTCAAACCGACTATCTTCCTTATTATCAATACGTCCCTGATATAATGCTTGAAAATGACAACTACAAGCTATACTGGGATCGCACTGTGCTGACAGACCAACCAGTGGCCCATAGTAGACCGGACCTCATACTAGTTAATAAACTTACCAGGCAAACAACACTTATTGATGTGGCGATACCTAACACCAATAATTTGCGTGTTAAATACAACGAAAAGATCGCCAAGTATAGAGATCTAGAAATACAAATCAGGAGACAATGGAGAATGGAAAGTACCCAGACAGTACCTATTATTCTATCTACTACTGGTGTTATTCCCAAGAACCTCCTAGCGAACATCAAACAGCTGGGTCTAAATGAACATCTTTATAAGGCCATACAGAAAGCTGTACTCCTCGCGACGTCCAGATGTGTACGAAAATTTTTGGGAGATACTCCAGCAAACCAAGTCACCTAGGGCTCGATAATACGGAAAGAGTCCCACCAGAGCTCAATCCTTTTGATACCGTAGGTATCTGGGATGAGTGAATTTTCCCCTTAGAGGGAGTGTGAGCCGTATGGCTAAATCTGGATAATAATCTTTTATTGTTACTTCCTTTGATTTCGATTTTCAGAGTTCAATGCTTAACTGTTTTAGATCTTTTAGACACAAAATATTTTATTGTTCTACCTGCATCTCTAATATTTTAAATACATTTTTTAAAATAATTTATAAATAAATATTATCAAATAATGAATTTTGTACTGTTCCTAAATGTATTCGGATTGTTTTAGTTACAGCTGTATTTTATAAATGAGATTTCGGATATCAAAAGAAAATCGCTCTGTCATTGTTTCTTTTCAATTACTTTAAAAATTTGACATCGTTTAACATTTAAATAGAAAATAATACGTTTTTTTAAGTTTAAGGAATTTTTTGTATAAATGCTTTCTTTTTTCCCGGCCAAAACAAATAAATTTAATAAAAATACTTTCTTTGTCATGATAATAGCTTCCCAAATATTCAGTATATCGTAATAGCTAAAAAGCACACTTTTTACAACTGTAGTGCTATTGTTTGAGCTTCAATTTTGATTTCATAAACCAAAGAAAATCGAATTTGTATATATAAAAATTTACTTTTAAAGTAAATATTTGTTATTTTGAAAAATATAAGTATAATTGATAATATACGTAGTTTAAAAAAAATTACCTTACTTTTGTATGTGGTAAAAATTCTAAAATCGAAACCAATTAACAGGTCAATACTTTAGTGTGTGTACAGTAAAATGTAGTAATCTAATATTCAATATTCTAAGATTCAAAGTGTAGCAATCATATTTTTATTAACATTAAATTAACTGCTATATTCGCAATAATAAATTCCCTAACTCCTTTATTGTTCAACCTAATTATGAATGATATAATAAGAAAAGTAAGAACTAAAAAAAATATACCAAATGGGAGAAAAACAACTCAAAATAATCTGCTTTGTAGACGACGCAATACTACTCTCTCAAAGTGAATTTACAACGTATGCTGTATTAATTTACTATAATCGCCAAAAATTTTACATGTTAACTTTCTCAAAAGATAAAACATGCATGATTACTAAACAGCAAAAGTAATAAAATAAAAATTGAAGCTGAAATGTCAGTTAATAAAACAAGTGGGAGTTTAAATACCTAGGCATCATACTATCTAGCTACGGAAAGCTCGTAACAAAAGTGAGAGATCAACCGAGTAGAGCAAACAGAGCCGCAGGTTGCCTGAATGAAACAATATGCAGAAAAAAAAAATATCGGATAAGAAATGAAATGCAGAATTTACAAAATAATCATCAGACTCATAATGACATACGCAGCAGAAAGACGAACTAACACAGAGAGGACAAAATGAATGTCAGAAACAGCAGAAATGAATACTGTTTCAATACAGAAAGTTGATGGTAAAACACTATATAACAGAGCTAAAAGTACAGATATTCGACGTCGATGTAAGGTGGAGAACATCAAGGATTGGATAAAAAATATAAAAGTAGAATGAAACGATCATATAAGCCGAATGACAACAAGTAGAATAGTAGAGAGACGGTTAGAGACGGTTCCCCAATAAAACGACAACCAGTAGTAAGAACACGAAAATAATGGAATGACAACTTTTATAACAATAGGTATTGTAGAACACCGGGGGAGTTTATCTTCTCCTCCTGACGTGTTGCTCACTGCCTGTTGGGGCAGTACCTTCGATCTGGTTCTAATTATATCTATTAATTAATTAAAATGTGTTACCTTACATTTGGCGATCACACTTCCAGTATTACACTTTAAAAAACATCTTACTACTTGAGAAACTTTATTTTGCGTTAATTGAACATTGTGTGTTGAAAAATGAGCGAATTAATTTTAATTAATCTAATGTGACAGTGACACAATGACTGATGTTTTTTTTCTAATAAAATTGAGAAGAGAATACGTGATAATCTCGCAATTATGTGCAAAGAGTATATGCAACATCTATCGTGCATTCTCGGGTACAACTCGACTTAAAACTAAAAGTAGTATTTTTTAAAAAAGTAGTATTTTTAGTTCGTCATTTGGATCATAATTTTAGGTTGCGCTACGCAACATAGTCCCCCTCTTTATGTGAACGCATCAAAAAAAAAAAAAATATTTATGTACAATTTGAAGAAAGGTATAACTAATCTAAAAAAAAAACTATTAAAATTCTTGAAGGTGAGTCATAGGAAGAGGACACAGTTTAGCAATAGAGCGAACGTATAACCCTTCAGGAGTTCTGACCTTAACAACTCTTACCTTGTTGTCCTTTCCCGGATATGTCTCAACTACCCGTGCTATAGGCCATTTGAGAGGAGGCGAGTTTTCGTCCTTAAGCAAGACGAGATCATCAGGCTTTATGCCTACCTGAGGAGTGAACCATTTAGGTCTATTTTGAAGCCTATTAAGATAATCGCGGGTCCAAACCTTCCACATATGCTGCTGAATTCTTGTGCATTTATTCCACAAAGACAATTTATTTTCTTGAATATCAGAGAGATCTAATTCAGGATAAGACATTAAGTTAGATCCAATAAGGAAGTGTCCGGGAGTAAGAAAGGAAAAATCGGACGGGTCGTCTGAGAGCGCACAGATAGGGCGTGCATTGAGCACTGCTTCAATCTGCGAAAGTACAGTGGATAGTTCTTCGAAAGTAAAATTGGAGTTACCCATTATTCTTACGAGATGATATTTGAAGCTCTTTATGGCAGCTTCCCAAATACCACCGTGGTGTGGTGAGCGTGGAGGGATAAACTTCCATTGAATTTGACATGAAGTAGCGAAAGAGCGAATAGATTCAGAGGTATCACCTTTGAGAAGCAACTCATAAAGTTCTTTCAATTGATTTTTCGCACCTAGAAAGTTGGTGCCATTATCGCTGAAAATGATACTCGGATTACCCCTTCGGGCGATAAATCTTTTCAGAGTCAATAAGAACGCTTCAGTAGAAAGACTGCAAATTAATTCCACATGCACGGCGCGAGTAGCTAAACATACAAACACTGCCATATAGGCCTTAGTAAGGGGAGCTCTCTTGAGTTTAGAGGTCTTGATTGGAAATGGACCACCAAAATCAACTCCAACGTTTATAAATGGACGTGTAATTTGAACTCTTTCCCTCGGGAGATTAGCCATGATTTGGGAAGCGACTTGTGCGTTAAAACGGTAACAAGTGAGACAATTTTGTATTATACGTTTGATTTGTCGAAGACCATCAAGAGGCCAGAATTTCAATCTAACATTGGACAGTGTATTTTGAGGGCCAGAATGTAGAAGTCTTCGATGTTCTCGGGTAAGTAATAAATTGACAATATGTGATTTTGAGGGCAACAGTAGAGGGAATTTCTGATCATAAGAAACATCTGAAAAGAGAAGACGACCGCCTACTCGTATCATTTGAGACGAATCTAGAAAGGGATTCAATTTACGAATAGACTTATCGTTAAGCAGACGATTATCCATTAAAAATTGGATTTCCGAACTGAAGAAATGAGACTGGGTCAATTTGATAATCATTAACTCAGAACTAGAGAGTTCATTTGGAGTGAGAGGACCTGTACGTCTATGAGACTTAGCTCTTACATTGTGAATAAAACGAATGCAGTATGCAAAAGCTCTCTGAAGTCGAGTGAAACATGAAAATTTGCAGAGGGCATCATACACTTGTGAATCTGGTTTTCTGATCAGATGAGTAACCCTTTTGAGTTCAGGCAGTTCATCAACATTAATACTCGAAGGACCATTATATACAAAGAGGTTGAAATCAAAGTGTGGATCTGACAAAAATTGAGGACCATTAAACCAAAGATCACAATCAAGCAACTGCAAGGGTGTAGCACCACGAGATAATATATCCGCAGGGTTGTCTTTCGATCGTACATGTCTTCATGTATGGTTGGAGGTGAGTTCTTGAATTTGAGTTACTCTATTGGCTACAAAAGTAGACCAACGAGAAGGGTGTGAATTAATCCATGCGAGGACGACTTCGGAATCTGTCCATAAATTGACAGAATTTATCTGAGATTGGGATGGAATCAAGACAGAAAGAATCTTCGTAACAAGATTAGAGAGTAGTAATACTCCTAGAAGTTCTAATCGAGGAAGAGTCACAACTTTTACAGGACTAACACGACTCTTTGAGGAGATTAGATTGCAAGAGATAAAGCCATTTTCATGTGATGTTCTTAAATAAACGCAAGCACCATATGCGCTAAGACTTGCATCCGAAAACCCATGTATTTGAGTTCTTGTTACATTGCTAGAATTTTGCAGCAACCTAGGAATCTTGAGATTGGAGAGGTGAGGAAGTGTTTGTAAAAATAGATTCCATTGTGTAAGCAAATTTGGACTGAGGTGGTCATCCCAATTCGACCTTTCTAACCAAATCTTTCTCATAATTAATTTAGCAGATACCACTACAGGGTTAATCAATCCGATAGGGTCATAAATGGAAGCAATTAAAGAAAGAACTTCTCTTTTTGTATAGGTATCCTTAACGGTAACCTTTGGCACAAGAATTGAAAAATGATCGGAGTGAGAATTCCAACATAGGCCGAGAATTTTGTTCGTGTTATTTTCAGGATTGATTACATAACTAGCTTCATTAGAGATATGAGAAATACCTGCGAGAAATTCAGGTGAGTTTGCACACCATTTATGAAGCGAGAAACAAGCGAGGTTCAAACATTCGGTTAATTGACGATGAATTTCGAAGAGTGTTTCAAAATCGTTACAGCCATACAGCACATCATCGATATAACAGCAATTTAAAAGAGCATCACTAGCCAAGGGAAATTTGTCGGAATGTTTTTGAGCTAATTCCTTAAGACATCTAGTGCTGAGAAAACCGGAGTTATTTAATCCATAAGTGACAGTTTCAAGTTGAAGACATTTCAAATCCTCTTGAGGTGAATCACGCCATAAGATGTTCAACAGAAATACCTGTTCGGGATTTACTCGAATTTGTCTGTACATATGACGTAGATCTGCTACAATACAGTATTTAAATAATCTAAAATTTATCAAAATATCGAATAATTCGCGTTGTACCGTATAACCAGGAAGCATTATGTCATTAAGACTTAGATTTGAGGTAGTTTTCATACTGCCATCAAAGACAACACGCAACTTATTTGTTACGCTATCCTTTAAAACGCAATGGTGAGGAATAAAGTATTTTAAATCAGAGTGAATATTTCGAGTGGAGAGAGGCACATATCTGCAATGTCCAAGTGCAATATATTCATGAACAAATTGTTTATACTGTGCGTATAATTGATCTGACTTGATCAGTTTCTGTTCGAGGTTTAGGAATCGCTTCTTTGCGAGGAAAAACGATTCGCCCAATTTTTTATATTCGTTGGGAGATTTGAAAGGGAGATCTACTTGGAATCTACCAGATGATAATATTTTAAGTGACGATTTAAAAATATCTTCGGCTTGTTGCTCCGAAGGAGTTAGGATTTTTGGAGTACAAGTAGAAGACGAGATTTCTTCTATTTCCCAAAACGACCGTACGAGTGAATCGGTATTTTGAGTTTGAACGAACAAGGATACTTCATTTCGAGGTTGAGTATTTTCTTGAATGTTAAGTATAGAATATGAGTCAATTAACCCAGATGATTGAGGTACATTTCCACCTACAAGATAACCGAGATGAGTATTTGTTAAGGTAGGAAGATTAGGGCCTAATTTTATTAACCCGTAAGTAAGTAAGTCGAAATAAACATCTGCTCCAAGCAGCATTTGAACTTCGGCAGGAGTACAAAATTCTGGATCAGCTAGGTGAATGTTTGGTGGAATTTTGAGAGCATTAAAATCCAATGTAATTTGAGGGTGCTTACAAGTGATGGTTGGGAGAATCGCACAAGAGAGTGTAAAATGTTTTGTGGGATTAACATTTGAGAAAATATTTAAATCCACCATTTTATTCGACGTCGAACAGATTTCGGATATTCCAGAAATTTGAAGACTTTTTGTGTAAGGAATACATTTCAAGCGACTTGCTAATTCCTCAGTGATAAACGAAAGCTGACTAGCTGAGTCTGTAAGGCAGCGAACCTTAACGGGATTATTATGAGAATCATAAATTGTAACACATGCTGTTTGGAGTAGAACCTCCTTTTTGCCTGAGAGTGTAGAGAGAGATGATGCTCGGTAGACATCATTAGACTGAGATTGATTTGCTATTCGTGGGATTGCAGGTGAACTTGAAGTTTCGCTTTGAGTATTGGGATCACGAGATACATTAGAGTGAGTACGAGAATTTGGAGTATCATGCATATTGTGAGACTGGCGAGTATTTTGAGAATTATGATTTTCTTGTGAGTCTTGAGAGTGACGAGTGTTTTGGAAATGAGTGTTTCTAGTGGGTAGACTACGAGAATCTTGATTTGTTCTTAAACGAGAACTATTTGAGTTATGAGTAGAAGCGTTAGAGAAGTGGAGCAATGTGTGATGTCTCCTGTTACATTTAGCGCAATTTGACGCAGAGGTACATGAGCTTGCTGAATGACCACTAGCCAAGCAGTTGAGACACGCTTTTTTTGCCTTGACCGTTTGAAAACGCTCATCTTCAGACATATTTAAGAATTCCCGGCAAGTGTATATTTTATGGGAGTTATTTTGACATAAGAAACATTTAAAATACTGATTATTACTACTATACTGCAAATTATTGCTAACTGTGTTAAGAGAAGTAAAACGAGAAGGTTGTTTGTGTTTCGGAGAATGAGAGTATTCAGGAACAAGATTTTCGAGAATTTTGCATTTTCTTTCAATAAATTCAAGGAACTCCATTAAACTTGGGAGTTTGTTTATATTACGCTCGGTTTCAAATGATCTTTTAGTATTATAGTCTAATTTTTGAGTAAAGAGATTGATGAGAATTAAATCAGTGAGTTGATTCGAGATGTTGAGGTTTTCTAAGGCAGCGAGATGGCTTTTAATTTGAGTTAAGAAATCCCTTAGAGCATGTACATTGGATTTGTAATGAGTGGAGCATTTAATAAACTGTTCAAATAACTGTTTACTATTAAATATTTATTTTCAAATCTATTGCATAAATTTTGTATTGCAATTTCAAAATTGGAATCAATTATTTCTAGATTGTCAATTAACTTTAACGGTTCATTCCTTAACACTGATTTGAGATAAATAAGTTTTTGAGCATTAGATAACTGTTTATCATTTGTTATTAATTTGGTGAAAACATCAAAAAAGCTGGGCCATTCTGAGATTTCGCCCGAGAAAAAAGGTATTTTTAATTCTGGCAACTTTACATTTTGAATTGTGCTAACAGATGGTATTACATTTGTTACAATAGGTTGAGTTTGAACTGGTTTTGCAGATAATTGCGTGATTCTCTCGTACAAATATGAATCTAAATTATAATACTGTTCTTCAACTATGTCTCTATCTGAACAATATTTATCAAAATCTTCTAATTCAAGTTCCTTTTGTAGGTTGAGATACTCGCGATAAGTTTCATTTAATACATTTTTGCGTGCAATATATTGACCGCAATCTAAAACTACATTTTGGTTTTTTGAGACAAATGTTTGAATTCTAGTAATACAAGCTTTAGTATGCCCTCTCAATTTTATAATTTTTGCAACATCAGTCATTTTGAACGTAAGAAAAAATAATACAAATTTTAAATACAACAAGAGGTACTTAGTATCATGAACTAAATAATATTACCATAAAAATCTACTTATAATCACTGCGAATCTAAAATCTAAAAATAAAATGACATGCGACGATGCAAAAAACAATTCGTAAAAGTTACAATAAATGATCAAACCGCACATTAAGTCCAACCGCGACCTCACATAAACTCCTTATCCCTTGCAAGTGTCGATGTCGATATACCGGCCTCCCGGCGCTAATAGAACAACCTTGGATCCTGGAACCGCCAAAACTCCAATGTGTGTATATGAGAGAATAAAAACTATGTCTTTTCTTTGCGAAGAAATGAGGAAGCGAGTGATGTTTTTTACGAATAGTGTGAGAAAATCTTGAGTACTGCGTGAAAACGCCTTTGCAGAAACGAGAGATGATCGCCCTCGTGCTATAATTAATGAAAATTCAGCTTCCAGCTTTACATAAACGGGAACAGTTGCTGTATCCGGCTCGTTAGGAACATGTAGAACACCGGGGGATTTTATCTTCTCCTCCTGACGTGTTGCTCACTGCCTGTTGGGGCAGTACCTTCGATCTGGTTCTAATTATATCTATTAATTAATTAAAATGTGTTACCTTACATTTGGCGATCACACTTCCCGTATTACACTTTAAAAAACATCTTACTACTTGAGAAACTTTATTTTGCGTTAATTGAACATTGTGTGTTAAAAATGAGCGAATTAATTTTAATTAATCTAATGTGACAGTGACACAATGACTGATGTTTTTTTTCTAATAAAATTGAGAAGAGAATACGTGATAATCTCGCAATTATGTGCAAAGAGTATATGCAACATCTATCGTGCATTCTCGGGTACAACTCGACTTAAAACTAAAAGTAGTATTTTTTAAAAAAGGGTGTTCGTCATTTGGATCATAATTTTAGGTTGCGCTACGCAACAGGTATTTATAAAAAGGCTTTTATAAAAAGAAAAAGAAAAAGCAAAAATTAACAGTAGCGAAAATACGGTTGTGAAATTTAGCATGCATTACAAATTTACTTGATTTGGCATTAATTGTTATGTTAACAGTGCTCTATTATTAAAACCGCCGTGAAAATGGTTGTCACAACTGAAAAAAACAAGAAAATGTTTATAGTAGACCATTCTTTCCGCTCGTAGGGAAATAAATGAAATAATGATCCAAGTTTAAAACAAATATCTGAAAAATATCAACAAGTTTTAACACGGCGGACCCCAGTAAAAGTGTAATGTAAGGAATTGTTAAAAAAATTGTAATACTGGTAGTGTATTGTTTCGACACAAGGGCTTTTCCAGTCGTCTAAAAATAGTTTTTACCAATAATAATTAAGAACGTGTTCCCGATAAGATCTTACAATCTCAAAAACGGAGCCTTCAACGTTGTTTTTTGTGTAAATATTATTAAGGTCGCTGGTTGAATGATTAGAATAATAACGCAAAAAATGCAATATTTTTATTGTGAATAAATTAGCAATTAATTGAAAAATCACGAAAATACCTAGCATAACTCATTAGGGACGGTCCGCGTATCTAATAAACTGAACATGTATATAAGAACCCTTATAAATAAGAGTTTTAAAACGCCAGCCTTGACAGCAAATTGCCTATACAAGTCCGCCGAAATTTTTTATTTTAGCAAGTGAATTTCTTTAAACTTAAAAACAGATTACCATGTGTTAGCCAGTTTGACAATGAGATTTTACTGAATAGAAGAAAATAGAATGCTGTAATATTTAAGAGTAAGTTAGTAATTAGAATATATAATTAAATAAGGTCATATTATAATACAATAATAAAAACTATGTATGTAAAATATGTAAATAAATGTCACATATATACTTTCCCAAACAGACGTACCGCGCATAAACTATCGCGTTTAATAACTGCAGCGATCACTCATGTAAATATATTGAATATTCTGCAAAGTGAGTATGAAGATTGTTTTAGGATAGCAATGGTGCAAATTTCGAACATTTAAATTATGAAAACTATAAATTAAAAACAATTTTCATTTTCGGTACCGTTTATTTTGACGAATACTGTATGACTAGATATTGAATACGTACTGATTAATAACAATACTTTAAGTCAATTGTTGAGTTAGTCCAGGTACTCGGAACTTTAGTCCACTATTTGCAGTCATGCATTTGGGTGACTTTGACCTACTTCAGCGTATTATAAATACCGTGATTTTAAGATTGCGTATCTACAAGACAAAGTTGTCACAACAGAGTAAATCGGAAATTATTATTCGGTATATATCCGAATACGTAACCTTAGATTTCCTACTTGATTACATGTTGCCGGCGAGATCTCGTAGTGATATGTTGAGTGATGTAATAATAGACCAGCTGGATAGGGTCTACCTGGCAACATAGTGATATGTTCTCTCATTACTTTGTATTTGCCGTTTGTTCTCAACAAATAGTAATTATCATGACATAACGGTACATAGTAGTCTGTAATCTGTAACATATATATATATATATATATATATATATATATATATATATATATATACAAACAACATAGTTTATTAAAGCTGCAGTCAGAAGGTTTGGCCGGGATGTTAAAGAAACACTCTTTTGACTTTTGGTCTAGCTTTCGGAATTGTTTTATTCCTTCTTCAAGACACTGTAACTAGAAGAATGTGTAAATAATAATTTAGAAAATCCAGATATATAGGATCAGTCACACGACCATAAAAAAAAGTGGACCAATCACATAATCGTCAATAATACCACCTCAAACATTTATAGATCACCTAGTTTCGACTAGTTATCACTAGATAACGATTGCTTGATGTATAGTAAGAAAAATTACGCCGATTCACCGTTCCATTTTTGTGAAATGTAGCCTCATCTCCAAAAAGCACATATTCGAAATAAAATCGATCTCTTTGCACTTGCTGCTGAGACCATTGACAAAAAGCTAATCTGCGTTGACTTAAATCCTTGATGTAACTGTATACGGTAAGGATGCAGTTTATGTTTACAAAGGCTTTTTGCCTTCGAAGTTTGACTAATGTCATGTTAACGTGAAATTTTACGAGTGCTGATGTGGGGATCTTCAGTAGTAGCTATTAGTTTATCATATTCCTTCTGTTCACTTTTGAGGACAGTTTTGATTGTCTCATGTTTTTCATATACAACTGACCCAGTGCGAACAAAACGATCCATTCATTTTTCAAAAACTCTTGCGTTTGGCTTCTTTCGTTCAGGATATCGCTCATTATATATTCTGGATGCAACTAAGCAATTTCTCGGACTTTTTCGTAATACCCAGATCGAAAAAAAAATTTTCTTCTTCTAAACAAAAAATCATTTTTAACAATAAAGACAAGCCACACATACCGATTAAAAAAGTAATAATATGAAAATTGTCATTTTCAAAGCCTACTGTTTACGGTTTAATAATATGAAAACTGTCATATTATATATTAAGAATGTCATGTTCAAACCTTTATAGCTGACACAAATGGCCTTTTACTTATTAATAATTGCGCGTCACAATCGGCAGTTAGGAATGTTTTATTAAAAATTCCTAGCTTAGAATACTGTTGATATAACAATCTAAAAATTGTTACATCAAGTGTATATTGATTTGCTTTCTGTTTTGTGTTGTTCTCTTGAGTTATTTATTAAATAAAAGTAATCTTCTTATTATTATTTAATTATTATATATATATATATATATTATATATATATATATATATTATATATATAATATATATATATATATATATATATATATATTTATATATATATATATGTATATTAATTATCTATTATTATTTAAAACATATTATTATCTTGTAGGAATTTTAGAAATCTTATATTTCATTGAGGAAGTGTAATATTTCCATAATATCACATTTATTAATACATTCATTGCATATTGTTATGGTTTATATTTTTTATTAGTTACTTAAATAAAAATAATTTTGTTTATCACTTAATACTCAATACTTATTTCTACTTACAAAAATTTAATGTGTTTTCGAGAAAACTAGAAATATCTCGGAAAGTGATGAGTTTAGGTAATAGAGAATGCTATATAAAAATGAAAGAGTATCATAAATACCATATTTCTGAAAAATAAAATGTATAGTGAACCATGAAAAAAAATTGAGAAATTTGTAATTTTGTTTTGTAGTTCACACTCTATAGAACTTTTAGTCAATGATTTAAATTAAACTTAATTTAAACACTACAATATATTGTTTATTTTATTATATAAAATAAATAATAATTTATGCATTACATTTTGATATTTATATGATGTTGATTTAATAGGGATTTCAAAATACAAATGGTCATAACTTGTTAAATACTCTATATAATAATGCAAAATCCAATACTATAAGGACAAAAATTATAAGGAGAATAGAAATTTGCAAAAATATATAGGGTGCCCCATTTAAAAAAATCTATGTTCGCTATACCACGTAGTTATTAATCACCCTATACCATAATGGAATTATCGACCGATGTCACACTAAAAACTCACCCTTGTATATATTCATATATTTGATTAACTTACGTCTTCTACCAAAAACTTGCTATTGCTTTCTTGTAAGTATATCACGTAAAAGCACAATTAGTCAGTCTCTGCGTTTAAATTGGCAATAAACACAGCTTTGTGACGTCATTTCGGCCACTATGGCTTTATCAGCCACTGAGGCTAGATACAAAATCAAACTTGAAAGACCAACAAACAGCTTCAAACTGTTTCCTAGTTAAGTAGCTTACAAAAGTGCTATGAAATGTTATGGCCATAAACAAAAACATTTTTTTTCTTTGGTTCTTTAATGTCACTATATATTTGGACTTTTCCATTGTTCCAGTTTCTAAAATATTTTTGTTATTTTAAGATTCACTGACTTACGTCCTTTAGGGTCACACAACTGTTGTAGATTTATAGTTTTATTTTCCTAAATATTCACCTCTACTTCTTTTTTGTGAATAGTTTTTCTATTATTTTACGTTCATCCGCTCTAGTTCTAGATATTCAAATGGGTCATAATTGTCAAAGCAATATATCCTACTGTCGTTACTAGTTAGCTTTCTTTTCTCCCCAATCTGTATTTTCTTATCTTTCATTTTGAGATAATTTGTTTTTGTTTGGTTTATCTGAGGCCCAAAAGTTTTTAATGCTGATTTTTATAATGCCTTTTATTTATTTCGGCTTTTAGTATTGCAATTAATTCGATATCATCTGCTAATTTCTTGCTAGATATCATTTTATTTGTATATTATTTTATTTTGTGTAGAGTTAGACAGCGTTCTAAATAAAGCATATTTTTGTTTTACTCCTTTTCTTGCCACAAAGCCGTTTGATATAAATATATCCTTAAAGGTCTACATGCTTCAAGTTACGGTTAGAAGAAGTTTACCTGTAATTTCGGCATCAGTATTTATAGCGGTTTTGTGGATCGAGTTTCTGATGTCGTTCTTCACTCAAATCGTAATTTCTGGTATTTCCATACTCCTTTTATTTCCCTTATAAAGTTCATTATTTAAATTAAAAAAACATTCCAATGTTAACCCAAATAAAAGAGGATGATAAAAATTGCTTTTCTGTTTACCTCGCAATACGTTTATCTAGTTTTTGTTATTTCATATTTTCTATTAGCGGAAACATATTGATGGTACTTGACTTTAAAAATATAAAAGTTATGAAACATTTTTAACAGTATGTGTAAATTATTTTTACTAATAATATTAAACTTCGTACTTTAATTTAACAGAATTATCTGAATAATAACACAATTTAATAACTTCTAAATTAGGAAAATATGCAAGTTAAAATATCATTTTTAAAAGGTAAAATAAACAACGAAATCCGTCGTTTGGTTTTTAGAGCGTGTTATGGTTGAAAAGTAAAATATTTTCGTGTGAGCAGAATGAAAAGTAATTAGCCAAAAAGAAAACATTTTATTCAACATAAAATATCAAGTTCTATAAAGTTATTTTGATTGTAATTGCTACTCGGGTAAGTTCAGCGAAGATAAAATTGCTTCCATTCATTTTTGTTTTAAAAAATTTGAAATATTGACTATCTGAAAAATATGTTCAATTATAAAATCAATTATTAACTAAACTAACAATTACCGTTAAAAAGTAAATATAAAAAAGGGAAATATAAAATTAAAGATATTAAAAATCTGACACAAAAAAGTATGGATGTAAAAGCAATCAATTAGATAAATTAAATGGGTACGAATATGATAAAACCAACAGAAACAGATATGAATAATTTCCGAAAAATACGGAAAACATTAGAACTTAGTGCATATAAATCAAAAGGAAAAAAAATAATAGGAACAGAAGTATGATAAAACAAAAATTGGACGAAGTAATAAAAAAACTAGGTTAGCTGTGAAAAATTACAAGAAATATCTCAGAAAATAAAAAAAATAAGAATTTGGCGCCTTTGCACTTAATATCCACGGATCAAGAGAAGACGCCAGTAACGAAAATCAATTAATCTTCTATGAACGTGTCAAAGAAACCTGTCAAAATATTTTCACAATAGTAAAAATGATATAGTGATAAGAGAGAGACGTCAATGATGAAGTGGTCAAAGAAAAAAAAATACACGAGAAAACGAACAATAATGATTCTTTTAAGTCATTTTCCACACTTTCTAATAACTGCCAGATAAAGCAAGGAGGAAAATATAAATTAACAAGCTAATTCCACAGGTTGTAGAATATGCCGACGAACTTTTATTTGCAACAAGAAATAAAAAATAGACTAAACATATAAGTCCCTTGAAAAACACATAGAAAAATTAGTACTAAAACCAAAATTAAGTTATATAAACCGAAAATCAGACCTGTCATCATCTGTGTAATGAAAAAAGAGTCATTCACACATAAAAAAAATGAAAGACTGCAGAAAAAAAGATATTTCGGACCGAAGAAACTCAAAAACGTGAATTACTGCGATTATTATTCAAAAACGAAAATAAAACCCAGAACGGAAAAAATATCCTTCGCTGTAGAAAATCTCAGAGGTAGACTTTTTGGTCAAAAAAAATTTTGATTTTATAGTAATTACTAGTTAATGGGAATAAGCCACAATTGAAAATTAAAATAAGTTCATTGGCGTTTTAATTAAAACTTCAAATATCGCTGTGAAAAAATAAACAATAATAAATTTAAAAAAATTTGGTTTTTTGTTACTGGGTGAAAAATTCTTCTAACAATTTAATTTTATTTGACTCATTTATATTGAAAATTCAGACATATATACATTTTAAAGTAGACGACTTTAAAATAATATAAAATAATAATAAAATAAATAATTTAAAATAATATTGCCAAAATTGCTGAGTTCTGTTCTTGTACAGAAAAAAGCTGAGGCGATGGACATTAAATGAGAAGTAAAAAATTAAAAGAATACCTGTCATTAAAAATCATAATGTGATCCGATTATTAACATTGAATCATATGTTTAAATTTTAATATTAATTCTCTTGTAATACAAATTTTGGATTAAAAAAAATATCCGACAAGTAGCATATAATTTTTTTTAAAATATCGTCATTTTGTCTATAATTAAGACTGGGAGTTCAGCAATGTCTCATTTTTTTGCTTTTTAAGTAAACGTCGATAGTATATTGTTGAAAATGAAAATTCAAAATATCTATAGTCGGTTCACAATTTGTTGATAGCTCACTACAAGTTTAACCCTAATTAGAAAACTGAAATACAGAGAGGATATGTAATACGATATAATAGTAAAAACCAACCTAAAACTGACGGTTTAAGACGTTTTCGACTAACTTACCTTATATCTGAAGGAATACAATACCTTATAATCCTATTACGGGGGTATTTTGAATGGTTAGAGATGAACGACCAGTGTCGTAGAGTATATGATTGAAACATTTATTTGAACTAAATAAATATATTTTTTAAATTGTACTTATGTAAATTGTATTTTTTAATAAAACTTATTTATTGTATTCAAAAATAAAATGTTTCTTGCCATTTGTAAAAGATACATTTATTTAATTAAGGAAAAAGACGCCAAATGTCGCCTGGCAAAATTTCCAATGTGTTTTAAATGTATCCATTATTTTCGAATCCGGAGAAAACTAATAAATATTTTTGAAAAATTTAAACGCAGAATGAAAGATTACATTATTACTCAGGGCAGAAAGTCCCTGAAAATTTCTACAATGTTTATTTTAATATGTTATGTAACAGAGGTGAAAATAAAAGAGAAAATATAGTATAATTTTTAATTGAAAATATTGCATGCAAAAGAAACTTTTTATTTATTCTAAAAAATATTTCATTCTGCCTTTAAATTTTTCAAAAATGCTTTTTAGTTTTCTCAGGATTTGAAAAAAAAATGGATACATTTAAAACACATTGAACATTTTGACAGGCGACATTTTGCGCCTTTCTCCTTTAATACCTTACGATTACAACTTCTATTACTTACCTTATATAAATACGATTAGAAAACTATTCAAATTCAAAATAAATAGGATCAACTTCGGAATCCGAGTCGTCTTGAGGGTTAATAATTAGGTTAATAATCTCTACGGTCGCATCAATTATGTAATCAAGATCCCACATTTTTTGTTCTTCGTCTATTACATGTCTTACTGCATCTTTCCAGTTTTGTTTTGTAATATGTTATAAAGACTCGTATAACAATTCACGTACAGCTTGTATTTTATATGACGTATTTTTTCTAGCCACATAACTTTTCATTTGTGCCCAAATGAGTTCAATTGGATTTATTTCGCAGTGGTAGGGTGGAAGTCTAAAGACTGTAATGTTTCGCCTTTTCGCCATTTTGTCAACTACGTATTTCTTCAACTTAGATTTGTGTTGCCGGGCAATTTTTAAAAGTTCTGCTTTTACCATTCCATCTTCGTAAGGCAGATACTTATTCCGCAGCCAGTCAAGAATATCCTGTTTCTTCCACGCATTCGTTAGAAATCTTTCTACTAGTCGTGAATGATAAGGTGCATTATCTAATACTATAATTGAATTTGGTGGTATGTGTTCAATCATTTGCTCAAAATACTCTTCGAAAAGATCAGCTGTGATCTCCTCGTGATAGTCTTTTGTGCTTTTGGAATGAAATTCCAACAAACCATGCTTAACAAATCCTTTTTCACTGCCAATGTGAGAAATTATTAATCTACTGCCCATATCAGAAGGTGGGGAGATACCAGTAGACCAACCTTCCATAAAGGCTTGCCTGGAACTTAATATATTTTTATCTGTCAAATTTTTTTTAGAGTATGACCTGAGTTTACCCACGTTTCATCCTGGTAGAAGATGGGCCTTTCTTCAGCCCGGAATTTTCGTATGAATCTTAGATAGTTTCTTCTCCAACATCATCTTCTTCTCCCGGTCAATCAAAAGTGATTTTCGGTCTGATTTCTCCCACCGGAAATTTAATTCTTTTAAAACTTGCCACAATTTAGTTCGTCCGATATGAGGCAAATCCGGGTCGTCTCTAACTTCTTGTAAAATTTTGTTTAGGTTTGGTATTTCTTTTTTGAAAAAAAATCCATGAATTTTCCATTGAATACCATTTTTGGCAAATTCATCAATTTCAATAGGCTTTTTCCCTCTCTTTAAATTTTCGTTTGTGTTTGGGTTAGCTACACCGTGTTTTTTTCTTTCTGATAGGAACCTATATAAGGTTGACTCTCCTACGCCAGTCATGTTGGCACAACTTTCGACTATGTTGCGAACAGTGTTTGTGGGATTCTGAGAAACCAGAGCATCGTAAACATTCAGGACAATAGTCTTCTCTCTTGGTGAATAGACAGACTTACTGACTGTATGCAACAGTACCGGTGTAAAACTTGATGATGAAGCCATCACAAACAATCCAACAAAACGAGCACGAGCGAAAGGTACGTATATGTTCGTAGGTATATGGAATAAAAAATCACTTACGCACTGCATATAATTCGCAAAAGAAATATTCGAGACGCTAATTACTGCCGTAGACGCGGAAACACCAACGAGCCGTAAATTACATGCGATCAAAAACGTACTTAACAAAAAAATTGTTTTCGTTCGTAATAACTTCACCCTTTTAAGTTAAGTTTGGAATATAATTATATTATTAAAAATCTGGGGAATTCCATCTTAATTAACTTACAACGAATAGTACCTTCGGATATGAATTCCAGGTTTTCTAATAAAGTGATTAAACGCGAAGATTAGTATTGAAATATCTAAAGAGATAAGGTATTCTTATTTACAAAATTGTTAATGGTTAAATTCTTTTTTTTATTAATATAATATAATAACCAACATTAGTCGTGAAAGTTTTAATTGTTTTTTTGCTAAATATATTAGTATTAAAATATTATCAATATTATATATAACAGTATTAAAACATTATATTATTATTTAATGAATAAACACCTGATTTACGACCGTTTTATGAGTTTGAGGCATATTTCGTGCTCTCAACAATTTGTGAACGAAGAATATAGAATTTTTCATATAAAAATGATTGCACGTCATTCAAGATTTACGACGTCAGAACCACACAACGTTGCCAAAACATCAGAATAGTTAGTAATTAAGGAATTTTTAAAATATCAACTATTTGTCAGTTATATTAACAGTAAATACACTTAGTTTTAAGACTACTGCAACAGAGTAAAATACATAAGAAAACATTTTAATACAAAATTATATATTCTAAATTTTAAACTTACCTCTTTTAGAGCATTAATAGTAAAAACATCCCGCCATTATTTCTTGTTCAAAATAATGTATCTTATATGAAAATTTATCAGCTTTCTACAGATTATTTAGTTGTTTTCGCATAGCACAATCACAATACACAACAATAATTAGATTTTAAAGCTATTAATCTAAATTTAATATGTATTTATAAATACAATTTATTAATATATAATATATTATGATCAAATTATATAAAAAATCAAAACATAAACAAAATTCTTACTCTACAAAAGCGGCAACACTTTTAAACAATTTGGCCACACGCTGAACTGTCATTAAAATTTGAAGTATTATTGTATCAGTTGCGTACAATTGTCTAATCTATTTAACTAAAATTATTATTTTGTGGAATATTAGACTTAAAGAGTTATTTCATAAAATTTGTATTATTAATAACAAATATTTTTGGTTATTTAATCAATATAATTCTAAGATTCCCAACAGAATAAAGATTACATTTTTATGATTATTATCCCATGTTGACGCTTATGAAAGATCGAGCAGTTCCGTATGGGTTTCGTATTATTAGCTGTGTTAGGACAATTTGAACTCTAAGGTTGACGTTCTGGAAATTTTAAATATAAGTGACGTCACTTTATATAAATTGTGACGTGCATCGTTTTTAATTTGAAATATAGTATAAATCGAGCTGTGACATCGCGAGTTAATATAAAATTTCATTAAATTATAAAATCAAAATTTTTGATGGTTTCATGTTTATTTATATGTTTTTCACCCAATCATAACATTTTATTTACAAAATGGTATGATTAATGACAGAGGGTTATGAGTTATTATGGAAAATTAAAACAACTTTTTGTAACATAACATAGACGGTGTTCAAGCAATAAAGCCGCATCTATACAATGTGATTTAATTCTCATTAAATAAAACAAATTTAAAACCTCTCATGCTATAATAAAGCGATTGTTTTGTAACAAACTTTCCTGCTTTTCCTATTGTGACCACATTTATACAGATACATCTAAATCCACTAATCGTGGAGATCAGCAGTTGTTCAGATACTTCAAAGACTATATTACAATTTAAATTACCATCCGTCAGTAGTGTCCTCTCTGAGCAGCTGTACGCAATTCTATAAACGTTAATTTATATAAGTGACCACAACATCTCCAAAGCTGTGATAATTACTGATTTTCTTAGTTTATTACATAAAATAAAACAGCTGTATTCAAATAAATCCATTGGCTGTCTAATTCAACAACATTTCATTTCATTTGGATCTCATCTCATACTGTTTGCAATAAAAAGTTCGTATTCAATGTTAGTAAATACAGTCTCGGTGTTGGTGTCGGTATCTGATTACATCGAATGAATTAGATTGGTCACAATAAAAAAAGAACAAGTTAAAGGCGGATAATGTAAATTTTTTAAAATAAAATAAAAAAAAAAAATATTTTAAATAAAAAATATAGCTGACATAATTTTGAACAAGAATATTTATAAGCACTTTATGTGTACAATGAACCTTTCTCTCAGAAACAACGCTTAAAGTGACTGACGAAAAAATATAGCTGACATAATTTTGAACAAAAATATTTATAAGGACTTTATGTGTACAATGAACCTTTCTCTCAGAAACAACGCTTAAAGTGACTGACTGGCTCGAATGTCAGTTGCGCGCGCAAAATCAATTTTAAATAAAATTTGTACCAAATCGACGGTAGAAATTCGATATCTTTTGATCAAAGTATCCTATCGACAAAACTCAAAATGCTTTTTAAAGGTAAATCAGCTTTTGTATGCAACTTATGGATTTTGCTTAAATTAAGTCAGTATTTACAAAGGTGTTAAATAATTAAACGTTGCACGAAATTTATTACTTTCATTAACTAGTCGAAGTAGAACTTTCATTGCCAGATCCTAATCTACAAAACCTTTAACAAGAAATTTCGATTTTGAGTTTTGTAGCAGTTTTGTTATTTTAAGCAGCTTAAGTCTTTATTAAACTACCGTATTGGACTCAATTGTGCCATCTAATTGTCTGGGTATATTTTTTCATTAAGAGTTATATTGTGTTTGGATGTTGACTTTTGTTTAATCGTGGACAGTGCTTTTTGGCTCCTCTAAGTATCATCTTTTGACCAAAGTATTTTGTAGCTAATTATGTGTATTCTCCGATGATCTGGCACCCATACAAATGGGACACTTTTATCTTTCGCCAGTCTACCGAGTTCTTTAGGGCTTCTGAAGTTCCCCATAATCGCTTTACTATCTGTGCACATATATATATATATATATATATATATATATATATATATATATATATACATATATATATATATATATATATATATATATATATATATATATATATATATATATATGCTTAAAGAACCGTGTTTAAACACACACACATACACACGGTGATCAACCCTGCCCCTAAGGAAGATGTGTATACCATTGTACAGTAGAATTTACATGTCCGAAGATCAAACCGGTCTCACTTTGCTATGAAGTGGTACCTATCTGAATCTCAGGCTTTTTCTCCACCACTCTCCATTATATGACTTACGTGGGGAGGCTTATGATCTGACTTTGAATGGCCTGGTTAATGGAGCACCCTCTATTCTTCATGACTGTGGTTAGACCACCTAGCTGTGCACCTGAGAGTTCTGGCCACTGAGTCCATGCTTGTCGGACATGACGTTGACGTTCAGGTTTCGCGAAAAGGTCCTCATTTGACTGGCCTGAAAGGCATAAGCCTGTGCGGCTGGTATAAAAGACCTGACGGGCCTTTTATATGTCAGGATGAATTTAAATCTGATAATTAGTATTCACTTATTATATATGATAATATTTAATATATAGTAATAATATACCATGCGGTCCATATCTATGGAATAAATTCATTTTTGGCGTTATTATGTACTATCTGAAAAAAACCTGAAACAGGTTGATTTTTATTCCTAAATTGACAATTCACTGTATGAAAATATTATCCCCTTCCAGCATTCCCTTTGAATTATAAGCACCCCTCGAAAATTTTAAATAACAAAGAGGGTCGTGTGGCACCTTCTAAGAAAGGGATTTTAGTCCTCTGTTTAGCAATATAATATAGTTTTTAGAGTTTGTGCAATCATAACTGAGAAAATCGATTTTTACAATTAAATTAAATGTTTAACGTGACCACCATTCTTCACTTCTTGACAATAACCGAGACGATTTTGGAATTCTCGTACAACGTTTTGTATGACCTCGGGGGTTATTTTGTTAGTTTCTTCCGTTATCCTAACTTTTAAATCCGCAATATTGTCGGGTTTATTAAAATATACTTTAGAAACAATCAGGTATTTTCGTATCTGTTCTGCTAAACATTAGGAAAAAAACTTTGAAGATAATAAAATATTAGTCAAAAAGCCAAATAAACAATTGATATGAATCTATTAGGCTGCTGTCATTTAGGTATTTAAAGTTACTAGAAGACGTCAGTATAATGTTTGTGCGCGTATTTAATTTAATTATGGCTCATTTGTCCGAGACTCAAAGAATGGACATTTTAATTATGATTGGTTTTGGTAATAAAACAAGAACTCAAAAGAAGGTTTGTAAAATGTTTAATAATAAATACCCTGGTCAACAAGTTTCGCAGTCTACAGTTAGAAAAGTTAAAAAGAAGTTTCGTTATACTGGACGTGCAAAAAATATTGAAAAATCAGGTAGAAATGTTAAATTTACTGATGAAAAAAAGTTAGATGTACTTCTAGAGATTGAGGAAAATTCTCATAAGACAACTCGAAAACTGACCGTCGTCAATGATGTAAGTAAATCATCTACTTTGAGAGTTTTGCATAAAGAAAAATACCACCCTTACAAAGTTCAGTTAGTTCAGGAGTTAAATGAAGATGATCCCGATAGAAGGCAAGAATTCTGTGAAATGATGATGGACAGAATGAATGCAGATTTGCACATTTGCAGTTCATAAACAAAATAGTTTTTTCTGATGAAGCGACATTTCATTTAAACGAAACGGTTAACAAATTCAGAGAAAATCCTCACTGGGTGTGTGACAGTCACGCAGTATTCTAAAAAAATTAACATTTGGGCTGGTATCATTAACAATAAAAGTATTGGTCCTTATTTTTTTGAGGACACAGTTAATGGTGAGGTTTATCTAGATTTTTTGATTAAATTTTTAGTGCCTACATTACTAAGATTTTTTCCTGATGTCAATCATCCAAATGAGATAAATTGATCTATTTATTACCAACAAGACAGAGCTCTTTCGCATTTTGCACGTATAGTTAAAAATTATTTAAACGAGGTTTTTCCCAATAGGTGGATTGGAAGACGTGGAACGATCGAATGGCCGGCTAGATCCCCGATTTGACTCCTCTCGATTACTTTTTATGGGGTTATTATGGCGTAACTGATTTAAAAGTTAAAAATAACGGAAGAAATTAACAAAATAACCCCCGAGGTCGTACAAAATGTGTGAGAATTCCAAAATCGCCAAAAAATTGTCAAGAAGTAAATGGTGGTTATTTTGAACATTTAATTTAATTGAAAATTACATTGAAAAGTACATTCTAAGTATTATATGACATTATTATCTTCATTCAACCTAAGTTTTGTGATAGAGACATTATCAAAATTTTATATCGTAAAAATCAATGTTTTCAGTTATGATTGCACCAAACTTAAAAACTTTATATTTATGAATAGAGGACAAAATTAACTTTCTAATAAGGTGTCACACGACCCCCTTTGTTATTTAAAATTTTCAAGGGGTTGCTTATAATTCAAAGGGTTGCTGAAAGGGGATAATTATGTTCATACAGTAAATTGTCAATTTAAGAATAAAAATCGACCTGTTTCAGGTTTTTTTCAGTTTTTAAATTGGGAAATTTACAACCGGACTGTGGGCGGAACATTAAATAATTATTATTATGAAAATAAGAAATTCTGGGTTTATCACGTAAAGATTTTATGATCCAACGTTAAGTCTCGATAAAATTTATGTCATTATTTAAACTAATATTTAAATTATGTTTGATTTTATTTGTTTCGTTCATTAATTATTATAGAAATTGTTATAGAAAAACAAGTCCAAGTGCAAAGGCAGAAAGAATATCGGCTGAATCACGAAGAAAAGGGGAAACTTTTTAATAATAGAGAAATGCACAAAAATATTTTTTGGTTTAAATGGGTTAACTTCTATCTCCTAGCATACCTACAATATATTTTAGGATAACAGTCTACACAATTATTATGAAATTAAATATATTTAAAAAAATTCTGGATATATTAATTCAATACCTAATACCAAAACCACCTGTATATTGGAACCATCGTCAACCAGCAAATTGCAGTATAAAACTTTGTTAAATGTTCCTACGTTTTATTTAATTTACGTTCTTACTAATTACCAGGCTCCCGACGATTCCTTCTTTTTGCTCATATTGCGCAACTTTATTGTACAAAACAATTGGTCTAATTGTCCATAAATACCAGTTATAATTCAACTTTATGACCTGGACCTGTTATTTCTCTGAAATATTGTGCTACAAAAAAATATTCTAGAAAAGATATTTTTTCACTTACAAGGAAAGGTTTTGAAGTATTACTTCATAACTTAATATTAGAAGTTGTTACTTAAAAACTTACGTAAAAATTATTTATAATAATATTGTATATTACCGTAATATGTAATTCACATTGAATAATTCATTAGAAAAGTCCAAACTATATATTTACAAAGAAATTCTCGGTGTAATGCTACAGTAATCTTCAAAATTTGAGAGACAATCATAGTTATACAGTCCATCTAATTTACAAACCATTGCACTTCATTATCTACATCAGAGATCGAAGTTGACATAGTTGCCAAAGTATAAAAAAATCCTGAATCCATTTTAAATCAAATAGGTCACATAATTATTATTATACTCTTTACAACGACTATTTAAATTCTTACGTGGCATTTTTGAAATAAAATACACTAATTTTGTTTTAAAAAGAAAAGGTTTTATTAAATAGGTAAACATATAAAACAAGAGGTATTCACTTTAAAATTTAAAATATTAAAGTACAAAAATTGTCAACACCGCAACTGTCAAATAAGTGTTACCAATTTATGCCAAAATTTCACCTTCGTTAGATTACAGTTACAGTGTGTTACGAACAAATGTTCTTTATAAAAATGCTTTATAATGCATTTATACAAATTAAATGAAACATATTGTTGTCTATTTCTTTAAGTTAACATTAATAAAAACCTTTAAATATTAGTTCCACGCGTATATAATAAAATATGTCTAGTGGCTGTAATGCCAGTGTACTCGGCAAAGTGATTCTAAAAAAGAACACACCTACCGCTTAAATATTTCGTGTTGGTATCATGTGACGTCACGGGCTATGACGCCGATGACGTGCAACGGTTTGTAAATTAGATGGACTGTATGTATATATGAATTATAGGTATAATTATTTACATTCGTTTTACTACTGCTCTCACCACGACATCCATCTTCCTCCAATAATACTGTAAACAGAATATTAAATGTTAGTACGCATACGTATAATAATTTTAAATTTGTGTCCTAGAATTATAGAATTTTGGAATTTTAAAGGTTAGTCTAAAATTATATATTATGATCATATTCAATTTTTAGTATCTTAATTGAAAAATTTGAGGATATATATATTGCAACATTGATTTTCACACACACGTTTTCGCTCTATCTTTTTTTGGCGTGAGAGTTTGTATAGATCATACCAGCTGAATCGTACCGGGCGTGAGTTGGATCTAGAGTCGAATTAGTAACTAAAGCCACTCTCGGCTTACACGCGTGGCACGTCTTTCGTTCTTTGCCTTCCCATGACTGTCATTATGTCTTGCGCTCTAAATATGACTACTTTGATGTACATTTTAGCTCCATCTTCATTGAATATATTACATTTAAATCCACAATGCTTGACTGTGCCATTAAATCTACAGTCGGTATAGATACCATCTTCTTTTGAGATAGGCTCTGAACGATCCATGATCCGTTAGAAATTATACAAAATAGTAGTTCGTGCTCTTGTAATTCTAATTGATTTACTCCTCCTTATCCGGAATTGGCACTCTCGTCTACGTAGCTCTTCGTTTATTTTCATATTATTCTTGCCACATTCTTATTGTTTTTTTTCTTTCTTCATTCTTTTCCGGGCTATTCTCGCCGTATGTTCTCGACCTTCCTTTTGTCTGCAGGTGTATTGCTGATACTTCCTATAAAACCTGTAGAGCTATAGTCGAGGTCCTCTTAGGTTATTTTTGCTAGTGCCATAGTTCTTTTTCAGCTTTATTAAATATTTGCTTACAATCAAGCATGACGCCCAAATATTTGACCTTGTTTACTGTAAATACTCTTTTTCCCTCCAGCATTCTCGCTGTATCTACATAAATACTAGTATGTTATAAATACTCTTTATTAAATGCCAAAATAAATATTTTAATAAATATTGTTAGATGACGATTGCTTAAAATTCATAAAAGAAAGAAACGCGGCTACAAGGCGTATGCTACAAAATTTGTGTAGTGAAACACTAAGAAATATAGAAAAAAAATCTGAAGAACAACCAAGGAAGACAAGGAGTTTCAGAGATCAAGACCGGGTACCAAGTAAGAACTGGAAACTTTCTTCAAAACCACAGCGGGCAGCTGATTACTGATTACATGCAAATTTAAAAAACCTGGAAGAAATACTTCTATCAACTGCTAAATGACAAATCTAGCTGTAATCCATCAAACACAGAAGTGCACAAAGCTGAAATAAAAAACCAATACCTGACATACAAAGAAGTAAATCAGGCAATAAAAAAACTTAAAAAATAAGACACCAAGTAGCAATGGTATACATGCAAAGTAATTAAAACACGGAGAAAAAGCGTTGTACAGATCTATGTACAAGCTAATTCAAGGCATTTTGCTAGAAGAAACATTGCCAGATGAATGTATAAAAGGAGGTTATTGCACCAATCTACAAAAACGGAAACAAGAAGCATTGTATTAACTACTGGAGAATAATGCTTCTAAATACCACCTACAAAGTTTTTGCAAACATTCTGCTAAAAAGAATTAAAACATACATAGAAGAAATCATTGGGGATTATCCACGTGGATTTAGATCGAGCCACTAGTTGACCAGATATTGACAATAAAACATAATAAAATAAATAAAGTCTAGAAGACTCCAATGGGCAACACGCCACAAGAGACATTCTGACGAAAGAATAGTAAGGCTGGTATGAGAAGAAGCCCCAACTGGAAGAAGACTACATGGACGACTCCGATGGCGAGATAATATAGCAGGATACCTTAAAGCTATGGACGTGGAGAAGTAGATGGAAATTGCTCAAAAATGGTAGAAATAGGGGCTTGTTCTCAAGTTGGCTAAAACTCACGAAATATTGGAGTAAGTAAGTAAGTAAATGAATTTAAACTAAACAGTTTTTATGCAAGTTTGGGTACCATTGTTCATCCACGTTACGAAAAAAATAGATACAACATAAACCACTGCCTACTCGTTATTGAAAGCTACAAGAATCCTACTAAGGCAGAATTATACAATTCCACTACTACGAACAGAAATAGGAAATGGAAAAAGTCTACAAGAACAAGCCAAAACATCTGCAACACATCTTAAAAAGGTTGTTACGCCAAATGACGGAAAATACTCACTACAAACTGAAGAAGAGATTATTTTAGTACTCGCAAAACCTTAATAACTAGAATTTCTTCTTAAAATTAGTTATAAAAAATGAAGTCAAAAATATTATACAACAGAACAACATCGATCCAAAAAAGGTACTCGGATACGACCTTATTTTTGGAAAAACTCTGCAGCAACTTCCAGACAAACACTTCCGATTTCTGACCCAGTTATTTAACTTTACAATTAAATTAGGTCATTTAGCACAGACAATAGTGATACTAAAGCCAGAAAAAAACCAAAAAAGTCCTACCGTCCTATTAGACTTCTTCCAGTGGTTTCCAAAGTTTTTGAAAAGCTGACACTTAAGAGTGTCAGTGCTGCTTTGCATTAAGCCAGGCATTTGATAAAGTCTAGCATTAAGGTCTCTTATGTAAACTAAAACAAAATGCACCAACAAAGTACTATATAATTTTAAAGTCCTATATCAACAACAGAAATTTTTAGGTAAAATATGAGAATAAATACACACGCACACAATAAATTGTCATTGGGGTGCCCCAATAATTCGTCGTGGGACCCATATTATACCTGATAATCACTGCTGATCTATTGACAGATACAAATATTACTACAGCCACTTTTGCGGATCATACGGCAATACTATCATCTAACAAAAATCCCAAAATAGCCTCAGAAATCCTTCAAAATAATTTAAATAAAATATAATATTGGATGACAAAATGAAGAGTTCACTTAAATGAAAACAAATCACTACTCCTAACGTTACGCATAGGGAAACATGTCCCACTGTAACTTTAAACAGTAAAGGAATCCTACAAGGTGTTGAAGTCAAATATCTAGGTATGTACTTAGACAGAAGATTTAACTGGAGGGATCATATATTTACTAAGCGAAACTTAATGGGTCATAACTTAACGAACATGTATTGGTTGTGAGGCAGAAAATTAAAACTACAAACTGAAAATACAATATTTTTCTACAAATCCATCCAGAAACCAATTTTTGGACTTATGGACTAGAATTATAGGGAACCGCCGCACATTTCAATATTCAAATCATACAAAGATTTCAATCCAAAATATTAAGAGCAATACTATAATAGGATTTCCATGATTCGTAAAAAATGAAGCCATCCTTCAAGATGCAGGACTAACATACGTCAAAGATCATATCAAAAAGTACGCGAAAAAACATCAACAACAAGTGCATCCGAATGTGTTGGAAAAAAGTTTATCCACATACAGTTTAAAGATTAAAATAAAAAGTTCCGTTAGAGTTAATTGATTATTACTAAATGTATATATGCATTAATTATACATATGTAGGTGTCAAATATGCTCAATATTGAAGACTAAGTTTAAAAAAGGGGTGCATCACTATATACCTCTCTGCATGTGATATTACTTTAATTATCAGTGCTATTACCTATTGTCTATTATCTATCTAAATATTTAGGTTGAGATAAAAGTAGGGTTAATAAAACAAAATTATGAACTAGAAATCACTTAAGATAACTTTCTTAGAAACGACAATCAAGATAATATTCCGAGACTTCATTGCAAAAATCGGAAAGAAAAAAATATATCAATATCGGTAAATATAGTATTTATAAGGACATCATCCCAATGGACACCAAACACTAAAACTTTGCACCAGCTGAGACAATGGTTGTCGAATGCACATGTTTTTTACACAAATACTTCGTATAATAAAAATCACATATAAATCAATACTACAATATGGTACCCAAAACATGCTGGATGAAATTAAGGGTGGCGCCTTAGATTTCTCACCCCTGTTCAAGTCGAAATGTACGGCGTTGCAGAAAAAAAACTGGCACTCATTATATAATTATTTTTGTATTATATACCTAAGTCATAAATTCCGTACAAATATGTTTGGCGAAAAAGTCGTGCTGGGTCAAATGACCCATGGCCTTGTAGTCTATTAGTATTCAATGAATTAAAAGTTTTCTTGTGACATTTCGTTAAAATTTAAATTCAAGTTAATATTAATAGACTCTGGACAATGTTTGTTCCCTGCTCTGCACCAATACTCATAAGAGTTATTATAACCTAAAAAGGTTTTTTTTTAAAGGACTAGAATACATTTATTTGAGAATATTATAATTTGAGAAATATTATAAATGCTAAAAATCTTAGTTTGTACTTTAAGAATATCCTGCATTTACAGTTGGGTATAATGTTATGGAATAACATAAACATATATTTATTGGATTTCAGTTGTGAATATTGTGATGATGAATATTTTTAGAATAATTTACAACAGAATAGAATAGAAATGTGCTTTATTGTCACTGAAAATCTTACAGTTTTATGGACAAAGCTTACAAAAGTAAAAAAAAATAATAACAATAACAATTAAAATTTAATAAAATTACATAAATTGTCAATATCACAGAATAAAACATAATAAAATATCCATTGCAAAATTTCACTAAATTGCAAATTGTACAATAAGACCTTACGAACTAGTTTACGAATAAGTCTAAGCTGCTGCATGTGATACCCAAATATATATAAAAATACTTTGTTGCTTGAACCTAAACGTACTGTACTTTCCTTTCTTAACTATTCATTAAGAAACTCTTCCACTAAATAATAAGGTCTTTTAGATAGTTAGGCTTTTGTCTATTTATGGAACTTAAGTTGTAGATTTAAGTTGCAAAGGGAGATGGTTGTATAATTTTTTTGCCGAATATAATATAGTTTTCGTTACTAACTCAGTGGATGGGATCGGTAAATACACATCAAAGCTTGAATTTCTGGTGGAGTAGTCATGACTAGGTCTTGCTGGAAAAACATGTAGGTTTTTACGAATTAAGCAAACAGTTTCTAGAATATATACAGAGGAAAGAGATAAAATCCCATGATTTTTGAAGTAGCTTTTGCCATGTGTTATTCTACTGAGGTCAAAAAGATACCGTATTGCTCTTTTTTGTAATTTAAAAATAACATCAGATTGGACAGCTGTACTAGAACCCTAAAAAGGAAGGCCATATCGAAGATGAGATATGAACAAAGGAAAGTATGATGTGAAGGGACCAGTTAAGGTTGCTGTCTATAAAACTACCAAGAAATTTTCCAATTTTACATCAATTATACTGATCTGGCTATTATTAAGAAGCAAGGGTTGAAGAGCTTCTTTATAGGATAATGCTATTGTCTTATCCTCGTTAAAAGAGAGTAAATTAGAGTCGGACCAGGTTTTTATTTTAGTAGATCAGAAGTTATAATTGCATGAAGAGTTGCAATATTAGAGTTCTTCAGGTAATACTGGTATCATCAGCAAAAATAAATTTCCATTGATTTTTAAGTTAATATTTCCCCGGTTTAAACCAGGTTTCAGATAATAGAGCTATAATGATGTCACTCTGTTGAAGTAAATATTCTAAATTCTCTTTATTAGCAACTGCTGAACGACAGTTCCACTGTAATATGTTTATTTTATTAAGGTCTGCGAATTTGATGCTAGATTTTAGTTAAAATGGTTACTAATTATCTGAATTACAGCAGCCTTTGAAATTTTTAAATTATTATTTTGTTTAATTGAATTAACAATTGTAAGAACCGAGTCTAAAATGACATTTATTACAGAAGAGCTTAACTCTTCTGACGGTGAATCTGCAATGTTCAAGTTCTTGTGGTAGAATTTACTTTTAACTATTCCCTCAGGATGTTTTGGAGGGGAAACTGTAGATACTATTTCTTTTCTAGCTATATCAGTTGGGTCTAAATTATTTGGTTTCTGCCTTTTATTCGGCCCACTGGAGTTTGTGTGAGGATTAAATATAAATTTAGCAAAATTATTTCCCTGGGAGGAAGTAGAAGGTTGTGAATTTTGTGGAAAATTTGTATCATTGTTGGCTGTATTGATCCTAAGAATACTAGCATATGAATTCTTAGGCACTTCTTTATTTGCATCGTAAAAATTAATGTTTGTTAAACCCATCGTCTCTTTTTTTTTTACTTTTGTCGTGTAAATTCTGGACACGCGCTTAAATTTGTGGTCAAATGATCCTCCTTAGAACTGAAACATACTTGTGTGAACTTAACTTTTGTACAATCCTTTGAATTATGAGTTTCTTGGTATCTGTTACATCTTGGCTGACTCCTACATTGACTTCCTAAGTGGCCGTATCTAAGACAGTTAAAGCATAACAAAACTTTCTGTTTATATATTTCAACTTCTTTAATAACCTTATTAATGACTATATATTTATGTAAAGTTTGCGATTTAAAGGTCACAATACAAGACTTAGGAGGGACATATTCGAAAATTTTTTCCTCACTAAAAATTTTTCTACTTTACGCGTAATTCTTTTAACGTTTGCAATTTTAAATATGCAATGACTATCATACTGTTTAATTTTATTGTTAATATACTCTTCCGATAAATCTGTGTCTATATCCTTCATAACTTCTAGTCTGTGTAAAATAAATTTTGGAATATACAGATCTAAATTATTTAAACGAAATATTTCTAGAGTTTTGTTTTAAATGAGGTTATTAGCAGTTTTATAATCTTTGCATTTGACTCTAATTCTGTTTCGGCCAACGGCGTCTATACTTGAAATCATATTGTCTGCTTCAGGAAAGTTAGACAAAATAATTTCACCAATCTTTAAAGGATTTAGTTTATCTTTAAACTCAGTAGAGCTATTCTCGATATATACATGATATGGGTCTAGATCATTACTATTAAATAAAAATGCTTGCCTTACCTGTTTTGTTACCTTTTGTTGTATTTCATTTAGATTGGTTGTATTTGGATTATTCATCAAATTGATTGGATATGTAGTACTTACAGAAAGATCCATTTCGGCATCACTTTGATTCTCGAATATATTTCCAGATATAGCTGGTTTTGTGGGTTTTTTGGGGTCAGGGGGTTTTCCCCCGCTATTGACACTAATATGGTAGGTGGTTCAGTAAACGATATTGCTGTTAGAATGCTACAAATTTCACACTTTAAGGCACAATATTAATTGTATTAAATTCAAACAATGGGCGGTTTACTGGAATCTCGATTATTGCTATACCGAAGGCACGTCTAATTTTTATAAATACTACTACGGAACTGTATTATTTAATACTGTTTAAATCTCTAAAAATTTGTAAGAAACTTCAAAAAGCGTATTTCAATTTTGACAGTTTTTTGACGTTTTTTGAGATAAAATGTTGTTTTCAACGAGAAAGGGCATAAGTCGGGCTTTTATAAGTGTCACAATAATTATGGATAGGGCAATAGGTCTATAGTTGCAGACGTTAGATTAATCACCACTCTTATGAAGAGGAATAATAATGGCTATCTTTAGACACTCTAGAAATATATCTTTTTCAAAGGAATCGTTAATTAGTGAGACTAGGACTTCCAACACATTATTTGAGAGATTTAAGAAAATTTTTATAGATAGATAGATGTGTTTTCTTTGTAATAATGTATTGTTTGATTGGATCAATAATTATACTTTATTTTGTTCCAGATCTTGTTTTATCATCAGTTGCCAAAGTTCTTCGGGTATTACATACGAAGTACTGTTTATCTCGACTAAGGTGAGTATTTTATGTTTGTTTTCTTTATACCTTATATTGTAAAGTTTCTTTACCTACTACAACAGATATCACGTTCATTACTTATTTATGGATATAATAATTATACTCTATTCATTAAACTCAATTCCAACTGTCTAGTAAATTTAGTAATTGATTTTATGCTAGGTTTGTAAAATTTTTACTTCCATTGAAATTTACTATACAGATTGAACGAATTTAAAACGGAACATACAATTTAATATATGTCTGTTTGAACTGCATTTGAAATAGTGGACCAATATAAAACTTGGACAAAAATAAATCCATACCCGGTGATAGACATTGTATAAAATATCGTTCAACTATCTGTCTCCTTTAAAGGAAAGAGGAGCTTGCCTAATGGTCGGAGAGATAGAGCCGAAATTTTGAACTGATCAGTAACATGACATTTCTCTATTGGAATATATTCATTGTAACTGGGTTAAGACTTCGTCTTACAGGCGGACGCCCCTCGTGGTACAGGGATGGGATACAGGGATGAAGTTGTAATTTTTTTCGGAAAAATTAACGATCGATAATATGGCTGAAAATTTGCCCAGAGTAAGATCTTGGTATAACTAGACGAAATCCCAAAGGGCGGACGCGAGAGTAGATACATAAGGGGTGGCGGACAGGGGTGAAGTTGCAATTTTTTGGGGAAAAATTAACGATAAGTAATATGTCCGACATTTTTATGGCTCATTATTTAGCCCCTAAAAACTCTAAATCCAAAAGAGCGGACAGCTGGGTTGGTACAGAGAGCCATAAAACGGGGTCAAATGTACCACTTGCCTGCGCATTTTAGGTCTTGGTAACAATTTTCAAACTGATTTTATTATGATTTTTTTATACCGATTGATTTGAAAATTTGTATGCTCACTTCTGTTACTATTCTGAAAAGCGTCAAGTAGAGTTTTCCTCAAAATTTTCCAAAAAAATTTCCGTAAATGAAAATTTTCGTAATTTTTTGAGGTAAAATCTAATTTGTAGAATCCTGTCGATTTTCTGTCAGTTTTACCATGATTTTTTTCCAAAAATTTTCAAACGATTTTTCCGATAAGAAAAAAAAATTAGAAAAACTTTAAAAATTTCGTTATTTTTCTCACTCTCATTGATGTCATCACATTCATCATCTTCGTCACTTTCACTTTCAATAATATCACATTCATTATCTGCTTCATTTTCAATCATGAACTATTTCTCGAACTGATTCTGGCATCTGAGGTCCACTAAACCATTTGAATTTATATGTTTCATCTTCAAACTCCCAACCATGTTCTTCAACAATCAATTCTGTTGGTACTTTTTTATGGGCATTTGTCCAAATATTTGAAATATAATGCGCTCGCAGTAGATGTTGGTGTAATTCATCTTGACATGGTGGTAAGCTTGAAGCATCGAAATTTTTTAGTTTTTTTTTAAAAGGCTCGTTCACATCATGCAACTTATACTGCCGGTTAAATAGTGAAAATCTGACATCGTTTACTTTTCTTTTTGGAATTGTTCTCGTCAGTCCTGTTCCATATAAGTAACATATGAAAGTTTCTAAGGTTTCAAAAACTTCATTACAATCGAAGTCAGTTTCACCAAGTTGGATAAAAGCATCTTCATACTTATTACATTTAGCGCATGCGTCTAGAATTACTGATCTAAATGGAACGCGCATCATTATTATTTCAATATTTTAAAATAATAAAGATGCAAAATTAATGTCCAAACAGAATTTGTAAAATTATAATTAACTAATGAAAAAAAAATTTAATCAATTTGAAAGTTAAAAAAAATATTGAAAATATCTACAAAGTAAATTTCAAAACTTAAAAAATTGATAATTCCACTATTAAATTGATTTTTATTAATAATTATTTGTAAAATGTTAAAGGAACTCTACAAATTGAATTTTACCTATTGATAAATAGAAATAATATATTTTGTATTTGATTATTAATGTAATAATAAATCAAATTTTTCTTATATCTGAACAACCATTATTTATGCAATATAAATTTAAAAACCTTTTTATTGTAATAAAAAATAAGTAAAATTACTATTTGTTATAACAAAAATATTTAATAGTTAACATTATAAAATTACTTACATTTATTCAATTAAAAATTAATTCGTAAAATATTTATATTTAAGAAAAAAATGTGATTTGTAAAGTAAATATGACTTTAGTTTGAAAAAAAAACATTATTATAATATCATTTTAAAACTACAAAATATTCTATAAAAGATTCAGACGATGACGTAGAGTTTTATCAAATGTTTTAGAAAAGTTTTTCTAAATTTTTTTTTTATCGGAAAAATCGTTTGAAAATTTTTGGAAAAAATCATGGTATAACTTACAGAAAATCGAAAGGATTCTACAAATTAGATTTTACCTCAAAAAATTACAAAAATTTTCATTTACGGAAATTTTTTTTTGAAAATTTTGAGGAAAACTCTACTTGGCGCTTCTCAGAATAGTAACAGAAGTGAGCATACAAATTTTCAAATCAATCGGTATAAAAATATCATAATAAAATCAGTTTGAAACTTGTTACCCAGACCTAAAATGCGCAGGCAAGTGGTACATTTGACCCCGTTTTATGGCTCTCTGTACCAACCCAGCTGTCCGCCCTTTTGGATTTAAAGTTTTTAGGGGCTAAATAATGAGCCATGAAAATGGCGGACATATTACTTATCGTTAATTTTTCCCCAAAAAATTGCAATTTCACCCCTGTCCGCCACCCCTTATGTATCCACTCTTGCGTCCGCCCTTTGGGATTTCGTCTAGTTATAACAAGATCTTACTCTGGGCAAATTTTCAGCCATATTATCGATCGTTAATTTTTCCGAAAAAAATGACAACTTCATCCCTGTATAGCCACCCCCTGTATCACGAGGGGCGTCCGCCTGTAAGGCAAAGTCTTAACCCAGTTACAATAAATATATTTCAATAGAGAAATGTCATATTACTGATCAGTTCAAAATTTCGGCTCTATCTCTTGGACTATAAGGAAGCGATAAGTGGTTTGACAGCATAATAACTGCTTGTGTAGTCTAGTTTTCACAGTGATTCTAGGCAACCTATTTGGGTGGAGCTTCGACTTGTTCTTGAATGAGTTCAGAATCCAGCAGCCCGCTGAAAAGTATTAAATTTTTATAATATAATTATTTGACAACCTTTTGTTGGCCAACCACCTAGAGCGGAGTTGAGCCGAAATGCATTGATTTCGTATGTTCCGTTTTAAATTCGTTCAATCTGTATAACCAAGAATACATGCTCATAGGCAATAAGAACTTAAACAGTTAAAAATTATCCACATGCAGTTTATCATCAAAATGAAACAACTCTAATTAAAACAATAGAATCAAGTTTTAAATGTGCATTCTTAATTTATATAGTCATTTATACATTAATATTTACAAATGGAAATTAATAAATAAACACTTTCATTTTTTATGATTATTCTCCTGTTTTTAATTATAGAAGTCTCCAACAAAATTTACTTTTCTCAGCTATGCTTTTCTTCCTACTAAAGGATAAATTTTTTGTACTAATAATTTTTCTTTTCTTAATATACTTGTTTTTGACCTAGAACTAAATTGTTTACGTATTTTTATTTTATCTGTACTAATATTCAGCATTTAAGAATATTTCTGGTAAAGTTTCTATTTAAAATTCCTTTTACTGCAAACGATCGTTAAACCTTTCACATTCTAATCACTTGTCTGAATCTTAATCTTACCGATTCTATCAAACATAGAGATTACAGTTTTGTCGTGGATAAGCCGACGTAGAATTATTAAAATATCATATAGAACGGGGACGCTTTGCTCACTGGATTAGTGCTATATTTCATTTTCTAACTTTAATGGAAAGCTACAGGTTGATAAGCTTCGCTAAAAGTTTTATTAAGTATCTTTTGAGTTTTTTCGTCGTAATAAGTTTTCTTTTGTGATAATTATTTAAAATAGCAGTAAGGTTGAAACGATGAAATTGTTTTTAAACAAGGTTAGGGCCTAAGTCTGTTTTAATTCCGTAGTTTTATTTTGTGCGAAAGTTTAAGCAATCAATATTCAATTACAAGTTTTTGTGCCGCAGACTACTAGTAGTAAGTTTTATGCAAGATTATGAAATATTTTTTACAATTTAAATTTAGCTATAAAAATATAATATTAAATAAAAAAGATATAAAAAACACTTTAATTTGTTTCGGAACATTTCGTTTATACCATATTAACGTGTCCTGGGTATTTTACTATGGCCAATGTCCAAAAAAAAAACAAATTAATCCGCTTAGATCTTCTGCAATGACCATGTCCAATTAACCTAGTCCCACGGTTCGTAGACTTACTACGTTGTTGCCTCTTCCGACTGAAGTGGGGATGCTTGAGTTACGTCACCAGAGTACCAAGAATACAAAACCCATTTATTATCACAGTTTGTTCGTGGTAATTATCTTTCAGTTTATTATTTGCTTTATTATTTATCGTTTCTTAAATATCTCAGTTTACTTTATATTTTTGTATTTGAAATTTTGGTGTTGTTTTCTATAAAAAATTATTTTGAGTTATCGAAGAAACGTTATTTATTGTAGTTGTACATCGTACCTATTGTCTTCGTATCTTTTTATAAGGTAGGTTAAAACTTTAAAATTTCATTGTGTATTAACGTAATAATAATGTTGATGAAATTTTAGAATGCCACGCACAGGTTGTAGTGTGTAGGAAAGATATTAAAAAAATGGAAAAAATATTTATGTAATTCGGTAATTCATTCAATAGTTAATCCAGTATTGATGGAAATTCAGTATACGCGACAAATTTTCAGTGTAAAATGGAGATTGAAGTCCTAGATTTACGTGAATCCTGAATTAACATTGGATAAACTTTAACAACCGGTTCTGAATAATTTTAAGTACCAAACTGCCTACATATCATCAGTTTTCCATAATTAGGTATTATAATCCACTAGACATCTTTATTTCAAAACTATCTTTACTATTTTCCACACATCAAAGACATAAAAACGACGATTAACAATGTTACGATTCAAATTACTGTACTCTCGTGATTTTGGGCTTAATGTTCATTGGTTAGTCGGAAGAGGCAACCGTAGTAAGTCTACGAACCGTGCCCTAGTCCATGAAGAAAAAAGCTGAAAAAATCTTACACAGATATTTGAAAGTCATAAAAGGTATATAATGGGTAGCTGAAAGATCCGTGAAGATATACAGCTGATTTTGTTTTGTTTTTTGTTTTTTCAACAATCTTAAAAAAAGAAAAACATAGTTTTTTGCTTATAAAAAAGTCGTTTATACATTCTGGAGGAACATTTTTTAAATAAAAGTTATAGATCATAAGAAGTTTTTATTTTCATAATTTTCAAAATAAAATACATAAACAATTGACCGAGATAATTATAAAAAACACTTATTTTTCTAGTAATTTATATGTGTTAATAACTTTGTTTTTTGAATAACCACATGTACTTAAAATTATAGCAAATAATAAATTATTAAAGTATCTTAAATCTCAAACAACTTTACCAAATAGTTTATAAGTTATTTAATTTGTTTATCCCGGAGAGCAATTATTTAAACAACGTTGCTGACCCAAACAGCCACTCTAGTCATTTTATAAATTGCAATTGATTTTTAAGGCTTTATTTATGTTTTAATAAAAGAAGTTTTTATTAAGTTATTTATTTAAAGTTTAAAACTGTTTAAAGAAAAGGCTAAGTTATCAGCTTCTAAACATTTATAATAACTTTGATATTTTTTATATCATATGGTTGTAAGTAGGCTCAATGAAAAGCTGGTGAAAAAGCACACTTAAAAAAAAACAAAACCTACTATGGCCAATAATAAAAATCTAGTTGGGATATTGCAGCGGACAGTTCTCCACTCCAATTTTCAGTGACGATCTTTTACAGAAGTAGCTTCATTTTAACTAGTTTTAACATTTTATTTCTTCACTGAGTATGCCATCTATCAGTTGGATCATAAAATTAGATCTTTTTTTTTTTCAATTTGTTTAAGTTTTACCTCTTACAGTTAATAAACAATGGGAATATGGTTTTAAAATAATGCTATCAGGTTTCCTATTGATCATAGAAGGTTCCGTTTTTTTTTAAGTGTATTTTTTTCCCAGCTTTTCATTAAGCCTACATACAAGTGTATAACATAAAAATGTCAAAGTTATTGTAAATGTTTATAGGCTAAACAGCCATGCCCTTTTAAAACTATTTTAAAAACAAATTTAATAAAAAATTTTTTTTATTTTTTTAATATACTTTAAAAACGAACCCTCAGAGAATTAATTGCGATTTACAAAATACCTCTGAGTGACTGTTTGGGCAAGCATTGTTATGCTTTTATAAATGCTCTCTGAGATAAACAAATTGAATAATTTATAAGCTATTTGGTCGATTTGTTTAAAATTTAGCACACTTTAATAACTCAATAACTGCCACAATTTTCAATAATTATATTATTTCTTATTATGCAAACAACAAAGTTATTACTAGACTTCGGCAAATATGCAAATAAAAATGTAGAAAATATGCGCATAAATATGCACGTGTTTACCCGAAAATATGCAAATATTTTACAAAATATGCATACAAATAAATAAAAAAATCGTAAAATAGTAACAATTTTATTTAAAAAAAAAGTGTACATAACTAAATATTTCCTACTATTCATTAAGATTTACATTTATTTTAAGTAACTACATCATTTTTAAGTATGAATAAACTTATTTAGAATTATGGTAACAATAAATGACCAAGTGGTGTTCAAAATTTTCTAACAAAAACTTGTGGCTTCTGTCTGAGTACATATAAAACTTCGTTCAACATCAACTGATGTAACGGGAGCATTTTTCAAACTAACCAAAACATTTGGTTCTAAATTAATTGTTTCCGAAATATTTCCAGCTAGAACACTAACTACTTCAGAAAGAATATGGTAACCTTTATTTTTTTCCATAGTAGCTTCAAATTTTTTTAAAATATCTTTTCCAATATTACCTCTAACGTTCCGACAACATGACGCAAATTCTTTTATTAATGCTGTACTTTCGAACAATGACAGTTTTGGTGATTCTGAGTAATTGTTTTTTGAACAAAACTAAAATTTGATTTTATAAATGAAAGTTCTTGTTGAAGAAAGTTACTCTAAAAAGTTTGTTTAAAATCCAAAAGAGATTGGGAACTTTCATCTGTTAACGTATCAATTATGTTCTTTATTTTAACAAAATGATCTGCATAAAAATTATCTGCTTCTAACCATGTTCCCCATCGCGTTAAAATAGGTTGTAGTGGAAGAGGAATGTTAGCTAGCATTTCTTTATAAAGTTGAATTCTTATAGGAGATTTAAGAAATACTTTTTTGACACTGGATATTATGGTATTTACAAGAGGAAACTTTTTTCGTATTTCCTCTGCAACTCTATTTAATCCATGCGCTACACAAGTAACATGTATTAAATCTGGGAAAATTATTTTTAAATTTTGTCCTGCTTTCACCATATAAGGAGCAGCATCCGATAAAATAAGCAGTAATTTATTAGAAGGAATAGTTGTCGGAAGAAAAAAAGTTGCTAATGTTTATTGTATAAAACGCGAAATTGTTAAAGCATTTGTTTTCTCAAGTTGCTGGCATGAAATAAGATGAGATTTTGGTAAGGTATCTTCTTTAAGAACACCAATCAATAAATGAGCAATATACTTTCCTGAGGAATCAGTGGTTTCGTCTACAGATATGTAAAAATAATTATCTGCAATTTCTTCCTTAATATTAATTAACACCCACGAGTATAGCCCGTTCACATTATTTCTTCTTAGAGACCGATCACTTGGAACATTAAGTTTGCAATATTTTTTTAGAAACGAACTAAAATTTACATTTGCTAATTTTAAAAGCGGTATGTGTGCAGACACTAATGCGCGACACAAGTCTTCATTAAAAGTTTCTTGCTCATCTAATTTTTTTGAAGTAGATTGGAAACATTTAGCCATTGAAGTTTGATGTTTTCCTCCTATTTTTCCTTTTTTTGCAATGTGTGAAGCAGTTCTCACATGTTGGTCTATCTGAAATTTCTTCTCACATGCTATCTATAAATAAAAATAAAAACCTTTATTTTAACCCAACCTTTAAAATATAAAAATATACAAGGTGTTTTTGGTTAATCAAATAACTGGTTTGGAAAAAAAAACACTCGCTAAGTGTTTTAAATGCAGTATTAATCAACAAATTAGTTTTTGTTACTAACCATTAGTACATCATATAACTTATTTTAAAATTCAACAAAAGTTTTTTTTTGTTAATTCTTTATTTAATTCTTAATCTTTTTTTAATTTTTTCTCACTAACGGAAGCTATTTTTCATTTAAAAACAACCTACGAGTACTAAATTTCAAGTAAATACGTTTATTGGTTTTAAAGTTATTGTTGTTATTAACTAAAAGAATTTAATTTTTTTTAATTTTAACACCCTGTATCTCGAAAAGTAAATAAGTTTGACCCCTCATTACCTATATCGTTTTGTTCAATTTTTCGAGAAGTATCTACAGTCAAACGTTGTAAGTGTCATTTGGAAACACCCTGTATGTATGAAATATTAGATATTTAATAGAAAATATTAGATACTTACAATTTTGCCACAGACTGAACAGTAGATTTTTCCCATATCCATAGACAGCTCTTTATAAGGTTTAATCCAAGTTGAAGCACTGGTTGTTTTAGGCATTATAAAATCACAATCTTCCTTTTTGTTACGCACAACGAGTGTTTACGCTTTGAATATCAAAACAAAAATGATTTACAAATCTGAGCATTAAATTAGAAATGTTTAGGTACCTAATTCAATAAACTGGGAGATTTTGGAAAATCCCTAAATTAGGAACAAAACTATTAGCCGTTTACCTGCTGTTAAGATACAATAAATTGTAGATAGATTTGGGGATTAGATCATAAAATGCAAATGAGCGAACCCTTAGCGATTATCCAATAACTGAATGCCTCAGTGACCGAGACTTTCTAAGAATGTTGAGGGCTACTTAAATTGATCTTCTTTGAAATTGTAAATGTTTTGTACCTGTAGAGATTACGTACTTAGATCATTTCTTGATTAAAATGACTACAAAATTTTATACAAGAATTGAAATAAATTGGTATGTTTAAAAATTTTCAAATACAGTATAAAAATCTGAACTTTTATGCACTTTATGCAAACTTTTATACAAATATGCCAAAATATGAAATATCTGCATAAAATAGGCACAATATGCAAAATATGCAATATGCATATTTGCCGAAGTCTAGTTATTACCATCTAAAATGACTATAACATCTAAACATCTAACATCTAAATCAACGTATAACATACGTTGCCATGTTACCAATTCCAACGGTAACTTAAACATCCTAATTTATAATCACCATTTGAACCATTTTTCTCTAAAATGTATAAGAAACGTTTATAAATTGTAGTTTACGCAAAAACTATTTTTTTTTTATTTTTTTTTATTGTTTAATAAAAAAAAAGCAAAATTAGCAGAACTTCTTCACATAATTGTCACCAGCTACCCCTCTATACTGTTAAATGCCTGTATAATATTTTTTCAGCTTCTTTTCTTGAGTGGAGTAGTCTAATATGAAAAACTGTAAAAAAATTACGTAAAAATCTTCAGATATTTGAAGATTCTAAAGGCTATATGAAAGGTAGCTGGTTACAAATCCGTAAAGACATACAGCTTGTTTTGCTTTGTTTTTTTTTAACTTAAAAAGTGAAAAAAATATTTTTTGCCTATAAAACGTATAGACCATAAAAAGTTATTTATATTGTAGTCTAATATGAAAAACTGTAAAAAAATTACGTACAAATCTTCAGATATTTGAAGATTCTAAAGGCTATATGAAAGGTAGCTGGTTAAAAATCCGTAAAGACATACAGCTTGTTTTGCTTTGTTTTTTTTTTTTAACTTAAAAAGTGTAAAAAATATTTTTTGCCTATAAAACGTATAGACCATAAAAAGTTATTTATATTTTGAGATTATCCGATTTAAAATACATAAACAACTGACCGAAATAATTGTAAAAAAAACAATATTTTTGCAGTAATTTGTAAATGGTAATAACTTTGCCATGTTATATGGCAACGTATAACATACGTTGCCATGTTACCAATTCCAACGGTAACTTAAACATCCTAATTTATAATCACATATAATGTAACATAATATCTATAAATTAATAACATTTAAATGGTTTTCACCCATATATTTTAGTGGCTCATAGCATGTATAATTTATTACACTGATGATGGAATTTACATTCCGAAAACGTTCTGTAATGTATTTGTGATATAGCCCGTTTGGGTATTTTATTGTATACTTTTACTTTGACCAAGTTTGACCTTTTACCAAGTATTTAGAATAAAAATTTTTATAATTGAAATTAAGCACAATTGTATGACTCAATAACTGTCACAATTTTAAGTAGCTATATAACATGATATTATGCAAAGAATCAAGTTATAATATTTATAAATCACTGCAATCATGGTGAATTCTTTATGTATTTTAATTTAGAAACTATTAAATTGAAGAACGTTTTAAAATCTACAATTTTTATTTAAACTATTTTTTTTTAATTGCATCATAAACGTTTTATACTCAAAAAATGACTTTTTAAAATTGTTTAAAACAAAAACTAAGCAAAATCAGCTGTAGGTCTTCACGGATTTTTTCGTCAGCTGCCTCTCATAAACCTTTTAGAACCCTAAAATATCTGTTGGTCAGTTGGTTTGTGTCGTTTTAACTGACAAGAACCACGTGTTCAAGTCGAGCAAAGAAACATGTTCCTCTTTAAGTATTAAATTTTTATCCAATGTCATCGACCTAGAATCACCTTAAAATTTAAATTTGAAACAATGTAAAACCATATATTAATGTCACAGCTACAAGTTTAGTGTTAGCTTCAATTACAAAGAAGGTACTGTTCCAATATTTCGTTGGTGGTCATCAACATCATCAGGATATGCTACAATTTAGTTACATGAAAAATTACAGCCTTTTAATATGATCATATTTACAATCCGCGGATAATGTCATACTGCACACTGGTCATTTTAAAAAATTACAAACAAATATGGTACAAAAACAAAGACAAAAATTTGCTATTGTAAATGCATAGACTATTTTCCTCTGTAATGATTTACACGAATCGAATACAAATCAGAAGGTGGGTTTGCTGTACATGATCAATTTATAAACAATATCAGATATGCAGACTATACAGTGTTGCTGGCAGATAGTGCGCAGGGGCTTCATAGGATGATGCATAAAGTTGTAGAAACAGTTAACAAATATGGCCTAAAACTAAATTACATGAAGACAAAAATAATGATCATTAGTAAGAACACCAATATAAACGCCTAAATTACAGGCGATAAAACGTTAGAAAGAGTCGAAAAAATATGCTATTTAGGCGGCAATATTAAGGAACTCTACCTGTACTTCTGGACCTATTTAATGAAGTATATAAAACTGGAAAAATCCCACAGGAATGGTTAATGTCCACCTTTGTAGCAATACCAAAAACAGTATATGCCAAAGATTGTTCAGACTATAGGACAATATCACTAATAAGCCATACCCTCAAAAAATTTCTAAAGGTGATTCATGGAAGATTATATAGAAAACTAGAAGATGATATGGATGATACTCAGTTTGGGTTCCGCAAGGGACTGGACACGAGAGAGGCATTGTTTGCTTTTAATGTCCTCTCTCAAAGATGCTTAGATATGAACCTAGATATTTATTCCTGTTTTATCGACTTCGAGAAGGCATTCGACAGGGTCCGACATGAAAAACTAATAGAAATACTGAGAAACAAAGATATAGACAGACGAGACTTACGAATCATTATCAATCTGTATTGGAATCAAAAGACCAATATAAAGATAGAAGAACAAAAGTCCGAAAATATAGATATAAAGAGAGGAGTAAGACAGGGCTGTGTTCTGTCACCATTACTGTTTAACGTGTACAGTGAAGCCATATTCCAGGAAGCGATAGCGGATGTGGGTGATGGAATCTCTGTAAACGGAAGAATAGTAAATAACATAAGATTCGCTGATGACACCGTTATAATGGCAGACACCCTGGAATCGCTACAAGAATTGGTAAATAGAATTAACGATTATTGCATTAGATACGGACTAAAAATAAATAAGAGAAAAACTAAATTTATGGTTGTCTCAAAAACGCAACATGGAAATGAAAGATTAATGATAGGGCAAACCCAAATAGAAAAAGTAGAGACATATAAATATCTGGCAACCTAGGTTGATGACAAAAATGACCAAAGCAGACAAATCAAAGTCCGAATTGAAACTGCAAGGCAAGCATTTGTGAAAATGAAGACAATGCTTACCAACAGAGACCTTCAGTTGCATCTCAGATTGAGGGTTCTAAGATGTTACATATTTTCTATCTTACTATACGGAATGGAAGCTTGGACATTGAAGAAACAACACATAAGGAAAATAGAAGCGTTCGAAATGTGGTGTTACAGAAGAATATTAAAAATTCAGTGGGTTCAAAGGATTACCAATGCTGAGGTACTACGACGTCTAAATAAGGAGTTACAAATTATGAACAGCATAAAAAGAAGAAAACTAGAATATTTGGGTCACATAACCAGAGGAGAAAAATATGAGCTGCTGAGAATTATTAGGCAAGGAAGGATCCAAGGAAGAAGAAGCATAGGAAGAAGACGCATCTCCTGGCTGAAGAACCTTGGAGAATGGTTTAAATGTAGTTCACTACAACTTTTCAGAGCAGCAGCCAACAAAGTGACCATAGCCGTTATGATATCCAACCTCCGATAGGAGATGGAACTTTAAGAAGAAGAATTAAGGAACTTCTCTGCAACTTATCTTTAAGTATCAATATATGCATAAAAATTGTTAAATTTTACGTCTTTAGTGACGTCCACTATGGAGTAGAAAGTTCAAGCCCTACAGAAGATGCCATAAAATGATTAGAGGCATTTGAAATGTGGTGCTACCGACGTATGTTGAGGGTCTCATATATACACCACACAAGTAATATACCTAACTCTTCTCAAGAGGCTAAGAAAAGACAAAGAACTTATTAACACCGTAAAGAATAGAAAATTGGCTTACTTTGGCTACATCATGCGTAATAATAAATATCGATTTTTATAGTTGATTCTACAAGGCAAGATTGAGGGTAAGAGAGGCCCTGGACGTAGGCGTATATCCTATTGGGAAGTGGACTGTTGTAACATCAACTGATCTGTTTCGAGCTGCTATGAATACAATAAGATGGGTCAATAATGTGGTCGTCAACATCTCTAGAAGATAGGCACATTTAGAAGAAAAATAATTTACATTTTCTTTAATAACTATGAATAATCTCAACCACATGTTTAGTTTATTGGCGTTTGAAGGATATAACCTTTAAACAAATCTTTATTTTTCAGTATAGGCCAAGAAGAAGGTTTTTGTGGCTATATCATTGTCTTAATGTTTTAGCTCACCTGGTAAGTCCTTTATTGAGCTCTATTAAAGTTGTTTTAACACAAGGTGACAATTTTAATTAAAAAATAAAATGGATTTATCGCCATATAAACTTTGAACATAAGGTGAAAGACTCAATTTTAATTGATTGTTAAAAGTTTTTTTTGTTGATATTATGAAACATTAACAAATTTAATTTTATTGTCTTATATTCCCAAAAGTCTATTATAAATTATGTGATAGTATGGTAAGTGACTTTAATATAGTCTAAGTAAAGTATAAAGAGTTCTTAAATTTCATATGTTGTTTGTCAACTGTTAGAAGACAAGAATAAATTTAACTAAAATGATTTAAATCTGTCTTTTTCGTCATATTGTTTTCTGTTTGTGCTATGAAAGTCATCTCTAGGAATAGTCTTTTTTGTAATAAATTTCTCTTTCTAGAATTTTAACGCATTTGTAATCCATACAGTGTCCTTCGTTTACTATATGTAGTGCTAATGAGCAACGTCATGATGTAATCTACTTTAACTCTTGTGTGGTGTAATACGATTTGATTACATCAAAACCCTGTTTTGATGTCATTTTTGGTTACAAACTTATGGCGGTAAGTTTAACAAAAATAACTCAGCATTGGTAAAATCGTTCACAAATTCGACGCAAAGTTATAGAAGAGTTCAAATATTGACTTCCGGTTTTACTTTCTGTCATATTGGGTGAAAACTCAAAACTTACAAAGTCCAATTACTTGTTATCATCGTTTATTTATGTTTTTAACAATTTACAATTTTGCTTTCACCCATTATAAACTAGGGCATACTTTCATTTGCTATATACTTTTGATACTATTTTCCACCAAATATTTTGCTTCCGTCTGTTACCATTTGCAGTATATTGCATATTCATGAAAATGAAAATAATTACACTTAATAGGCAAAATTTGTATTTGGTATCCCTTCTGATATCATGATTTGTATTGACATAATATCCGATTATGTATTAGTCTTGATATCAACTACAGCTTTTAATAGAACAGGTGTTAAAGTATTGGCAAGTAATACACCAACAAGTTATTTGTTCCATTACTTCTTGAAATTGCTTTATATATACACATTAAACTTTAATTAAAGGCATTCATCTTTGACTAACATGCAGCTTAACTAATCCCTTTGTGAAATACAGCATATAGAATGTGCTTCCTAATCGATTAATTTTCCACATCTACTAATCGTCTAATAACACAACTTTGGCGCAATTTATACAGAACAAAGATGATAATTTATATAATTATTAATAAATATTATATACAAGAGGTTTACTTAGACCGAATCTATATTAATAAAACTGAATCGCCGAAATGTCTGTACGGGCATCACTTCAGAACGACTGCACCAAATTAGATAATTCTTTTTTTTGTTGTGTTTTTTATTATCAGGTAATAGATAATTTTTAAAAAATTGTACGAAAATACCTTAAAAATAGTTTTTCTGTAATTTTAAATCGCAATATAACCTATAAACGGCGCCATATTATAACTAACAAAGGAAGCTATAATTCACAAAATAAATCGAGAGTTATTGAAGACGTGTTTTATGTCCTCCTTTATTAAGATTGTCTTTATTTTGATATATACGCATACGCAGTTTTGCGCCCTTTATTGCCATTCTCAATTAGTTAATCTTCATGATTATTGTTTTACGTTATACCGTTAATATTCATAAGTAACAACTCTATTTCTTCATCATTTGCGCCAGCTATATCTAATGATTCTTCCCTTTGTAATATGAGGGTTCTTTCCTTTGTAAGTTATATATTTTAGGTTCTTTAAATGAAAATTTGACAAAATTTAACATTTTAACTTTCTCATCGATCTTATCTTAATTTTTAATCTAGGATTAGGTATATAAGTAACAAATAGAATCTTATAGACATTTAATAGTTATTTTTATATTATACAAAAATATTTATTGTCATTTGCCAAAATAAAAGATTTTTTTCTTATGGTAGGAATATCTCTCTTTTGGATATGAAGTATTTTGTTCTTTATTAAAGGATAATGTAATTAAGAAGGCTGTGACCTTACGGTTTCAATAACTTTGTAATGACAGTATTTATGTGTGTCTCCATATTCTGTTCTAAGCGTTTTTCTATTGTTTGTTTTACAAAACACATTGTCTATAGAAGAACGATCAGCACGAAAGCCATTCTGATTTTCAGTGTCTTCCTACCAATCTTTAATTTGGCTTTTAATTATTTTTTCGTACATTTTACAGATTAAGTTAATTACACTAAACTCTCGGTAGTACTTGCAATCCTTTCTGTTGCCTTAATTTTTGTATATATTGCTTATATATGCAGTTTTATATTTGGGGGGTAGCTTTTCAACTGCTAAGAATAAATTTTAAGGTATAAGCCAAGAGCTAAAATTGTTTGTTACAGCGCTATTTGTTCAGTTATTCTGTGGGTACTCCCCCAGTGCTGGAGTGTTCCCATTTTTCATAACGTTTACGACAGTTTTTCTGTTATTTTAAATCTCAATATAACCTATAAACGGCGCCATATTATAACTAACAAAGGACGCTATAATTAACAAAATAAATCGAGAGTTATTGAAGACGTGTTTTATGTCATCCTTTATTAAGATCGTCTTTATTTTGATATATACACATACGCAGTTTTGCGTCCTTTATTGCCATTCTCAATTAGTTGATCTTCATGATTATTGTTTTACGTTATACCGTTAATATTCATAAGTAATAATTCTATTTCTTCATCATTTGCGCCAGCTATATCTAATGGTTCTTCCCTTTGTAATATGAGGGTTCTTTCCTTTGTAAGTTATGTATTTTAGGTTCTTTAAATGAAAATTTAATTAAATTTAACATTTTAACCTTCTTAATGATCTTATCGTAAATTTGAATCTAGGATTAGGTATATAAGTAATAAATAGAATCTTATAGACATTTAAAAGTTATTTTTATATTATACAAAAATATTTATTGTTATTTGCCAAAATAAAAGATTTTTTTCTTATGGTAGGAATATATCTCTTTTGGATATGAAGTATTTTGTACTTTATTTAAGGATCCTGTAATTAAGAAGGCAGTGACCTTACGGTGTCAATAACTTTGTAACGTCAGTATTTATGTATGTCCCCATATTCTGTTCTAAGCGTTTTTCTATTGTTTGTTTTACAAAACACATTGTCTATAGAAAAACGATCAGCACGAAAGCCGTTCTGATTTTCAGTTTCTTTCCACCAATCTTTAATTCGGCTTTTAATTATCTTTTCGTACATTTTATAGATTAAGTTAATTACACTAAGCCCCCGGTAGTACTTGAAATCCTTTCAGTTGCCTTAGTTTTTGTATAGATTGCTTATATATGCAGTTTTATATTTGGGGGGTAGCTTTTCAACTCCTAAGAATAAATTTTAAGGTATAAGCCAAGAGCTAAAATTATTTGTTACAGCGCTATTTATTCAGTTATCCTGTGGGTACTCTCCCAGTGCTGGAGTGTTTCCATTTTTCATAAAGTTTATATAGTGTTTTTTAAATTCTTTTAGTATCATTTCAGTTTATTTACGGTACAAAATATCATATTTTTGTAGCCAAGATCTTGGAATTCTGCTCGATCTTCTATCAGTATTTGTTTATAATATTCGACCAATAATTTGGGGGATATTAGAGTTAATCTAATGCGTTCCTTTCTATCTGTTCTACTATATCTAATTGTTTTTCAGGCTTCTTTACTTTTTGCAGTAGGTACCAATAAAATTTTCTACGTTATCGCAGGCTTTATTCCACATCTCATTTTTGGTTTTGTTTACTTATTTTTTTACTTTTTTGTTTTAACTGTTGTATTGTTGCAGATCATAAAGGTCCCTTAGTGCTAGCCATTCATTATACATATCCTTCTTCCCGACAAGACCTTTATTGTCTTTATTCTACCATTCGGTTTAAAGCTTTATACTATCAACTTCTCCATTAGCTTTTACTGCAACTTCGTCATGAGATTTTATGATTTCGTTGTATGTATTCATTGGTGAGGAGTAACAAACATTGTGTAATTCGGTACAGAAACTAGGTAGACATATTTTCAAAACTTTGTAAATTATATCTCTGATCAAATATCTTGAAGTATCATGAAACTTTCATTTTTGATTTTGTCGTTGCTTTCCTTAAATGTAAGTAGTACTGACGCTTTAAGTAAATGGTGATAAAATTTACGCTCTGCTTCTCGCTGGATTCTAACGTTATCAACCTTTATTGTGGAGTTTTCCTTGCATATACAGTAATCGATTAATAATTTAAAATTTTTCGTTGGTGAATTTATTTAATTTATAAATATCCTTGTGCTGATATGTAGTATCCATTTATTATGTTTAAATTCATATGTTCGCAGAAACTTGTGAATGTTTCACAGTTTTTATTTATTTTTGCTTCTCCAACTAGACCAACCACATTGCTGTTTACATTTCTTCCAGTTCTAGCATTTAAGTAATCTAGTACAATATTTTCCTTTCTACTTCCAATACTCTCTACCAAGTCCCTCAATTCGTCGTGAAATTTATGCTTTACCTCGCCCTTTTCATCTTCATGAAGTAAATATGCACCCACTACCACCAAGTTACGTCCTTTTAACTTTTACTAGCCTTTTATTTATTTGTTTCTAGTTCTTAATAATCAATCAATCAATCAATAATGCCTTTTTATTTCTCATTAAAAAAAATACAATACAATGTTCTCTTTTAGCGACATTTGTTCTCCTTGGCACATGCCATCAGGAGGGTTGGCAAACAAATATTATTCTCTAATATACACAAAATTACACTATGGCTCATTCTATCTAACAAGGTCATTCAAGTTAAAAAAAATTAATTTAATAAATATTCGTATAAATGTTATAGTAATAAACTAAATGTGTATATCCTACTGACTAAGACTTTTCACTAGACTAAACAATAATAACAATGTATAATAGTGAGGAATAGCTTACATTTGAAATGATTGAATTTGTCTCTTGGGGGAATGAGGGAGTGAAAGCTGTTTCTATAATAATAATAATAACAATAATAATAACAAGATAGTCAAGATAGACAAGACCCATAAAAAGATAATAGTTAGACGCAAACAAATTATTAATGCTAATTTTAATATTTTCATCCTGTTGAACTAACACCATGCTAATAGATTTAGCAATTAAATAGGCTCACTAACTCATACCTATACGGCCATGACTCCCCACAATAACCGGCTAGCTCAGCCTGTCCCTGTCTAATAATAGTAACTACTTCCACTCTACTAAGTTCATTTCTACCCAACCACTTTAACCTAATCTGTCTCGACATCGAACATTTACCCAAAAAATGTATCACATCTTCCCTTTGCATCTTAATTTGAACAGCCATCGAATGTCCCCAAATTTTTTCATTTCCAATAGATAATGCATGTTTACTCCTTCTTCTCGCAGTTCTTTGTAGTCTCCACAAAAATTTGATTCGAGTGCCCTATTCTCAGCCTGACGCTGTATCTCCTCTTTTTTTCTATGATATTCTCAATCATACTAGACCAGCTATCTCTCCATTTCCATTCACACCTTACCTTAATACCAAATTTTTCTCCTATGCTCATCCAATCTTTCCTCCAGCCACACCTTGTTCTTATCATTTCTTTCAAAAGAAATTTTGGCACTATCATTCGAATATCCTAGAATTTAACATATTTTTTATGTAAATTTATCGTAACTCTAGCAATACCTGTCTCCAAATCTAACATAAAGTTAGGACAATACTCGTATAATGTTACTTTAGCCAAACAGGGTATATCAGCCTTAGACACTAAACTACTCCAAGCCGTTTGAATCGCCACTTTTTCCAAACTCTGGCGCTTTTTTAGATGAGCTTTAAACGACAACTTGGGTGCTACTATTACTCCCAAATAATTATAGTTATTCACTACCTCTAATACTCGATCATTCAGTTTCCAAGATTTCCTAATCACACCACCTTCTCTTCTGAATACAAGAATTTTGGATTTTTCTAAATTTATTTTTAGATTTCACATCCTGAAGTATTTTTCCAGTTCATTAATCATCCGCTGTAGCACCTTCGGATTGATTGCCAATCAAACCAAATCGTCTGCATATAATAAAAGTCTTATAATCAAACCATTTATCTTCAAACCGCCTCCTAATGCTTCATGTAGGTCATTCAAAAAAACCGCAAACAGTAATGGACTTAAACGACATCTCTGTCTCACTCCTACATTACAGTCAAACCATTCAAATAGAGCTTTCCTTGACCAGATTGCCGATTTTATATTCGCGAACATACTTTTTTAAAAATTCAGCACTTTAGTAAATAATCCTTGTGACTCAACTTGTAAAAAAGGGCCCGCTGATCAACTATATCAAAAGCAGCAATAAAGTCCACAAAAAATGTATAAATATTTTTTACTCCCCATACATGTTGGATTTTTACTATATTCGTAAGATTAAAAATGTTGTCAATAGTTGAATAGCCGGTTCTATAACCTGCCTGGAATTCATTTAAAATGTTATTATTTTATACCCACAAAGTAAGTCTGGTTAAAGTCAATGCCACAATGAGTTTGGTTACTGCATGTAAGAAGCTAATATCACGATAACTTTCTGCACTTTCCATGTTTCCTTTTTTATAAAGAGGAAAAATTATTGCGTCATAAAAACCCTGAGGAAAGTCTGGTTTAACGAAAAAATTATTAATTAACAATCCCAATTACAAGCACTTTTCCGTTTTCTGAAAGAAACTTGTAGAACTCAGCAGCAATTCTATTAACTCTTGGTGCTTTATTTGGGTTTTAAAGAATCCAATGCTATTTGAAATTCTTTCATACTAACGGCCGGTCTAAATTTCATTGAGGATAAACGGTTCTGCATACAACACAGGATCTGCTGTTATCTCCGTATTCAAATGTCTTGAAAAATGTTACAGTAAACTGTTTAAGTTAACACCTTTTCAAATGGCCGAACTTCCAAACCTATACAGTCCAACATCCTTCCAAAATTCTTTTAAATTTTTTGTATTTCTTAAACTCAATGCAGCATTCTTATAAAATTCTTTCTTTTTAAAGTCACAAAGGTGCTTGTATTCCTGTTTAAGATCTCTGTATATGTTCGTTGCCTAAGTCGAGCTAATTTTTCTAGATACTCTGAGATATGCCATTACTTGCTTCTTCTTTCTTGCACTCACCATCAAACCATTGCTGGCTTTGTTTACACTCCTCCTTTGCCATCAAAACCTTACATTCTCTCTTGTGTGCTAACTTTTTTTATACATTGTTATAGTAACTCTAAACTTATCTCCGGTTGATGAGTCCACTTATTTACCCTATACATTTAACAAGATATTCTTTCTTTATATTTTTCCGAATGAGTGATTTTAGGAAGCAGTGGCAAAACTTTACTAGTTGATCTATGACCGCTATCGTCGAAGATTAACTCCACTATTAGAGGCATATGGTCAAAATAATATTCACAACCTATAAAAATATTATCTACTAAATTTAACATCGGTCTTGATATACATGAAAAATCTATGACAGAACTGCCTAACGGCCCTAAGAATATATTCTCCCCCTCTATTTCGCCTTTTATTCTGCCATTCAGAGTAACCAAATTAAAGTCGTCACATAGCCCAATTACCTTTTTTCCATGATGATTAATCAACTTATCTTTAGAAACTCTCCTTTCACGTACGCTTATCCTTCTGTATAACCCATATTCATCAAGCTTATCATTTAGAAGCCCTTCCTCCCCCAATCTTGCATTAAAATAACCTACAGCTAAACTATTTTCGACAACCCCTTCAAAACCTCTTTTAGCGGTTTCAAAACACTCCTCCCAGTACTCTTCTGACCTCAGATACACTGGACTAAGGCTTAATGTTTCATCACCAACTTTTATATCTATAATCATTTGACCATCCATGTCGCTCAACTTATGTTGTATCTTATGATAAACATCACACAATCACCCTCCACTCGCTTTACCAAAATTGGAAAATCTCACAGCTGCCTGTGTATGTAACTTATATATATTATTAAAAACCTTATCAGTAGACTTCGGCAAATATGCAAATAAAAATGTAGAAAATATGCGCATAAATATGCACGTGTTTACCCGAAAATATGCAAATATTTTACAAAATATGCATACAAATAAATAAAAAAATCGTAAAATAGTAACAATTTTATTTAAAAAAAAAGTGTACATAACTAAATATTTCCTACTATTCATTAAGATTTACATTTATTTTAAGTAACTAGATCATTTTTAAGTATGAATAAACTTATTTAGAATTATGGTAACAATAAATGACCAAGTGGTGTTCAAAATTTTCTAACAAAAACTTGTGGCTTCTGTCTGAGTACATATATTTATATATGGAAAAACTTCGTTCAACATCAACTGATGTAACGGGAGCATTTTTCAAACTAACCAAAACATTTGGTTCTAAATTAATTGTTTCCGAAATATTTCCAGCTAGAACACTGACTACTTCAGAAAGAATATGGTAACCTTTATTTTTTTCCATAGTAGCTTCAAATTTTTTTAAAATATCTTTTCCAATATTACCTCTAACGTTCCGACAACATGACGCAAATTCTTTTATTAATGTTGTACTTTCGAACAATGACAGTTTTGGTGATTCTAACTGAGTTATTGTTTTTTGAACAAAACTAAAATTTGATTTTATAAATGAAAGTTCTTGTTGAAGCAAGTTACTCTGAAAAGTTTGTTTAGAATCCAAAAGAGATTGGGAACTTTCATCTGTTAACGTATCAATTATGTTCTTTATTTTAACAAAATGATCTGCATAAAAATTAGCTGCTTCTAACCATGTTCCCCATCGCGTTAAAATAGGTTGTGGTGGAAGAGGAATGTTAGGTAGCATTTCTTTATAAAGTTGAATTCTTATAGGAGATTTAAGAAATACTTTTTTGACACTGGATATCATGGTATTTACAAGAGGAAACTTTTTTCGTATTTCCTCTGCAACTCTGTTTAATCCATGCGCTACACAAGTAACATGTATTAAATCTGGGAAAAATATTTTTAAATTTTGTCCTGCTTTCACCATATAAGGAGCAGCATCCGATAAAATAAGCAGTAATTTATTAGAAGGAATAGTTGTCGGAAGAAAAAAAGTTGCTAATGTTTCTTGTATAAAACGCGAAATTGTTAAAGCATTTGTTTTTTCAAGTTGCTGGCATGAAATAAGATGAGATTTTGGTAAGGTATCTTCTTTAAGAACACCAATCAATAAATGAGCAATATACTTTCCTGAAGAATCAGTTGTTTCGTCTACAGATATGTAAAAATAATTATCTGCAATTTCTTCCTTAATATTAATTAACACCGACTAGTATAGCCCGTTCACATTATTTCTTCTTAGAGACCGATCACTTGGAACATTAAGTTTGCAATATTTTTTTAGAAACGAACTAAAATTTACATTTGCTAATTTTGAAAGCGGTATGTTTGCAGACACTAATGCGCGACACAAGTCTTCATTAAAAGTTTCTTGCTCATCTAATTTGTTTGAAGTAGATTGGAAACATTTAGCCATTGAAGTTTGATGTTTTCCTCCTATTTTTCCTTTTTTTGCAATGTGTGAAGCAGTTCTCACATGTTGGTCTATCTGAAATTTCTTCTCACATGCTATCTATAAATAAAAATAAAAACCTTTATTTTAACCCAACCTTTAAAATATAAAAATATACAAGGTGTTTTTGGTTAATCAAATAACTGGTTTGGAAAAAAAAACACTCGCTAAGTGTTTTAAATGCAGTATTAATCCACAAATTAGTTTTTGTTACTAACCATTAGTACATCATATAACTTATTTTAAAATTCAACAAAAGTTTTTTTTTTGTTAATTCAATTACAATAAAAATAATTGTGTTTTAGAATAGCTGACTTCATAAAAAAAAGTAAAGGTGAAAAATTTTTCTAAATACACACCATTGTATTGTACCATGGACAACTTTTTCTCACTAAAGGAAGCTATTTTTCATTTAAAAACAACCTACGAGTACTAAATTTCAAGTAAATACGTTTATTGGTTTTAAAGTTATTGTTGTTATTAACTAAAAGAATTTAATTTTTTTTTAATTTTAACACCCTGTATCTCGAAAAGTAAATAAGTTTGACCCCTCATTAACTATATCGTTTTGTTCAATTTTTCGGGAAGTATCTACAGTCAAACGTTGTAAGTGTCATTTGGAAACACCCTGTATGTATGAAATATTAGATATTTAATAGAAAATATTAGATACTTACAATTTTGCCACAGACTGAACAGTAGATTTTTCCCATATCCATAGACAGCTCTTTATAAGGTTTAATCCAAGTTGAAGCACTGGTTGTTTTAGGCATTATAAAATCACAATCTTCCTTTTTGTTACGCACAACGAGTGTTTACGCTTTGAATATCAAAACAAAAATGATTTACAAATCTGAGCATCAAATTAGAAATGTTTAGGTACCTAATTCAATAAACTGGGAGATTTTGGAAAATCCCTAAATTAGGAACAAAACTATTAGCCGTTTACCTGCTGTTAAGATACAATAAATTGTAGATAGATTTGGGGATTAGATCATAAAATGCAAATGAGCGAACCCTTAGCGATTATCCAATAACTGAATGCCTCAGTGACCGAGACTTTCTAAGAATGTTGAGGGCTACTTAAATTGATCTTCTTTGAAATTGTAAATGTTTTGTACCTGTAGAGATTACGTACTTAGATCATTTCTTGATTAAAATGACTACAAAATTTTATACAAGAATTGAAATAAATTGGTATGTTTAAAAATTTTCAAATACAGTATAAAAATCTGAACTTTTATGCACTTTATGCAAACTTTTATACAAATATGCCAAAATATGAAATATTTGCATAAAATATGCACAATATGCAAAATATGCAATATGCATATTTGCCGAAGTCTACTTATCAGTAAATACACAGTTCTACATGCGTTTCACATAATATAAATATTTCAAAGTTACTTATATATTTTACAAATCCTATTTGATTAAGTTTTTATTTTAAACCTGCTATGTTGTACATAAGTATTTTCATAGTGTTTCAACTCTCATTACCAATAGCCATTCCGTGTTCCAAATCCACGATATCATCATCTTCACTTGCTGTCAAATCTAGTTTACCAACACTCTCCCTGTTTTCCTTGAATGGATATTGGAGTTTTCCTGATTTGTGTTCTCTGAAGGATGCCTGGCGTTTTCTTTCTAGGATTTTTTGCAATAATTTTTTTTTTCGTGTGACGTGGAGCAGGCATCCCCGGGAATATTTCTGTAGGGCCTTTTCCCCTAGCCGAGTGGCTCTAGTTTTTAGGCGCTGGAGACTCGCTCACACCTTTCTCACTTTAATATTGGATTTGCTGACTATGTGTTAGCTGTTCTATACTTTAAGAAGTTGCTTGGTATTTATGATACCCACAGATCAGATCATAAGATCTGGAGTCAGCCCTTTTACCCTCCTGTCTCAACCGAGCTTGGAAACGGCTAAGGCGGAGTTTAATTTTTAACGTTAAAGTAATTTTAAACTTGATCTATAAAAGATTTAATTAAATTAAATTTCATACAAGAAAGGTATATCACAACATTTAAATCTTGCTCCTGAGATAATAAAATGACGTTAGAGAATAAATGTTTAAGTTATTTTTAACTAGATAAAATATCGATATGTCTATATAAAATGTCGTTTGATTGCAATAAATTTTTATCTTGGTTTAAGAATCACTTAAACCGCTTTATGATCAGCAAGGAGGTGCTGCTATAAAGCAAAAATCAATTTGCAAAATGTTTACAGGCTCATATCTTTATTTTTAAGTAACTAGAGCTTTGCTAATTCGTCCATTGCTTTAGATTTCCCATTTATACGTAAGTAAAAATTTATAGACGATATAAATTCACACATCAACAATGTCTAGGGAACACCACTTCAGTTTTTTTAATAAAAACGTTAACACTGTTTTGTTAATATTTACCATTAGATTTAAAAACTTGTTCTCTACAAATCAAGATATGACATGAAAATAATCTCTCAGCTGCACTGTTTTATTAAGACAAAAGTGACGCACCTTAAGTTCGTATGATTAATTACTCCAAATTGTAACAAAAGTGCCTGAAATTTTAAAAATAGCCTGTATTTACTTTTATTATATATTATATACTAAATTTTATAAAAACAAGATTAGTCAACAATACTCATGGATTAGCGGCATTTAGCACATGTTCAAATGGTAAGTGTGTGAATATGATTGAGGTTAGTGCTTCACAAGCTGATGTTGCACGGTATTTTTATGTATCGCGGAGCGTGATTTTGCGATTGTTGCGTAGATATGAACAATTTCGTATTATCGCTAAAAGACATGAAGATGGCCAACGTGCAACTTTTCCTTCACAGGATCGGTATGTGGTAGGAGTAGCTCATCGAAATGTGCATATAACTGCACTGGAACTTTGTGGGACCTTAGAAAATACCCACAACATTCCTGTACGTAATCAAACTTTAAGAAATAGATAATATAAAGCTGGTTTGAATGCCAGACGTGTACTGAGGGTACCCATGTTACGTCATGGAAATTGTGCAAATTAAGGTGGCACAACAACGCGTATATTGCGGCTTATAAGAATGGAGTTCTATTTTATTTACAGATGAAGCTAGGTTTTATCCCTATCCTGATACAAGAAGAGTGAGAGTTTGGAGAGAGTCAGGTGTGTACAGGGTGTTCGTCCATATAGTGGTTTACAAGTTATGATGTGGGGTGGAATAATTTTTCATCATCAAATTGTTCCCTTTGTTGTGGAGAGCGCAAGGCCACATACTGCATTAAAAATAAGAGAATAATTTTATTATGAGCATACTACACATTTCCCGTTGCTAGCACACTCGCCACATCTCATCGAGCTAGTATGGGATAAGCATAAGGAACATATTGCTCCTCATCTGTAGTGTTTCCATACTAGACAAAGTCTTCTGTTCTGAAAAACATTTTCAAAGTAAGATGTTCTTAGATAAAAATGATCGTATTGCTTTAAAACGAAATTAATAAATAAATTAAAACTATTTCAAGACGTTGTCAAGCTGTAATTAATGCTACTAGAGGAAACACAGATTAGTAAACACATTTGTTGTTAGATTTTTATGTTTTACATTGACTTTTATGTTAAAAAGTTAGTGCACTTTTTAACTTTTGTTTAATTATTTGATTATAAAGAAATCGTATTACAATTAATTTTTTTTAATAACATCCAAGACTTTTTTTAATCTGTTTCACAATAAAAACAATAAGTAAAATTGTTTGTTTTAGCAATGTCAGAGAGATGTAAGGTCCAGTGACCAAAGCATCATAACACAAATATTAGCTTGTTTACAGCTTACCGGTTCCACTACTGTAAGCACTATCAGGAACGGTTTGGTAGGTCCAAGGGATCTTCGCTTGTTGGTAGTCGACAAGATTGTATTCCAGGGTGTTAATATACACGCGCAACCTGCTTTGATATTGTTCAGAAACTCTTTTGCACTCTTTAGAGACTGTTAGTATCTGCAGATCTCTATGTAAGGCGTTATTCTGGATATACCAAAGAGCAGTAGCGATTGTTCTTAGAGTTTTAGATTAAAATCTTTGTATTTTCATTACATTAGATTTGGATCCTCGGAGCTGCAAACCATATGATCAAACGGGTTTTATTATTACTTTGTATATCAGCAGCTTGTTGTCGATCGACAGGTGTAAATTTTTTCCCAGCTTCTAGTAAAGTTATCTGTATAAACAATGAAATTAGGATAAGTTCATTGCTGAATAATCAGGCATTAAAATGGTGTATCCCTTTTTGAAATTCAATGAAAATTGATGTATATATGAAAAAAAAACTTTATGTTCCTTGTGTTTAGACATATTTAAAAAGTTTAAATTAATTTGATAAAAAGGTATGAGCCTGTAATGATTTTTTAAACTCAACTTTGCGCTAAAGCGGCGAACTTTTATTTTGCAGATTTCTAGCAAACACTACAAATTTCTTAAAATTATAAAAGACGTGTTTCAAAGCACAGGTAAATCCCTTGGTTCTCTTGGACTAGGATGCATTAATAACAGTTACCTGAAACAAGGCTAAAGATGCAATTTGCTCCGGAACAAAACTACCATACGAAAATATAATTAGCAAAAATACAGATAATCAAAGACTTTTTTAATACGCACCATTTTTGCAAAATAATGCAAACATACAGAAGTTTGTTTAACTTTTGTTTAGGCAGTAATATTTCTGTGCAAATAATAATCTTCAAATTAATATTTGATATAGTTATAAACAACCATTTTTAAACCCGTTTTTGTATGTTACTTGATTATTATTAGGGTTAATACTTCAATTTTGCGATTGGCAACACGGTAACCAAAACGTAAACAAATATTTTATTTGTCGTCTGCAATAAACTCAATTTCTGAGAGTTGTAACGGGAAATAAATTATTGAAAATATCCAGTGAACAATATAAGACATTAAGTGAAGGAGAGTGCTAAGAAAAAACTTTAAAATCGGTGAAATTGCATCCGAAAACACCAAGGCCCTATAAAAAGTAAGATCGCTGTAATTGATAAGCCTAATTAACATCAAAGCATAGAAACGAAACTCTGACCTTTGAAATTGCGACGTTGCCGTTGTGAGTAGACTTTCAGGGTAGACACAGAAAAATAACAACGGTTAATAAACATAAAATAAATACGGTAAACGCTGTCTTCTCTGAACTGTTGAGGTGGAAGACAGTGTTTGGCGCCGGAAAATGGAAAAATATATGAAATATTTAGACAGTGATGATACACTTTCAGAAGGAGGGGCAAAAAGGAAGGACAGATATAAAGACAGCGAGGAAGAAGATAACATTTTCAGAAAGAACAAGAAGTTTTCGAGAACACCAACAAAAACTCCAGAGAAAAAAAATGAGGCAACAAAAATTGATCAATTACTAATAATGGTGAGCCACCTCACCGATGATATTAAGGAAATAAAAAGAAATCAACAAGAATGCAAGGAAACGATAGAAAAGCTCATAATGGAAAACAGAGAGCTGAGAAAAGAAAATTCAGAACTAAAACAAGAAAATATAGAGATCAAGAAGGAACTCAGAGAAATAACAAAAAACATGGAAGTTATGGAAAAACACCGACGAATAAATAACATAGTTATGTACGGCCTAAAGATAGACACATATGAGCAAGCAGGGTTAAAAGGAACAATCAATAATTTCATCAAACAACATATAGGAGTAGAGGTTAAAATAAGGAATGCTCACAAGTTAGGCGAAAAAACATGTCTAATTAAATTGGAAAACCAGGAAGAAAAAAGAAAAATAATGGAAAAAAAGCACAAGTTAAAAGAAATTAAAGAGTACAAAATATATATCAACGAAGATGCAACCACAAAAGAACGAGAAATACAGAAAACAATTAGAAACATTGCTCAAGAAGAAAGAAATAAAGGAAATGAAGTCAAGATTGGAGTAAAAAAAATATGGGTAAATAACAGCGAATGGAAGTGGAATGACAAAGAAGGCGCAATATGTAAAAAAACATCAAAAAACTAGCAACTAAATGTACTACTGGAATAAAGTTGACGAAACAAGCACAGAACAAGGTTAGCGATAATACGAAAAAAGGAAAAAAGAGGAAAAAAATGATAACGGGACCAAAACACAAGAAAACATTACGAAAAGAACACTTACTTTTGGGAACATGGAATGTAAGAGGCACATATGGAGAAGGCAAACTTAAACACTTAGCGAGAGAAATCGAAAAGTTCCATTTTGACATAGTAGCTTTACAGGAGACGAAACAACTGGGAAATGATATATTAGAAATAGAAGATAGAATGTTTTTTAACAGCGGTGGAAAGAATCGAACGTTAGGCACAGGTTTTATGATAAGAAAAGAGCTAAAAGAAGCACTAGTAGAGTTTAAACCAGTATCAGACCGCATATGTAGTATCAGGTTCAAGGGAAAATACCAAAAAATCACCCTCATAAATATTCACGCGCCTTCAGAAGAAAAAGATAACGATGTCAAAGAATGTTTCTACAATGAATTAAGCAGAACAATCGAAAATATACCCAGATATGATATGAAAATTATTCTAGGCGACGCAAATGCCAAAATAGGGAAGGAAGAAGTATTTAGACCGACAATAGGAAAATATAGTAAACACAATGAAACTAATGAGAACGGACAATTCCTGATAGATTTCGCAAGAGAAAAAAATATGATCATAATGAGCACATATTTCGAACGAAAAGAAATACACAAGGAAACTTGGATATCGCCAGATAGAAAGACTAAAAACCAAATAGACCACGTGCTCATCGAAAAAGAAGAACAGCAATGTATAAAGAAGATAAGAACATACAGAGGACCAGACGCCGACTCAGATCATTACATGGTGGGCATCAAAATTAAGCAACTGATACCAGAAAACAAAAACAAAATAAAAAAAAAGAAATGTATACATAACCCAATTCGATTAGCAACAAAAAAAGAGCAAGAAATATACGAGGAAACAATGGAAAGAGAACTAAAAAAGATACAAATAGAAGAGCAAACTGAGAACAAATGGGAAAACATAAAGCAAATAATGAACAAAGCAGCAAAAGAATGTAACAAACAAGAGAATAAAAAGAGGAAAGACTGGTTCGACATAGAGTGCCAAAAAGAAATAGAAATAAGAAAATCATTGAGGATTGAAATGATCACGAAAGAAACAACACAGACAAAGAATAGATATAGGGAGCAAAGACAAAAAGTAAAGAGAGTGCTGAGAGAGAAGAAGAGAAAACACATAGAAAATAAGCTAAAAGAAATAGAAGAGAATTACAGAAATAAAAAAATAAAAAACCTATATCAAGGTGCTAGAAATGAAAAAAAAGGTTTCCAGCAAAAACCCATATTCGTCAAAAACAAAGCAGGAAATAATATAAGCGGGGAAACAGAAATTGCCGAAAGATGGAAAGAGTATTTTGATGAATTACTAAATGGCAATAATAAGTCAAACCAAAGAGAATGCGTGGAAACAGAAGCAAGAATCGAACACTTAGAAGACATAGAAGATAATTCACCCAGCAAAGAACAAATCGAGGAAATCATAAAAAATCTGAAAAACAACAAATCCCCTGGAAGCGATAACATAACAGCAGAGATGATGAAATATGGTGGAAAACTGCTAAATAATTGGATATACAAGATCATAAAAGAGATATGGATAAAAGAACGAATACCCGAAGATTGGAAGGAAGCCATTATTTGCCCATTACACAAAAAAGGAGACAAAACAGAATGCAGTAATTACAGAGGAGTAGCGTTACTAAATACCGTATATAAAATCCTATCAAAATCCATAAAAGATAAGCTAGAAAAAGAAGGTGAAAATATAATAGGGGAATACCAGTGCGGATTTAGACGAGGGAGAAGCACAACGGACCAAGTATTCATAATCAGAGAATTACAAGCAGAAAGCTATGAACACAACTTACCAACGATAGCGCTATTCATCGACTTCCAGCAAGCATACGATAGAATAAAAAGGAAGGAATTAAAAGAGACCCTTGAGGAACTGGGAGTTAGCAGAAAGTTGCGTAACATGATACATCTTACTTTAGAGAATACAGAAAACAGAGTCAAAGTAAACAATCATGTATCGGACAAATTTATAGTAAACGAAGGATTAAGGCAGGGCGATCCTTTGTCATCATTACTCTTCAATTTATGCCTAGAAAAAATAATGCGAGAAGCGAAAATCAATAGAGAAGGACTCCTATATCATAAAAGACACCAAGTTTTGGCATTTGCGGATGATATAGTGTTGCTGGCAAGAGGAAAAAAAGAGCTACAGGAGATAGTGCAGAGAATAGTAAAAGCAGCAAAGAAAATGGGACTTTACATAAATGAAACTAAAACAAAATGTATGCAGTGGACAGATGATCAGTTCAGGGATGGACAAAAGTTTAAAGTAGAAGTAGAAGAAAGATTATCATACGAATTCGAAATGGTAGAAAGATTTACATACCTAGGTACAATAATATCACGCAAACCTAACATTAAAGAAGAAATACAAGCTAGAATAATGGCAGGCAATAGAAGTGTACATGCTCTTAGTGCAATGTTGAAAAGCAAGTTTTTATCAAGAAAGGCAAAAATACAGTTATACAAAACAACTATACAACCAATAGTAACGTACTGCAGTGAGACATGGACAATGACAAAAAATGAACAAAATTTACTGGAGATATGGGAAAGGAAAATCCTGAGGAAGATATATGGAGGAATAATAAGGGACGGTTTATGGATAAGAAGATCAAATGATGAGTTAAAGAAATTATATAATCAACCTAACATAATAGGAGTCATAAAGGCACAGAGACTAAGATGGCGAGGTCACCTAGAAAGGATGCCGAACACGAGGACTTCAAAAAGGGTAATGAACTACACTATAACTTTAAAAAAGAGAAAAGGAAGGCCAAAAAATAGATGGAATCAGGAGGTAGAAAAAGATATGGAAGAAATTGGACTACAAGGCCAGAAAAGAAAAATGAATAACAAGAAGGAATGGAGAAAAATCACATATCGAGCCAGAGAAGATCTCAGTACATAAAGAAAAGCGAAAATGAAGAAAGAACAAACTTTTTAAGCCATGGGCCTCTAAGGCCTTTAGTGCTATTGTATATATATATATACTTCAATTTTGCAACAAAATTTAATTGTGAAAAAATTAATTATATATTTTTTTGCTTAATTAAGTTTTTCTTTAAGATCAATGAATATAATGCTTGAACAGCTTCCCAAAAACAATAAAATAATTTTTAACTAGATATTCCCAGTATTATTTTATAGCGCCGTTTATTGTAAAAATATAAAATCTTTCATATTTTATCAAACCTTTAATATCGGGACCAAATAACTAAACGGTCAAATTGGCTACCACAAACCACCAATAATAAACACTACACGTAGGTTCCACAAGTTGATTCAAACTTTGGCCCCAACGCTACACATCCAACGCGTGGATCTCGAAAGTAGCGTTGGCACTAACGTTGGGACGAGTGTTGGTAATTGGTCTGTCCAAGTCGGTTTTATCCAATGACGTATAATAAATAGACCCCGCAGCTTTCTATACTTGATATATACCATGTGGTCCATATGTATGGAATAAATTAATTTTTAGCGCTATTATGTACTATGTGAAAAAAAGCTGAAACCGGTTGATTTTTATTTTTAAATTGACATTTTACAGTATGAAAATAATATACCCCTCCAGCACCCCCTTTGAATTATAATTACCCCCTCGAAAATTTTAAGTAGAAAGAGATTTCAAGTCCTCTGTTTAGCAATATAAAGTTTGGTGCAATCATAACTGAGAAAATTGATTTTTAAGATGTAATATTTTGATAATGTCTTTATCACAAAACTTTAGGTTGAATGAAGTTAATATTGTCACATAATATTTAGAATATATTTTTCAATGTACTTTACAATTAAATTAAATGTTTAAAATGACCACCATTCATTTCTTGACAATAACCAAGGCGATTTTGGAATTCTCGTACAACATTTTGTACGACCTCTGGGATTATTTTGTTAATTTCTTCTGTTACCCTAACTTTTAAATCAGGAATACTGTTTGGTCTATTAAAATATACTTTAGATTTTAAATAACCCCATAAGAAGTAATCGAGAGCAGTCGAGCCGGTTATTCGATTGTTCCACGCCTTCCAATCCACCTATTGGGAAAAACCTTTTTAAATAATTTCTAACTATACGTGTATAATGCGGTGGAGCTCCGTCTTGCTGGTAGTATTTTATCTGCTCCAATATCTACAGTTCTGTTTGTTAATCGTTTCGTTTAAATGAAACGTCGCTTCATCATAAAAAACTATTTTGTTTATGAATTGCAAATCTGCGTTCATGCTGTCCATCATCATTTCACAGAATTGTTGCCTTCTATCAGGATCATCTTCATTTAACTTCTGAACCGACTGAACCTTGTAAGGGTGGTATTTTTCTTTATGGAAACTCTCAAAATAGATGATTTACTTACAACATTGACGGTGGCAAGTTCTCGAGTTGTCTTACGCGGATTTTTCTAAATCTCTAGAAGTACAACTAACTTTTTTCATCCGTATTGAACATTGAATTTAATTGTAAAAATTGTGAAATTTTTTTTTCACATAGTACATAATAACGCTAAAAATGAATTTATTCCATATGGACCGCACGGTATACTCGGGTGTTCTAAAGACCTGCTATATTGTTTACTAAAACACTGGCGTGCTCGTTTATTTTATAATAAGTTTATTTTTCATTGTTAAAAGACAATTTATGAAAAAAAATCTAGTTTAAAAAAATTATATTTAAATGATTTTAATAACAAAAAATAAAACATTTAATTGAAATTGTTAAGTATTCAGTATAGTGTATAATAATTTATTTACTAAATAAACAAAACGTCTTCTCTAACTATCAACACATAACCTAATGTTTCTAAAGGAATATACATTTAAAAATTGAGTTACCTGAAAAATAATGTTTCCTTGACAACAAACAAGACACTTAAATGGGAGTTTACCAAAACATTAAATACCTAATTAAGCCTCAAAAATTTAAAATAAAATTTGTTTGTCACCTAAAATATGCAAACAAACGTCACTTCGTGAAAAATCGTATATTTCGTGCAACTTCGTATCATAACAATAACATAAACGGAGGTATTTATGATTAGAAAACATTTTAGAGCATTCACTGAGTCTATTTATTATACGTCATTGGTTTTATCACAGAAATCTGAGCCAACACTCGCGATCTGTCCACACGTTGATATATATGTTATTCTTAACTGATATAATAGTCAATTTCAGTATGCCTCACAAAATTAACAGACCAACTTTGAAGCCACCGCTAGAGCCACCGTGTGGAGCGGGCATAACAATTTCTTAATTCAGAAAATTAATTAATTAATTCATTAACTTCAGGAATCTTTAAGTTCATTACCCTTTTTTCTTCTCTTTAATTATTTTTAATTCCATTTAACAATTTGCATTTGCAATTTATGACATTGACTATAATTTACTCTTTTACAATCTCTACCACAGCTTATCTTATAACCCTTGCAGTTGTTTACTGTCTTCTATCCTAGCATAAATATTTCTAGAATAGGTATCCTCAATTTTAAAAATAACCCTTATTTTACAACAATTGCATTTCTACTTCCTCTTATACATAGCCAACCAATCCTACTTTTGACTATCAAATTTCCAACACAATTCATTTTTATTTCATTCACCACTAACATTACCTTAATCACACGATATTAGTTATAATTACATACAGTACATTACAACTCCTACTAGTGGTCTACAACAAAAATTTCTGTCTTTTGTTTCACATTTAATTCTACAACCATTAACAACTACTTTGATTCAATTACTTTGTCGTATTATCACCTTTTATTTTCTGTCCTTTTCTAAACTCAGTTTCTAATTCAGATCAATTTAATTTTATAGTCAATTCATAAAATAAATTATAAACAAATAAGTATAAATATTGATTAATAATAACTTGTGTCCCAATTGTAATAAATTAATCTAAATTTAGAGATCTCAACATATAGGTCTTTGACCTGGTTTACTTTAAAAATTGTACTATCAGTCTTGTTCTTAATGTCATTGTCACTTTTAACAGTCAATTATCATTTCCGGTATAATAACTTTCCTACTATCTGGATATTCACTCCGTGCGTGACCATGGTAGGGGTACCTTGAAACGATGCCAGCGTGCGTAGCGGCGAAATATGACACAATTGGACCTACCTTTTTACACATAAATTTTATCAAAAATGTGTGCAAATACATGTTGCGTATTTAATTTTGCTAATAATAGCAAAAATAGGAAGTGTAGTTTTTATAGGTTCCCAAAGATTGCATATAAATTAGAGAAAAGAAAAAGATGGATCCGTGCTATTAATATGAAAAAGTAAATATCACATAATCTCATTTTTATGCAATTCAAATAGGAAATATTTAAATAATTTACCTTAAATGATATTTTATAAGGCTTCAAGCTAACTGCAGAGTGCCTGATGACTTTAGCTTTTATATCATACCTTTTACTATTACTGTTTTTAATTATATGCTCTTTCACGTGAAAAACTTGATTTGCCAGTACTAGATTTTTCCCTTTCTTTTCCATTTGGGGTTAAAAAGATATATTATGATGAATTTTGAGAAACCCAGTTTTTAATACTACATTTATTTTGTACATAAACTAAAAAAATATAATTAAAAAGTTAATTATTAATAATTGTCAATTTCGCCTGTATTTAACAATGTCAAACATATGTCATATGTTTAACCTGAAAATTGGTAGGTCCAAAACAGTCAGATGAAGGCAGTAGGTGTCGCGTCAGTCACGCACGGAGCGAATAGATAAACTTGTTCGAGTAGGGACTTACATTCCCGGTTAGCAATCTAACAGCATCGGCATTCTGCCACACAATCAAATACCTTTAAATATAATTTTCATTACAATCAATAGTGTACCAATACTACGTTTAATTTAAACATTCCAAAAGACAGCCGTTTCAAAACCTCTTTAAAAACTTAATATTGTCTAATTGTTTCGTTGTATTTGTGAGAAAAGTTTAAGAAATGGCCAATTCAAATTCAAAACCAGAACGTCAAGTGGCTGCATAACAAGTTTAATAAAACAAATTTTTATTCATTTAACGATCGTCCTTTCCTCGTGCCAGAAGGCGACACTTAATGAATAAATAATTGTTATCGTTATATTCTACTACAGTTTGTACTTATATTCGGTTCTCGAACGAAATAATTTTATGTAATATTTTCGATCTATACTCGAACCATGTACAATGTAGTATAGTATAGTATTATTTCAAACCAAATAAAATTTTACTTATTAATAAGGATTTTTACGCTTTTTTACTAACTCTTTACTATTATTTTTTACTAATAATATACTAAGAATAAACAAAAACTCTACAGTGGGTTATATAAACTTATATCCGATGACTGTCCAAAAACTTACATCGGTCAACCTAGGAGAACTGTAACAAAAGTGTAGCAGAACACAAAATGGGCTTCAATAATAAACAAACAGATTTTTCAATTTACATCTTCTAGATCATAATCATTCTTTTAATGGCCAATTTTAAATTCTTCATGTTAAAAATAAAGGCCTTAAGCTATCTTTATTAGAATCTATGAAAATTAATAAATTAAGAAATAAAGATATAATTCGGAAGGATCAACTTGAGACAAACAACTCTCTTCTCTTCAGCTTATTTAATTATAGACTATAAAGTGTAGATACATAGACAAAATACATGACTTGAGAAAGGTACTCTGCGGAAACAGCTGCAGTAATAATAAATTGCAATAAATTTTGTGGAAGAATAGAAATAAAAGTTTTCGGTGTTTTATTGTTAGAATATTGTATTTTTTTACTAAATACAAAATACTGTAGGTTTACTTGCTACAACTATTATTAAAACAGTATGTAGAATGTTTAACAGAAATAACTATTTATTAAAAACTACTAACACTAAATTTATTACATTCTAAAAACTTAGCATCATACTTTCATTAGATTTTAGAGCGGGTTTTAATATTATACAATTACTATTCCTTGTACCTTCCCGACTTTTACTTGTAATTTAACGAAAATAAGACAGGAAACGCGATTGATTTTTCATTCGTTTTGCCTAAATAAACAGTGCTATCAGGTTACTAAGTACAAAAAACCGAGTATCATAAGAAATTTAGCTAAGTCTAATCAATGATGTTTGATTTTATTATATAAAAATTGCATACGAGAAGCTTACAAAATAAATGAGAAAGTATTATTAACACTAGCATTCAATAATAAGTATATATATATACATATATATATATATATATATATATATATATATATATATATATATATTTAGGAATTCTACAGTATTCACTCCCATCCCTCGCTCAACCGTTTCCATCTCTCTCTGTTGTTCCATTCTCCATCGTTTAGTCCTCTCTTACTCATGGCGTCGTCTACTTCGTTCCTCCAGGATTTTCGGGGTCGTCCTCTTTTCCTCCTTCCTATGGGGCTCCATTCGGTTATTCTCTTTATCCATCTGCTGTCGCTAGTTCTTCTTACATGTCCATACCACTTTAGTCTTTTTTGTTCTATATATGTTAGTATGTCTGTTTCTATTGATGTTCTTTGGTTTATTTCGTTACTTCTCCTATCCATTCTTGTTACTCTGCAGCATCTTCGCAGGCATTCCATCTCTGTTGCTACTATCTTACTGCTATTTTTCTTGTTTATGATCCAATTTTCAGCCCCATATGTCATAATACTTCGCACTAATGTTTTATAAATCTGCGTTTTTGTCTTCATATTTAGGTGTCTATCCCACCATACTGAGTTAAGTTGTCGGATTGCTGTTTTTGTTTGTCCTAATCTTTGTGTAATTTCTTCCTCTGTTGTTGCCTTTTTCGTGATTATAAACCCCAGGTATTTGAATTTATCCTTTCCTTTGATTGTTACGTTGTCATCAATCTGTAGATCTTCTATGTCTTCTTCACTTGTAGATAGGTACTCTGTTTTCGCAAGGTTAATATCTAGGCCAGCCTTGGTATATTCTTCTTGTAGTTTCTTCATCATGTAGCTGAGGTCGTCTTGGTCTTGTGCAATCACTACTTGATCGTCTGCAAAACTTAATGTATATAGGTATTCGTTCCGTACCGGTACTCCCATGCCTTCGCATTTTCTTTTCCATGTAGTCAAGACTTTCTCTAAGTATATTTTGAATAGGGTTGGAGATGTGGAACAACCCTGCAGGAGCCCTTTTGTTGTAGTGAAGTCTCCTATGATTCTTGTTCCCATTTTAATCGACACTTTATTTTCTCTATACAGAGCTTTTGTAGCTTCTATAAGTTCCGTCTGTTCTTCTAATTTGTACATTGCCTCCCATAGTTCTGACCTTAGTACAGAGTCATACGCCTTTCTCAGGTCCATAAATGCCAAGTGTATATCTCTATTTTTTGCTTTTTTCTTTTCCAACAGTTGTTCCAGTGTGTATATGTGGTCTATGCATGATCTTCCTGCCGTAAAGCCTGCCTGATCCTCTCCGATTTTGCCTTTTATCGCTTGCTTTATCTTTTCTCGCAGTATCTTCCCATATAATCTTCCTATTGATGATATTACGCTTATTCCTCTGTAGTTTTCGCATCGTTTTCTATCTCCTTTCTTAAATATAGATGTCATATATGCCGCCGTCCATTCCTTTGGCAGCTGTTCTCCATTTATGGCTTTCTGAAATATCCATTGTATCATCCGGTGTAATTTTTTTGATCCGTATTTTATAAGCTCAGGTGAGATGCCTCCAGGTCCCGGTGCTTTCTTATTTTTGATTGCTTTTATGGCCGTTCTCATTTCCCTATCTGTTATTTCTATTTCTTGTTGTGGAAATCTGCTTCGTCTTCGCCTGTTTTCTTTTCCAATGAATTGTGATCTTTGTTCTGTTAATAGTTCCTTGTAGTAGTCCTTCCATTCTTTGTCCTGTATATTTCCCAATTTAATTTTTTCTTTTGAGTTTTGTTTCAATCCTCTCAGTACTTTCCATGACTCCGAAGTTCTTGTACCTCCTATACATGTTTCAATATTTAAGCAGATTCTTTCCTATTCTTCATTTTTTTGCTGTGTTATTTGTTTTTTCACTTCTCTATCTTTTTCTCTATATTCTTTATAAACTTCATCGTTGTTTGTAGTCAGCCATTTTCTGTATAGTTGCTTTTTTTCTTGAATTATTCTTTTTGTTGGATCATTTATTTCATAATAGTGCTGTTTATTTGTTATATGTTCTTTTTCCCCAAGGGCTTCGAATGCGGCTTGCTTTATACTCGCCTTTATATGCTCGTATATTTTTTCGATGTTGCCGTATCTAAATTCTATTAATTTTTGGTCTAAACGTTGTTGGTATAGTTCTCTTATTGATTGTTCTTGGAGTAGTTCTATATTGTATTGTTTTTCTCTTATAGTGTTCAACGGTTCTTCTGTGGAGGGGGTCTTGTTATGTTTCCAATTAATGCTCATTTTTGCTGTCAGTAGTCTATGGTCCGTTCCACATTCTGCTCCTCTTTTGACTCGCACATCTTTGATCTTTATTGTGGTATCTTGTTTGATTATTATGTAGTCTATTATCGATTTCAGCTTTCGTGTTTCTTGCGTCCATGTATATTTATGAATATTTTTATGTATGAAAAATCCGTTGGTGATTTTTAGGTTGTTTAGTTCGCATAATTCAATCAGACGTTCTCCGTTATCGTTTTTTTTCATCCTCTCCAAATCTTCCCACTACTTTATCGTTTTCTTTTCTTCCAGTTCTGCCGTTAAGGTCTCCTGTTATAATTATCTCCACGTCCTTTTTAATTGGCTCTATTTGATTTTGGAGTTGTTCCGTGAAATGTTCTTTTTCTACTCTCGGAGAATCGTCTGTTGGTGCATATACTCCGAGTATCACTGTCTCTTTACCGTATATGTCTATATGCATTTTAATTATTCTCTCGTTGATTGGTTCCCATGTTCTAACCCTGTTCTTCCACTTATTTTTGATTAGTATTCCCACTCCTGCCTTTGCTCTACATTCTTTATTAACTCCGCTCCAGCAGTGGATATGGTCTTCTATTGTTTCCGTTCCATTTCCTTTCTTTTTGGTTTCTGTTGTTACTAGTATGTCGATGTTGCTTTCTTTAAACTCTTTGATCACTTCCGTCGCCTTTTTGTTCCATCCTTGTATATTCCATGTTGCACATATGAATGTTCTATCTTTTCTTCGTTTCAATTTTTGGTTGAGCTTTGATAAGACTGGGTCTTCCGAACTCTTCGCAACATTGCCCCCCCCGTATCCGATGGGGCTCCCTATCAGAGGTGTGGATTTCCACCCGGGGATGTGTTTCCGTATTTGGCTTTTTCATCTTGCGATTTTCGTTCTTCTTACCCTTATGTTTTTCTGTGTGTTAGGTTGCTAATTTCTAACGCCACAACCCCCGTTTGGAGGACCTTTTCTTTAGCCGCCCATTCTGGATCAGACGCTGTTGGTTCTTCCGCCCTCTTGACCATTGTGACTTTTCCAGCCATCCTCTGCTCTCGAGACCATTGAACGGTTTTCACCTGTACTCCAGGCAGGGACCCTCACAGGGTGCTATCAGCCGGGTCAGCTGAACCCTGGTTTTTTTTAGAGGTGTTACTCCTCTATCCCTCCTCTTTTATCCGGGCTTGGGACCGGCTGCATCGGTTATAGAGATACTCAATTCACCCCACACCAATTCAGGCAGAGTTCTCTCGTAATAAGTATCTTGCTTGTATATTTCTTGACATAAAAGTGGCTTATGACTCTGTTAACCTAAATATACTTAAACAAAAAATGGTTGATATTGGTTTAAGTGAAATGACTGCTCTAAATATATTACAATTATATTTCTCTCGATGTATATACATCAAAGACCATAGAAATGTATTGCACGGTCCAAAAATTGTTTATCATGGGTTGCCTCAGGGATCGCTACTTGGTCCTACAATATTTAATATTCTGCCAATATTCATTCACTTTTCTCTAATTCCATCAAATGCATCCAATTTGCAGACGATATCTGTATATACTCAATTCAAAATTCTTATGTTGCTTGCATTGGGGCTCTAGAGAACGTTATGAGTACAGTGGTTGTATGGACAAAAGAAATAGTTATGACCCTCTCTACAGGAAAGTGTTATATTACGTTTTTTATCCGGCATAGACTACGTTTACCGGGGAACCTTACCCTGTGTGGGCGTATCCTGTCGGAGGTAAGGAATATAAATATTTGGGTATCATACTTGACACAAAATGACTATGGTCCAGTCATATACGTTATCTAATAAGCAAATGCAAGAAAGGTTTTAATTTACTTAAGTGCATAAAAAATCGAAGTTGGGGCGCAACTCCTAGTATAGCTTTGATGTTCTATGGAGCCTATGTGCGATTCATCATTGACTACGGATGTTTATGCTTATACGAATGTTTATACGAATCTTCAAGTAATACCAACCTTTAAAAAATAGACATAATTCAATACAAATGTCTTAGAACTTGCATCGGTGGGATGATATCCTCGCCAGTTAATGCAATACTGGCAGAATGTAATGAATTTTCTTTGGATTTACTCCGTCAGTTATTATCGCAAAAATATTTGTTAAAACTAACAGCCCGGGAGTCAAACATGATCAAAACATTAGGTCATATTGTGAAACAAGACTTAACAAACCAGTATTGGGAACCAAAAAATTCTTTCCCGCTTGCGGAAGCATTTACTGAGACCAATGGAGTCAAAAATTTGTTTGGTAGTAACAAATTACAATACATGTACACCATACCTTTTAAATCTTTAATAAAAACACACAAAATTATAATTCCCAAGTATACTGAATCTCATAAAATAAATCCCATCCTCCTAAAATCAATACTAGGTGATTTCTATGACAAAACTCTTATATTTACAGATGGATCTAAGACGAAGGAAGGTGTTGGTTGTGGTGTATTTATCCAAAATACAAACCAATCATTGATATATAAATTACCACCTGTTTGTAGCATTTATACAGCCGAACTTTTTTTTTAAATTATAAAAGGTGTTACCTGGTTAACATCCAATAACAAACTCGAAGAAGTAATATTAACAGATTTTAAATCTGCATTAGACTCTATAAAAAATACGAAATTTGAATTACTGAAGTGATCTATGTTTTGTTATTTAAAAAACATGATTGCAAATTTAAATATAACATTTTTTGGTTGAGAGGCATCTCAAAAAAAAATAAAATAAGGCTGAAATGGGAACAGCAATGGAAGGATATTGTTGAAAACTCGCAAAATACGTATTTCCAGATACACCCCACTTTACCACTCCCATCCTAATACGTATTCAATTACTCGACTACCAAATTCTTCTCGGCAATTGTATTCCGTCTAAAAACGAATTATGGTCGATTCCCGTCGCATTTGTTTAAGCTTAGCATATTACCGGCACCATCCTGCAATTGTGATATAAGCTCTTACGGAGATCTTAATCATATTTTCTTTGGATGCAACACATATTTAGAAAAATCTAATAAATTAATTTAAACTCTTATTGAAATGAAACTTTTGCTTCCGTTAAGTCTATCAAACATTTTGTCAACTGCTAATAGAGAAACCTTAGAATTGCTAATAAATTTTATTAAAGATATAACAGTAGAAATATAAATTAGTATAACTTCAATGATTTATACATATTAAAAACAAAAACAAAAAAAATGTCTTTAAACATAAATAAAACATTCTGTGGCTGATGGACTTGTTTCCGTGCCATATCTTTCACATACACACAAACACACGCTTAACTCTTACTTATTCTTATTTTTGATAAATCAGTTAATATACTGTATTATAATATACTTTACTACAGCATAATATATTAATATACTAATATTAAACATTGGTGATTTATGTGAAATATCTGTAGGCCTTTTTATAAGTAGAGGGACAAAAAAATCTCAATATGCCTCATATTGAGATTTATAAATAATAAACTCAAACTTTATGTCTTTACTAATGGAAAATGTTTATTGACATAGGGTAGCTATTTACCTGCAAAACAAATAGTGACCCAGGAACAATCATTAAACTGTCCATATGAAAGTTACTGGTTTTTATCAAGAATACAGGACTTCTTGATGAATTTTATTCTTAGAACAGAGTTCTGTATAAAGGTGACAGGATCACTTGTTACAGACAAGTAATGTTTTCTTGGATTTACGAAGAAAAAGACACCATTGTTACAACTTTATATAAATCTTATACCACAAAATATATTCTTAAAATAATTCAGTTTTTTTAAAAACTTTTATCAATGCTGTAATATTTAATTTTCAATAAAGGGAATATTTATTTTAAAAATAATATTTTTATTCATATTGGAATTATTCAGTAGTCTCTGTAACACGGAATCTAATTCATCCTACACAAATATCTTTATCATGATTTCCCCAACTTTATTTAGCGACATAACTACTTTTACTATGTCAATATTTTATTCCCCTCATTTGCATTTTAAGTTCTGTGGCACACAATTTTAAAGTTTATAATACATCTATTATGCTTATAAATGAAGCACTAAACTTACCAATTTTCCGCAGCAAGATGAACCGTTGTAAAACTTTTTGCATACAATTCACAAAAGTATCAGGAAAGTTTGTGAATAAAACTCATGGTGAAAAAATAACAATAGCATTTTGTGCATAAGAAACAAGCATTTTAAAATGCGTAAAAACTGAAAAATTTGTAAGTAAGAAAATATCTACAGGAATGAGTTGAATTTTGTTACTCGCATGTTTTCGAGGTCGCTAAAGATGAATATGAAAACGTCGTTGGTCCTCCAGACCGATAGGTGCATATGGTGAAGCTTGTCTCCTGAAGTATGTTAACATCATTCTAAATCAGTCAACAGTCATTACTCGGGGGGTTTTCAAGGCCACTGAACACGAATAGAATAACGACGGTGATCCTTGAGTTACCAGGAGGATGGTAGACCTCTTCTCCTGGAGTGTTATGATATTTTGATTTAAATTAAGTCAAAAGTCATTACTCGAGGGTCTTTGGGGTTCTTAAAAATAATTATTACAACAACGTTAGTCACAACTTGGTGCCAAGGCTAAAATCGTCTCTTAGAGTTCTATGTCAATAAAAATTGTAAACAATAAATTAACAGAAAACTTCAGAAGACACGGTCCACGCTGGATACCAAATATCTTGGTGATCATCGTCGTTGTAGTATTCGTGATCTGCAATCCCAAAAACCCCTGAGTAATGACTTTTGACTAATTTCGAATTAAAATTACACAAAACTCCAAAAGACGAGATCCACACTGGGCTCTAGGTAGTTCGAAAATTAGCACCGTTATAATATTCGTATTCAGCGACCTCGAAAACCTTTCAAGTAATGATCTTCGACTAAGTTCAAACAAAAATAACATAAAACTCCAGGAGATGGGGTCTACCTTGGGCACCAGGTAGCTCGAGAACCATTTGTCGTTTATAAATTTGTACTCAGAGACCTTGAAAACCTATGTGTTATGACTGTCGACTGATTTAAAATGAAATTAACATACTCCAGAAGACGAGGTCCACTCTGTGTACCAGGAAACTCAAGGACCATCGTCGTTGTCATATTTATATTAAGTGACTTCGAAAACAGCTGACTAACAAAATTAAACGCATTCTTGTCGATAGTTTCTTAGTTGCAAATTTTTCATTTTCTGTGCACTTTGGAAATGCATTTTCTTATGCACAAAATGCAATTTTCATTTTACCACCATGAATTTTGTTCGCAAACTTTCCTGATACTTTCCCAAATCGAATGCAGAAAGTTTTACAACGAGTCATCTTGCTGCGAAAAATTGGTAGATTTAGTGTTTCGTTTCCTGGCCTATTTTAAGAAAACAAGATAATAAAATGAAAATAATAATGCCACAAAAAAGATACTTTAATCATTTAATCACAATATGATGTTTTAATTTCTAATCGAGGTTATTAATTCTAGAAATATTTTTGTAACTTTTTCTGTTGAATCTATTTCCCGTTTTTATCAAGTGGAAAAGTGGGCGGTTTAGATTAGAAAGATCCTTTTTGTTTATTTTGGAATATCTTATTTCATCCGCATTATTTCCGTTATACTTACATGAATTTATATCAAAAATTTGTTAACTTTACTAAATACTTTTAGGATTCTGAATACATTGAATAGTCAATATATTATCAGTACCTTTCTTTGTTTTTAGTGAGTTAGTAATCTTTCTTGTTTATTGTTGTTTGTTAAAATTGAATATTTTGGAATATTCATTTTGGATAAATTGCTAAAAGAAAAATTTCAAAATGTTTGGTATGCCTCTGGTAGTAAAATATTTTTTCTCGTAACTATCGTAGTCATTAGCATCATAGCAGATGTGTTACGGTTGATCATTGAGCTTGGATTCAGCAGCTCGGATCCTTTGACTAATAATATTTCTTCACTGGTCGCGGTCATCTGTTAGATGTACTGCCTTAGTATATTATTTGTTGAGAAGCTTTTTCGTAATGTCTGTCCATCGCAGTGGCGACTCTGAGGCCTTGCTTGATCCATCAACCGCTCCATTTTGTGATCAATTCGATGGATCTAACCAAAGATCTTTAAAATTCTAGAGTTAAAAGTACTAGAGAGAAGATGACTGGGTATAATTTCATCTAGAATTGAGGCATTCGTGCCGCGAGCGTTAGAAGCTTTACATGCCTTTCTTCTATTAATCTTCTTCATATATAATATTAGATAGTTTATTACCAATTAATATCTCTTTAGAATGTGTTAAAAAAGCATTAGGTACTTTCAAGACTATGCCCCTCCTTTAATGGAAAATAGTTCACCATTAATAAAAAATAAATATGCAGATTATTAGTTAGTTTTATTAGTATCATTAACGTTTAACTATTTGCAACCAAATACAGTTTTAAGTTTTTGTAAATCTGATATAGTAAAACCAATATTTAAAAGTGTAAATAAAAACCGAATGGAGAAAGGAATTGCTAATGAGTTAGTATCCTAATCGGTATAGCAAAATGTTAAACCAGTCTCTCAACACGGATTTCTACCTAATCGTTGTGTAAATGGCAACCTTCTTGCAACTTCTATTGAATTGGCAGTAGCCATTGACCTATATGAACCACTTGACATCATTTTCATTAAATTTTCACGTGCATTTATTAAGTTATCTATAAGAGAATTATTTCTGAGGCTAGAATATTACGGTGTTAGTGAAAAGCTATTGTTGTATTTTAAAAAGTTTGTCTCAGAGAGATTTTTTTTATCCAGATAAAAGATGACTGCATTTTTTCACGTGTGCTATCCAGTGGTGTCACTCAGAGGTGAATATTAGGTCCCATTATGTTCTTGCTCTATATTAAATTACTGTGTCGTTGACACTCTAAATTAGTTTCGACTATTTAAAATTATACCACTGTCGATATTGTTTATGCACTATTCAACACGATATTAATCGTCTATTAGTATGAAACAAGAGGTAAACCATTCCAATAAATACCAATAAATGTTGTGTCGTACAATGTGGATATAACATTTTATTTGTAACATATTTTCTGGCTGGAATTTTAATGGTATTGATGCAAGAAATCAATGACCTTGATATTTTGGTTAACCGAACATTAAGCTGGTGTTTTCAAATCTAATAGCCAATCCAATAGTCCATAAACCAAAGTCGTTAAAAAAGTAAATTTTACTTCAGTCAAAAGCATTTTATTAATTTTTTAATCTTACCAAAAAAGGTATTTCAGACTTTACTTAGATTTTCTGAGAAGAGCTACTAACTTACCTATTTATTTTGAAAAGGTAAATTATGAAACAATACAAAGTGATTTCAAGTTGTCTATGATAGGCAAAAAAGGGAGGATATTACAACTACTTAAAAAAGTTTCTTAATATTGTTCTGAAGCTATTTTCTTATGGCATGTTAAAGTAATTACTATTTAAATGGGAATAAGCCACAATTAAAGGTTAATTTTAATTAATTAGTGGAAAGTGGAAATTGAAACGTCAGTAAACGTACTTTAACTTTGAATTGTGGCTTATTCCCATTTCAATAGTAATTACTCAAAAAAGTTATGTATATATATATATATATATATATATATGTATATATGTATATATATATATATATATATATATATATATATATATATATATATATATATATATATATGAAATGTTTGGATAAATTTCCGCGGTCAGGTAAATAAAAATTACTAAGTTCTCGGGAAGGACCGCGTTGAGAATTTAAAACTCGACGTTTCGGCATAATAGTATCTTGTTCTGTAGAAATACAAGTATCGCCGTCAAACGGCACTGATGTCTCAATCTGCCTACTCCTCAGTGTAGAGTAATCGAGTGGCTGGTGTTGTTACGCGTAAAAATCCTGTTAAGTGACAAGCTTTTGTATAGTGTGCCTACTAATTTGAATATTATGAACATCTGCTGTTTGTATTTGTAAATATCTCGTTTTGTACTAGCATGAATATAGTACGAAGTCTGATAAACTTATCTTAGCGTGGTGTTTCGTAGTGGTAACTCTCCTTCCTCATTGTTAAATCTTCTGATATGGATATTTGTTTCTAGAAAACGTTGAACGATTCGTTATATGGTATGAATTACTATAAACCTTAAGTATATTCACAATAAATCATCAGCTCCAGTAGTTGCCTGCACACATACATTGCGGCTCAAATTTTTAGAAATATGGTCCATGTCAACTAACACACGTAAAGCCGTATACCAATAAATTGAATTGTTAACAATATTGCCTTAAACTGTCTAGAACTCTCCTGCCAATTTTTTTGATTTTTTATAGCCACCTGCCTGCTTATGTACCTACTTATAATTCTCTTAATGAGTATTTTTTATTTAGAGATGAATGTTGCATCAACCGTAGGTTATTACCGACTACATTAGATAAGTTGTATATTGTGATATACTCGTATATGTATACATTTAACATAATCTCTTAGGTTGTCTATCGGGCACACATCACCTAGCATCTCGGAAAAAGTTGGATAGGCGATGATAAGAACGTTGTTATTTATAATTTTGGCAGTATATTAATATATGCTATATAAAAAAAGGTGTAGTCTGGCTAGCACTGTTTATAGGCGGCGATTGTCAGTTCTTAGGCACCAACATATTATGTCATCTTTGATAGATCGAAGTTTAGAATGAGATTGGTACCACTCGCGGATTAATGAGTATTGCAATTTAATAAAATCACGTTATGCTTTGACCTTACTTTTCTTTTTTGATAATAGAGGTATCGAGATGATTTGTTTACAAAAATGTCAAGGAAAAAAGCTCTAAATGTAGCGTGTGTCTCGCATAAATTCCATGGAGTGTTGCAAAATAAGATGGCAAACCACAACCCAATTTTTATACTCCGTATATGGATCAAAGACATGGACACTGTCGAAAAGCGATGAGAACCTATTGGGTACGTTTGAATGAAAAATCCTTATATAAGGGGGTGAAAGAAAATGACACATGGCGCAGAAGATATATTTTTGAACTATACACAGCATACAATGAACCCGAGGTCATAACATCCATAAAAATCGGACGTCTGCGCTGGATGGGCCATGTTGAACGGATGTTGGAAACTGAAACACCAAAACATATAATGAGGCAAACACTAGTAGGGAAAGGGTCAAAGGGAAGACCCAAACTTAGATACATGGAACAAGTGGAACAAGAACTGAAAACACTTAAGATTACCAACTGGAAAAACAAAGCAAGGAACAGAACAGAATGGTGGAAAATTCTAGAACAAGCCAGGACCCAGAAAGGGTTGTCGAGCTACTGATGATGATCGTATGGGTAAAACTTTGACATTTGCAAACAATGATACAGTAATAGACTTGTAATTTAAAATAAAAATATCGAAACACAATTAACGATTCAGAAGAAAATATATATATATATATATATATATATATATATATATATATATATATATATATATATATATAGAAAAGGAAAAGAAGTCTTTGCTGACAACGTTAGAAAAACGGAGCTTTGAGGTTTATTGGGATTTGCAGCGGTGAAATAAGTGTACTCTTTTAACTAAGTTTTAAGCTTTCGAAAATGTTTATTTTCATCATCAGGAAATACTGAAATAAAGTGCTAATGTTAGTAAAGCATCCTCGAAACCTATTAAGAGTGTAAAAGGTTATAAAAACTTACGTTATTAAGATTTGTCTTTCGTGGATGTTCTACTTACATGTGACAATATCACGCAACACTCATTGATTGAGTCAATAATTAAATTATCTATAAATTGCATGGTTTAAAAGACCAAACTTCACAATTATTATTACTTTTAACACATAAAAAAAAGACAATTACAACGATTTAAAATCTTAAAAAATTGTTCTTTCAACCTAAATTAATCCTTAATAAATTTTGATGTGTAATATTAGTAGTACTACATAATACAAAGAAAACAAGAAGAAGTTCTGTCATTTGCCATGTCCAGATATGACAGCTACTCTTAACCTAACACTCCACTGTTGGCCGCATCGAGCTAAAAGACAAAAGAGGGAATCTAATCGTTATGAAAAGGCGACCAAAAAAGTGGCCTCTGATGGCGGACATATCCGGAAATACGAATGCGCCAAATTTAAATTTTCCGACACTTATTAACAGTAGCTATACAATAGTTTTCAGAATGTGTCTTAGACAAGAAAATTTTAATTAAATATTAACGATAACAGTCTAAAATGTGAAACAATTGTTAAAAAACTTCAATATAAATAAGATTTCATGTGACAGTTGGGACAAATAATAACATAACCCAACTAAATTTGATTTCTTAAACAAGGAAAGACTCTCTTTCCTTGTTTAATTTGGCCTCTCAAGATTGCACTTCCTGTCTAACAATATTTTTGCCCCCACTACCTTTACATTCCCTCTTTTGTCTTTTTGCTCGATGGTTGGCCGGCACACGTGGCCGTTTTAAATCGTTGTAATTGTCTTTTTCTTATGTGTTAAAAGTAATAATAATTGTCAAGTTTGGTCTTTTACACCATGCAATTTATAGATTATTTAATTATTGACTCAATCAATGAGTGGTGCGTGATATTGTCACATGTGAGTAGAACATCCACAAAAGATAAATCTCAATAACGTAAGTGTTTATAACCTTTTACACTCTTAATAGGTTTCGAGGATGCTTTACTAACATTAGCACTTTCCTGATGATGAAAATAAACATTTTCGAAAGCTTGAACCTTAGTTAAAAGAGTACACTTATTTCACCGCTGCAAATCCCAATATATATATATATATATATATATATATATATATATATATATATATATATATATATATATATATATATATATATATATATATATATATATATATATATATAACCCATAAAAAATTTTACTTTATATGTTTGGTCTATTTTTACGAATTCATGTCTTGCTCTATTGTTATTTTGATTACTAATATGTAGATCCTAGTCGATTTTAATTAATAATTATTGGATTGCCAATGTTATATTTTTCAACAAATTAGTTTTATTTTTAGTTTTACATTTTATATTTTTACATTGCGTAATTTCGCTGATACAAAAGCTGCATACGTTGCATTATTTTCTATTGTATACTAATTTGAATAACTGAATATAATGTTTACTTAGCGGACTGCCTATGTGCTATATTTTATTCATTTTAAATTAGACAACAATAAATTTCAATTTTAAAAGAACACGGTTAATGCTGTTTCGATTAACTCTGATGCGGTAGACACATACTTCGTATTTATTCATTGGCTGTTAACCTGCAGAAAATTACTTGGATCTTCTCTTGGTGTGATTCGTTTTCGTTCTTTTAATTTGTAGCATAAATTGTTTTTTTTTGGGTGGCTGTTACTATACTTTTTCTCAATTTTTTTTATTTCAGGTATTATAGTTGTTGTTCTTCTGTAACAAATATATCACAGAAAAAAATTATAGGTTTTTCTTTTATTGTGTTTTCAATTGCTAAAGTATTAGCTAGGATGTTTTTATTTTTTCCTTGCTGTAGACTAGATTTTATATGGATATTTATATACATATACCAGATCGATATTGTAAAACAGGTAAATTAACTAGCTTTCAATATTATTCCGAAACCTTAGAAAAGTCAAAAATATTTAAGAAACAAATAATTACTTACCGGAAATATGCCAACTAGAAAAATTTAAATCATAATTTCATTAAGAAAGACAAAATGCGGTCATAAAAGCAAATCTATTAAGAAGTAAGTCGGAAATGGAGGGACAGAAAATATAACAAGCGATGGAATTTAAATATCTGGGGATCACAGTATCTAGCTACAGAAAGCTTAAAACATAATCAAAGCAAAAGATCAAAATATCAAGTATATCATACCAGGTCGTAGGACGCCAAAATGAAACAATGTGGAGGCACAAAGATATCAGGAAAGAAATACAAGGCAGAGTTCACATAACAGTTATAAGACCAATAATGACATGCACAGAAAGGATAAAAAAGAATGCTAGGAATAGCCAACATAAACACTCTTAAAAAAATTGATGGTAAGACAATTAAAGATTTCACTGAAATCATTAACTGACTTTTTAGTTTGTTTAAAGAATGTTTTGAAAATTGACATTTGAATTTACATCCCACCTTAAACAGATACCTTTTATGACAGGAACAGCTTAACAAGCATTGCCAAGCTAAACTTAAAGATTTAAGGCGACAGACGAACGTTAAGAAACTAGTAAAGGCTATGCTGGAAACTATTTGAAAGAGTCAGTCTACTAACAAATATCAGAATCAAAACAGTCCAAGAACAGCCCATCAAATTTACACCCATATATACTTCAACAATGATCTCAAAAAGACCGATATTAAAATAAAATTATACTTACGACAAAATTTCTAACTAAATGTGAATGTTTTAGAGATTAAAAAAAACTGTAATAATCTAATTATATTAAACAAATTAGCTAAGCGACTTTTGAATATACCTGCTAGCTCTATTACTTGTTTTGTGAGCGAAATTGTGGAAGAGCGACATATTAGTTTATTATCCGATAATTTTGGAAAATGATTTATTATGATGAAATTATGATTTTCGAATACCAATTTGTACAATTTGTATTTATAGTTTTACTAAAAGATTTTTATCGGTAATGAATTTCACTTCAAAAATAAAAGTTTTACAAAATTATATACTGATTAGAGCCAAAATATTTAATTACGAAAATAGTCATGTTTGCAATGGAAACAGTCTTTTTGCAGCACTTTGTTCATTCACGAGATTATCAACATAATTTTTCAGTAAATGTGTAGGAAGACATATTTAAAATTTGTTGAATTAAACTGTTTCTTCCACTAAAAGTGCCTATCTTGTATCTTCTGATAATGTTCACGACTACATTGACCCATTTTGTTCTATTGACGTTAGACCAGTATATTTCTTAATATTGGCCAGTCAGGATATACATCTGCATCCAAGGACTGTGGATTGAACTTATTGCTTTTAATTTTGCCTTGTAGAATCACCGTAGAAGTCTGTATTTATTGTGTCTTTATGGTGTTTATAATTTACGATTCTTAAAATACGCCATTTCAAATGTCTTTAACTGTTTTGAACATATTCTGTAAGAAAGTATTTTATGCCATAGAGGAGATACGAAGTACGTTAATATTTTAAAATTCTTATGCGTCTAATGATACTTAAAACCGTTAAGACCGAGAGTTATATCAACTCTTATCAGCAACATCTTCTATAAGTGTTCCTGATGAGAGTTGATATAAGTCGAAACACATGTAGAACAGTGGTGGAATATTTGAGTTGAAATGAAATGTAATTTGTAAGAGGCTTTGATTTTGCAGTTCACCTAATACTCCATCGAAGAGAGTTATTCTCTCTTTCCGACTCGTGAGACTTTTCTCTTTATTATTGCTTTGTATATATACGTATATAATATATATATATATATATATATATATATATATATGTAACACAACTATTTGGGTAGTTAGCGGAAGGTACGACAAAGAAGTACTCTTTTTAATCTACCAAGTTTTCGTAAATTTTTATTTTCATCATCAGGGTGCTACAATAAACAAAATGAGTACAAATTACAGAATAATTATATATATGTATATATATATATTTATATATTTATATATATATATATATATATATATATATATATATATATATATATATATATATATATATATATGTTTTTAAATATGTGTTTAGTTTTTATATCAAAGAACGTTTTTAAAACAATTTTTTGGATAGTTTTCGCCATTATTTGTAGGAGTCAGATGAGTTGTTTATTTCATTTTATAAACGCTATGACAACTAACTTCAATTAGTGTAGTATATAAAATAATTTTTATTCTGTAATTTGTACTAATTTTGATTATTGTAGCACTCTGATACAGCAAATAAAGATTTGCGAAACCTTGGAAGACTAAAAAGAGTACTTGTTTGTGCTATCTTCCGCTGCATACCCAAATAGTTGTGTTTGTAGTCTAACTGATCAGCGTTTATTACAAGCGTTTATCCCTTTTTCAGTTTACGATACCTTTATATATATATATATATATATATATATATATATATATATATATATATATATATATATATATATATATATATATATTGTGTAAAACTTAAAGGTCGCTGGTTAAATGACATAATCATGGAAGAAAAAGTGCAAAACTATACAAAGAACATAGACTTACCTCTTGGTATATTTGTAGCAAGTGGAGTCGCGTTGGTACCACGTCGCGACGCCGGGACGCCGAGGCTCGATAGAGGAGCGATATAAAACTGGGAGCTTTTTGTTTGCTGCCTCGTGATAAAGAGTTGCTTTAGATGGTCAGAAAACCCTCTGACCGTTAGGTGGTTCATGGGACAAGTGCATCCGATAAATCAATTTTATTGTAGGGCGCTTCTGAATAACGACAATCCAACTAAACGGTCACAGTTATATGATACTTGGCACGTTTTGTGTGTATTGGCGACACAAAAATATCAAAAGAGAAAGTCAAATTCTCTGAACTTAAAAACAGAATAAATGAGCTGTACCAGTTGCCAGTTTAACAATGCGATTTTACTGAACAATAGGAAACAATATATTTTAAAGCAAATAAGTTAGAATATTCCAATAATTTGGATTATATTATAGTACAGTAAAAGAAAGTAAAAAAATGTAAAATATAAAAATAAGTACTAGGTACTTTCCCAAATAGAATCCTACATAGAATGGGCAAAGAGCGCGAACTATTCATAACCATAAAACATCGCAAACTAGAATATCTGGGCCATATAATGCGCAATGAACAACGATACAACCTACTTCGGACCATACTTCAAGGTAAAGTGCATGGGAAAAGAGGTCCAGGACGAAGAAGACTATCTTGGCTGCATAACCTGCGAAAATGGTTTAACTTAACCACTACCGGACTTTTCAGAACGTCAGAATAGCTATGTTAGTGCCCAACATCCGTAACTGATAAGCACCATAAGAAGAAGAAGCTTTCCTAAACAATATATATATATATATATATATATATATATATATATATATATATATATATATATATATGTATATATATATATAGAATGTACATTGTAATTCAGATATACAGATGCAATCAATAATCATTGTTTACTTTATTGCCATACAAGGTTTTAAACCAAAAATTAAAAGAACATTTAGGAAATGTAAAAAAAACCCTACGATTTAAGCTAACCGTGATAGCTAGCCACTGGTTAAATGTTTGAAAAGTAGTTTGATGTCAAATCAAGTTTTGATTAGCGTTCGAACAACCGGCCCTTAATGTTATTGTTAATTGTTACTGTGACGCAGTAACTAATATCTGTAGCAAGATCTATGTGTGACAGGCTACTGAGTATTTTTTTCCTTTATCTATGTAAAAAATGTTCCCCTCTTAACTTTTAAATATTTACATAATTAAAACTAATGTGTGAAAAGAATTTTGTACGGTGCAAAAATTACTTAATTTCTAGATAATTATATGGGGTTGGATTAACGCTGAATGCAAGATTGCTTTACTCTCCCGGATATATTGCACACAATTTACATTTGAAAATGTGAAAATGTAGACAAAATGGGAAGCTATGAAAGTTTACGTGTGACCTCATTAAAAACTTTGTCTCGCCAGATTATGTCTAAATTAAACCTTTATACAATTGTAATAGTTATAAATATGATTAAACTTGGACGTAGATAAAACATAGATACACAGATTACTTATATTTTTGGCCCTATTTTAGGCTAAATATTCAAACAAAAGTGCTGATTTTCACGGTAGTTTGCTGTATAGCTCAATTCATAGTTCAATTAGAGGGTTTTTTAATAATCTAACTGCAATAAAAATTTATGGTCAGTATAAGTAATACTTGTTAAAATTTTAGAATAGTTGAAAATATTAATATTACTCTTCAAATATTGTTGATTATTTTAACCCATTCACTGCCAAAGACGCTAATTCGCGTCTTTTGTGTTTTATTTGTAACGCCAAGGACGTGAATACGCGTTTTCGGACATTGTAAAGTATATTGCCTATAATATTGGCAGCGCTTAATATGCAGGTATAATATTTGGTTAGCGTGGTATATTGCTTAGATGGTTGGTTATTTGTTTGGGTCAGTTGTCATTTTGTTAGAGGGTGAAGTAGATAACTGTTAAGTGTTCTAATGGATCGTCCAAGTACATCAAAAGATGCTTATAAAATGGAACATTTGGAAGGAGAAAAAGCAAAAAGGTAAATTTTAAAACCGCTATAAATTTATTAGCTTGATTGATACAGAAATATTTGAGGTTATGTTTGGTTTTAAATTTTAAGTGGCAATTTAAAAGAAAATATACGCCTGAGGAGGCCATGGAGTTGCTGTTTTCTGGATAATTAGATTTTGATGAGGAATCTGAAGACGATGAATCAACATCTGATGTGACAGAAAATGAAACGTCTTCAGATGAAGAGGTTACGGTTGCTACAAACCGAAATTCTGATACTTGGCATTGGACAGATAACGAATATTTACAGCAAATAGACTTTACGGGTATGCAAATTCCATTGAATCTTGAGAATGACAAACCGTATTCGTATTTTTATTTATTCGCTACACCTGAATTTTACAACCTCCTTCTTACACATACAAACAAATTTGCAGAGGAGATAGCAGAGATTAGAATTAGATATTACAATAAAGCTGAATAGAATAGAAGATTATTGGAATACCACTTTTCGGTTCAATATTCCTGTATTTAGAAATTTTATGTCCCGTAATCGATTTCAAACCATTCTGAGAGCAATACATTTTGTAGATAATCATGTAGATGGCGAACGCATACCCAGTGACCGTCTGTTTAAAATACGACATCTTCTTAATTTGTTTAACCAACGCATGGAAAAAATCTACTATTCGGAGAAAAATTTGTCAATCGATGTCGATCGCCTTGGAGGGGAAGGCTCATTTTTCAACAATATATAAAAAATAAACGCCACAGATATGATATTAAGCTGTATATGTTGTGCGAGCCTAATGGAATGGTTTAAAAAATATTAATTTACACTGGTGTCAATGATACTGATATTGGTGGAGTAGGACATTCGTCAAAAGTTGTGATGAAATTGTGTGAAAACATATTTCATAGGGGACATGCCATTTATGTAGACAATTTTTATACAAGCATTAGTTTACCACATGACCTGCTACAAAATGGTACATATGTCCGGTACATTGAGAACAAACAGAAAAAATATTCCACCTGAAATACTGAACACAAAACTTAAGAAAGGGGAATTTATCTCAAAATGTTCAAATGGAATTAACATTTTAAAATGGAAAGATAAGAGAGACATTTTGATGTTATCAACGGAACATAAGGCCCAACAAATTCTTTGTGAGAACAAACGGAAGCAGCAATTTAAAAAACCAAGATGTATTGCAGAATACAATACCCATATGGGTGGTGTTGATATGAAGGATTAGATGTTTTCTTATTACAGTTGCGATCGAAAAAGTATGCGATGGTACCTAAACTTGGAATACATATTTTCCAAATTATGTTGTTTAATGCATTTAGCCTTTATAATAAAAATCATCCTAGAGGAGATAAAATCTTCTTCTACGATTTTAGACTAAAGGTAATACAATATTTAGGGTCACATAAAGAAAATACAACCGGCGAAACAGCTTCTAAACAACAAAAAACAAAGCACTTTCCACAAAACATAAAAAAAAAAAAATAAAGATGGAGATTTTCGTTCTATAAGAAGAAAATGTAAATTGTGTGGCTTTAAAAAACAACGAAAATACACCATGTACTGCTGCCTGGAATATACAGATAAACCAGCTTTGTGCCTCGATTGCTTTCCTGTATTCCACAAGAATTTACAATAACCTTTTTTTTGCTTCTACTTTTCCTTATACTTTTTTGAAAGTGAACATTTTGTGTTAGTTTATGCAATTTAACAGTCCAATACAGCAATATATTAAAGTTAAAAATACACTCTTTTTTTATTTATTTAGTTTTAATGTTAATAAAGTTAACTGATACCTGGTCACCAAGTTATAATGATAGTGGTCACCAAGTTATAATGATGAAAGTTTTCATTCCACACGCCAATGACGCGAATTCACGACTCGAGCGTTTCACTTGAGTAGGCGACACGGCGCGCTTAAGAGGTTAAACTGACTTCTTCTTCTTCTCGTGCCACTCCTAGCGGAGATTGGAAATCATCATGGCCACTGCGACTTTGTTAGCAGCGCGTTAGTCAGTTAAACTGACTACTGGCAGTCAATGGGTTAACTAGCCCAACACAAATTTATTTATAGTAATTTTTACCTTATTTCTCATATTAGAAATAAATGAGATCTGAACAAATCAAATTAAAATTTTAATTATGATTATTATATGGTTAATATGAACATATTTGCAGAAGTCAGGTGACCCTTGCAAGCTTATTTATTCGGAAGTATCACAAGCAGCCTTATATTTCTAGATTATATTTGTCTAAAATACATGCATAGTTCGGAGAAATAAGACCCGTAAAATCAATAAAAATAAAATCACATCCCATAGAAGATGTAAAGATGTATATATTGTTAAGTGTTAAGGAATCCTTCATGTTAATTGCCTATAAAAATAATGTCCGTTATACATATGTTCCATATATTTACAAAGAAAGATTGTATCAATATAAATTATTTTTTACGATAATTACTCAACTTTGCTTTATAGTGTGTTGGCTAAATTATACAGGACAATCATTTCAGGCCATAATAATAAAAATACCTTCTACAATGTATTAAAAATTATACTAAAATGATGGCAGCTACTGAGGTAAAATATTCCGGAAGCAAAGGCCTATTTCAAGGGGAACATCAGTAAGGGTTAAAAACATTATGATAGATTCTTGAAAGTATTATAAGTAAGAGTGAGGAGTTAGTAGATGCATCTAAGAGAGAGAAATATAAATTGCTTGCAATTAAGAGACTAGATGGAAAAGGAAAAGGGCAATAGATTATTTTATGACAAAAAATGAACATAAGTGTAAATGTAAGGAGTACAAGGTTATAGGAAGTGAGACAGTAAGCCAACAATGTAAGTTGTAAGTTGGACGACGAAGTAAAAAGCGAAACTAAACCAAAATATCGGAGAGGACCACAAAAAAGCATGTGGTGGATTTTAAAAGATAAAAAAGTAATTCTGTTCAGGGGAAAATAGCAAAAAAAAATTGTTGGAGCATAAAAGGAAATCCTCATACAATTTGGAATATAAAGCCAGTATTAATAGAGACACTGCTATCAAAATACTTACAAAAACATCAAAAAACAAGTTGAGAATAAAAAAGCTTAGTGTTGGTGGTCAGCTAACGTTAAAAAAAATAAAGGAAAAAAGAAAAAAAGAATTATTTTAAAAGTGGCAAGAAAATTGATCAGACACAGATACTCAAAACTATAGGTCGCCAAAATGGAAGCTAAAATAGCAGTAGCAAAAGCTTAATCAAAAGCGTACACAAATAGGATAAACTAGATACGAGTTGAGGAGAAACAATCATATAAAAAATTGCAAAAATACAAAGCAAAAAAAGCAAAAATTTTAATAAGGTCGGATGTATCCGGAATAAGAATATTAAAATACTAGTTTACGAAAAGATGTCAAAAAGTGATAGAAAAAGTATTTTATTCTTAAATAAAGAACTTAACATTAAACCAGTTAAGCTAACGAAAACAGTCCCAGCAATGGTCACCAACATAACAAACGGCAAGTGGTTAAAAAATAAAGAAAAGAAAAGGAGTTGTGTGTGTATGTTTAAAGAGTTGGTTTGGAAGCAACTCATTTAGCCACAGAAATGTAATATAAGAGATTTTAAATAATATAACCAACTTTAAAAAAAAGTTACATAATATTTCATATATTTCTCTACTGTCTAAGGAGAGTAAATGGGTGATGTTTATGTGAGTCTAAAGTTTAAGATCAGATCTGCCATCATTATTAATACTGCGATAGCCTATTCCAGCCAAATTTAAAAAAAAGTTTATACGATGAATTTCAAATGGACTAAATTTTTTCGGGGTTTCCCATATTTTCCGGCCAGTGAAAACTATGTAGTTATTTATATTTTGACGAGCAACCCCAGATTAAAAAAAAGAGGCTTTTAGCTACAATGGAAGCCAAGATAATGTAAATTTCTCCTACGTGTTTCAATTTGAAGTTCCGATCTCGAAAAAAAAAACGGAGGTAAAACAGTTATGCCCTCCACTTTCCTATGTCGATCCTTTGAAAGTACCTTCGTTTCGAAGGGCTGTAAGTTTTGAAAAATTGGATGAATTTTATAGCCGTAAGTTTCAATATAAAGTTTAGATTTTCATTAAAAATTTGTGCAAATTTTATTTCTTAATATTTATAAACAATAAAGATATGATTTTTTTAAAAATAGTCCCTAACTTCGTTCCTATTGGTTTTCTCATAAAAAGTTTTTTTTTAATGTGAGTTTTTTTACCAGGTATCCAATGGTTGTATAATTCAAGTCTGTAGCTTAAGAAATATAGAAGTTACTACAATTGTTTATAAGTAAAAAACATATCCCTTTTTCAAACGTTTATTGTGTAAATAATTTCGATGAAAACACAATATGCATTTAACTTCTGGGATAGTTTAAGTTTTAAGGAATCCTATGAAATTAGCTAAATTTGTCTAGCATAATTAATAGAACAAGTTCAATAGTTTAAATATTTAGCCTCAGGGATAAATAAATTAAATATCTTTTAAACTATTTGACCGATCGAAGGGAACTTTCGCACAAATTTAAAAGACGGTAATTCCTCGATGTTCAAATGTATTAATAACAGTTTATTTTGTTAATAAACAAATTAATAAAATCTATAAATTGGTGCAAAAAACTGCTTTTTTGCAAATATCTTCGTAAATTATTTATCAATTTTAATTTAAAAACCGGGAAAATAATGATATTCTTGATATAAAAATTATATATTGAAGAAAAGATATAAGGAAAAAAACTTATAGACGAAAAATCAAATTGTGACTATAAATTATTGTTCCAAAAAAACGCAAGGTAAAAATATGAGTACTTTTTCATCTATTCGTCATCTAGTAACCCTCACCTATATCTTAAAAGCTTCAGATATCCGCGAAAAATTTTTCGACCTTTTTTTACCCAGACTGGGCTATTGGTTATATTAGGAATAATAACAATTAACTAGTTTATCACAAATTAGTTACTGGTATTTATATATATATACAATAGCACTAAAGGCCTTAGAGGCCCATGGCTTAAAAAGTTTGTTCTTTCTTCATTTTCGCTTTTCTTTATGTACTGAGATCTTCTCTGGCTCGATATGTGATTTTTCTCCATTCCTTCTTGTTATTCATTTTTCTTTTCTGGCCTTGTAGTCCAATTTCTTCCATATCTTTTTCTACCTCCCGATTCCATCTATTTTTTGGCCTTCCTTTTCTCTTTTTTAAAGTTATAGTGTAGTTCATTACCCTTTTTGAAGTCCTCGTGTTCGGCATCCTTTCTAGGTGACCTCGCCATCTTAGTCTCTGTGCCTTTATGACTCCTATTATGTTAGGTTGATTATATAATTTCTTTAACTCATCATTTGATCTTCTTATCCATAAACCGTCCCTTATTATTCCTCCATATATCTTCCTCAGGATTTTCCTTTCCCATATCTCCAGTAAATTTTGTTCATTTTTTGTCATTGTCCATGTCTCACTGCAGTACGTTACTATTGGTTGTATAGTTGTTTTGTATAACTGTATTTTTGCCTTTCTTGATAAAAACTTGCTTTTCAACATTCCACTAAGAGCATGTACACTTCTATTGCCTGCCATTATTCTAGCTTGTATTTCTTCTTTAATGTTAGGTTTGCGTGATATTATTGTACCTAGGTATGTAAATCTTTCTACCATTTCGAATTCGTATGATAATCTTTCTTCTACTTCTACTTTAAACTTTTGTCCATCCCTGAACTGATCATCTGTCCACTGCATACATTTTGTTTTAGTTTCATTTATGTAAAGTCCCATTTTCTTTGCAGCTTTTACTATTCTCTGTACTATCTCCTGTAGCTCTTTTTTTCCTCTTGCCAGCAACACTATATCATCCGCAAATGCCAAAACTTGGTGTCTTTTATGATATAGGAGTCCTTCTCTATTGATTTTCGCTTCTCGCATTATTTTTTTTTTTACTGGTATTTACTAATTTATATTATAATTATCACTTAACTCTTTATAAATAAACTGTACTACTACTGTCTTGTTTTATCCTGTATTTTAACTGATAAACAATTATTATTAAAGACCTAGCCTTTAATAGGCTTGGTCTTTAATAGGTGTTGACATGTCGAAAGTTGGAAGGAAAATCATATTCGTCTTGTTTGACTTAATTACGTCGATAAATTATTAAGTATGTTTCAAATTATCTTAAACGGGGTGATCGACGTACGAGTCTATATCGCGATTTTGAATAACGTTGGTTTTATTCGCAACTCGTTGGTGGTGATTCACTAGCGAGCAAAACAGTCGTGTTTGAATAGGAATTGAAGTAACATGACGTCTTGCTCGGAGTCTGAAGTTTTGTGTTATCTCGCTATTCGGCGAAATAATGAAAGGGAAGTGATGACTACCTAGAGTTTAGGTTAAAAGTTAGATAGAAAAGCAAGAATTTTCGCACATCTATTTAATTCAAGACTTGTTTGTTGTAAAACCACTTGAATTAAAGAAATTATCTGAGAATATCTGAAAAATCATACATTTAATACAAACTTTAATACAAACACAACACACGTTTAACACTTTTAATGCAAAAATACTTTTAATACAAAAACGAAGACTATAATACGAAAAACTGTCTTTGCTTATATTATCAAAAAATAAACTTTAGGCAGGATTATGCCAGAGACATCATAGCTAGACAATGATCATGGTAGCTATCTTTAGAAGGCTGTTTAGTTAGAATCCAAAGTCAATAATAAGTTGGACAGTTGAACACCTCAATCAACGTGGGTGGTTCTCTTAAGTAAGAGGACAAGCTATATTAGCATATTACAAAGAATTTATCTCACAATTTAAATAGATTATTTATTGTTTGTCACCGACCAGTTTTTAAGGTTTACAAGAGATTGTTTAAAAAAGTAATCAAAATATTCTAGCTTGAAATCAGTATTAATGGTCCAGCAAATTCTGATGTTAACATTGTTACCATAACTATGAAATTAACTATTAGAATAAAACTATTGTTCAACTGCCATATCAGTGCAAATATTTAGAATTTCCATTTAAAAAACCATTAAATTTTCCTGAACAAACAACTAAAACGAAAAGATAAATTAAAAGAAAAAAAAAGTTTTTTTTTTGACAAATTTCTTTTATTGTACTTTGGTAGTACTTATGATTTTGTGGAAAATCGTTATATATATATATATATATATATATATATATATATATATATATATATATATATATATTTAATTATATATATATATATATATATATATATATATATACAATAAAAAGGTTAATGCGAGTTAATGCAGCGGCCCACCCAGCGGGGGTTAGGGGGTTAACCTCCCCCAGGGCACTATTCCGACACTGTTGCTCACAAATTTTAAGGACTCAAAATGAAGGCAGCATAAAAAATATTTCGATTCCCAACCAAAACCCCCTCACAGGAAAATTCTAGATGCACCACTGAGTTATTGGTAAAATACACGTAGAAGGTATCGGCATAGCAAATGAAAAAAAATCCATCTTATATATACATTTTATTATATTTTTTTTCCTTTGTTGCGAGCTATGTCGATACCTTCTACCTTTATTTTTTATGTTTTATTACAAACGTAAGCAAAATAATAAAACGAAAAGTATATTATATTGAGATATTTTGTTTAAATAAAGCGAACTTTATTCAGAAGTGGGTACGGGTATATTTAACCAAAAGTCTTTTCTATTTTGTTACAGAACCTGTTCAAGGTTTCTAAGTATAATGTCCCTTTTTTCGACAGGAAATCCATAAGGCTAATTTAAATGATTTGGAAGTTTTAAAACATTTTTTCCGTCGACCATCCATTTATGATTAATTTTAACACCCTCAAAATCATTGATTAATGACCCCAATTAATGAATGATTTTCTATTAATGAACGATTTTATTATAGGCAACACAACATACATTGCTTGTATAATAATTTAACCACATTTAACGCTCTGTGATTGGCAGTGACCTGTGGTGTAGGCAATCAAACATATAGGTACCTATTTATATTACCACTAAAAAATTATTTAAAATGACATAGCCGCTGTAGGTACTGTCTGTCATTGTATGTCATTATTTATCGTTAAGTAAATAAAAATTTAAACTAAGATATTTTTATTTCTGAAAAGTTCAGTCGACGGAAAAGTTTTGTAACGAACTCGTGAATTAAAATGGCAATTAACAATCTCGAACATTAACGCACTCGCTTCGCTCGCGCGTTAATATATCTCAATTGTTAATCGCCCTTATTAATACACCTGTTGGTTAAATAACTATTAGTAGCTTATTCGGTCAAAAAATTAAGGCAGTTGAAAGGCTCTATTTCTGAATAGGACGTTTTAAAAAGCAAGTTGTAACTTCCTCGAGTCGAAGTTACTTGAACGATGTTTTTCAAATATGTGCGATATGGTTGCTGTAGTTTTTTCTGAGAAGAGTGATTTAAGCATTTCAAGTCACTGTTCCCCATTTTTTTTATGAAGACTTTTCTTAAGACGAGAATCACAATAATGTATTAAAAGTGTTAAAGTTAAAATGTAACTGCTTTTTGAAAGCAAACAGTATTTGAAAGAAATGTGACTAGTACTAGTTCTCAATGGCGATGTAAGTTTCATCCCGAACAAGAAGGATTCTTGATTTTGCTGATCGAATTTCTGCTTCTCATTGTGATAAGCAAATTTGCTCTTGTATACGTAAAGATATATTTCCCAATAATATGGGAAACTACCAGCATCTGCTTCATCAGCAATACCGTCAAGAAGCATGGCAGACCTCTCTAAGGTTTTCATTACTCCTGAAATTGTTGAAGAAATAGTCACTTATATAAACTAAAGGGGTAGTTCAAAAATGCAAAACTGTAATGGCTTGGCGTAAAAAATTAACATCAAACATAATTATAAGCGTTCATAGCTTTACAAATGTGTGGTGGGGCTCTGGAATGTAACTGTGATACAGTAAAGATACTGTGAAATGACCATTTTTGTTTCAAGCAGCCCATATACTCAGCAGTGCAGTCCCGAACTGTTTTTTCTCAAATATCGAGTTTGATGTAATTTTATGACATAAATACCAAGCAAGAACGAAGAGAGATAAATAAATTGGCACCAATCCGCAATCTATTTAAAATATTTGCAAATACTTGTCAGAAGCAGTACATTTAAAGCTTTCATCTAACAGTAGATAAGTAACTGGTATCATTTCGTAGCAGTTACCCCTTATAGAGCTATTATATATTAAGGGTATACATGAAGAGAAAATTTGCCAAGTATGATATAAAGACTTGGGTTTTAGCCGACTCTGAGACATCATGCTGCAAGAATTTACAAGTGTACCTCGGAAAAGTTGGAAACAGTCCAAAACGTGACCAAGGAAAAGGGTTTAAGGTAAACTTGGTTTCTGTTTTTAATCCCCGTCACAGCATTGACCAGGCCTAGGGCGGAGAAATTTATTAACAGCAAATTGATTACTATTTTATTCGGAATGAGGCACAATTGAAGGTTTATTGACATTTTAATTTCCACTTTGGAAATCGTTCTCAAAATACAAACATTTTTGAAGATTTACGAAGTAAAAGTTAAAACGTCAATAAACTTACTTTAACCTTCAACTGTGGCTTATTCCCAATAAAATTACTTTAAAATGCCACAAGAAAATAGCTTCAGAACAATAACAATAATTGAAACTACGACGAAATAAGAATTGTATTCCTGAACATTTTTTGTTCGACCTATATTCCTTTATTTTTGAATTTTATTCAGAAGGCTGTATAGTATGCATTAAAAGGAAATAGAGCTATTATATATTACTATCATACGAACACCATGATCGTTTATCTGTCTGTCATATTAGGAAATATTTTAAAAATAATGTGCACCAGACGCTACAGCGCCATCTATTAAATACCAATAGAATTTCATTCGAAATAAATTCAAGAAAATACCAAATCTATGCTTTCTACAATTTACAAAGCAAACAAATGATAAATGAACTGACATGACGACTGAAATTTGATTCCATAACAGTTCAAAATATATATCTAGGCAAACACCACACCGCGAACTGATTTTTAGTACTCTTATTGCGCGAGTAAATGAAAATACGAAAGAGAAATAAGATTTAATTTCAATACAGTGCACCGCCACATTTCGAACGAAGTTCTATACTGCCGTCCTTAGCCAAAACGAAGTATCTGCAAAGACATCACATTTGAGCAAAATCAGTTTTTGTTTAAATCTCTAGCCGTTGAATACTATTCAGAATTTGTTTTTGTTTTCTACTTTATATACATAATAAACGTCACAGACTTCATATTTATACATAAAATTGACAAAAAATAACTTATTTGCTCTAAAAATTCTTGTTACTGCGTTATTTCTAAGTATACTACATAAATAACTTCTCACTGCTTAGAAAGAATGTAGTACTGCGTTTTCGCTAAGCAGTTTATTAGTTTATAATTGTATAATAAATACATTATAATGATTAAAAAGGAAAATAATATAAACATTTTTTATAAGAAATAGGGTTTTATTACAAACGTAAGCAAAAAAATAAAACGAAACGTATATTATATTGAGATATTTTGTTTAAATAAAGCGAACTTTATTCAGTGGATACGGGTATATTTAACCAAAAGTCTTTTCTATTTTGTTACAAAACCTGTTCAAGGTTTTTAAGTATAATGTCCCTTTTTTCGACAGGAAATCCATAAGGCTAATTTAAATGATCTGGAAGCTTTAAAACATTTTTTATAGCTTTTTCGGCGAAAAAATTAAGGCGGTTAAAAGGCTCTATTTCTGAATAGGACGTTTTAAAAAGCAAGTTGTAACTTCCTCGAGTCGCAGTTACTTGAACGATGTTTTTCAAATATGTGCGATATGGTTGCTTTAGTTTTTTCTTAGAAGAATGATTTGACCATTTCAAGTCACTGTTCTTCATTTCTTTTATGTAGACTTTTCTGCTATTTGAAAGTTGAACTGCCTGAACAAAATCTGGAAAGTCATAGGCTTTTCCTGTTTTTTAAAGATAATTCCACCTGGTGATGAAAAATATCTGCTGACATATATAAGTGACCAGGTTCAAAGTAATTTATATTAATAGTATCGGCTAAAGTTTCATCAGAATTAATAATATAAACTAGGAAACTATAAAAACGCCAATTTTTATTTTGGCTAGAACAGTTGTCCAGCCGTACGGTCAAAGATTTTGAATCTTATTGTCTATTAAAAAATGCATATAATGTGCTTACAACATCAAACGGATTTGTTTTAGATTGTTTTTCAAAGCGGTATAAAGTTTTCGTTGTACACAGTAAGACGTTTGGTAAAAATACTTATTTAAAATTATTTACTCGTGGCAGCATAATAATTGTTTCTACATCAGCAGAGAAACATTGCTCATTTTCATTTCTTTCGACCAGTGTTCTATAAAGTTTACGACTTTCTGTAGCTAATTCGATATGGCTTTTCCAATGGATGCATATGTCGCAACCATCTACCATATCAACGAATGTCAACTTAACGAATCAGATCTCACTCACAAATATTGGATTAAAAAGCCATATCCACCTTTGTGCACTGCTTTACAGAACAATACTATTTTTTCAAATAATTTGGCCAAAGTGGATAAAAATTTAGACTTCTTTGATTTCTTTCATAAAACTGAAGTTATAACACCCACATATAGTAACAACATCAAATTGAGCAACAATATTCTGAGATCTTAATATTGTTCTGAAGCTATTTTCTTGTGGCATTTTAAAGTAATTACTATTTAAATGGGAATAAGCCACAAATAAAGGTTAAAGTACGTTTATTGACGTTTCAATTTCCACTTCGGAAATCGTTCTCAAAATACAAACATTAGTAAATTAAACAAATTTTGTTTTTTTGTTACTTAGTGAAAAATTCTTCTAATAATTTAATTTTATCTGACTCATCTATATTGACAATTCAGACATACATTATACATTTTAAAGTAGACGACTTTAAAATGTATAATGTATATCTTTAAAAGTAGACACGCATGGGATAATGAACATAGGGTTCAATGGAATGATTCAAATATAGTCCTAAAAGAAACGGATGGTAAAAAGAGAAAAATCAAAGAAGCGGCTCTAATTATGCTAAATGAGACCAATTGTGTCGCGAATTCCTCGGCAGAATGTAGTAGGATCTGGTTACCCATATTGAAAGAGGAAGTTATTAAAAGGAAAATACCAGTATTGGTAAGTCAGTAACATAAAGAGGATACATCATTTATGTTTTTTAAATAACAAACATATAAAATCGGAATTTGGTGTTTGTTGAAGGTAAACTAAATGCACGATCAAATACTTACCATATCGGGATAGTATTATGAGGTTTTTTTCCTGGTTTTTCCATCATAATTTACTATGCAATCACTAACAGGAGAATTTTACTGTCATCATGGCATGTATTTGTCTTTTTAAAGACGAATTACATGTTATGATCTTTTCTGACGGATATTCTCAAGTTAAAGTTGATTTCATGTAATCGAATAAACTATCTTATAAGTAAAGTCATCCCAGGAACGCAACTCAACAATATTGGCAATATCATTTTAAAGTCGTCTACTTTAAAATGTATAATGTATGTCTGAATTGTCAATATAGATGAGTCAGATAAAATTAAATTATTAGAAGAATTTTTCACTAAGTAACAAAAAAACAAAATTTGTTTAATTTACTAATGTTTGTATTTTGAGAACGATTTTCGAAGTGGAAACTGAAACGTCAATAAACGTACTTTAACCTTAAATTGTGGCTTATTCCCATTTAAATAGTAATTATTCTGAGATCTGTTTTGAATTGTTATAGTGATGCCACAGTTATATACACGGACGCATCTAAATCAATAGAAGGGACTGGCTCTGCTTATTTTCTACCCTCAGGAGGTTCTGAATTTAAGTACAAACTTTCCAATGAGTTTTCAATTTTCTCGGCTGAATCATTGGCCATACTCGAAGCTTCAAAATATGTTAAAAACTCTTATATTAAAAAATCGTTAATTCTTTAAGATTGTCTTTCAGTTTTACAGAACATAAAAAATACTTGTTTGCCCAAAACATTTAGTAATCCTTATATTTTTTTAATAAAGGATCAATTAAAGCACTTAGCAGACTCTGGCTTTAATATAAAATTTATTTGGGTTAAGGCACATATTGGACTCAAAGATAATGAATATGTAGATTACTTAGCTAAAACCAGTATAATATCAGGCACTTTATTGTCATATTCTTTGTGTATCAGATGCCATTACAATTTAAAAAAAATCAGCTATCGACATGGAAAGATCAATGGAATCTTTACTGCTTTACAAACCCAACAAGATACACCACTTTACAACCAGTTATTCCACAAACTACTTGGTTTAAGAATTTTAAATCTCCACGTAAATATATAACCACCATAAATAGACTACGCTTTGGACATCATGTTATCCAAGTCATTTATATAAAATAAATGTGATTAAAGATGATAATTGCAAACATTGCGGAAAACTGGGTGATCTTGATCACATCTTTTTTGAATGTCCTAAGTTTCAACAGCATTTAAACTCTCTCTACAAAAAATTAATTGAATTTAATATGTATGCACCATTCAAAATCCAGTCGCTAGTGGCTACAGGCTCACAACAAATATATTATATCATTATAGATTTCTTGTCAGACACATGCACAGTTCTATAGAATTTGTACGCGAGAATGGAATTTTTGATGATCGTGTGGAAATTTAGATTTGTATTCTTTGTTTACCCTAAATGTTATAACACCTTATCCGTGGTTCAGTTTTGTTTGTCTACTAACAATGTCTCGATGGATCCCTAGACGAGAAGCAAGTGACCCTGTAAGTTTTCTTGTCGTATATTCTTCTATTAATTATCCGTTTTCTATTGGGGATAGAGTTGTGTATTTGTCTGATTGGAGAATCTATTGCAACTGACTGAATGACTAATGTCTATGTCATTAAAAAAAACTACTATATAACTACTGTATAAAAACTATATACTATATTTTCTTTAGTATGAGCGTGGAGATTAAATTGTTCACATGTCTCACACTCTTTGTTTCCGAGTTTTGCAAAAGATATATTTTTTGCCTTTACTTGAACTCTATAAACGTTATAGGATACTGTAATTGTTGGATTTTTCTCTAGAAAATCTAAATGCATTAAATTTATCGTTATGTCACTAGGCAACTAGCGGACATTTATAGCATGCTCCTACGGTAATGCGATATTACCGGTTAAAATGATTCTATATGATCGTTAATCTCACTTATGGATATGAAGTTAGTAGGGCGTTTTTCCCCCTCTTGTCTTGCACTGGAGTTTTCATCTTAAATGAGATATACGTCATCTTCTGTGGTTATAGGCACAATTTCAAAAATATCCTTGGATAAACGCAACAATTGATTACTTATTTCGTTGTTTGTCTCACCCAGTACTACCGCATTGTTTTTAGACGCACACATTATTTCTTGATTACCAACAACAGAAACATAGGTATTTGGATTGTCTGTTCATAAAGCATAGCCTTCTGCAGTATTAACTTTGTTTTATTTAATATCTTTAAAAAACCATAGTAGCCAACCGTTCTCGTTGAAAAATGGCAATAAGCTAACCTTAATACATATTTTACACATGCTGTAGAAATCTATTATATGCTTTGTCAAAACGCCGCATCTAGCGTCTGCCTAGGATAAACGCGGCAAGTGAAATTCAAATACGGCGTTTTGTCTAAGTATTTTTCAGATGACGCAAGTATTCATTTACATTTCTGTAGATACGGCATAAAATGAGGTGTGTTTAATGAGTTTTAGCTTGATCAGAATCCCATAGATTATGGGATGCCCTTAAACGAATGGCTAAACGCCTTATTATTGTTTATAGAACTCTTAAGGAACAAGAAGATATTGTCGTTTCCTGAATATGATAATATTTCACACACCACTATCTGAAACTTAATTATTGTATATCTAGATCACTCGAAGTATTTGTAAGAGCAATGGGAAGGCAATATCCGATATTAATACCTATGTATAATATATCACAACTTTTTCAGTAGAATTTAATTTAGTTTCATTTTATACAATTTAAATCTAACTTATAATTTTTTACTATTAAATATTTTTTATATTTGTATTAAATTCGCAGTGTAAGATTTTGATTATTTTAAAAGTTAGTTCAAATATATTTATTTTATAAAACGGGTTTTAAACATGGTTTAAAGTGCACCAACTTTGAAATTCCACGAAACAAAATTATTTTTAATTTGTTTTCGGACTACACCACCAATGTTTAATCCCAAAATATTTAAAGTTGCAAAGTTAAAGCTATGAAATATTTAATTATACACACATTCCAGACATATATTTTCGTTAATTTACCTTTGAAACAAATTTCAATTTGGTGCTAAAAATACGATACGTGCCCACGGATCAGATTTGTAAATTTTGATTTAACATACCAAAAATACGACAAATAGTTTATGTATTATTTTCATGTATTAGAACGTGTGGGTGATATTCTTCAGAATCCATGCATAAATTTTGCTGTATCCAAAATGCTACAGTAGGTTTTTGTACCATAAGTTTGTTTTGATTCTTTAGTTGTGAGTACTTGTACTACTTTTTTAGCCCTACGGATTGATGAAGATATATTTTAAAAAATATATCAAAGATATATATTGTCATGATTGTTTATTTTGACTTTAATCTTAGTTTATTGAGCCAATAAAAAATATAACTTATTTGTTATCAAAAGTAAAATAAACTCCTTATATTACCTGTGTTCGATGGATTCAAAGATTTTCTAGTTGTCTTTTATCGGGATAGAGAAGAAGGATAAGAATAAAAAAAATATTATATTACAAAAATTTACGTTTCTTTATTTTATATGAACGAATAAAACAATTATCAAATTCTGTCGTTATCTTATCAATCAGCATACAAGAAAATAAATCAAATTTTTATAATAATAAGATTTTAAATCTACATACATTTATATTAAGTGAAAACCAATTTTACTTAAATTTTTCTTTACTTGAAACAAAAAAACAACAAAACTATAAACTTTTGATTAGCCTAACAAAACCTCAGTTCTTAAATTTGAATGCTAATGACCATGATGTCAAACCCATCCTTCACAGATATAAAATTCAATTGTACAAAACACTTACAGCTTATTTTGTTATTGAGTTGTATGTTGGAACATACCCAGAAAAATCCAGTCTCCTCAACGATGTGATCTCTCCTTTTTGGCACCTAGGCTCCTTCCTAACGTCTCTGCAAACCTGCTGCACTAACCAAAAACACCTGATGCACTTCTCCAAAAGCTCAACTACTTATTAATGACACCAGGACCTCCTTTTGTCAACTTGATGCCGTAAAACTATTTCACAAATCTTCACAAAATGCCAACGGTAGATACAAGGACCTCTTTCAATCTACTTGCTATATCCTTCTGCAAAACTATTCAATTTTTTCACAATGCCGGTATCCAACTCACGAACCACACCCTATCTTGAGACAAACGACTGTTTCCTTCGATGACCAAATTATAACTGACTTCTCCGCTTCTCATGATCGGCTCACAAATTCTCATTTAAAAACGACCGTCCAATCAAAAGCTCAAATTGTGTTTACCATGATTTTGGAAAAGCCTAATTTCGGTTTCAGAGAAAAACTAAATAGCTTACTTTAAAATTGGTTTTGTCAATACACAATTTATACATATTTCAAAAGATTAGATTATGGTCATTTAATACTCGATTATACAAACAATGAAAAGATTAACTTACAGGTAAAATGTCTTCTAATTCTAAACAAAGGTTTTTTGATAATTTTGTTTGAAACGGAAAAAGGTCGTTTGCCAAACAAACTTCTATTCTTTTCTACACTAAATCTTATCTTAAATTACTATATACAATTTGTTTATATTGATATCTTAAAATTTTATTTCGATGGATTTTTTTATTTATTTTGCTTTGGTTGGGAAAGAAGAAACATAACAATATATATATATATATATATATATATATATATATATATATATATGTATATATATATATATATTAAAAAAATGAGACTTTGCTAAAAAAATTACTATGCAAAATTTTTTTTTATTTAAATTAATGTGTCTTGGCTGCAAAAACCATTGACACAAACAATATTGTGTACAATAATTACAAAAAACACATGTTACTAATTGCTACAATTAATCTATAAGCTTAGAACTTTTGACTAAATAATACAACAGTTTTATCGCTAAGTTATAAGTTAAAGGTAAAGCACATGGAAAACAAGGGGTTATACTCTGTTGAACAACTGAATGTCTTTCAAGAAAAAAAAAATATTGCTATGGCCTCTAAATTGGTAGTTATAAATATTGTATAGAAAATAAATCATTAGACACGAAGATAGATGTTCCTCCACTTGTTCTTGTATACGTAGTCCGAAGGAAATGGTAACCTTCAAAATTTTTAAGATCACGTCTATGTGCTTCTTGGTTTCTTGAAGGTAGATGATATCTGCTTTTGTATTATTGATTAATTGTTGTAAGCGTTCTAAGCGAGGGTAGAACCCACCGCAGTTCCACTGCACTAACGTGAAAGTAAACTATATTTAACATTGAGAATGTTGAGAGGTTAGATAAGAGTCGGTTAGATAATCTTCATCATTATTTGTAGATTGCGATGTTGTGCTTCCAATTATGAATTGTTTATATTAAGTTGCTGTTTAGTTTTCTTAGAAACTTTTGTAAATCTATTCTTGATTTTTCTATCTTCCAGTGAAGGGTATATTCTAAACATGTCGTCGAGTAGTGATCGAACATTTTGAGTGAACTGCTGTGCTTCTTGAAGAAGGTTATTACTGCCGAATGAGTTTTCCAGAAAGGCAAGAAAATTTTCAACCGGCAAAGAGAATAAGTTTGGATTTTCTTGATAAAGATTATTGATTGTGAGAACAGAGAAGGCGGTTAATTTAGATTGATCGAGTGCGACTTTCTTGGATTTTTTAGTTTTATGCTTTTTATGCACATTTGGGTAAGGCATTTTTATGTCTTTGATGGGTAAGTTAGTAGATGTGTTTATTTCTTGCGAGGTAGAATCGCTGAAGTCAGAACGAGTTTTTGACCATTGGTAGGAGGAAGAAATTTATTGTTTACGGCAATAGAAGTGGTGGATATATCGACAGTTTTTATCTGTTGACTGGGAACCGTATTTTGTGTTGTGATTAGTGGTGTCATATTGTTTGATATTGGGGTAGCAGGAATGGATTCAGCTGGGGACGTTTGTTTATTTGGAAGAGGATTGCTAGGGGGACTTTGACAGTTATTTGCTGCATGTCCATGCTTTTTGCATAGAAAACATGCCATTTTGTCGGTGGAGAGAAATATTCTGTATAAATTATTGTCGAATGGAATTATTAATGAAGTTACAATTTCAAGGCTATCTGTGGTTGGAGTAACGTATACCTGTCTTCTGAAGCTCTTAATATGCGTAAATTCATCACCGGGGATTCCAGCTTTAATATATGACACTGGTGAAGCAAGTTAAAAACCTAGATCTTGAAGGTGTTTTTCTATAATTTCATGAGGTATTGATGGACAGACGTTGGAGATTTTTAGTCCTTTGGCTGGAGTAACCAGTCTTCTTACGGGTAGTTCTACACAGTGGATTGTAATCGTAGGGTATTCTGTTAAAAGAAGTTCGACAAGTTCAGGATTTGTTAAGTAGATGCATATCCGATTATTGTAAATTCTTTAGGCGAAGCATATGTTTTTGGGACTAACAATGTTACCTATGGCTTTGACGTAGTCGAGTAGTAATAAGTTTGGTTCAGCATGTATTAATATGGCTTGATCTTTTTTGGGATATTTTGGTTTGGGTTTTGATATGGTACCAGTTGCGTATGAATTTGGATTATTACTGAATCAGGTTGCCTGGCTAATACTTTACCAAACCAGTCCTTGATAGGACTGTCTTATGTCAAATGTGACAAAAATGTCAACACAGCTGAAAGTTTTGGTTAGAAAAGTATTTTAAAACAATCTACACAACAATAAATAATCACTTTTTGATGGTTAAATACTTTAAAAACTGGTATTTACTGCGATAAACAGCCAGTTTTTACACTCATTCACAGAGTGGTGTGTACTCGTTCGAATGACATACTGTCAAAAAATCCAATAAATTTAAAAATTTAATGATATCCAAATATTGCCCAGATTCTACACAAGGTCACGTCAGGATAAAGTAAAATCTAATTGTGTTAGGTTAGGTTTTTAAATTGGACGATTAATACAATAGAATAGAAAAAAATATAGACCTACATCGAATGATGTAATTTAGAATTGCTGAATATGAACTTAATATTAGAAAATGCAATTACTATTTAAATGGGAATAAGCCACAATTAAAGGTTAAAGTACGTTTATTGACGTTTCAATTTCCACTTCGGAAATCGTTCTCAAAATACAAACATTAGTGTTTAATAGTGTATTTAAATAGTAATTACTTTGAAATGCCACAAGAAAATAGCTTCAAAAACAATATTAGAAAATGCAGTGTAAACAAAAAAAGCTGAGGGCAAGCCGTAATATATTATACACTTTACCTAAAGAGTAGATTTTATTTGCATTTTTTAAATATATCTGTCGTTTAATTTTCTTTTTGATTACGTAATTATTCTTTTGTATACCTTTTTGAATGTGAAGTTTTCTAATTTACAACATTCTGTATATTAAATATAAAGGAAGCATCTATATAGATCATCTCACTCTCCGTATATGTCATGTTTTCTTGTTAGATGATTAATTATCCTTGTCTTAACACTATCTTCTTATCAGCTACACACCCTTCCGGAGGCATATTCCAAATCCATGCCGAAGGCACATGTAATAGTAGGAAAACATGTTATTTCAATATTTATTAACTTAATCAAAATTTAACGGGACAAGGTGCCTATGGTATATTATAGGTCAATTAGTTTATATTAAAATGTTTTACTGTTTATGAATTTTAAAGATTGTGTCTTTGCTACAAACTACTAAAGAAATAATAGACCATCATTATAACAAAAAATTGAAATGAGGAAATTATCTTTTTCCTTAATTAATACAAAATAGCTAAATTACACTTTAAAGGAAACTTTTTTTGTTGTTGTTTTATTCTACATAGATATTATTCTTGACTTAATCGTTAGTTAGTTCTCTCTTTTATGCATAGCTTAAATTAAAAAAGCTTCTAGCAACTGGTTTGGTTATTGTTACAATATAATCAATCATACCTCGATTAAAGAAACTAAATCTCATAGTTGCAAGCCGTATAATACGTTGGGGGAATTAAATAGAAATACAAAGGAAAATAAAAATAGATATTGATAAACATAATAAAACATATAAAGCACGTTTCTCTAGCTTTGCAATAATATACAGGGTGGCCTAACAAAAACGAAACAGAGGCATTATCAGGAATTACGACAACATTTAAAAAAACCAGCGCCCAAAAATATTGTGAAAGTCAATTTTTGATTAAAAAGAGACACATTTTTTGGTATTTTCGATTATTTTACTTTCACTATTAATCAAGGGTAAGAATCACTTCTTATTCTTACTTATTAAGATATTATTTGAAAGCCCTTGCAATTCTCTATACATTAGTTCTTAAATGTTTATATCCGGTGCACTACTTTAATTGATTTGTTAAAAAAATACATTTTAAAATTAATATTTTTAGCTGGTTACTTATTTCTGAGTTGACCACACTGTAAAACTGATGACCTCTGGCCTCTTTACAACGAACAAAGTGTGTTCGAAATGGTCCTCCACAGTACGAAGAATTTACTTAGGTATCCGTTGACAATTTGTTGACGACATCTTCGAAAGAAGCGGGTGATGTTATATACATTTTACTTTTTAGGTGTGTCCTCAAAAAAAAACGAATTGACGAACAAGTAAAGCATAAATCGAAGGAGCGCCGTTCTGTTAAAAAGTCACATTATTTTCTATATCAGTCCAGGTAGGATTAATAACGTCTTAAGCACTTAAAAGCACTAAACCTTTAAATTTTCCGCAGCAAGATGAATCACTGTGCAACTTTTTGCATTCGATTCGAGTTGTACAAAATTGATAGTGGTAAACTAAAAATTGCATTTTCTGCTCAAGGAAAATTCATCTGCCTGGTACATAGAAAATATAAAATTTACAACTTAGAAATATTGACAGGAATTAGTTTAATTTCGTTACTCGGAGGGTTCTTGAGGTCGCTGAATAAGAATATTATAACAACGATGGTTCTCAAGCTAGGACGGATCTCTTCTCCTTTAGTATGTTAATTTCAATCTAAATCAGTCTACAGTCATTAATCCGGGATTTTAGAGGTCACCGAATACGAATATGATAACGACGAAGATCCCCGAGTTACCTGGTGTCCAGAGTAGACACCTCGTCTTCTGGATTTTTTTGTTATTTTCATTCGAAATCAGTCAAAAGTCATTACTCAATGGTTTTTGGGGTTCTTCTGAAGTTTTATATTATTGAAAATCGTAAATAACAAATTAACAAAAAATTTTAGGAGACGAGGTCCACGCTGGACACTAGATACCTTGGAGATTATCGCTGCCGTAATATTCGTAACCCCAAAAACCTAGAGTAATAACTTTTAACTGATTTTAAATAAAAATAACAAAAAATGTCAGAAGACGAGTTCCAAATTAGGCTCTAGGTAGCTCGAGGAATATTGCTCTTACAATATTTGTGTTCATTGAGATCGAAAACACTGATTTGACTTATTTGAAATTAAAATAACATAAAACTTTAGGAGGTGAGGATCATCCTGCCCGAAATTCGAGCTCCTAGCTCGAAAATAGTTGCCGTCATAAGATTTGTAATTATTGGCCTCGGAAACGTTCCAAGTAATGAGGTTTGACTAATTTCGAATAAAGATAACATACAACTCCAGGAGATGAGGACGACTCTAGGCACCAGGAAGCTCAAGGAACAACGTCGTTATCATATTTGTTTTCAGCGACCTCAAACACCCATGAGTTATTAATGTCGACTGAGTTAGAATGAAACTAACATACGGCAGGAGACGAGGTCCACTCTGGGCGCCAGGTAAATCGAGGACAAATTTTTCATTTTCTATTCACTTTGGAAATTCATTTTTCTTGTGCACAAAATGCAATTTTTAGTTTACCACCATAAATTTTGTTCACAAACTTTTCTGATACTTTCTGTAATCAAATGCAAAAAGTTTTACAGCGATTCATCTTGCTCTGGAAAATTGGTAGGTTTAATGCTTTGTTTCCTTTTCTAGTTTTAATGGGACCAATAACGACAATTGTGACGATCTACAGTTTCAGTTATGAAAAAAGTACCTTACCCTTATAAAAAAATATTAAAGCGAAACTGTGGATTGGTCACTGCTCACTTATTGATTATTTCACAAAGATTTCGACGGCTGCCATAGTCATCGTCATTAAGTTCCTGCACTAGGTGTACTTTATATGCATGGAATTTCTTCTCCTTTAAAAATAGCTCGGGCGCTAGTCTGATCGATTCCAGATACAGTCGCTACGTACCCCATACTTAACATGGAATCTAGGTTAACATTGCTAATCTGTCATATTGGCATATTTATTGGCACAAAAAACAACGAAATAATATTAATCCTTTCCAAAATAAAATAAACCATGGTAATAAATTTTCAGACTACAAATTAATGCTTACAACTTATATGTAAAAGATATTTATCTAATTTCATATTCTTTAAGTGTTTGAATTATATCATTTTCTTAGTTTGACATATCTGACAAAAAAAAGCTATGCGAATAAAGAAATTTAAATCTAAACATTGGCGTACTAAATAAACTAATTAAGCGGGTAAATAAAAACTTACGATAAATTGCATTACATGGAATTATTATTGCAGTAAAAAGCATTTGCAAACCTATTCAGCAGTAACGTTGAAGCTGATTCAAAGATCCGCAGCTAAGCTTTAAGTGGTATGACAAGTCGTTCTTTTTTTTCTTAATGTACCACCTCCTCTAAGAAGTTGGGCAATCATCATGGCAAGTCACACTTTCGACAGAACTGCTCTAAAGAGATCATCAGAAGACCACAAAAGCCATGAAATGTTTAATATTAGGAATGTTTAATATAAGAGAACACATAACAAATAAACAAATTGGCAAAAATCAGATGCACCACGATTATGGTTTGACGGCAATTTGGCAAAAGTGCAAGTTGGACGTTGAGCTATAAAAATTATCGAATGAAATCCTATGATTTTAAGAGACCCAGAACGACCATATCACAAATGAGCTTAATAAAAATATTTATGGATTTGGCATTATCTTGATATAAATTACACATTGTCTCCAATTTAAAAAAAAATTGATCGATGACTGAGAAGTAAAGGCTGTTTTATAACTTGAACACGTATTGATTTGTACATATTTGTACAGATACACGTGGCTGTGCTTAATAAATGAAAATATTAAGACGAAGAAAATAAAAAAATTATTGGGTACAACTGACTATATTTAAATTCTTATAACCATTACATAAATTAATATAATGTTACGGTCCATCAAGTCAAAATACACTTACTCTTTTTTGAGTTTATAGATGTAGATGCCTGTGGATGTCACTTTTGAGGTTCCAGAGGTAGTCAGCCATTATAGTAATATTCTACATACCTTGAAATTGTCCAAATGTAGGGAAGAAAATGAAGTTTTACACTCATAAGACATACTAGGTTTTGGAAACTTCTTATTAAGCCATTTATTTCAACTTTAAAATTGGGATTTTTTTGGTTCCTAAAAAACCTCTTAATAACTAATCTGAAACTTCTCCATGCATTTTTCCCTTAGTATTGTAACGATATAATTTTGCCTACTACATTGGGTATCGCTTGTAGGGGGTTGAAAGTGGGGACAGCAATTACTGGGCTGGAGATAGGTTAAGCAAATAAACTGAAACGTTTGCGAACGGCTACTCTTGTTTTGTTTTAAGAGCTGGCTCGTAAGTAAGTGAATAAACGAGGGACTGGAAGGGGTAACTACAAAGAAAGAAATCAAAAAAATACTTACAGAAATTTCCTGAGCAACACACACAAGAAGATTCCTAAACTATTTGAAATGGACACCATTTAAAAGAATTCACTTGCTAGATAGTAAGAAAGACTTTTCTTTCCTAAAAAATATTAAAGGGTAAAAATCATTTTAAGGGAAATAATTCTACAACTCCTGCTTTAGAGAGAAATATTAGATATTTATTAATACTTCACATAAACAGTTAATGTTAATAATATTACAACTAATATTAACAAAATTTATCAACAAACCTTACAGGTTGGGTGACAGTTGTAATAATTTTACAGCTAGTTGTAACTATTTAAATAATTATTACTATTGCTATTTGTAACGATTTACAACAAGCTCCAGATGTTAGAAATACTTATAGGAATTTAAATTATTATTAAAATGAAAATATCTAGGATTTTCAACGGAGATTACATTGAGGTTAATCTTTTAACAAAACAATTCAAAATTATGGTTAATACTGACTGTCATATTTTGAAATGAAATATCAAACCTTTTTGAAATATTAATTAAATTTTAAAATTATTGCATTTAAAAGAAGACTAAAATGACAATTAGCTAATCCACAAAACTTACAATTTTATTTATTTATAATTTTTTAGTTTGTCATAAAAGCAATTTTTTTATTAATGAAAAATTGTTTATTTTTACGTTGAATAATTTTAATAAAAAGTACCTGGTATTACTGGCTGGTCTATTTCCTTTAAAAAAGTTTTTGGGATTAAAATTTAATCAACACTGCAAACAAGACACAAGTGTGTCCCACACAAGCTGCAAATATTCTCGGGTGACCATGGAACATAAAAATGGACAAATCCTGAGAAGTTGGACACTGCAATCTTTAAAACTCGGCCAAGCAATTCCTTCTTTAAACCATGTGGACCCCTCAACAAAACTCAACAAAAACTGCCAAAAACTTTTTGAGCACACATTCACCTCTTAACTTAAAAAAATTGCCGGTTTTGAAGACTACACGCCGAAAGCTATCTCTTCTTAAATATTAAATCTTTTTTCTTCACTCTTAACTGCTACTACCACTTTATACTTGAATTTCCGATAACCAAAACAATTAACAAAAAACAATTAGGAATTTGAAGAAAATTCGAACTAAAAAATGAACCCAAACGCTTTGGCGTTCCATCGTAGAGTGACATCATTCTACCAACTCGGTATAAACAAAGCATAAACGGAAATATTCCTGTTTATTTAGTGCGAAAAATCTTTAATTGGCGGAATCAACATCAAAAGAAAGCAATTAAAATTATTATATACAGACCAGAAATGTTTATATTATCAATAACAACGACGCAAAAGGATTGAGAAAATATTTCGGTGTTTTAACATGTATGAAAATCGAAATCCATGCATTTTTCAAAGTCAGTGTCGATCATTAGTTGGCGAATATGAGGACCCACAAAAATTTCATCTTTTACTTTGTCAGAAATTATCTTAAGAAACTTCTTACCCGAATACTAGAAACGTGGTTTATCCTGATTCAATGCTTTCACGAATTGTTTTATTAAAGTTACATAAATATGAAGAGGTGAAAGCAGAAACTATTTATGACATCCTTTAAGCCTGGTGTTAACTGAGTTCTTATTTTTCGAGATTTTACTGTACAGTGATTGAACACAGTTTAATTGAGAGTCTGGTTTTTAAAGGTTAAGCATTTTTTTAATGCTCCAGTATGGCATAATTTCATTGCTTTTACGATTTCTATACAAGCGGGTCTTTTTCGCTATAATATAATAGTTATGATAATTATTATGTATTGCTAACAGATTGGTTTTAAACCTCATACTTTGCCAATAATGTATTTTTAAATTAATCTTTTTATTAAACTGACTTAGTTCTGTTTTTTCTTACATAAAACTGACCGTTTTGTATTGTACTCTGTATGGTTCACAAGTTAATCTATTTCTTTACTTCCATCTTAATAAGCTGCATATCTTTTGTAAGGTAAATCATGTGCATTTTTTTCTCTATGAATGTTTGCTTATTTAACTAATATGTACGTGTATTGATGATGTGTATGAATTAATTGACGCAACGTCTTTATTAAATAAAAAGATGAATTAGCTGATATCCTTTGTTTTATACTCCAACTTTTGACCGAGAATCCTCCACTATCACAGTGGATTGCATTTAGTATTGTTCTCCTTTTCTCGATATATATATATATATATATATATATATATACACACTCAAAAATGTTTTGCATAATGTAATATTTTCAAAATTATCCACCAAATCTGGTGAAATCTATTTTTTTTTAACAAAATACTTTATTATATATATAAAATTGTATGTTTTGGAAAAAACAATAAACAAAATTTAAAGGATTAACAATTTATTATTATTATTCATAATCTGTATTATAAATATATTTTTTTTAATTTGTACAGATATAGGAACTAATACTTAATATGCCGTATTTCCACCTCTTGCATCAATGCAAGACTGAATGCGATCTCCCATGCTTCTTATAAGTGTATTAATGTAGTTCTGGTCCATGGTGCTCCATTTTTCAATCGCTGCTATTCTAAAGTCTTATAGTGTCCTTGGGGGTGGCTGCCGGGATTGAATTTTTCTTTTGAGCATATCCCATCCGTGCTCAATGGGATTGAGGTCAGGTGAGCAAGGTGACCATTGTAATCTGACGATATCTTCTGCCTCTAAAAAATCTGAAACATCGTACGTCTCGTACGATGGAAAGGCGCATTGTCGTCCATAAAAATAAATTATGGACCAACAGCTCCTCGCCACAAGCGTACAACAGGTCTAAGAATAGTATCAATATAAATTTGTCCATTCATGTTACCAACAATAGGAATTAAAGGAGTTTTATTATTTAGCATGATGCCGCCCCAAAACGTTATGGAGCCACCTTGATATGGGACTCTTTGGACAGCTTGGTTAAGTCTATCCTGTCGATATGGGTTCCTCCAAATCCTAATTCGGCGATTATCCGACAAAAGGCTAATTTTGGTTTCATCAGAAAATAACACGTTTCCCCATCTGTTGTCATGCCATTGTAAATGTTCATTGACCCATTCCAGTCGAGTCCTTTTCTGCTCTAACGCAAGCTTAGGTACAAACAATGGTTTTCTTGTAAATAAATTCGCCGAATGTAACCTGTTTCTAATAGTCTGATCGCAAATTACAATGTTATGAGCTTGCTGGAGCTCTCTTCTAATAGCTGGGGCAGTCATAGAGGGGTTTATCCGGGCAGTTAATGTTAAAAAGCGTTCTTGGGCATTGGTAGTAATTCTGGGTCTTCCGCTTTTTGGACGATCGCTAACAGAATTCGTCTCTCGATATTCTTTCACAATCCGAGACACATAACTCTGATTAACTTTAACCCGGACAGCAACGTCGACTTGTATGTGGTCTTCCTCAATCAAAGTAACGATTCTAGCTCTGTTGAACTCAGATATCACTTCTCTATTCACATTGTTCACTACAAAGTGAATAAAACGCAAACCAATTTTTACAAATATCGGTTTTCGAAAACTGATGAACTCAATATGAATACTGAGAATCCTTGCGACGATTAAGAAACAAAAAACAAGCAATAAAATACATTATTTTAGTAGACAAAAAAAAATCAGTGCAAAAAATTTCAAATGAGAAAAGTTCAGTGGCGTTACAGATAATATGCAAAACATTTTTGAGTGTGTATATATATATATAGGTATGTATATATATATATATATATATATATATATATATATATATATATATATATATATATATATATATATGAAAATTACTGAGTTCTCGGGAAGAGCCGAACATATATATATAATATATATATATATATATATATATATATATATATATATATATATATATATATATATATATATTCTACTTATTTTCTTAATGTAATTATGCAAAATTATAATTATATTTATTTTTAATTCTCTTGATAGATCAAAACTCTTTTTGGGCTAGCTCAAATTAATAAGTAATCTCAGGGTTTTACGTCATTCAAACAACAGAAATACAAAACCAATGCTCAGAGGAAGCTCATGGATATATCAAATTCAAAAATAAATTATAACCGTATAATAAAAAATATTGTGTTTATACCAAAGAAATAAATGCAAATTTTTAATAATAGTATAAATTGTTTAAACAAATACTCTCTGAAACGAGTATTTAAATTATTGTGCAATATAAAAAAATACCGCAAGTTCTTTGCAGAAAGCAAATTACCCAGTACAGATACAAAATGAATTATTACTGGTTCTAAGAAATACTTTTGAGAGAAAGAACACTAAGGACACTATGGACTAAGGTAAGAACACCTTGGAACAATTTGTATATACGATGTCAGGATACAATTAATTGAGTACTTACAAACTGTTGTCACTGATCACTGAATTTAATCTTTTACTTTTAAAAAAAAAATCACTTTCTCTACTTTTTAACAAAAGCTTTTGTTTAACGTAGACCTGCACTTTTTATTTTTGTCTAAGTCACCAATTGCTCCTATCTGCTATCTCCAACACACTGGTATTTTTTCCATTTCCAAAATTTTTTCTTTGATGCAGCCCCCTTAAACATTCCTTTCTTTTTATTGGTCAACACAAATATCCTTTCAAAGTTTTTGAATTTCCCGTCGTAATCATTTTATATGTTCCTAGAAAATTCTACCCTCCGATGTCTAAATATTTGTTTTGCCTCGATCTTAATCTCTGCTAACAATCTCCACAAAACCCCATGCATTGTCTACCCACTTTTACTCACAAATCGTTCTTAGAATAATAGAAATTTAAATTGTTTACACGAAAAACTTATACTGGACAATTCCAATCTGTACATAATTTTTTTCGATAAAACCGACAAAAAGATATTTTACATAATTGAATGCAACAAACAAATATTTGAAAAAAATACCGTTTTACAAATTGACAAATTTTATGTACACAAATTATTATACAGTTAGATATTTAGATTTCCCTACTTCTTTTTCTCTGCTATTATTTATCTACAATAATATATATATAATATATATATATCTAATAATTCATCATTACTAAAATATTCAGTTATGAGATACACATTATTACTTTTTTTCTCCTAAACATTCAAATGGAAAAATCCTTTTTTCATTTAAAATACCCATACAATACAATAATCCTTTAATCTTACAATATTTCGGGATATTTCGCCCTTTAAGAATTATGTAATTTTTTATAAAAATTTGTGTTATTAAAATCAGATTAAAATTTTAATATACATTTTTTGTTGTATTCAATTTTTTATGCTTTGAAATAATTATTAAATTCTTGTGATAAAATGGATTGTCATTGCATAAAAAATCTTATCACTTTGCATCAAAACTATCTTTAATTTAAAATTTTGTAGACAATCTCACTATATTAGTTGTTACTAATAAAGCCTTATTTAACATGTAACCTATAACACTGGAACATCTTGACAAAATCACCAAACGTTAAAGATTAAAACCACTTTGATAGATAGTAGAGTTTGTTTATTACCGCTGCTATTTTCTAAAAAATGCAAACTAGATTGGATAGAGATAGAACATTTAAAGAAGTAATTCGTAAATCCAAATTATTTGCTTTAATAAAATACCGCAATACCCAAAAACTGATTTAGAGATAAATTTCAGGAGACGAAATCTTAATATCGCTATTTTGTTATTACAAGGAGAGCGAATTATTATTGGACAATGATTTAATCATATTTATTTGTTCCGCTTCGACATCTATGGTCACTTAGCTGTTCACCTTTAATACACTCGTACTATTAAGTTAGTTTACTTAGTTAGTTTAAGTTAGATTGGTTTATTATAGCTGGGATATCAGGTTTTATCTATTGTTTGTTTCTATATATTTGAGAATTTTGCAGACCAGGAGATGTTTTTTAAAATAAAACGTGCTATTAGTGTAGGTCGTGAACCTCCACATATAGATATTTTTTTTTTAATTTATATATCCTAACCGTAAACGACAGAGCGCTACCTATTCTGTTTTTAAAATTTATTTACCGATTTTTTATTTGTCCTAGTTATCTTTCATTGTTGCTTAATTGGTATTGCCACAATTTTATTAAATATTGGGCAAACTCACCAATACCTGCATGAAAGGGTTGTTGGACACAAACATAGTACACAGACCAACGGATTAAACACAACACCTAAGCCAAACATTCTCTAGAAAATAGCAGATTTCAAAAATGTACAGATTTTTGAAAAAGAACAATATTACAACAAAATAAGCAGATTGGAGATGATTGGAGATTCACATAAAAACTTTTATCAATAATAAGACTGACATCAAAGATCTTCCCAATATGTAGCCTAATTTAATAAATTAAGTTGTTTTTAAATGCACTATGGCAGATATTTAAGATACGACCCTAACCCACTCCTGCTTTAAGATTCCTGCCAGATGTCATCTGTCAACGTAAGATACCAATTATTTATTCGATGTTAAACTTTTAATGAGTATAAACATGAAATATAATTGTATAATGTTTATATTGTATAATGTATAATCTATAATTGTATAATGTTTATATAATAAAGTGCTTATTGAAAATGGCAAATGGCAAATAGCCGAAACATTTGAGCAATAGTTACGTCCTTTTATTTACAACAGACAGACAAACCCAGCAAATTGAAAAGTTTTTATTATATATATATATATATATATATATATATATATATATATATATATATATATATATATATATATGTATGTATATATATATATTGTTATGATTGTTTATTTTGACTTTAATCTTAGTTTATTGAGCCAATAAAAAATATAACTTATTTGTTACCAAAAGTAAAATAAACTCCTTATATTACCAGTGTTCGATGGATTCAAAGATTTTCTAGTTATTTCTCGGTCTTTTATCGGGATAAAGAAGAAAGATTAGAATAAAAAAATATTATATTACAAAAATTTACGCTTCTATATTTTATATAAACGAATAAAACAATTATCAAATTCTGTCGTTATCTTATCAAACAGCATACAAGAAAATAAATCAAATTTTTATAATAATAAGATTTTAAATCTACATACATTTATATTAAGTGAAAACCAATTTTACTTAAATTTTTCTTTGCTTGAAACTAGAAACAACAAAACTTTAAACTTTTGATTAGCGTAACAAAACCTCAGTTCCTAAATTTGAATGCTAATGACCATGATGTCAAAACCGATCCTTCACAGATATAAAATTCAATTGTACAGAACACTTATACCTTATTTTCTTATTGAGTTGTATGTTGGAACATACCCAGAACAGTCCAGTTTCCTCAACGATGTGATCTCTTCTCTTTGGCACCTCGGCTCCTTCCTAACGTCTATGCAAACCTCCTGCAGACTACACAAAAAAACACCTGATTCACTTCTCCAAACTCAGCTACTTATTTATGACACAAAGACCTCCTTTTGTCAACTTGATGCCGTAAAACTACTTTCCCATATACTTCACAAAATGCCCACGGTAGATACAAGGACCTCTTTTAATCTACTTGATATCTCCTTCTGCAAAACTATTCACTTCTTTCCACAATGCCGGTATCCAAACTCACGAAACCATACTCTATCTTGAGACAAAACGACTGTTTCTTTCGATGACCAAATTATCACTGACGTCTCCCGTTTTTATGATCGGCTCACAAATTCCCATTTAAAAACGACCGTCCAATCAAAAGCTCAAATTGTGTTTACCATGATTTTGGAAAAGCCTAATTTCGGTTTCAGAGAAAAACTAAATAGCTTACTTTAAAATTGGTTTTGTCAATACACAATTTATACATATTTCAAAAGATTAGAATATGGTCATTTAATACTCGATTATACAAACAATGAAAAGATTAACTTACAGGTAAAATGTCTTCTAATTATAAACAAAGGTTTTTTGATAATTTTGTTTGAAACGGAAAAAGGTCGTTTGCCAAACAAATTTCTATTCTTATCTACACTAAATCTTATCTTAAATTACTATATACAATTTATTTATATTGATATCTTAAAATTTTATTTCGATGGATTTTTTTTATTTATTTTTCTTTGGCTGGGAAAGAAGAAACATAACAATATATATAAGATTTGCAGTCGATAAGAACCCAAAATATTTATGATATTATTCTACAATGAAACATAATCCATGGGCTAAATTTTGCTGAGAATGTTAATTTTGACACTGATGCACAACTGATTAGTCTGAATATTATTGGTTATATTTAAGTTAGGTGTCGCTATATATTTGACTTTTGACACATTATTCATAATATATTATTGATAATATGAATTTATACGTTTTTACAAACAGTTATTTGTTCATATTATCTTTTTTTGTTGTAAAATAATATCTATTACATAACCAGTAACAATAAGCATTTTTGTTGAACGATTATAATTATATAAGCAAAAGTTTTAGTCCAATGACTGTTGACTCCTAGTTAGTTTATTAGTAATAACTAAAATTAAGTATAGACACCTATTTTCTAAATAAGTTAGTCAGTCAGTAAGTAAGTCAAGAGGAGTTTAATCTACTTAGTTTTGTGAAGTCCAATAAATTTACTGATAACTCGTAAGGGTGTTTTTTCAGTCGTTTTAAATATATGTATCATTGCGTTTTACGATCATTTGCTTCACTATTTTGATCTTCAACTCCCTGTTAATGTTGCATTTGGAATGAAGCACTGTGCATCAATGATGGCACGAGGAACATTAGGTTGACATCACGCAGGTATTGCTAACTGCTGCAATTCCCCACCGTTCAATTCCGTATGTCCAGATGAGCCGGATGGTTGCTTTATACACTAATATTTTGTTACATAATGATAGGGTAAAATAATGAGGTAAAATATTGATACTTTTGAAAATTTATTCATAATATATTATTTTTAATTATGAATTTATACTTTTTTACAAACAGTTATTTATTCGAAATATCTAATATTTATTTTTATTCTACTTACCTTCCCTGCAATTTACAATTTTTTAACATTTTAACATTGTTTTTAACATTTTTACCACTCCAACTTTTTTGTTAGTCAAAGAAATTGATTTTGATTACCGATATATTATTGGCTATTTAGAATTGTTTTGTTGCCGAATTTTACGCACTATTAACCTCCTACAATCAATCTCGTTTTATGTGATCGACATCTTTACGGTCTAAATGTGCATCGGGAGCACTTTCTCAATCGACGAAGTTGGGATTAGTAGTTTGAAAAGAAAATAAAACCTGATATACACTTATGTATTTTGTTTTGTATTGTTTTGTTTTTTCATTTTAAGAAGTAAATATAATATTATGAATTCTCTTAAAGTTTTTATGAAATTTTTTATTACATGTTTGCATGTGCCTTTGTATTTGCATCGTATTTTTACCTTTGTTAAAACTACCCACTATTTATTTAATTTATCGCTGTGTAAAGGTATCTTTTCCCATTTTTAAAAATATAAGTTATAAACATGGGATTCTAAAGATTTAATTGATGATTAACAACATGACCTTTCTAAAAGTAAGTCTACTTGCACTAAGTTAGTAATTTATTCCAATTTTACTGCTATGTCAGAAGAACATAAGAGTCAGATTTACTGTATTTACACTTCTTTTTCTTCATGTGCCATCTCCACTAAGAAGGTTGGCAACCATCATGGCAATTTGCACTTTCGATACCGCTTCTCTAAAGAGGTCAGCAGAAGTGTACTTAAACCAAGCTCTCACATTGTTTAACCATGAGATGCGTCTTCTTCCCCGACTTCTTTTACTCTCTATTCTTCCTTCCATTATTAATTGCAACAAGTTATAACGCTCGCCCCTCATGACATGTCCCAGATATTGCAGTTTTCTGACTTTAATTGTATTTAAAATCTCTTTATATTTTCCCATTCTTCTCAACACCTCGACATTCGTGACTCTATCCAAACAACTTATTCGTAATATCCTTATTTAGGCCCATAACTCGAAGGCTTCTAATCTGTCCGAAACATCTTTCTTTAATGTCCAGGCTTTTAACCGATAAAATAATACGAAGAACACGTAGCATCTCAGAAGTATTATCTTTAAAGAAATTGAAATGTCCCTGCTGCACTTTTTTACTTAGTAGTTTGTACAAGTATTTTTGTTGTAAGAATTTCTTGCCAGTCCTATTCTTGCCTTAATCTCTTCTGTGTACTCATTATTTTCGTTAATTATTGTACCCAGATATTTATATTTTTCAACTTTTTTAATTCGTTCTCCATGTTATGTTTTCTTGGCGCTGTTGGGCTTTTGTAATTACCATAAATTGTGTCTTTTTTGTGTTTAGGAACAGTCCGTTTTCTTCACTGACTTCTACCACTCTGTCAACCATTTGTTGTAAATCCTCAAGATATTTCGCTAATAAAATAGTGTCGTCGGCAAACCGTATATGATTGATTGGTTGGCCATTTACTTTTATTCCCATAGTTAGTTCTTCTAGTGCTTCCTAAATTATTTTCTCTGAATACAAATTGAACAAAGTAGGAGACAGGACACAGCCCTGCCTAATGCCCCTCTCAATCTGTATTTCATTTGAAAAAACGTTGTTCTCTTTTAACACAGCGATCTGATTATAACAGATAGCGCTAAATGATCCTAATGTCTCACATATCTAAGTTTTTCTTTTCAAGTAATTCGATAAAATGATTATGTCTGACCTTATCGAAGGCTTTTTTGTAATCCAAGAAACACATATATATACTGGCTGATTAACATGCATGCACCTTTGCACAAGTACATTCACAGCGAACAGGGCTTCCCTCGTTACAAATTACCGACAATCAATATTTATTTATTTGCACCATATGTAATAAATAGTTATTTTAAATTATAACAACTAAAATATATCTTTTAAATATATACTACCCAAAATGTTATGGGGTTAGTATGCACTTCCACTATTTAGAATAATTCTTCTTTTTTCAAAGAAAGAAGTCTGCAATAATAGTATACTTGAGCTATTAATACTGAGAAGTAGGAATTGTTGTGTTGTAGGTTTCCGACAATGAATCTGTCAAAATATGCCCAAGCTAAGTGAATGGAGTTTACTTCATCTAATAATCTAATCTAATTTATAACATATACTCGGTTCGCTATTCTCAGTCCGAACTATCTAGTGAATTTAGTAATTATTTTTTTGCGAAGTTAGTTACTTTTTGACAGACTAAAAGTGGCTGAAAATTACTATACAACCAATCACACGTACTCATAGCCAATATTAATAGTAAACAAACTAAATAGTAAATTAAATAGAACTTTGCAAATTACCGACACTCAATATTTATTTATCTGCACCATATAATAAATAGTTATGTTAAATTATAACAACTAAAATATATTTTTTAAATATATACTACCCAAAATTTGATGGGTTTAGTATACACTTCCACGAATTAGAATAATTCTTATTTTTTTAAAGAAAGAAGTCTGCAATTGTAGCATACTTGAGCTATTAATACCGAGAAGTAGGAATTGTTGTGTTGTAGGTTTCCGACAATGAGTCTGTCAAAATATGCCCGAGCTAAGCGAATGGAGTATAACATACACGACTAGGTTAGTAGTTGGGTGGAAGATGTCAGTATGTAAAATATGGAAATTGTCTATCTCAGCGAGTATCTGTGGCCTCAGTAGTTCCTTAGTAGTTCCTCAGGAGTTTCATACTGTGCCTCCCTTATATAATATATTTGTTAAAGATATATCATCAGTCATTAAAAGTAGTAAGTTTCTAGTATGTTAGCTGTCAACTTTATAATATTTCAAATAGTTAATAACCTAGTTGATGCCTCTTTGTTAAAAAAGATCTTAAATGCGTAGCTAGTTAGTGTGAGATTAATAGGCTAATCTTTGCTAGCTTTGGTAGATCAAGTGAATGTGTAAGTTATTGTTTTTATATAAACAATATAGCTTTTGTGGAACGTAACAATAGAGATTTGGGTATTAATTTTGATTATATTGTTATTGTTATTGTAATTAAATGTTGTTCCTAAGTTATTGTCTTGTGGCACCTCCTCATCGGCAATTTATTATCGGATATCGTCCTCAACCGTTCAAATAACCTTATTTTAAAGTAAAATTGTGGCTTACTCTCAATAAAAATACTAACTTTTAAATATCATATGATACTATGAATAGTTAACTATAGTAATCAAATGTTTTGATTTATTCTTAAAAATGATTTTCAGAACAAACTTTAAAAATGTTATCATCCAGTTTATTTCGATCAGTTTTTGAATATAGTTGTATTCACATTATCGAGAATAAGTTTTTAAGGGTATTTGCTTAAAAAATTGATTTTATTAGACAGCAGTACAGTTATGATAATAATATATACTTTTAATTGGTAGTCAATATATTTGTATTTCCTTTATAAGATTATAATGTATATATTTAGAATTCAGAATTATTAAGTTAAATAAGTTTTAATTTTATTGTTAGAGAAACTCAATATTCTGAGGTTAGTTTGAAATAAAGTTTAAATGAGAATTCAAAGTATGTGCCATACCTGTATGAACAAATTTAAAAAAAAATGCAATTTTATTATAGGTCTCAAAAAAATTACTCAGAGCACTAAGAAGTAGTAGAAACACATCCAGAATATATCACAAAAAAATTTAAACTTTCGTGGTGTTACACTGTATATGAAGTGACATTATCCTGGTGTAGATAACTTACTTTAAAGTAGCAAATTTGCCGTGTCTTATAATTAGAGACCGGAAAATATGCTCTAAAAAGGTCTGAAGTATGCATGCAATGTGCATTTTAAAACAAGCTAAGTATGATCAAATTATGCAAATATGTATTTATGGTCCATTCGTCAGATATTTGACCGCTAATAATCGTACAAATAAGCTGAGTTTTGCAGACAGTGTTAATTTTGGAAACCCAAACAATATGTAAAAAATGAAATCGTAGGCTTCCACGGCCAGAGTCAGAATTATAGTTTATTCGTCTTCCGGGTTTGGACCGTGTCATTTGTGAGTGACCCAAAAGTGGGTTCATCTCGACGTTTCGCTACAATTGTATGTAGCTTCTTCAGGAGAACAAAAAAAAAGAAAAAGAAAACAAAGGCAGGAGATGGGTAGTTAGCAACGGTAACTCAGTTACTCAACGCAACCAGAGGCGAATACTAACTACCAAGATGGGCATTTGGTCACAGTTAACTCAACTACTTAACGCAGCCAGAGGTGAAAACCAAATGCCAGGACAGGGATTCACGTCCAACAGCTCAGAACACTAACGCGGCGAGAGGCGGGGAGTGAATCCGACGATTACTCCGCTACCGCTCTATTTATAGTCGCGGTGACCTGTCGTGTCAAGACGTATCGGCACACTCCGTGGCGCGAACGTCAAGAAGCGCGCGCTGGCCAATCATGTGGCTGCATCGTGGTAGCGGGACCGGACGGCGGCTCTAGACTGAGATTCCAGATGGGAGACAAGTAGTATCCTTCCTCTCGATTGATATTATGTGGATTTTTTCGGATCTCTAGAGATTCGCGGATTTTCCTGGAATAAAAGAAGGGGCTCTTACAAATAATATGGGTTTTTTCGAACAATATGGAATGACCGGTTTCTTGGCAGTGTTCTGCAACTGCAGAATGGGAGAAAAGACCTGATCGAATGCATCTATGATGCTCTTGAATCCGAGTTTTGACGGAACGACCAGTTTCGCCAATATACACTTGTCCACATGAACAAGGAATAGAATAGACACCACAGGAAGATAGGGGCGGTAATGGGTCCTTAGGAGAGGGTAGATATTGTGAGATTTTCTTGGGTGGTCGAAAAGTAGTCCTGATACCTTCTTTGCGAAGAATTTTACCAATCCTATCAGTGACACTTCGAATATACGGAAGAAAAGCCACAGGAGTATTACCCGAAGATTCTGAATTTGTCGTCCTAGGGTGTAAAGGGGGATGTAGATGTCGGTGTGTAATATTTTGAATTGTGGACTTGGAGTAACCGTTGGCGACAAGGGTTTTTTGCAGATGTCCAAGTTCTTCTCTAAGGTTGTCAGGTTCAGAAATCGAAATGGCCCGATGGATGAGAGAGTTGATCACAGAATTCTTTTGAGCAGGATGGTGGTGTGATGAAGCATGTAGGTAACGATTCGTGTGAGTCTTTTTTCTATAAACAGAGTGACCCAATCGGCGATTGGGCTTGGAGGTGACTAACACATCGAGAAAGGGAAGGGACCGATTATTTTCTACTTCCATTGTGAATTTTATACTCGGATGTTGTGAGTTAAGATGATCTAGGAAGGGAGAAAGGGTATGTTGACCATGGGGCCAGATGATAAATCTATCATCAACGTAGCGGAACCAGACATTTGGTTTTAAAGGGTAAGATTCTAGGGCTAAAGACTCAAAGGCTTCCATGAAAATGTCAGCAATGACAGGGGAAAGGGGAGAACCCATTGGTGTTCCAGATATTTGTTTGTAGAAATTGCCTCTAAAAGAAAAATATGTTGAAAGGAGGCATTTTTTTGCAAGATCTGCCAAAACCAAAGACTTGTTATCATTGGTCAAGTGATCTCGCAGAACAACTAGAGAGTCATGTATGGGGATATTGGTAAATAGGGATGATACATCGAAACTGACGAGAATGTCTTGGGGATCGACCGTGAGGGAGTAGATTAAGGTGATGAAATGTGTGGAATTTCGGACATAAGAAGAGGTACGACCAGTATAGGTCTTAAACTGATTCGACAAGTACTTTGCGAGTTTGTAGGTAGGAGAGTTAATCGTAGTCACAATGGGACGAAGAGGTACGTTGTCTTTATGGATTTTGGGAAGACCGTAAATTCTGGGGCAGATGGAGTTTTTCGGAACTATGGACTTCTTAACATCATCAGAAAGATCGGATTGTTTGATGGCATGGGAAATTTCGCGTTCGACTCTAGGAGTGGGGTCTCGAGAAATTGTATTATAACAGGATGTATCCCTAAGTAAGTCGTTTACTTTCTCTATGTAGGAAGGAGTATCCAGGATGACTGTGGCATTACCTTTGTCTGCAGGAAGGATTATTATCTCAGAAAGAGAACGGAGATTTTTGAGAGCTATGAATTCCTCACGAGATATATTGGAAGTAGGGATTTTGGCTGTATCAAGACATTTAGCGACGTCAAGCGGATACGGTCGGCTGGAATTTTGGGAATTGTGCGGAGTGCCGCTTCCACATTTGAAACTATTTCTTCGGTAGAAATTCTGGAAGGAGTGATAGCAAAATTAAGACCTTTAGATAGAAGACTGCTTTCTGCACTTGTTAATTGGTGAGAAGAAAGATTAACGACGGTGTTAGTAAGAGGTGAATGAGAAGTAGAAGTGGTGGAATGTGATTTTTTCTTAGATACAAGGGATTGGAATTTCTTTTTGTGAGTTTCGTTGCTTAGAAGAAGGATTTTATCGGCTTGATGATAGGAAATGCGGTCTAAAAGTGACCAATCATCGACACTAAGAATACTGGAGAGTTCAAGATGCAGCTTAAAAAGTTTTTGGGATTGAAAATTAAGGGTTTTTCGAATATGTTGAATCCGTTCACGAAGTAGAGATAGGCTGGCTCGATGTAGAATTCGGGAAGAAGATGAAGAGGAAATGTGATGTTTTAGAACAAGAAAATTGGGAACCAAGTCATTATCACGACATCTAGAGAGGAAGGTGAGCGAAGAAAGTAGAGATGAAACTTTTTAAACAAAAGTGTTTATTATACGTTTTCTGTAAAATAAACCGTTCTCCCAGAAAGAACGCTTGAAGCGACCTACGATTTTTAATGTCGTTTACGCACGCGAAATTAACTTTTTTAAACACTTATGTATACAGAAACGTACCCGTGTACCGTCTGCAACTTTTTCCTAGATTTTTTTATTACTTCGGCTTGAGATATTTCAATAAAACTTGTATTTATCCTATAGCAAATAATTATTTTAAGTTAATAACTAAACGATACATAAAAGTCTATAAAAAAAAAGAGTTTTAGTCCAAAATATACCGTTAAAACTTAGTAAAGGTATCGGGGTAGCTGTATATATATTTTTTACATTGATCTATAAATAAAGCAATACGAAATAAACAAGAAAAAAGTAACATAAACATGGATTACTTTATATAGAAAAAGTTTTTTATACAGAATGCTCGCTACAGATAGGTCGTTTAAAAAATTTACAACACTTTTGTGTCTTTCTTTGCAAATAATTTCTTTAGCTCTACGCTCAAAACATCCGGCTACATTTTTTGTGCATCCAGAAGCAAGCGTCCTTTGATGGCTGTGTCGAAGGCGGTGTAGGAAAGGAAATCTAATGTCCTAGAAACGACTCTAGTCCAGATTTTGTAAGAAAATGGTTCAATAACTTGCATGTTTTTAACTTCATACATAGTTATTTTTCAGATTCGAAAACAAAGCTGCCCACTTTGCGTTGATTTGTGCATTGTGAAATAATTTTCAGAATAAATTATATAAGCTGCTAAGGCAGCTACATCGAGCATATTGAAAAGTATCGCTTGAAACCAACCAATGGTCTTTTTCTTGGATCTATAGTAGGTAACCACTTTGTCCATATTATCTACGTCTCCTTTAGTAGCATTGTAGTACTTTAGAACTTCCGATTTTTACTTAGGGTAGGTAATGGTAATATCGTTATGCATTGTTAAAATTACAGTAGCAATACGTTTTTTCTTTGAAACATCGGAGCAAATAGCTACTTCATTATCCTCGCTGTAACCAAACATGGAGGAGTGTTCCTCGTTATGTTTGTTTTTCTTCATATCCCTTGGAATATAGGACTTGTTTTGTTTCAGTATTTCTACTAAGAAATGCTTTCAGCTGAGCATTAAAGCAGCCAAAGATATTGTCATCAAAAAATTGTTCATGTTGACGTTTCTACCTGATGTTTAAAACTATATGCATAAATCCCTTACAATTTGTTCTCCCTGATTGTTTTCTGGACTATTCGGTCGTTAACTGGTATATATTTGTCCAGTAACTGGATATGAAGTTTGTGCATCACAAACCCACCAAATTTTTATACAGTACTTGGCAGTTTGGATGGTATATATTGGGTTAAACTTGTCCTTCTTTTAAAAGGGAAGAGCTGCTTTTCTACCCTAACACAATCAGTTAAAACATATTTCAATGACAGATTTGCATTGATGACAGCGTCAACCAGAGATCTATTCTAGCTGCCGCCTTGTCAAATTATACTTGCTTAGTTTTGCTTATCTCGTTATCAAAGCCAATGAACCGGTATACCTCTCTAAATCGGTTAATTCCCATTGTAGCGTGATATAATGGATGCAAATGCGTATTCTATAAAACTTTGAGGTGCTGTTATTTGCATGCTGTGCACCCACAGTTATAATGATACCAATGTATGCACATAGTTCTTGAGTACTCAAACGTCGAAATGTTTTACTAGGTTTATTTTGATTTCCTTTATTCTATTTTTGAAAGAAACGATTAGCTTTTCTGTTGGTTTCTTGCACAATAACATCTACCATTTCTTTGCAGAAAATTAATTTGAACATGTCAACTATTGACAAACATTTAATTGATGCTACAGGTTCGAGTTTTTGACGCATAATATTGTGCTGTTGAGTACGACTACCAACAACTGGCATTTTTTTCCACTTGGTTCCATCTTTAGCCGTCTAATAATAATTTTCGTCTAATTCTACTTCACCATCTATATCACCATCCAAATCTATATCATCCGAAAAAGCAGACAAATCGCCTGTTTTTGGGAAGGAATACGTTCGTCCTCGTTTTCACTGAAAAATTTCTCTCCACTATTACTTAATACTTCTTCATGCATGAATGCTAAATATTCCTTTTGTTTCTCGTATGTGAGTCTAAATACAAATGAACAAATCGATGTATACTACTTATTACAACAATTCATTATGAAACTTGCGTATTATATTGGGCTGCTGATCATATCCTCTTTGACCAAACTAATTATTCTAAAAGTTGATCACAATTTAATGATAGAAAATCAAAAATACATGATTTTTTGGACATATCTAATAATAACTATTAAAAATAATCTGAGTATAGTCTACCATTAGACAAGCAGTATTAATTCTTTTGAAGATATGGGCAATTTAATTTAGCTTAATAAGCGACTATCAATTTAGAAATTGATTAGATAATGTAATAACATACATAAATTACGTCTTTTGTACGCAATTTTAGGCATAATTTTACAAGACGATCCTATAAATAATATTTTTCCATTTAAAACTTACGTAGGTACTCGGGAACTTTAATAGTGCACAATAGGTATAAAGTCGGACCGTGCAGGTTAAATAAAATTTGTATCAAGTCGACGGAATACATTGGATATTTCTACCGTAAACATTTTGATCAGAGTTTCCTATCGACAAAAACCAAAATTTTTTGGCAAAGATATTTTAATGTAAACAGTGCAAAGTTTTTATGGAGTTTTTGCATTTTACCGCAAAAATTTAGTTATTTTTGCATTAAGTTTTTTCCAAAAACTCTAGAAATTGACAAAATTGAGTATTGAAAAAGCTAGAAGCTCTTTGAACAGTCTTAGAACGATTGTCTGCAACTTATCTCTTAAGAGTATCATTATACGCTTAAGAATTCTTAGATGTTACGTCTTGGTGCTTTTTATTACGTTGTAGAAAGCTTGATTAATGCAGAAGATGCCATAAAACCATTAAAGGTGCTGCTACCAACGTATATTAAGGGTGTTATATATACACCACTTAAACAAAATATTTATTCTTCAAAGGCTAATAAAAGACAAAGAAATTATTAACATCGCAAAAAACAATAAATTGGCTTACTTCGGTCTTATTATGCGTAATAGTAGATGCCGACTTATACAAGGCAAGATTGTGAGAAGAAAGTCCTGGACGTAGACATATATCCTGGCTGGCTAATCCTAGGAAATTGACTGATCTAACGTCAGATAATATATTTCGAACTGCTGTGAATAGAATAAGATAGGTCAATGTGGTCGCCTACATTGTGACATTTCAATTACTTTAATTTTAAAAGTTTTAACGAAATTGTACTTTTACGTAAACCTCTTGTGCAGAGATAATTTTTATAACTCGGAATACGTCATATTATGTGTGTAGTTAAAAGTTTTCCTCTTTTGGGATAAACTATGTTTGGGTTCGAATAGTCATAAACTCTCATGAACGGACACGGTTTTTTCTTAAACTACTTCATTTAAGTGTTTAACTTACATAATCACTTTTAAAATTTTATTATTTTTAGCCTATTACTAAGTTAAAGTATTAACATTTTCTTATGGAAACTAAACTACGCCTTTTTTCAATCTGTTTGGCCAGTAGTTATAAAAAAGCCACAACCCAATTTCAATCCCAGTTGTCAGTCAGTTTTAATTCTCCGAGCGAAATGTATTCTGACGTTAATATAATTAAATTGTGATCAAGAACTCACATAATATATGGTAAGTTGATCATGCTCTGCTTATTTAATTAATTGCAATGTTAAGAGAATTTCTTTTGTATATTAAAGAGTCCCACCAACAATCCACTTTTAATTCCGCCACACACTTCCAGACCATTTCTACCGTCTAATTTCTACTGATGGTGTTGATGACACTTTAATTCGCCGGATTTTGGTTTACTCTGAACGGGAAAATGTACCTGCTACTTTTGTTTCGATATCTGTTTTTCTGTAGACTGATGGCCCTGTCGACGAATGTCGTCAAACTGTAATGTGAGTGTTTGTCTAGCTTATTGACTATTTTTTACGGTATTCTATTAGAATATCAATTTTACGCTCAGTATCGTTATTGAGAGATTATAATTTTTTATGAAATAAGTAGAGAATTTAGGGAAATTCCTTTAGTAAATTCCTTTAAATACAGTCTCAGATTTTTTATTTATTATTTTTTATGTCAGGAAACTTCAACTATCAACTAAATTAATTTACGTTTTACATTTTTTATTTTTCCTTTATTTAAAGGGGGCAACTTGTTATAATTATTGGATTATTGACCACAATAATTCTCGTTAGATAATTGTTTTGTTAAGTACTTAATAAATACATATTCGTGATGGCAATATGTGTTATTATCTATTTTTTGAAGTAGATATGTATTTGTTTAATGTCTTCAAAGACTTAATCAATACATTTTTTAAAGTATACTATTTTCTTTGCATTATTGTATTGACAATATAATAATGTCGATTTAGATTTTCTTTGATAATTCGTTGACATGTTTTCTCACGTATTTCTTTGATATCCTTAAGAGAAATGTTAATCTAATGATTAGTTTATTTAATCTGGAGATTCTTCATAAGTTTCAGGGTAAAACTCAATGGCGCCCATTTTATTTTGGAGTTTAGCTGTATTCAGTGTTTCTTGTTTTTATTTTATCAGACTGTTATCTAATGATTATCTAACAATTATTAATCTGATTTTATTTGTTATTTCTTATTATATATATTGTTTTGTATAAAACTTAAGAGGTCGCTGGTTAATTGATATTAGATAAATAATAATGAAGAAAAAATACAATATTTTGTTTGTAAATAAATTAGCGAAAAATAGCAAATAAAACTGTAAATAAATTAAGAAATTAACTGGTCTTACTCATTATTGTTGTCTGTATAAAGAATATAGACTTACCCCTTGAAATATTGATGTCGTATTCTTAGCCAGGGAAATCATTGGTACCGCGTCGGGACGCCGAGGCTCGTTGGCACGAAACCTAAAAAACTTGGTGTGTTTCGTTTGCTGTCTTGGGATGAAGTCTTTTAAGACTTAAGACGGTCAAAAAGAACCTTCTAACCGTTGCGTGTGGTCTGTATACCAAGAGGGTACACCAATAAATCACTCTATTGTCTTGCGATTTTGAGTGGCGATAATTTCAGTTAATTATCCTGGTAATACGAAACCTTACACTTGTTTCTATATTTTTGACCCAAAATACAAAAGAGAAGCCAAATTCTCTGTACTTAAAACATAATAAATGAGATCCAGTTTAACAATTTTACGAAATAACAGGAAGCAATATATTTTAACAGAGTCGTTAGAATACAGGATTGAATTAGATCACATTATAGTACACTAAAAAAAAATATTAAATATAAAAATATGAAAAGAAATAGTACATACTTTCCCAAACATATATCCCATATAAATATCATCTTTATCCTTAACTACCCCAATGAAGCTCCCAAACTGGTCTTCGTTAAGTTTTGGTGAACAATCAACTTTTATCACCTTCTTTTGTTATCTTTTTTGTTACATCACCACATAGATAGTTTTATATAAATCTATTTCCAGAAAGTTATTAAATAAATTAACGTTGGGTGATTTTTGTGATTATTTTTTATTCTTACGAGACCAATAAAATTTATGACTTTCATTGACCGGCCACTATAAAATTTTGATTATTGGGGCACAATGTTTAAAATAAATAACATGAAATTTTAAGTTCCGACAACAAATATGACTCATTTAAAATAAGCCTAAAAACTGAATTGTTGAATTTAAACTTTGACATTATAAACAAGCTAAAAAGTTTTAAACTTTTTTTTTTGATTTTACAGAATTGTACAAAATTAAAATTTCATGTAAAAGGCTTTGAAGATTAGGCAATAATAATGAAAATTCCACAGCGACCGGTCAATGTAAGTAATGAATTCGATTGCTCTTATGAAAAACTTGAAAAATACAAAAAATGCATACGAAAGCTGCACTCTTCACCTTTAAAATGCATTTTGATTTTTGTCGATAGGGTACTGTGATCACAAGATTTTTAATGTTTGCCGTCGAGTTGATTTAAAATCAACGGTTGCTTCAAGCGTTGTTTCTCGAAGAACGGTCCATTTACAGCAAAAGTGTAACAAACATTTTTGTTTAAAATTATTTCAGCTTAATTGTTTATTTGAAACATTTTTTCTGGAGCATACAGATTTTTAGTAAATCGATGTTTTTTGTTTCCACTCTTCTTCCATGTTAGGTGGAAGCCCAGCGATAAAAGTGAAAAAATTTTTGTATCTTTTTTGGTTCGCAAAATTATATTTTTAGCATAACTTAAGTTGTTTGTCTCGTTTTTAGAAATCAAATAACTGACGACTGCATATTTGTTCCTATTTAAAAGTGTTCTGTTAATACCCAATAAAATTTATATACCAATATGTAGTTTTTTTGTATACTAATTTTCTACAGTACATGAGAACCGTAATTATCAAATATTTATTCTCCAAGTTTTTTTTGTATAAATCTCTTGGCTTTACTAATAGAATTATAAAAAATTTCACACATTTATGAACCCTACATATAGCTCCAAGCATATACATTGCATTTATTTTTACAAAATTTCCCCAAAACAACAATATAAAAGCTATGAATACGACAAGATAAGTGTTGTTAATACAAAAAAGAAATCAGCTAAAAAATATAAACTGCTGAGAGTTTTCTCCAAAAATATGTTTACACAAGTTACATACCGTGGAACATTTCAAAAGAAGGGAGAAAAGAAGCCAATATATTTATGCAAAACGCTTACATTCTGAAACAGTAACTTGGCGATAATATCTTCAAAATAAACAGTAAAACGTTTAGGAAAACATTAAGATTTCATTTTTATTGTTTAGAAACATATTTTTTCTGAATTTATAATGAAGAAAAATATTGTTTCTACAATTTTTCTGTAATTATGTTTATTTAAAATGTAACAATATGATCTTTTTTAATTAAATACAGATTATTTTTATATAATGCAGCGAATCCTAATAAAAAAATTATACAATTATCATTGTTTGCTAAGGTATGTACAGCCAAAAAACGTGCATAACATTTTTATTAAAAAGACTTTTGGTTTTTACAAACACCGAAACAATTTTCAAAACTGTAATTTTACCTGTATTAATAACTACAGAGTATTGATTAAAATCTTTTTAATAATTCGATTTTGGAATTTGACGCTAAGCTCTATCAGCACCAGACAGGCTTGATGATTATCTTGTATACATATTAGGAGTCAACTTTCTACCAATAAAGGTTGACAGTATATTTTGCTTAGTATAAGTTCGGCCTGACGTCTTTTGACATGTTTTTTTAAGATATTTGGCATTTTCTTGTTAGGGTATTTGTTGCTTATTAACAGTTACTGGTGAACTGTCGTCTATGCAATGTATGAACATTGGATGTGTGGATTTACTTGCGTTTATCTTGATGCTCAGGAGTTGTTGCAAAGCCATGTTGGAACTAATATGAAAATTTTAAATGGTGGTATTATTATGCGTGTGTAGCTATGGTATTATCGTATGTCAATGGCATTTCGTTGTATGTATGATGTACTGCCTGGACTAGGAGGATTAAAATCTTCTTGGTGATAAACCACAAAGAAGTGTTGACTTTATAATTGTTATTGTATGATTTTAAACGGGTTAACAGAATTAATTTTTTTAATTTTATGGAAGAGGTTAGTATATCAGACTTTTTTAAATGCTTAAAACATGCTCACGAATACCAATCTGTCTTTAAGATCTTAACTTATTTCGCAGTTTGATAATTTTTTTCTGTAACTTTGTTTTGCTTGCTGAAGATAAACTTATATTTTGTTATTATTTAGTAATTTTCCAATATAGTTTCACCTTTTTAAGAACGTTAGTGTTCCAAGATGATGTATTTAGCAGAATGAAGAAAAGATTAGTTGTTCCACATGAGGTGACGGTATACAAAGGTTTAGGCATTTAAATAGTTTTATTAAGGTAGATTCTGACCTATTTTACTATAACCTTCTTAGATCTATTCTGGTCTTCTAGTCCTAGATAACATTTTCTAGCCTTAGCCTTTTAAAAGGTCTACTATACTGGCTTCCATACCTTCAAATGTTTTGAGCCATTAGTGTACCAGGTAGCTTCTGGTTGTATCGATACACTTCCCTTCTAGCCTTCGCTGTCTTGTATATTAATAATGAATTTATTGTCAAAGCTATATCTCGTAGCTGTTGCATCGATGAGTTGCCCCATTAGAATATCTGCTTTTAGCTACTCAATTTGCTTTGTATTGTCAGCCCTATACGCCTGTCTTATGTGTTACTGACTATGTAATATTGTCTTCATGAGATCTGGCTTCGCCCTGTATAAAAATAGGAAGTGGTGGTGGATTCAGCTTAACTTTCAACGTCGCTATAGGAGTTTAATGACCACTGTAATATACAGTTATCCCGGCCAATGTGAATGACTTAGTAGCCTTATTGTTTTCATTTTCTGCGTATTTCTCCACCATGCTACAAAACCATAGGTTATTATTGGTCTAATAAACCTTGTGTATATAACCAAAGGGTTAAGCCCCCAATTCTTATCGAATATTCATAATATCTGCCTAACGGCATAGTAGCCTTCTTTCTGGTTTTTAACAAGTAAGTATTTTATAAAAGCCTCTGATTGAAGTATACCCCTAGGTATTTTGTTTATTTGACAAATCAAATGTATGTTTCTCTCATCACCGATAGTTTTAGGCCTTGTGATGCTGTCTTTTTTGTAAATTTGGTGATTTGTATTTTTTGAGCAGTTACCATCAGTATCTCTGATTTACACCAGTTATTTACTACATTTAGGGTTGCTAGATATGTTTCCAAAACTCTACTCTGGTGGTTATCGAAAGATTCAATCTTTTATTGATTTCTACTTAATTTTGGTTTTTATTGTAAATTGCAAGATTTCTTAAATCAAGTCCCTTAATTTTCTAGAATTATAGTTTTTTAATTATTAAGCGCCGTATTCTTGTGACTGCTAAAAATTATTTTTACTTGAGTTTCTAACAAGTTTAGTTTATTGTACATAAATGTATTAGTCACAATTTTTATTTTACTGATTAATTTCTAAAGTCTTATTTAATATATGCACTTTTAACTTGCTACCTTTTACTATCGGTATTATTTTTAACCAATTAAGATAAATATTTAGCATTGCATTAATAAATTACCTTATTACCAGTTGGTAAGAATAAAAAAATATGTCTTTAGTACATAATGGGAAACGTAAAATGTTTCAAAAACATTCTTCTTCAGAAAATTCAGTTTCACTTTTGTCCTTTCCAGTATAAATGTTAACATTACAGATGTAAAAACTATAAGACTTAGTCATGCACTGATTCTTTATGTCATATTACCTAGTTGCTTTGGGATGTACATCCAAAATTCACATTTATATCTAAAAGCGACAAGAATTTCATCCACTGTTACACTATCCTTAGGCAGTACTTTTTTCTAGAGTTTTGAAGAAAACTTATTGTATATTTCACAGGTCGAGACAGCACGATGTTTTTCTGTTTCTTCTCGCAAGTTGTGAAATCATCAAACCTAAGAGCACTTACTAATATTTCAAACCGCTTAACGGGCGTGGTTGCTCTCAAAAACAGGTCTTCTAGTTATGCCGTTTGCAAATATTAAATTTATATTTTCATGACAAGATTTGAAAACTAAAATCATCATAAGCAAACCGATAAGTGCATGTATCCCCATCACAATATTAGTATCTATATAATTGAATTAACTGCATTCAAGTTTTAGTTTCCTTCTAACTGAAATTAATTTAGCATAATCACTTGTTCGTCAAATAAGTATTCCATTTTTATTTTGTTAAGATTCACTATTTGGGTAGCTTTTTTGGTAAGTCCAGGAAATTGTATATTAGTCTTATTTTTTAAATTTAAATTATTCTTTCATTTTTGACAATAACTTAGTCGTTCGCCATTTTTTTCTCATGGTGGTTGCGCTTTCACCAATAGTTACACAGATGCTAAAAGGTCATAACACTACTAACTGTTATATTCCTCACTTGATTCGACTTCTTCTTGAGATATTTGCTATGTTCATCACGTTATACATACGTAGTCCGCATCTATATTCTAATCGCTGACTTCCTCATTTTCATTAGGTTCATCGTCCTTCTCCAAAAATATCACTCCATAATTGAATGGTGAGCCGCAACAATGTTGTAAGCGACAGATTGGGTCAAAGTGAGGTTTTAATGCAATATTGTTGTATATTCAAAGACAAATGCGAGCATCTTTCAATCTGGCTAAAAACATTTTGCCTTCCCTGAGTTTTTCGTACCGCAATGTTAGTATCGTTGCAAAAACGTTGTATGTACGTCACTGTCAAACTACTATCACTGTAAAAATGGAGGTTAACGTGTCGCTATCTAACCTTTTGCACATAAATAGAGGGAAAAAACTCAAAATCAATTTGTATCATATACAGATACATATGCAGATGAAGCATATGTATCTGCTAGAAACGAGAATGTACCAACAATACCACGTTCATATGAGGTGAGTGCAACAATGTTGTATATTTTGTTAGGAAACGCATTTTTTTTGTAGCCTTATTATTGTCGTTGTTATGATGTGTGATCGTCCGTAATTAGTGTATGATTTAAAATTTGGCATCTTTCGATAATTTCGATAACTTCAAATAAGTAATTTTATATTTTAGGAGCGATTATGTAAGTGCAAATCTGTTTGCGAGGCTGCTAAAATTCAAAGTTTTTTTTTTGTAGATCTCTTCAAAACAGATCATAAGCTGGATTATTATGCACAAACTGCGCACCTGGATAGTTGTATGGAAATTCATAAGCCACAACGTAGACGGACTCCAGAAGACATCTCCAGATGACAATATACAGTACGATACCTCATCTAGATTGGACTAAAGAAATTACCAGTGTGCCAAAAAACTATATGTCAAGCATTTGGAATAATACCTCGAAGAATCCAACATATTCAGCAGAAGATAAAAACAGAGATGCGGCTACGTGATTTACGTGGAAAACACAATAATGTTCCTAATAAAATCAACGAAACCGACAAAGAACGTATAAAAGAACACATAAAGTCGTTTCCATATCTAGAAAACCATTATAGTCGCGCTGTATCTACGAAGAACTGCCTTCCTGCTGAATTAAACTTGAAAAAAATGTACAAACTGGTTCGTGAGAAGTATCCGCAATGTAATGATTTTCGGCGCATTTATACTGACATATTTCAATCATACTTTAATTTGTTCTTTGGTCTCCCTCGCTCAGATATGTGTAAGTTTTGTGATAAAATGTATATCAAGCTTGTGGTTACTCCAGACGGTCCAGAAAAATATGTTATTCTTGTTGACAGTGAACTCCACCATGCACGTGCTGAGGCTGGATACAAAGCATTGAAGTTAGATAGATCTCTTCACTGATCTTCAGCAAGTGTTGTACTATCCAACATGGACTCATTCTTTAGTGTTCTACCAACGTTAGTATGCTATTTACAACTATGATATTTACGATGCAGGTTCAAACGATGCCAATATGATGTTGGGGCATTATTCTATTAGTAATCGTGGTTCTACAGATATCGCTTCAGCTTTTCTGTGTTACATAAAACTTAACTTTCGTCCATTGAACTCAGGATAAATAAAAAAACTCATAGTCTGGTCTGACCGATGCGTCGTCCAGAATAATAACTGGAGAATGCTGTCCATGGTTCACTCAAGTAGAACAACAATTCTTAACTAGCGGTCACAGCTTCGACCGTGACTTCTTGCTCATAGAGAGAATGAAAAAAAGAGCATTGGTGAATGTACTCTTCAACTGGGTGGCAGTGATAGGCAACTCACGTCTTAGCAAGCCCTTCAATGTGTACTACAAAGAGCAAAAATACTTCAAAAAACAACTCTGAGTGTTTATTGTAAACAATTACTAAAATTAAAGATACCAATACCAAGGAAGAGAAGCACACATATAAAATAAAAAAGATAGTCGAAGACTTCTTTAAAACCTTCTACAATTTCGCAAAGCCAACCGAATTAATCAACAAAGAGAATGTCAAAAGAAAAATAAAAACAAGGGATCACAGATCACACAATACTGCTAATACAAAACGATTCGAAATAGAAAGAGCTTTAAAACGGCTAGAAAATAGTAAAGCTCCAGGACACGATGGTATAATTGCCGACCTTTTAAAAATAAGCAAGACAGGAACAATCCCTATACTAACAGAGTTATTTAATAGCCCTAAAAACTGTAACGGGAGTCTAGTAATACTCTTACTCAAAACAAGTAACAAATATAGCCTAAAGAATTATAGACCTATACCGCTGCTCTGTCAAATATGCAGACTGTTTATAAGAGGTATTAATTAGCATTATTGACTTACAAAATGCATAATTGCCAACCGGTTAAACAAGCTGGTTTACGCAAAGAATACATTACATCCGACCTTTTGATCAAAAGAAAAGACTGATAGAGAAAGCAAATGAATACTAACTACCTGTATTTCTTGCCTTCGTAGACTATTAAAAGGCATTTGATAGTATCGAGATGTGATTCATAAAATATGAACCAATAATAATTGTAGAATATATTCGAGATGAAATAAGAGCTAAAACACTCAAAGAAATGGAAGAATTAAGGACAGAAGTAATACTTAGAATTCGCAATGAGATCTGGAATACCGGAAAGTGGCCAAATAACTGCGGTAAACTATCGTTTATTTTCATATATAAAAAAGGTTTACCGACAGATTGCAGTAATTACCGTACAGTAGCATTGATATCACACGCCCGCAAAGTACTTCTAACCATCATCAATGAAAGATTAAAATCAATGCTGTTACCACAAATTCCCCAAGAACAATGCGGATTTGTCACAGGTAGGGAAACAAGAGAACAAATTCTTAATATTCATCAAATTATCGAAAAATCTCAAGAGTTTAACATAGAAACATATTTATGCATTGACTATTCCAAGGCCTTCGATGTCGTAACATGAAATAAAATGTGGCATATACTTAGATATGGGTACGCCAGAACATCTAATCTATTTATTACAAAAACTATATGTAAATAATACTGCTAATGTAAGAGTTAATAATGTGCTTTCGAAAAACTTCAAATTAAAATATGGAGTTTGACAGGGATGCATAATATCCCCTATTTCTAAATACGTCAGTCTAAAAACGAATATGATAAAAACAAAATATGGCAAATGAATAAAACAAACACAGACGACCCCAGACGTATGACCAGTCTATAAATGGCAGTTGGATGGAACAATTCCAGAAATATTTCTACCTATGCCAGATTCTGGAACTTGACAAAGAGAACCAAAGTGCGGAAATTACTAGAAGAGTAAGACTGCCATGGGCAGGGTTTGGAAAACTTAACTGGATACATAAGAACCACAGAATAACTAAATACTTAAGGAACAAAGTGTTTAATTAGTGCAATCCTCCTATCATGATATATGGATGTCAAACCTGGGACCTAACCAAGGCAAATATAAATAAACTAGCCTCAATAGAGAGGGCAATAAAAGAGCAATGTAGACAAAAAACCAACATTGGAACGCCCCAATACAACATTGGAGACCTTAAAAAGGTAGGCGACCAAGAGAAAAACTACAGATGAGATGGGTAGATAACATATAAAGCAAATCCTAAACAAATTAGAAATATGTTGCTTAGAATAAAAATTGGTCCAATGAGTTGGGAGAGGTCTGTGTTTAATAATGGACAATAAAAGGCTAAGAAGATATTCCGTTCAATACGAGAAGGTCGTTTTTAAGTTTGCGGACGTGGATTTCATTCCTGCGATAATTTTGAATTCTCAACTATTACAAACCATAAATATATAAATATAAAATATATTTTTATATTTTACAAATATAAAACCATAAATATATTAATAAGAACGAAAATCAGAGAAGCGCAAGAAAAAGATGCAAGGAAAAGATGCGAAGAAATTGAGACTCTGCAGTCAAAGTACGATAGTCACAGTGTACATAGGAAAGTTAAAGAATTCACAGGGCAACTAAGACGAAGGTTGAAAGGAAATATAACTGATTCTGACGGAAACATCATCTTGGACAAACAGAGTAAAATAAGAACGTGGAAAGAATATCTAGCAAAACTATTTGAAGACCAAAGAGATAACACCTTTGAGCTGAAAAAAGAGGTACATGATGGACCAAGAATATTACAGCAGGAAGTATATTCCGCAACACAGTTAAAGGATGGCAAAGCGGCAGACTTTGATAGATAATATACAAGCAGAACTACTTAAACTAATTTGCAACATTACAACAAATCAATAGCAATAATCGCAAAGATATTCAACAACATATACAACTTTGGAGAAATTTCAACGAAATACATGCGAAGATTGTTGTACTCTAAGCCTCATCAGTCATCTCCTAAAATTGTTCCTAAAAATAGTTCATAAGAGAATCTATAAGCTCTGTGAAAGTCAAATTTCCCCCAACCAGTTCGGGTTCACAAATTCTGTTGGCCTTAGAGAGGCTTTGTTCTCAGTACAAGTGTTATTCCAGAGATTCAGAGACGTCAACTGAAACGTATACGCATGTCTTGTTGATTACGATAAAGCGTTTGATCGAGTACAGCACGCCAAGATGATACAACTACTAAAAGAAGCCGGAATTAACAACCAAGATCTGAAAATAATCAGAAATCTTTACTGGAACCAGACAACAAATCTCAGAGTTGAAGGTGAAGATACTGACTATGTGAAAATCATGCGTGGAGTGAGGCAAGGCTGTACGTTGCCTCCTTTAATCTTAAATCTGTACTCTAAAAGCATATTTATTGAAGCTATGCATGAAACTAAAGAACATATTCTACTAAATGGTTACCGGCTAAACAACATCAGATATGCAGATGACACCATAGTATTTGCGGACAACTTAGAAGACCTACAAGTTCTTATGAACAAAATAACGTATTACAGTCAACAATATGTACTCAATATAACCGTTAAGAAGACAAAGCTTGTGATAATTAGCAAGAACAGGATTCAGAAGGTCAACTCTACGTCAACCAATCCCCTGTAGAAAGAGTGACGCACTACAACTACCTCGGCACCATAATAAATGCAGAATGGACCAACAACCAGGAGATTAGAGCACGCATCGGGAAAGCTATATTTACCTACAATCGGATGGGGACCTTCTTTACGAGTCACAACCTTTCTCTTGACACAAAAGTAAGAATGCTGCGATGCTACGTATTCTCTGTCCTTTTTTATGGTGTTGAATCTTGGACCTTGAACGAAGATATGTGCAGAAAACTGGAAGCATTTAAGATGTGGTGATATCGGAGAATACTTAAGATCCCGTCGACTGACCAAGTCACAAATGAGGAGGTCCTCAGAAGAATGAATAAGAACCGAGAGGTACTGACTATAATCAAATCTCAAAAGTTACAATTCTTCGGACATATTATGCGAAATGAATCCAGATATGCTCTCCTTCAAGCCATACTGCAAGAAAAAATATTTGAAAAACGAGGTCTAGAAAGAAGAAGAACATCTTGGTTAAAGAACCTCAGAATCTGGTTCAATACAACATCTGTGCAGCTTTTCCGCACTGCTGCAGATAAGATAAAGATTGCCATGATGATCGCCAATATTCGTAACGGATAGGTACATCAAGAAGAAGAAACTATTACAACTACTAGCTCAATTACATCCAGGCAATACTATAAATTGGTTAAAACTTTTAAAATTAAAATAGGTCCTAGAAATACTGAATATTTTCTATAAATGTCATTTTTAAAATAATATGTTAAAAATATGTGAACACTCAAAAATATACATTTTCATATTGAATAATAATAATTTACTACAATAAATGTTTAAAGTAATTAAAACATATATATGTGCGCCCATTATTCATTACCAACTAACCCGGTAAACTTCTTAATGCCTTAGAATTAACAAATGCGTTGTTAAATTATTTTTATTGGGATTAAATTATTTATTAAGTTTATTAAAACTTTAAATTTTGTCTGGCAACAAACTATCTATCTGCTGAATGGGTTGCACTTATTAAAGGATATGGTAATAATGTAAAACAAGCAAGTTGACGAGTAACCTAAATGTTTTTTTACAACAAATTACAAAAAAACACACTATAGTGACGTATGTCACTATAGTATGTAGTAGCTTTCGTACCAAGAAAAATATTCCTATAACCTATTTTAATTTTAATAATATAATATTTTAATAACTGATCATATGCGACTAATAGAACTAGAATAAATGAACCAAATAATACATGTACATACATACTTACAGTCCATCTAATTTACTTACCGTTGCAGGTCATTATCATTGACAGAGATCGAAGTTGACATAGTTGCCAAAGTATAAAAAAATCCTAAATCCATTTTAAATTAAATAGGTCACATAATTATTGCAAAAGTTGATTATACAACAAAACAAATTAATATTTAATCTAAGTCAATAGAAACACAACAAGAGTTAAAAAATAATCTTGTTAAAAACAGTTTGAGCCGCTTGTTTGCGTCGTATAAAGATGTAAAAGGGAATACTTAAACAAAACCAACACTTTTTTCATTACTTAGTAACATTAGTCAACACCGCAAACTGTCAAATAAGTGCTACCAACTTATGCCAAAATATCACCTTCGTTCGATTACAGTTACAGTGTGTTCCGAACAAAAATGTTCTTCATAAAAACGCTTTATAATGCATTTATACAAATTAAATGAAACATATTATTGTGTATTTCTTTAGGTTAACATGAATAGAAATCTTTAAATATTATTTCTACGCGTATATAATAAAATATGTCTAGCGGCTATAATGCCCATAATGTACTCGGCAAAGTGAATCTAAAAAAGAACACACCTACCGCCTAAATATTTCGTGTTGGTATCATGTGACCTCACGGGCTATGACGCGGATGGCATGCAACGGTAAGTAAATTAGATGAAGTATCTATGTATATGGTTTAAGCTCTTATTATGGTAATAATATAATAGTATAACTATTAATTATTTTATAAAAAAAAACAAATTACGTTACCTATCTGTTTATGCATACACTAATAAGTATGAAATACTATTTACACATTATCTTAATAAAATACGTATAACAGGATTGCTTACTTTTTATTAAAAAATATTAGGTAATCGTTGCCTGACTTTTTCTTTTGTTACATAAAAGATTAGTTACTTGCTCTAAATTGTAATAATTAGAAAATTTGATATTGGATTGGCCTTCCAGAAAACTTCTTATCATTTCCACAAAATTTCCACGAAATCGGAAAAATCTTCGTCATTTGTTTCATCTGTGGCTTTGATATTAAGTTGTGCGTATTTATTGTTTCGCTGATAATCTTTAATATTCATTTAAAACAGATTATCGTCAAATAAAACAAATTTTAAAAAAATCTTCGTACGTCATTTTGTCTAGTTTTGGGTTTTCCTCATTTTCTACGGGTGATATAGTTTCTGCCTCTTTAAAAAACTTGAACTTTATAAAACAGTTTTTATATTTTTATGCAAGCTTCCGAAATAGGATAGCAATAAAGAAATTTTTTTTGATATGTCATTGGTGGTAGCTTATGACTCGTTTTCATAAAAATTCATATTTGCTTTAATTTTTTGTACAATGTTTTTTCTATAATTTCTCTTAAAAGCAGAAATTATTACTTGATCCATCGGTTGAATAAGTGAAGTTGTATTGGCGGACAAGAACTGGATTGTTACATTATTCAGCATCACGTGAGGTTTATGAGCAGAGCAGTTATCAACAAATAACAAGTGGCAATTTCACTTACTTATATAATCGTCAATATGTCCTTTAAAACTTTTCCCTCTTTGTCCCCTGAGAAACAAAAGGTGCCGCCTAGAGTATCTCGGTAATAAAGTTCAGTTTCGTTCATTTAATTGTACATGCACGGTGGTTTATAATTTTTTGTTAATAAAGGTAACACATCGGTTATCCATGTATTTGCGGTAGATATATCGGCATCTTTTGCTTCGCTAACAATTTTTTTGAAGAAAACTTGTGACAAATTTTTTCATCTACAGAACCATTTATTCGTCGCTTTGAAGTCCGCATTACCCAAATTTTCGGCTATTTCTTTAGTTTTTTTTTTTTTAAACTGGATCGCTGATATGAATATTTCGGGCCCTTTTCTCAGTTAACCACTCAGCTAATGTTTGTTCGACGTCTGAACCTTTCCCGCTGCATTTTTGTTTTTGGGTAAATTTTAAATTAGCTCACCAATCATTAATTAAACTGTCTTGATTTTTTTAAAGTTTTCCCACCTGAGCTTTGTTGATTCCAAACTTTTTAGCAATTTTGATTTGACTGCACTTGGATTGTTTCGCATATTTAATTACATTAACTTTTTTGTTAAAGTAAGATTCCTGCTCTTCGAATTTAACAATACCGTGAGTCACTTGCAAACAAGTAGGCCTCTGGCTGAATTCTAAATTAACTATTTCCAAAAATGTTCTATGTAACAGGCAACGAAGTGGGTGTGCAATAGAAATTTTTAGAGAAATGAAAAAGTTTATATGACCTGTGGATGTTTCGGGTAAGTTTTAAATTGGTATTTATAATAAAGTAATAAAGTATTTATTACCTGACAGACCCTAAAAGAACAGAATCAATTCTTTAAATTTTTAAGAAGTACATAAAAAGTTATTGATCTTAAATTGTTATGTCTTAAGCCGGGATATTCATATAACCGGTATTCTAATAAGGGGGTTCGACTAGATATATATATATATATATATATATATATATATATATATATATATATATATATATATATATATATATATATATATATATATATATATATATATATACATATTTGCTTATATATACCATTTCCATACCTTATCATTTTCCATTTGATTTAAACGTTTCAACGTTTGGCATTCCTTTCCCCAGGTAGCTGTTGCTTCCTCCGGGGGTATTGTTAGTTGTTGCCCTGGAAACCATCAGGGTCTTCTAATTATAACACCACAAATTGGTCGTATTGCTCCTGTAGTGACCCTTTCCCAAGTTAACATGCTCCTTTTCTAACTTGGCTTCACCGTACTGAAGACGACCAATAGTCAGAAATATGTATATACGGTTGCCTTCCATCGATATACATTTTTTGGTTTTCTGTTTTGCGAGACATGCCATTACATTTTTTCCATTAATATATATTTATATATATATATATATATATATATATATATATATATATATATATATATATATAGGTACGTGTTTTGTGTTAAATTACATAATAAGCCACCATATATCATCATATTTATAAAATGTGTATTTCCAACAATATCTAAAACTACATTATTTATAATTATGGCACAAGTTCAGTTTAATCGTTAAATTTACTGAGAAATAACAAAAACTGCAGTTGTATTTTGCAGGTTTTACCTTTTTGTAAAAGCTATGCATGGTCTATAAATCCAATATACCTGAATTACGATATACTAATAACACAAGTCGATATTTATTAATGCTTTTTAGTAGCGTAACAGTAATTTTCTTATAACTTCTTTACCTCTATTACATTGTTCAAGAATGAAATAAAGTGAAAATATTCTTGCTAATTATATAACCTTAGAGAAGTAAATAATGAAATATTTATAATGATTTAATGCAACAAAAAAATAGCATTTGTAATCAATGGCTTTTATTATTTTTTTTTTTTTTTTGTAAAATATGTATTGCATTTAAATATTGTGTTTATATAGGACTAAGCTATAATTAATTGTAATGATAAGATTACATTTTTAACTAAAAAATTTGACATTTCGATTTCTACTCCGGAGATTGTTCTAGAGTATTTAAGAATTTTGTTAAAAAGAGTGTATAACCACCAAAGGTGCTGACGAAATTATGTCACACCACAAATTTAAAAATTGAAAATTGATACACTTGACCGCGATGTTATAGGCAACAGCCTTACTTTAGCAAAAAATATATGAGGGCGAATTTTTTCCCTAAGGAAATTTAAATTATGATTATTCTAAGTGTTCTGCATTAATAATATGTGATATAATTTGTGTGTGAGAGGGTGTTTGTGTATTGTGTATGTGTGTTGTGTGTTGCATATGTACTTTGTATGATTTTAGGCGATGTGTCTAAGAGTTTCGTGATCCGCTATTGTTGGTATATTCTTGTTATTGACTTTTTCCTTAAGTTTTTTGTCAACCAAAGTCCAAACTAATTAAGAAACCCAAAAATCGTAGTACTAGTTTTTCATTGGAATTAACATATTTCATAATAATACCGTATTGTGATATCTGGGCAATATCAGTGGAATCTGGTACTTGGTGTCTTCAAATCTATTCATAAATATACTTAGTATCATCCACATAAAAATCAGTTAGTTATCTAGTAAAGGTCAATATATAAATTTCACATCGAAAACAACATCGAGAAGAAGAAAAGCTCAAAGTATCCAAATACAACTTGATAAGTCTGAGAAAAAAGTTATTATAATTTAGTAAGAAGAAGTAGATTTAGAATTATAGATTTCCTTGTCGACTAATTTATCAATCTGTCTGCTTTGCAAGTTTTATAAAGCACAGTTGTAAAAATTTGAATTTAGTTTCGCCAAGTGACAAATCTTCTTACTTGGCGTTGTTGGATTGCTAGTGTTGTTATTAGATGGCGTTGTAACGTCTGTAAATAATTATTTTTATAACTATGGTCCTATGGGAGGAGAGATTTGGTTTCGATTCAGAGCAACTGCATATGTCGCTCTGATAAGACCTAATGAGCTTGACATACGTATAAGCGGCTTGCGAGTGCCCTGCATCGAAATTAAATTTAATACTTTCTTTCTGATTTAATACCGTCTTTCTTTTTTTGAGAGATTTTTTGTAGAATTCATAAAGTGCCCAGTGCCCATTGATATTAGGATCTCCAATATCCGGAATCGGTAGGCACCCTTCGAAACAATATTTGTTAAAGTTAGATGATGCCGCATTTCACATACCTTGCAGAATTTATTAAACCTACAAGGACAGAAGGGACATTGCAAACTTACTGAGTGCAAAAGACCAAAATAGCACTACGGATGACACAAAATACATATAACGAGAAATCCATATCAAAGAACACCAAAATCTGCCCCTACAATACCTTTATAAAATCTTTCTTCTTATCAAATTACTTAACCTCAAAAAGACGAACTAAAAGATATAAAAAATAAGAAATAACAATAATAGGAAAAATTATCGCTACTAGATAAACAGAAGATAATCCAAACAGACTACCGAAAATTTTTACTTCTTATGACGCTAGAACCCTATGTGGGACACGTTCTTTCGCCACTACCTGGTGTTCAATAATCGTCTATCCACGTTTTACGGGGGCCATTCTCCTTTCCTATTTCCTTGAGGCTTCCATTTCTAGATTACTTTTACAGCTCGATTTTCTGGCATTCTTTCTAACTGGTCATGCCAGTTTAGTCTTTGTGACTTTACAAATCTAACGATATCTGCGCTCTGCATTAATTCATCCAGCTCATAGTTCATTTTTATTCTCTACGAACCATTGCAACAATAAAAAATCATTGGTGTTAGATAAACAAAAGATAGATATACTTTACAAACGAACAAAACAATTAAAAAAATCTCAAACAAAAACATAGAAAGTAACATCAAGAAAAGGCGTATTAAATTGTTCAGACATCTAAAAAGACTACCAAGAAATAGTCTAACAAGAAAAATACTGGAGTACATAACTCCACCCAAACAACCAATGTCCTGGATAACTCAAATTAGAAAAGATCTCAAAATCGCAAATATTAATGATACAGACATATCAGATACAAATATCTTCAGAGACAAAATAAATAAATGAAACATAACGATAGAACAAACTAAGCAACGGCAATACAGACTAAAATTCTCATAAGAACGAAACCATAGTTTTTCAGAACGTATGCGTGAATACTGGACAAATAAGAAGAACACTAAAAAGAACTGACTCACGTTGCGTATCACCTTTCTTTCGCCAATATTTTCAAACTATAATTATATTTATTATTATTTATACATAATTATAAATAACAAAACAGAAGAATTGCTAATAGATTTAGATTTCGCAATAAATATTATGAAGAGAAAAATTGTAAAACTGAAAGGTACTTGCGGTTCCGATAAAACTTTAAAACACACATTGACACGTAAATATATATGTTCTTCTTTTAAAGGCCACGTTGGAACTAAGTACTGAAACCTCCAATAAAATTTTTAATATATTCTACTACCTTTTTTTGCCGTACTTGACAATTTTCCATAATATTTCAGTAATACCAATATTTTTAAAATAATAACTATACTAACTGTATAACTAAACTAAGATCTAAAATGTACCTAGATTTATAAAAATGATTTGCATCAAATATTACTTAAGAAACGTCAAAAAACTGTCAAAGTGTTAAGACGCATTTCAAAGTTTTTCTTAAAAATTTTAATATTTAAACGATTATTTCTTCAGTTCTGAACATGTAAATAGTGAATTATATTAAAATCAAAATCATGTTCGAGTATAATCTAAAATAGCTCGCAAAGAAGTTAATTTTATAGTGGTTTAATAACTTAAGAAAAGTAATTAAGTATAAAAGTGAAAGTGATTTGTATACTGAATATTGGAATCGTGAGTAGATAAAATATACTTTTTTCATCTATTTGGATTTATATATTTAAGTAAACAACTGCAATCAGTTATAAGTATTATCCAATTTACATGAACTGGTATCACAACGAAAGCTGTTAAACAGCACCGGTTTTAGTCGGATTTTAAAATCCATTTAAAAGATGTCATCTTCCAATCAGCTAACACAAAATGCATCATACTCAAAAGCAGTTAGTCAACCACGTAGTATATTAATCCCAAGCAGAGATTAAGCTATTTTGTTTAACACTCTAGAGAATTGTACAATTAATGACTATCTTGAAGGATTGAGTCAGCATATAGAACGAAAAATATAATTCTCGCATCCCGTATATCAAACGGTAGAATATGCATATATCTATCATCCAAAAACCTAGTAAATAAATTCATAGCAGAAACAAAGAAAATAATAGTAAATGGACATATACTAGAAGCGAGAAGATTAATAACTCCATCAGTCCGCTTAATTCTGTCCACGGTATGTCCAAGCATACCTTCTAACATAATAATGGACGAATTAATAAAACTAGGTTTAAATCCTCTCTCAGACATATCATATCTACGGATAGAAGCAACCAATCCTGCCTTTAGTCATATTCTAAGCTTCCGAAGACAAATTTTCGTTTTACCTTTTTCAGACAACTTTGTACTACCTGAATCTTTTATTATAGAGTTGGAACAAACATCATACCGCATATTTATAGCCCAAAACGAAAATTGTTTCAAATGCAAATTAACTGGATACCAGGCAGCTAATTGTCCAAATATTTTACCTTCTAACCATCCTCATAATGATAGTGCAATCCAAACAGAAATAAGACAAAATTAATCAATAAATCATACTTAATAAGATAATCTACAAAATACTCCCGCAATCTCAAATATCACTCCCTCCACACTTACTACGTCTTCTCAAACCACATTACAAAGAGTAGCAATCCCAAATTTATCAATAAACCAAACCCAACAGTGCTCACTACAAAATACATCCATACATTTGACCACTTCTTCAGTTAACACTACAATCGCAACACCTACATCGTCTGAGTCATCCTCTAATACCCAAAAACATAAATCAACCTTACCCGAAACAAGTCAACACTTACCTCCAAACAAAAATAAAAATAATTCTTACGAACCCCAAGTAACTTCGAACAAAGCAACCGGAAAAAGAACCCTAGAAGATGCAATCACGCCACCCTCCGAAGAAAACTTTGAAAAACCTAAGCTTCAATTAAAGAAAAAAACCAAAACTGATGACAAAAACTTAAGAAATGATATACCAAATCTCCAAACATTATTGGAACCAGTTAGAGAATATGTAAAAAGGGAAAAGCAATTGTTAAGCTTCGATCAAGTAGTGGATCTATTCGAAAATATACAAGGATCAAAAGACATAATCAGCGTAACAAAATTGTACTCAGAAGACTCTTATGTACTTATAAAGTTTCTAACGGAATTACATTCATACTACATCGACAAAAGAATGAAAACCATAAGCACCAAATTAATACGAAAACTTGGCAAACACATAGGTTTACTCTCTACAGTGAAAACTTCATTATCGGAAGAAGATTCCGACTCATCGGTAAATAATTCGTCTAAAGAATAATAATATCACTGTTGACTTCATGTCTGTTCCATCACAAGTCTTAGGAAAAAACATGAATATTAAAAAACACAATAAGTTATCTTAAAGACTCAGAACTGTATCAGTTATTGTAATTTTTTCTACCTTTACCTGTATTATATTTTTTAGGTCGCTAATAACCCTTGTGGTTGCAGCGTAAATAAATAAATAAAAAAAAATATTACTTATATAAATATATTTCATTATTTGAATATCTAGTCATCTACTTGACTGTATAATACCCTCTTATAATGTATTTTCTGAAAAGAAAACGTGCTGATGTGTATTACTTATCGAGTTTTCCATTTACACATCCTTGTACTCGTTTTTCAAGAATGCTTAATCACAATATGATACAATTACACCATCAGCGAAAACAATAATGATTTCATCTCATATTGAGGAAATTAAATATTTCCCAGTAGGGCTTCGCATATCATAAAAAAATATGAGTCATAATTTTTTAGGAAACACACCCAGATTTCTTAAGTAGATATTTCAATATATTTTAGCCCTTTGAAACTATAATTCAATTATATTTCAAGGCTGCTTAAATTCACATTATATTATAGTCTACGTTAAAAAATTATCTTGTTTTAATACCATACAATACCGTAACGAAATATAAAATTTTTGTTTCCTTGCAACAATCTCAAAACCAAAATTTTCGAAAAACATTTTTGGTATTAGCTAAGCCTCAACATTAAAAAAATTGAATGCGCAGTATATAGCACTGACAGATTCTCCCGAGAACTTTCATAAAAATAATACCCCAATGTTACAAAAAATTCTTCTTTATAGGGTTTTTTTTAATAACTCTTAAGATGCATTAACCTACGTAGTTGTATGCACTACTTGGTATTGCAAAATATTTATTTTATTGAGCTACACTTGTTTTACATTTTTTGTTTATGGTCTTATTCAAATTTAAACTGTTTTGTTTTAAGCACCCACGTAAATGCGGCGAGTTACACTTTCTTCTTTCTCCTGTTTATGCTAGACAATTAAGTAGAATATGTTGTACAGTTAAACTATGGGGACAGTTAAAGCACATTGGATTTGCCTTTTTAGTATTAAAGTATTCACGTGTTGGTCGTGTATGGCCTAACCGTAATTTGTTTAATATGATTTGTTTCTTTCTACTTTTATAATTGCTCTTTAATTTTGTAACCACAGTATTACCTTACTATATGCTTACGTTATTGTCAAGATTATTATTATTTTTTTTTATCACATTTCTTGAATTTCCGAGTTTATCCGTGAAAATTTTGATTGTAAATCTCTTGTGCTCTACGTTAAGAATGGCAGATTTGATCGCAGCGTATACTCTATCATTGCTAGGTATACGGTGGTATATATGTATATATATATATATATATATATATATATATATATATGTATATATATGTATATATTATACATATATGAATAAAGAAGTACTTGTGACTCGTTTGGAAAAAATACATAAATATGTTTTGGATGGGTTGGAGTCAATAAAAGGGGATGTTAGTTAACTATTTTTTATCTCGAGCTTTCAATTGTATTAACAATCATTTTCAAGAGCTGGTAAAAAATACAAAGTATCTTACAAAGTGGAACTAGAAAGAAAAATTATATTAACTCACCAAATAAAATTAGTTTTGTTAATAAATTTATGCTGCTAAACATATTTCAAAAAACTGTTCTAATTTTTTTTTTAATTTGCCTATCTAATAAATGTTTCTCTTAAATTTTGTAATATAATTTTGAAAAACTGTTTTAACACAAAAACAATTGAATTTATAAATACGTTAGAATAGCGACCAATTACAAATGCCATAATATCATAAATGTCAACCTAAAATTTTCATTTTTGACAACTATATTGCCAAAAACTAAAATTTTGTTTAAACATTTTTTTTTATTTAGTAATAAAAAAGAAGATTTATTCATCATTGATAGATGACTGAAAAAATGCAACAAGTATATGAAAAATTAAATTAAAATGTGATATTTTACTGATTTTATAAATAAACTATGGAGAAATAATATAATTATAAATTTTGCTTAGATTTTGAATTTCTGATCTTTTGTTTAAATTATTATCACTTCTGCTAATACAAACCATTTCTAAAAAGGTCCTTTTGAATTTATTACTTTTATTACACAAAATTTTAATGTTATCAAAATCCATAATATGGTCTTTGTCAATTACATGTCATGCTCTGCTAAAGCACAAGATGGTTTTTTTAATTCTACAGTCAGTTTTGTGGGAAATAATGCGATTTGACAGATTTCTTCCGGTCTCACCAACATGAGACCGGAAATGTCAAATATTAAGTTTGTTTGCTGTGATATTAAAGGTGTGGAGCTGCCTTTGTAGGTCATCTTCTTTATTAGCAATTAGTACTGCATCATCGGCATAGCATAATATCTTGATTTTATGCGCTCCCATGTGGTATCCGTGTCGTTTTCTTACTTCGTGCATTATGTCAAACAAGACGATACAACTTCGAAATTTATATAATATACCAGGAATCAGATATCGTAAAACCTATTAGGATAGAACGTCTGGGGTAGAGAGGGCATGTAATGCGGAGGAAAAAATAGGACCCGGCTAGAAAAATTCTCCTTGATAGACCCATTGGTCAGAGAAGAAGAGGAAGATCCAAAACAAGGTTCCTTGATATCATCGATGAAGACATAAGAACCATGGGAATACATGCTTGACGGAGAAAGGCGATGGATAGGGACAACTGGAGAGAAATTCTTGAGGAGGCTAGGACCCACGCAGGTTGTAAAGCGATAATGATCATGATTATGATGTAAAACGAAAATAACAAAACACCACAAATGATTTAGAAATACTTATAAGAAGGGATTTAAGATGGCAACAATACTACACGTAAAAGACTTATTTATGAAAATGATTTTTAAAGTGGTATTCGAAACGTTAAATAACAATTATAAAATGTTAAACATAATCATTTAGCATGTCAGTTACTTATATAGGCTTTACTATACTTAATTATCTGTGTGTAAGCATAGTCATATGTGTGTAAGCATAGTCACTCTTTGTTTTCTTTTAAAAGAATGTTATTTCTTTTAAATAAATTAAAAATGTTCTAAATATAGTTTTCAATCGCTTCCTGTAGTCAAATAGAGAAAAATTGCACAACCTCATGAGACTGGCAATTTTTAGTCACTTTTACTGAACGTGATATAAAATATTAATAAATTTGTTTGGTCTGCCACACAAATTATGATATTGGATTTTCGCAACAGCATTTCACTACATGCGATGAGGTTTTTTATTAAATTTTCGTTATTGTTATCCCTATTATGTTTTGAAATTGTTATTTTACATGATAAATTTAAAATGTATTTGAGTTTTTCCTAACATTGGTGAACTATTTTTAAATTAGAAACTATCAAACATATTTTCAAATATGCTACACACTTGACATTTTAGTAATTTCAACGAAATTAATATTATTTAAATGTTTAGCTCTTCCGTTCTATGGATAAATAAAAGACATATAAAACAAATTCAACTATTCCTAATGATATATCTGCAAATTCAATAATGATTTTTACATTTTTAAGTTTATTATGGTTACATTGGGATGTAACTAAAGCGTAGGCTGTGTAAGATCGGAATACAATTGACATTTATAACAACGTTATACTTTATTTAATATATGTTTTAGTTTAATACACATACTTAATTATTTTAGAATATGTTTGACACTTTTTTATAACCATATGAGGGGTATAGAAGCAAAACCCGCCAAGTCACATTTTTGTGAAATCTGCGTTTGATATGGGAATTTGTTCTTTATGTGTATATACATAAGTTCAAACATAATTTAGGTACAAATTCCACCTCAAATCGGAGTAATTTAAACAAGAAAATACGCTGAAGCTGTAAAACCCGCCTTGTCCAAAAAAATTTAGTTGCAAAGACCGCCAAGTCCGACCTTGCTAATGGCGAAACGTTTGGGCTGACACGTGACTTAGCCGTTCCCGCGAAATGGCATGTGGCAGCTTCTAACCATATAATGTTTTTAGTGTTGTTTGGATATTATTCAAAGTAGGTTTACGTAAATTTCCTTTAATTTTGTTGTAATGAAATATGATAATATTGGTACCTCTATAGAAAAAACGACTCCAGAATGTAGCCGGAAAAGAATTGTACAGCGTGATAAATACAAAAGAGTAGTCGCTATGAAAAATAGGTAAGCATAGAGAGCTAGATAATGTTTTAGTGCATCGAACTAATCAATTTTTTTGTTTTTAGATATTCGGCTAAAGGTTTGCCTGAAAAACCAAGATGTGTTCCTAAAAATAAGGTCTTGAAGTGCAATTTATTAACTATGAGGGATCTGCAATTTAATCATGAAAGATTTTATAAAATTCCATCAAAACTTAAACAAGATGCTTTCATATTAAAATTTTGCGTGGCTAACACACCAGAGACGAAGAAGACGAGCAGAGAGAGAAGTGGCAGCATAATTTCTCAAAAGCAGGTATCAATAAATTATAGATTACCAAAGCAAGGTGGCGAATGGATTAGTGTATGCAGAAGAGCCTTAATGCAAATTTTCGACGTGAAAAAAGATAGAATTTAGGGTGTGGTTCAAGAGGTTTTTTTAAGGGATTAACTCAATCAGAAAAACAAGGGGCGACCGCGTTCTAGAAAAAAATGATCAAAAATAGTTAGCTATGAGTAATTTTATTAAGAGTTTTAAATGTCTGGAATCTCATTATTGCATGAGTCAAATCAAGAAAATAACTTATCTACCATGTGATCTTAATATAAGAAATCTCTTTAAACTTTACGTCACATCAGTGGATAGCTTTCTTATGATTAAGGAACATTATTTTCGTTCATATTTTGCAACGCACTTTAATATAGGTTTTGGAACACCTATTACAGACGCATGCTCTCTTTGCTTAAGATATAAGGAAGAGATAAGGAAAGAAAAAGATGAGGAGCAAAAAAAAAACTTAATATTTTACAGGAATTACATAAACTTAAAGCAAAAGCATTTTACAAAATTCTTAAAACTAACAGCAGCGGGAGAAAAGTTTTTTCAATGGATTGTCAAAAAAACTTAGCTCTTCCAAAATTACCAGATTAGAGAGCTAAGTTCTGTTCCCAATATAACCTTTAGAATTTTTTAATTGTAAATGGTACTTTTAATATAAAACTTAACTGTGACACAGTTTCAGCTTATCTATGGACCGATTTAGATTTGCCAAAAGCTCAAGTGTTATAGCTTCAGCGTTGTTTCATAGATTATCAAAACATAAATTTTCCAGAGATGTTAAAGAAATGTTAAAAGGCGTCTAATAATATTCGCTGTATTGAACTAATATTCCCAGTTGTAGGACACAGTTTTATGCCACCAGATAGAGTTTTTAGTATTTCTGAAGGCAAAATTAAAAAAACAGCAATAATAACGAATCCAGAGAACTACATAGCTATAATAGAGCAAAACGCCACAATCTATAAATTGGTTGAAGACTGGGACGCGTTTGATTGAAAAACCTCAGTATCAGAAGGTATTAAACCACCGGGAACTTGGCACTTTCAATTTCAACAGTGCAAACGCTTTAGGATTTTGAAGCAAAATAATAATACAATTGAAGTTCAGAGCGAAGTCAACTTTAAAACTTCCATCGGTGTTCCAAATGGCATTTGTAAGAAAGGAAAAGATATTCGTTCGATTAATCCTGAAAAATTTGAAGCTGGCAGAGTAAGTGACAAAAAGAAGGTCCAGAGTGTTGCCAAACTATTAGAAACGCATTATGGAACTGATTGGCAAGAAAATTCTGATTTGAAGTTTTGTAAAGATGCCATACATTTTTCTCTAAATAATGACGAGAGTGATCCACAACTATTGACAAATGAGTTATGTAAAGGAATTTTGTCCAGAAGAAACAACTGGGATGTAAAATTTGTTGTGTTAAAAAAAGTTCATTTTTATGAGTTTACGTTATTTTCAGTTTATAACAATAATTATATAATTATAAATAAATAAATATGTTTTAAGTAATAAGAATCTAATGTTTATAATAATTTATTAAGTGACGTTTAAAAAAACATGTTTTTCCGAAGTTTTCTGAAATTTCCAATCCAATGTTGCTAAATTTTGTTGCAAATCCCGCCATGTCCATAAATAAAACCAATTTTATATCAAAACTGCAGGTCAAATATTTTTTATTTTGTATTCTTCTAATAGAACATTATACTAGAATACAAGTAAATCAAACAGACAACTAAAAATATCACAGGAGTAGTTTTTCACGTTTCCTGAAAATTTTTATAGATGCGACTTGGCGGATTTTGCTTGTATACCCCTCATATATACTAATTACACTAAAGTAATTACGTTCAGCGGTATTTTATTTAGGTATTTTATAAAAATATATAATAGGACCTTTAAAGAAAAAGACAAAAAACATCATAGTATTAGGTTTGCTACTATTTTATTTATAGTACGTAGTCTCTTACAGACTGAAAGGTTATGTATTAACTGCCGATTTACGAATGAATATGTTTACAAAAGGCAAAAATAATGTAACGATATTACTATATTTATTTACAATCTTTTAATTTACTATTAAAATGTGCTAACACTTAATTAATTAATTCATTTATTTATTTACACTGTATAATTTATTAGTATTTTATACTTATTCTAATTGACAAAAAGAAATCTAGTATTAATTTAATAATTAATACTAAAGAGTAAAATAAGACTAAACTTAAAAATCTAACTTCTTCGTATTTATACGGTTCGGCTCGGCATCAAAACGTCACTGGAATTTTTTACCGATATCTCCACGTAACGGTATATTTCTCGTGAAACTTCATTGAAACCCTTTAAATACCGGTTCTTTTCTCGATCTTTTGGCTAGTTTATGGTGACGCGGCGTCTGCGCCGATTATTAGGTTTGAAGACAGTGGCGTGGCATTGCCCCCTCCTCAAGAGATAGTTCCTCCTGGAGCCTTGCCGGCACTGGAACTGGATACTGGTATCGGCAACTGGACCCTCTTTTACAACTCCCAGTTGTATAAAAGTGTCAAAGGACGGTTTTCTCTCCGCACCAGTAACTATGCAAATTGCAACAGACTGGTACCTGGACTTCGGTGTCTTTAAAGATCTCCTTCACCATATTTTGGAAAATCCTCCAATCTAATTCTTTCTAGGTTTGGCATGGCTAACTTTTGCAAATTGGACTCCATAAAACATGTGCTTGCCTCCATTTTCACTTTCTGGAAATGGTCCAGCAATATCCAAAGCTATCCTTTCAGACGAACTTTCAACATTGTATTGTCTCATAGAATTTTTTCTTTTTCGATAAGGTCCGTTACTCGCAGAACAAGTAGTAAATTTATTACACCAGTTCTTAAAACTTAATTACGCCGTCGTATCTCGTGGTTGAAAAATCTCCGACAATGGTTTGGGATGACCTCAGCGGAGCTGTTTCGCAGAGCAGTCAACAAAACCATGATAGCCTTGATGATCGCCAATATCCGGACCGGATAAGGCACTGAAGAAGAAGAAGTTCTTAAAATCTCTTTGAAATCACCAACTGTATTCTCTTCTCTGAACCATCATCATTTTCTAGTACTCGTTTAGCAAGCTGTCTTCCATTGCAACAGCAAGAGTTCTACTGGGCACAGTACGTCTTAACTACTAAGCATAGGCTTAATATCTCTTGCCAAGATCGTCGACGGTTTTCTTCTTTCCATTTTAAAATTTTCTGTAACACTGGGTCTTCCTCTTGTTCTTCTCTGATGTTAGTAGGCATATACTTGTCGTTTACCACTGTTGTTCCTAGTACTGCTGCTTCTTTGGATTCTGTGTCATTGTATCACTTGAAATCGTATTCCTGGAGTCGTTTAATCGATCTGGCTATTTGACCCTCTGGATTCTTAAACTGCATTAACCACTTGAGGGCGGCATAGTCGGTTTGAATTCAAAACTTTCTTTCATAGAGGTACTGACAGAAGAGTTTTACTGATTTCACTACTGCTAGAAGTTCTCTTCTGGTGACGCAATAATTTCGCTCAGGTTTTTAAAGCCCATTACTAAAATATCCAAAGACTCGTTCTTGTTCCTTCTTAAATCTGAGATAGCACTCCTTTAATTCCCACATTTCTTGCATCTCTATCTAAAATAAACTCTTCTTCTAATAGTGAATACCCTAATATTAGTGCTATGATTTAATGCCTCTTCAATGTTTCAAAGGCGGTTTGACAATCTCCATCCCAGCAGTAATATCTAACTTCCTCTTTAAGTTGCGTTAATGGGTTAGCGATACCTGCAAACTTCTTAATTAATCTTTGATAGTAAGTACATAGCCCAAAAAACCTTTTCACTTGATGTTTGTCAGTCGATTCTGGCTATTACTTAATGGAATCGATTTTTCCCTTATCCACAACCACCTCTTCTTTACTGACTATATAACCCAGATAATTGATTTTGCTTTGAAGTATCTGGCACATCTTGAGGTTTAACATCAATTGGGCACCTTATGATGCCGATTACGATTACGATTGGTCATCTAAATACACCAGGTACTTTTTCCAAGATAACCCTCTCAACACGTTTTCCATAAGACTCTTAAATGTCGCAGGAGCACTACAAAATGGCATAACAATAATGTGCCACAATCCAGATCCTGTGGTGAAGGCTGTCTTGTCTTTATTTACTGGGTCCATTTCTATTCGTATTTATTAAGATTTAGATGCTGTATACAGAATGTGGGGACGGAACATTTTTTTTAAATTCATAATTTTGAACTGAATCAAAATATAATTCAAAAACAACTAATTTCTGATTCTAATTAGATCTTTTAATCAGCTTGACCTGTTTTCAAAGTTTTTGGTCAATTTAACTGAAACCACCTGCAAAGTTTTAGTCGATTAAGCAGAAACCACTTTTGCATAAGTAAATATAAAACACACTAGGAATATTTGCGCAAATACTACAATCAATGATGCTAAGAGTTGAATCTTGTGTCACGTTTTAGGAGTAATTTTAAACATTTGTTATATCTCCGCGCCTATTTAAAATTTTATTAGTCGTACTTTCTGTTATTGTTCTGGTTTAATGTTATTGTATTGGATATTTGTTAAGTATGTATTAAATAAATGAAAAATACGTGTTAAGATTTTTTTGTATAACAACTGTGTCTCATAAGTTTTTAGTTATAAATTAAACAAAAAATTTGAAAATGAATTTTAATTTGAAATATTTTTTGTAGAAAAAAATTCAACACCTTTTTTCCCTGAAAACGAGACATTTGCGGACACACGTCTATATAGCAAATTTTCATTATTTTTTATGCAAAATCACTTTTTGAAGTTTGTTGCACTTATTTAATAACACCCTGAATATTATACAAATATTTATTTTTCAAATCGACTAAAAACCGACACGTTAAACCTCTGTAAGTCAGAGACTTTTTATCAACATGACAAAAGCTATCTCTCTGCAAAGTTTCAGCCAATTTAACTGAAACCACGTTTACCTAAGAAAAGTGCGGGGCTCTCTTTGCATTTTCTAATTTAACTGCTGTTTTAATAAATACTTCCTTTTGGGTCTTCTGTAATAAGAGAATATTGCTAGCATCATAAAAATGTTATACACTTTATAAATTACCTTATTAATATTACAAATAAATCCTTCGCCTGAAAAACGTTTTCACCCGAAGGTATTTTAACAAATAAGACTGTTTTCTTATGGTATGCTTAAGTTAAATATTATGTTTTTATGGGATTATGCGACAATTGATTGTAATGAAAAGAACATTTTTAACTAACTAATGTTTGACGTTTCGATATCCACTCGTGAAATCGTTTTCAAAAAAGATTATTTTACATTTTAAATTGGGGAGTTGCTTTTGTAACCAAACTTATTTAGGGTTATGTCTTAAAATTGACAATTATATTACTTGGCCTAGTTTTTGTAAGAAAATAGTCCTGCTATTAGTTAAAAATTCCGAGGGTCATTTTATACCCTCAGGATGATATCAAATTTTGATTATGTTGACTGTTTATTTATTATGTGTTTATGGGTTAGGTTAGGCTGTGACTTTTTCCTAACCCCCTCATGTTGTTATATACTTGTTAGGGTGGGCCGAAAAAATTTCAAAGTGCTAATAACGCGGTAAAGTTGCGAAATATACAGGGTGTCCAGAAACTCTCCTGACAAACGAAAACCAGAGATTCCTCAGGTTATTCCTCGCTATATTATATTTAATAATAAAATAAATGTAATCAATAAACTGTTTTATTAGAACTTTTTTACATATTTTTTTTTCAAATAAAAATTTTCATTTCTGACTTGGATTTTCTGTGCTACATTGTGATTCGGAATGTATTAAGGCTCCATTGGGTTGTAAAACTTGCTGGTAAAATGGTGTTGTCTATATATCGATATCGATAATATTGATATCACTTCGAATGGAGTATCGCAAACTAAAGAGCAATGTAAACGTAACAATGTAACCTATTGGGTATTGGCTATTGATTAAAAAACCGAATTTCAGTTTTTAAAATAACCGGTTTTTTTACCGGTTATAACCGCGAGGTTAAACCGTGAGTAAAAAAAAACAGTATAACCGAAAACTGGTGTTTTGTCAACAACCACCATCTCTACTATCTTTTTTCAGGTACTGATTTTCTATAGAATTTCATTCATTTTATGACCGGAAGTTGCTCATTATTCAGATCATAACAAAATGTAATGTTTTATGTTTAAAAATACAAATATTGTGACTTTTACGTTAAAAAAAGTATATTAAAGATTTTTAAAAATACTCCAAAAAATGTAAAATTTTCAATATTTTTACAAATTTTCGGACTTATGCATGATCGGAAGATATAATCTGATCTAAACCAAATTAAAACACAATATTTATAGGCTCTATTTAAAGACGTTACATTACGAAAACATTTAATGCAACAATTTAAAAAATTAACCACAAAAATGACGTTTTTTCATATTTTGTCAAAATTTAGGGCCTATGCGCGAACGGAAGATGTTAATTAATTGTGATAACTTTTTTGGTTTTTTCATATAATTTGCAACTTTTCAGAGCTATTACATTTTGTGTTGTAATACACAAATAAAAAAGTGATTTTTTGCCCCACTCTAATTCTTGTTGCTTACTTCTTCTTTTAGTATTGGCAACCAAAGTCTGCTTCATTCTGTTGATGGGTTTGCTACAAATTATTTAAGAGCTGCTTCTTTGTTTTTTTTTCTTTTCTTAGAGAGGCATAGTCTAGAACTTTACCTAATACATATATAACACAAAATGCATAAAGTCAGTAAACAAGTTAATATACAAAATTTTATTTCGGGTGCTAAATACTAAATTTTTCGTAATTTTTAATAATTTTATTTACATCATTTCATGAATAATATGCATAGTTAAAAAATTTATTAAATTAAGGTTTATTACTATAAGGCGCAGTTTTTCTGTGATCTAATTTGTTTACGGAATGGTTTGTACAAGATTCAGTTATGTCTACTTGAATGTCTTAGGCTATTTACTTTGCAACTCAAAGTACGTTATATTCACATATCATTATTTAATATACACATAATGCATATATTCAAATGAATTAATTTAGTAACTAAATCCCCCGCAAAATTCTCCACCGTGTTGCCAAAGGGTATCTAGACCAGGGCGGATCTGTGAAAAAACGGCTACATTTGGATTTGAGAGGTGGATTTTTACAGAAAAAGTTGTGTGATAACTTTAATAATATTAGTTGACTTATTTATTCTTCCCCTCAAATCAGTAGTAAAATAAAATGGCGATAATTAAATTTTCTATAAGATACGATTGGTTCAAAATATTATAATTTACACAAAAATAAATAAACAAAAGGGAGGAAAAACAAACAATATTTTTTTAAACAAATAAAAAAAGTTTAAGTAATTTTTTATAATACACTAACAAAAATAAAAAGGAAATTTTATGTAAGCTATTAATGAAATATTTAAAAAAATATTTCTTTTTGTGATGTTTTTTTTTAAATCTTTTACTTTGGAAAAAAAATTTTTTTAATTAAATTAAATTTAAATTAAATTTTTTAAATTGGTTTTATTAATGCTTTTTCAGGTTAACAATAACAACTTTGGCTGTGTATAACCATGGTAAAAAAAAAGAATAAGGATATTAATAAACGACGAATATTTAATGACTGAAGCTAAGGTCTACAATTTGCCAAAGTCTTCACAGGACTAAATAAAAATTACTGGTTTTTAAATAAGATTGGCAATTTATGGTGATAAAAAAGGCATTGGAGTAGATTTAAATGAACTGGGTTGTATATTTTTAAAAAGAAAAGTGCGAAAGAACATTTAATTTTACCATGTTCCCGGTCTATCTACAGCCGCTCAGCTTTAGGGTTAAGCAATATTATTAATCTTAAGAAATAAAATACTGATTCTCCTATTAACTTAAAAAAATTGATTTAGAATTAAATGATGAAAATTTAAAGATAAATTTTCAAATTCAAGATGAAGATTTTGATGAAATAATAGAAAATTGTTACAGTCCACAGCCCAAAAAAGCGGTCTTTGGAAACTAACTAAATAGCCAAAAATTAAAAAAGTACTTTTTATATAAAATAAATATGAATAATTTTTAATTCAATCCTATAAATAAAATCTAGTAACAAAATTATATTGTGTTAAGGTTCATTTTTATTATTGTATTATAAAAAAACCTTAAAAAAATTTAGTTTGTTAAAACAAATTAGTATTAGGTAAAATAACACATTCATGACATGATTCAAATTAGTATTGTTTAAATAATTATACAGCTTGCAAATGGGAAAATTTATATTAAGAATATTAAAAAAAGTTTTGCTTAAAAAAGTCTCTTTTTGAGTTACATCGGATTAAAAAAAAAAAAGAAAATTGCTTTATTGGAAGCTGAAAAAAAAATACATTTTTTTACATAATTATACTGATTTGAAACTTTAAAATAAATTTTTTTTTAACCTAGTTGTTTTGGTATTTTTCTCAGCGCAATATCAATCTTTTTTGTTATTATAATGTATGTTATGAATATCTTAAATATATAAATATGTTTACTAAGAAAAAGTCCCGAAATAAAAAGTTTATAGTTTAAAGATTACCATCCTATTGTTTACAAGTTTGTTACAAGTGCTGGTCAACTTTGACCTTGTGTATCAGGAATCATTGCTCGTAATTCAACTTTTTTTAAAGAAGTGTCTTTCCGAGTCGTTTCCAAAACTGTTTTCCGAATTTAATTTAAACTAATGGTTACCGTGATATCCTATTGTTTATGAGCCAAAAAAGGGTTTGAATTTTAAAATTTCTGATGCCCCCCAAATAATCCGATTTTAATTCTATAAAGGTTAAACGAAGTGCATTTTTAAATTTGAGAAAATTGGCAAACTTATATCTGGTTTAGTTATTTTTTTGTGTAAGATTTTAAAAAATTACTTTAATTAAATTAATTAACTAATTAATTTTTTTAATTTAGATTGCAAAATTATTAGGCAAAATCTTTTGAAAAAAAATTTATTAAAATATGGTGGACTGTTTTAATATATTATACGAATTTTTAGGCGAATAATAGGGATGTTCACAAATTTTTAAATATAGTTAAATTTAATTAAATTCAATAGATCAATAGATTATAAGCTATATAAAAATATAGTAAACATGAAATTGTTTAAAAATATATATTTTTTAAGATAAATCAATTCTTAAGTTTAATTTTGATGGAGGCTAGATAAACGGCTTCTCGCAGCGAGGCTACGGTGTGTGACGTCAGCAGTCGTATCGACAACTTGTTGTGTATACGTATTTACAAAGTGTAACCAGTTCTTTTTAAGTATTTATACAGTGATAATGAAGCCAAATAAGTGGCGTTTGCTACAAAGAGAGGGAAAAACTAGAAAAGGCAGTTATTATGTAAGTTAGAAAAAAAAAATAAATGCAAATATCTATACCTGGGAAGGAATCTACACTATGTTCATTTTTAAAACTTTACAGGAGAGCAGTTTTAAACTTTTTTCACCAAACAGTATTATTGCTGCAGCTATTTATTGAGATATCGAAACAATATATTACTAGAACATTCTGTTTATTGTTATTTACATAATACATTTGTTATAATTAAAAACAAATTTGTTCCTGTGTTTTTTATCCCTTTTAACGGACATTGTGTTGTATCCATCTAATAAAGTTATTGTACTGTAAAAGTTAGTATGGGGTATTCAATAACAACTACAATCCTATTTGACTTTTACTGACAAAATTTATTCAACCATACAATTTTCCTTTACAAATACAAATATGTATGTAAAAATGGAATTTTAGGTACAAACCACTCAGTCATCCTCAAGTAAGTCTCCTTCTGGATAGGCACTATTAGTATTACTAGTAGGTATGCTTTAAGTTTTGATGTAGGAACATTTGACAGCAATGCCAATAGATCGTTATACTTTTGTTGTGATATAAGTATTGGACTTTGTGATACCAGTTGCAAATCTTTTGGCAATGTAAGGTGTCGCCTTCGAAACCTAACAAGGTCAATCTCCTGGTTTTCAAACAGAGTTCCAATGCTGTTTTGTTTAACTTGAAGTTAAACACAGTTTGACAGAAGAACTTGTTGTTTGTTAATGTCTCTTTTCTATTAATCAAAGGCGGATTTTAAGATGTTTTGACATCATACAAAGACCTTAAATTTTTAAAATCTTCTAGTTCCATAGTATGTACGGTATATTTCATTGAGGTTTGTCTTACTAATTGCTGCCAGTCCCAGGGCGTGTAAATAGAAATGTTAAGTTTTTTCTCTTTCGCTCTATCAGCGCATGGACAGTGTCCGCCTCCATGTGGGTATTACTCTTTAGTAGAAACTTCTGGATGATAATTTTTACTTTTTTAAACAAGTTTTAATGCTGCTGATAATTTTTATTCTGGCCGTAACATTTGTAAGACCATAGTATGATTTCTTCTATGTTACTGTCAGGAATGATGGTATCTGCCCATTTTAGTAATGCAGATCTTATTTCATTTCCACTACGAATAGTTTATCAGAACTTTTGTCTATATTAGACTGATCTTCATTATCAAAACTCAAGGCATCTTTAATAATATGCTCTTGATTTAAAACATCATTGCTTGGTGTATTATTTGAATCTGAAATTAAACAAGGCGTATAATATTGGTTGTAAAAGATTTAATAATATTGCTAGTGTAAGGTTGGTATCAAATCACTACATTACCCTTTTGAGGTTATGTTTTTTTAATAATTTAAAAATAATGAGCAAAAAGGTAGCTTACCTGTAAATGCAGTAGAAGCATTCGCAGAACTTTTTAGTAGATACTTTATTATTAGTAACAAACATTCTTATTATTAGTAACAAACCACTGTAAACACACCATAAATGGCAAAAGTATTATTATTAGATCACTAACAGTCTATCTCTCATCATAGAGATATGCACGGCGGTAATTCACATGCGTAGAGGGACAAAACATTAAGTCCACATGGTGTTTTATCCCTCTAAGTAAAAATTTACTTGGTGTTCTTTTAAAGGTCACTTTCTTTATCAGAAAATGGTTTAGGACCTAGTGCTCTATTCCTTTAAATAAAGTTAAAAAAGTTAATTATTAGTCTGTAAAAGTGTCAAAATTGAAAAAATAGACATAGTGTTGTATACCTCCGAGGTACAGATATGAAAACCTGTGATTTGACAATTTTATGTGAATACGGTGTTAAATTGTTTGGAACTGTAATAAAAATCTTCTCAGAATTGGTTTTAGATGTATTTAGACACCCAGGAACAAAACACCACTTATTTGGCTTCATTAGCAGTGATTAAATACTTAAAAAACTGGTCACACTTCGTAAATACGTATACAAAACAAGTTATCCATACGACTGCTGACGTCACACACTGTAGCCTCGCTACGAGGAGCCGTTTTTCTAGCCTCCATCAGAATTGAAATTAAGAATTGATTTATCTAAAGAAATATATATTTTTAAACAATTTTATGTTTGCATGTTTTTATATATGTTATAACCTATTGATTTTAACGATATTTAAAAATTAGTGAACATCCCTATTAGGAAGTTCAGAACTACAATTTTAAGTGGTTGAAAAACATTGAATAGAAACAAGCTTGTTTTCACACTATTTTTAGTATTTATGGATATTTTTTCAGCAAGTGTTATAAATTAAAAATATTTTTAACCAGTCGGATCTAACAGAAAAAAATTTTTATCACTTTTTTATTTTATTACCACTTTACCCCAGAATAAATCATTTTAAAGTTATAAGCAATGAAAGAAGAAAAAAAGACTATGTTTTTAATAACTTTTAAATATTTTAATTTTTTATTAATATTCTCTACCTATTTAAGTGAGAAAATTAAGTCAATTATTATTATTGAATTCCGGATTGGAATATGCAAAATCAAGAAATATTATTATTATACAATTTTTTTGCTAAAATCAGAATGCTACCTATCACGTCCACCACAAAATAGATCCGGCCTGATAAAATCGTAGATTTATACTTATTTACATTCTATTTACATCAGATGTATTGGATAGTTATTAGATAATTTATTCAACTGCTTATAATTAATCCTAATAGATAACAAATAAATATGTCGTTAATAATTTGGCATACGACCTACCCAAAAATTGTGACATTTTCAATTTAAAAAAAATAAAATTTTGTTATGAATGTAATTTTTTTTGATTTTAATGAATGATGATATACAAAAATGGTTTAACTACTACAGCAAAAACTAAATTTTAAATTCGATTGCAAAATATATTATTTCCACGCCGTATATTCGACTCGCTTCTGTGCATTGCATTAAAATTTCACAAGGAAATAGCTTGAGAACAATATTATATAAACATCTTGTATTAGAATAACATTACATACCAGGCGCAATGAAAAATAGAGGCCTTGCTTCGTCTGTTGATGTGGAATGGCAACGGTCGGATTGTATTCCAAACTTTCGCTACTCATCGATATTGTGGTTTACCATTTGTAAACATATAGAACATTTGATGCTTTAGATATTTCAAACATTCAGTATCCCTTAATAATTTATTGGTTATGTCTGTTTGTTTGAGGTGTTGCAAGGAATTAATTATTAAGTAATTGTCCAGGTAAATCACACCCTCTACCTAATAATTGAAGCGTGGACAAGTCAAATGTGATATGTGTCATATGTGGCATGCTCTGCTGCATATCCGAAGAAAGGTAATATATACCTACCGAACTTTAAAAGATTTTAGCTTGCATTAATATATGACACCTTTGGTATATTTACAGGTCATATCTTGTAAAAAGTTAAAAGTGTCACTCCGCTAAAGAGTGAATGTTAACTTAGGTTTATTAAGGTTTTTTATTTCGTAAAGAGGCCGAGTAAATTAAGAAAGTCAACAAAAAGCGTACAAAATTATATAAGCTTTTGAGATAAAAAGGACCCTGTACCAAAAAAAAACCATTAACAGCATAGTTTTTATTTCTCTGATTTTAATGTCAGTTATGTATGTCAGTATTTAAACATCATGAGATTTGCAGATGACACGGTAATTATGGCTGAGAGTATATAAGAACTACAAACTTTACTAGATGCAATAAATAGTAAATGCATTCAAATGAGACTTGACATCAACACAGATAAGACCAAATTTATGATAGTATCAAGGAGTCCAATAAATAATGAACAACTAACTCTTGGTGTACAGCAAATAGAGAGAGTGACAAAATATAAATATATGGGAGCGTACATCAACATAAAATGAGATCCAGACCAAGAGATCAGGGTACGAATAGAAATGGCAAGGGCAGCGTTCTTAAAATTCAAGCAATTGTTCTGTGACAAAAATCTGAATACTGCGCTGAGACTGAGGTTTGTTGAATGTTACGTCTGGTCCCAACTATTGAACGGGGTAGAAACATGGACGTTAAAAGCGCAAATAGTTAAGAAGCTTAAAGCCTTTGAACTTTGGATATACCGGAGAATGTTGAAAATTCCATGGACTGCCAGGGTCACCAATGAGGAAGTGCTAAGAAGGATGGGTCGAGACAAAAAATTGTTGAAAACAATAAAAGTACGCAAGACTGCATACCTTGGACACATACTGAGGAATGATAAATATAGTCTTCTGCAGGTCATCATGTAGGGTAGAGTCGATGGCAAAAAGGGAATAGGTAGAAAGAGGAAGTCATGACTACGAAATATTCGAGACTGGACAAACATGACTGTAGACGAATTATTCCACGTTGCAAAAGACCAGGAAACTTTTAGAAATGTGGTCGCCAACCTCCGTTAATGGAGACGGCATAGGAAGAAGAAGAATATCAGTATAATATTGTTTGTGTAGTATTATCACTGCCAGTGCATTGCAATAAGCATAATCATATAATAAAGCTCGACCTAATTCAGGTCGAGGCAGAATTACAACAGCTATCGATGTGTCACGGCAGTTTTCACTTAAAATTTTATGCATAAAGTGAGAAATGTAAACGTAAGTGAATGGACCGCGCGCCGCTTTCCCGTGAACACCGAATTGAAAGATTGAATTTTGCACGAAAACACTTACCTTGAACAATATAGGATTGAAGTTGTGTATTGTCTGATGAATTGAGATGCTGTTTTACGGACTTAGACAAACATATAAAAGTGTGGTAACGTCTAGACAAGAGATATGCGTAAGCATAGGATACCGAGCGAGTGGAGGGCTAGTTATGGCACAAGGAGGCACATTGTTTGATGCTCTAACGGAGTTAGTCTTTATTGATAATGGGATTGCGCATAGTTATCTGATGCAGGTTCTGAAAGACCCTGTTTTCCTCTTTATGGTTATTTTTCGAGACGACACAACATTTATGCATACCTTACATTGCTCGGATCTTCTTCTTGATGTGCCTATCCATTACGAATGTTGGCGATCATCATGGCAATCTTTATCTTATCTGCAGCAGCGCAGAAGAGCTACACAGATGTTGTATTGAACCAGAGTCTGAGGTTCTTTAACCAAGATGTTCTTCTTCTTCCTGGACCTCGTTTTCCAAATATTTTGTCTTGCAGGATGGCTTGAAGGAGAGCATATCTAGATTCATTTTGCATAATATGTCCAAAGAATTGTAACTTTCGAGATTTGATGGTGGCCAGTACCTGTCGGTTCTTATATATTCTTCTGAGGACCTTCTTATTTGTGACTTGGTCAGTCCACGGGATCTTAAGTATTCTCCAATATGGCCACATCTCAAATGCTTCCAGTTTTCTGCACATATCTTCGTTCAAGGTCCACGATTCAACACCATAAAAAGGACAGAGAAGACGTAGCATCGCAGCATTCTTACTTTTGTATCAAGAGGTTGTGACTCTTAAAGAAGGCTCCCATCCAATTAAAGGTGGATCTAGCTTTTACGATGCATGCTCCAATCTCCTGGTTGTTGGTCCATTCTTCATTTATTATAATGCCGAGGTAGTTGTATTGCTTCACTCTTTCTACAGGGGATTGGTTGACGTAGAATTGACCTTCTGTTATCCTTTTCTTGCTTATTAAGTATTGTCTTCTTAACGTTTATATTAAGTCCATATTGTTGACTGTAATACGTGATTTCTCTGTATATCTGATGTTGTTTAGCCGATAACAATTTAGTAGAATACCTTTTTTAATTTCGTGCAAAGCTTCGATGAATATGAATATTCTTTCATAGTACAGATTGAAGATTAGAGGAGACAAAATACATCCTTGCCTCACTCCACGCATGATTTTCACGTAGTAAGTGTGTTCACCTTCAACTCTGAGATTTGCTGTCTGATTCCAGTAAAGATTCCTAATTATTTTCAGATCTTGCGTATACGTCGCATTGCTCTGATAGTTACTTAATATTTTCACGAAGTTCAGATCACACGATTTTTAACTCTTTATCTTTAAATTGCGTTTTGATTTTTGTCGATAGATCGCTTGAATCAAAAGATATCGAGTTATATATCGAGATTCTGTTATCCTTTTCTTGCTTATTAGGTATTGTCTTCTTGTTTTTAAAATCCACTAATGTTTTTAAAATTTTTTTTGTTTTAACAAAAAGTATATCTAGTTAAATTTTTTCCTTTTCAATTTTTATTATATCAAACGAAAATTGTTCTTATTTTCATTACTTTTAATAAACTTTGAAAAACTTAAGCAATCCGTTTAGCAATTACTTCAAAGAGGAAACTCTATACATAGGTACAGATTAGGTACTAACACACTCTTTTAAATTTAATATGTAACCATTTTTAAATTGAAGTTTAGTTTTTATTATTGTTAATGTATATGAATGTCTAGTAATCTACCGCTAGTTTGTCAACTGCGGTGATTATTATGAATCTTAGTCCAATGGGTAATTTCTATTAGTTTATAACTGATATAGATGCGCTATGTGCACAACTATGGGTAAATAGTCGTTAAATTGGATGCATTGGAGCGCGAACTTCGTTACAGTAACTATTCTATCGGAAAAAGGTTTTTGCGGTACCCTTATTCAAAAGATTATTAGTGATGTATCTGTATTTTGAATAATACATATTTGTAAAATATGCAAAATTTTAGTAAATATGTGCAACTAACTTCAGGGAGTAATTCTACATGGAAATTAAAGACGGTTTGCTATATAAATCGGTCCGCAAATGTTTGTTTTTTCGAGATACGGCGTGTTGAAATTTTTCTTAAAAACTAACGATTTATTTATTGCCGTAAAACTTCTTTACGGAATTTTTTATTCATCATTGGCGCGCATACGGGAAATGGTCTTTATTTTTTAAAGAATAAAATGGTACGGTACTGAGAGTTTTTAAATTAAAAAGCATTTATAAATTATTTGTTTAATATATGACCAAAAAATTCTTTCCTAATTTTTTTTTGAGGCTCCGTTTCTATACAACAAAAATAAAACATCTTAACTCTTATTTTTCTAGGTTCTAATACATTCTCATGGACTATCTAATGCAATAGCATTAAACCAGAACAATGACAGAAAGTACCACTAATAAAATTTTAAATGGACGCCAAGCTACAAAAAAATTTCAAAATTACCTCCTTTATACTATAGGTTTTAAAGGTTAGGCTTTAGTAATAGAAACTTCATAGTGGCCAGTCAACAAAAGTAAAATATTGTATTGATATCATACGAATTATAAAAAATGGCAAAAACGGTTTATTTGCGGCAAAATACAAAAACATACAAAAAGCTGAACTTTTTATCTTTAAATTGCGTCTTGATTTTTGTCGATAGATCGCTTGAATCAAAAGATATCGAATTTTTACCGTCGAGCTGATACAAATTTTATTGAACATTGATTTCGCGCGCGTAACTGACATGCAAAATCGACGGTCGCTTCAAGCGTTGTTTCTAAGAGAACGGTTCATTATACACAAAAAATGCTAATAAACATTTTTGTTTAAAATAAATTATCTCCGCTAAATTTTTTATTAAAACATTTTTTTCTATGGTGTACAGATTCTTGGTAAATCGATTTTTTTTGTTTTTATCCCGCTGCGAGGGGCGTTTTAGGGGGAATTCCCGGACGTAAAAGTGGTAAACGTTTTTGCATCTATTTTGGGTTCCCAAAATTAATATTCTCGTTAAACTTTAGCTTGCTCGTATGATTTTTAGAGGTTCAGTGGCATTTTCGTCTCTGACGACTGGAGTATATACCAATTTTGTGATATAAAAGCCATAAAAATTCGTAGGTTTCATTATTTTATTTGGTAAATTTCTGTTTTTGTCCATTAATCTTTTTTTTAGTTTTCTTGTAAATAATTTTACAATTATTTAATTAATGTCTCATGAAAATGATCAATTTTAATTTATAAAATCAAAAAAAATAACGAATGTAAAAAATATTTTATTTTTCCGTCGCTAAAGCAATATCCACCAACTTTCATACAATTATAAAGTCCCGTTTGAAAAGTACGACAAAAACATTTTGAAGCATTTCAGGAGTTACCAAATTACATTAACGCACTATTCGTCGTCTTAGTTCTAAAAATAAAGCAGGAATTATAAATCTTTCTTTTTAAATAACTCCCTGGAAAGAGGTCCAGAGCTTAGAATAATGTAACGATTTCCTTAATCTAAGTTCCAGAAAAGTTAAATAAGAGGATCTTGCTAACTACTCAATAAAACCTCTTAGGAAACCTGTTCATTAAGGTCATCGCCCAACGTCTATGCTATAATGCGGAAGTGCGCAGTCTTGTTAGAAAAACAAATTATCTTCTGCGTATCTGTTACGATTTTCGATTATATCTGTCAGAATGGGAACAACTCTTAGCACTTATAATTCTAGATATGCTTATCCGTTCAAATTTTGTTGTAAAAGACTGGCCCAACAATACGATTTCCACAAATTCCTGCCCATATATTTAATTGCAATTGCCAGTAACGACAATTGTGTCGTTTTGCAGAACTATACAAAAAAAAAGAATATTTATCCAAAGAACAAATATTACATATAAAGTTTTGATTATTATTTATTTTCTGTCATACTCTCCCAAAACTGTAGTCACTACTCTAGATCATCTTTTTCTTTTGGATTACTATTTAATTTCCCAGTTATAATCTCCCAAAAATGTAGTCGGCTCTCTTGTTTATTGTTTTTTATTTTCTTTATATATTTTATAGGGAGGGGAGTTGTAATGTTTCAGTAATCTGCGGACAGTAGTACGTAAAATCCAGATTCTTGAGCTTTTTTTTAGTATTTGAGTAAGTAGGTTGCAAAATAACATGACCTAAAATTGATACTTCTGCTGCTTCAGTCCAAACACGTTTATTACACTCTCTTTTTTATCAGCTACTAATCCCGTTTTATAAAATTTTTAACTAGTTTTAGTTCGTATAAGTGAGTTGCTTGTCTTGATGAAGTTAATTAAATAATTCAGCTGTTCTCCTTACACACTTCTGCATTTTAAAAACATTATGCAAATAATTTCAATACGTTTTCCGACAGAATAGACCATTTCGAATGAATTAAAAATATATATACATATAATCCTAAACCCTTTTACTCTAAGGTGTAGGGTGTAATCTTGTTAGTTGGTTGCATGCACCATTTTTCTCCATTGCTTCTTATTCTGCTTGGTGTTTTACTTGTTCTCTGATAATTCCTCTTGTTTCTAGTTAAGTTACATTATTGTTCCCTATTGTCATTGGCCTGCCCCTCGGTCTCCTAATTTGTCTTCTTGCTTGTGTTACTTGTTTAACTGGTCTCTCTGAATTCATTCTAATTGTGTGTCCATACCATCTTAGTTGGGCCTCTTCAATGTTGTTAATAGTTGATTGGACCTTAAGAGATCCTCTAACTGTCTCATTTCTAACCCTCTCCAATCTGGTTATGCCCATTATTCTTTTAATGAACTTTATTTCGATGCTGTGTATTTTCGATCCTAATTTACCAGTAAGAGCCTAACTTTCACTACCAAACGATAAAACCGGCACGAGTTAAAAAAATACTTGTTTAATATCGCTTTAAATCTTACAAACAATAGTTCAAATAGCAAAACTTTTCACAAACTTCATTCAATGTATTTTTTTTTCTATTCCCTATTTAAAATTAAGGGTTTGTGGTACTAGTACAGATGAGGTTGAAAATAAGAGATGTCTATGTCGTTAAAAGATAACCTCCTTGGACTAAAAATCGACTTTTTTAGCATTTTTACAAAATTTAATGAATATTGCCAAAATTAGGATGCACTCTTTTGTGTGACCAATCCTGTTTATTCTAGTCTGTATATGGACTATTTCCAACAACTAATTTCACTTGTGCAAGTTAACATTATATTGAATCGAGGCGTCCTTTGTAAAACCATTACTTGTCATTATTTACAACATTGAAGATATTTTAAAAAAAAGTTATTTAATTGAATCGTATTAAGTTTACGGAAATTCTCAAATTAGTGATTTATTATTTTGATGATTACACACAGTTTACAATATAAATAATATTATTTTTTTAACTAAAACTTTTATTTGAAATATGAAAAAATTAAAATATGAAACAAAATATTCTTCATCACTTACACCACTGCTGTTATCGTCTTCGTCTAAATCGGTAATCTTTTCAGACTGATGACCAGATTCTGTGAGCAGTTCGTTATAAAAGTTTTGAGCCTCTGTTTGTTTTTCAAATATTGGGTTCAATCTCTAAGGTTTTCTTTTTTCCCTGAGGAATATCCAAACGCATACTATATAACGGTTTAAATTCAAACTTTTTCAGTATACCACGTTTGTTTCTTATAAGATTTTTTCCAGCTACCTGTATAAGTCTGTCTTACTAAAACAACCCCAGTTTCATCAACTGAATATCTCAACATTCGTGCAGTTTTGATTTTCACTGGAGGATGAGCTGATCTAAGCAAAATGGAGTTACTGCTTCTGAAATGTTAAATATCATAAACTCATTAACATCAGTTTCGATAAACGATGATGGTTTTCTCCTAACATTCTTGATTACGTTTTCCCATTCTTTAGGCATTTTAATGGTTTTAGATTTTTTATGCTTTTCAATCAATGAAAAATCTTGGTCGCAACTTAAAAATGAATGGTCTTGAATAGGAAATACATGTGTGATAGATTCAAACATGTGTAAACCATGGACAATCAAGTAAAAAAATTTCAAAAGAACGTAGTTTTTATTTTGTTCGGCACATCCGTCGCTTATTAGGATAAGATTCTATGTCGTCACCTCATTAAATCATAAATATTGGAACAATAATGGAGTTACTTTATTTTGTCATTTTCTTCCAAAGATTTAATCGTAGGAGAACATAGTTGCAGTATTATTTTCAGCATTGTGCACACCAAATACGTATAACCATAGCTGCTTACCATAGAATACTGCATTGGCACATATATGTGGCATTGGAAGGTTATGCGTATACTCAAAAGACAAGCAACTATAGTTCTGTGAATCATCGCGTGCTTTTAATTTATATTTTCTTTTTAGTATAAAAACTTCTCAGCTTTCCGCTGTGAAGTGTTTTCTCAATATTTAATTTCCGCAAATCTTCTGGAGCGACACAACTAGCTAATAGTTTACTTTGATACCGATCGCAAGTACCACATTGTATCACTTCTCGGTAAGCCAAATTAAAGGTTAAATTCGGTATGGAATATTTTCCAATATATTTTATAAGAAGACTTAACGCCGGAATGTTCTGCTATGCATATTTTATACATCTTTTTCACAGATAGCGTCTTCGGAAGGTAGTAGGTATTCAGATTTTTTTTTCTTGAATAATAAGATTGTCGGTTTTTAAAAGATTATCAAAGCCAATGTATTTTCTGCCGTTTTATTTGGTCGGTTTGAATGCTTGCCTCGTTTATCCTTATATTTTTGCAGCCTTCGAACCCTTTCATATGTTATTCCATGAAGACCGCAAAAGCCTTTACATATATTGGTTCTTCTCTTTTTTCCAACCTTATTTTATAATTATAGGCAGCAAAATGTTGGTCTTTGAGCATTTGCGGAATATTACCTTGGTTTGGCGCATCATTTTCTAATTCTGTTAGTAAAACCTCCCTAATTTCAGCGTTTTTTCGGCTTCTTCTTTGCTTAGGATTGTGATAAGATATCAGCCCTACAATGGAATATAGTTATTAATATTTTAATTGTTTAAATAAACCGATTAATTTTACCTGCCAAATAACTATCTATCGAAAAGTGATCGAAAACTCGAGATTTTTCTTCATCAATAATTTTAGAATAACACTAAAACCGTGAACACCTAAAAGGAATATAAATGGGGACCTGCAATTGGGACCATTTGTACTTGAGCTTTTCTATGCCCTTATAATTAACATGTTTGTATCATGTCTTCTTCACTCTTGCCTGTTGTATCTCTGTACGTCTCAGCACCTTCCTTTTCTTTTTTAATTGCACATTTTCACTTGAACTTTGTCGTTCTAGTTCATTGTTACTTGTATTTATTATAAAACTCATTTTACCAAATTAGTTTATGGTGTTTACATATAAAATCATTACAACAACTATTCGAAGAAACGTTAACCTATAAAAACCTACTGACAGCCAAGCGATAAAGTTTCCTGATAAAGTTTTCCATTTCCGAAAAAACCGACATATGCGGTTTTTGCAAAGAACGCCATCTTATTATATGATCTATATTCTGCAATTAATAATATACTTAATGTTTTCTACTATTTTTGATGGCAAAAAACACAATTTTAATTTAAAATACGTTTATTTTGACATTTCGATTTCTACTTTAGAAATTTTTCTAGTTTTTATTTTGGGACGATTTCCCTAGTGGAAATCAAAACGTCACAATATAAATAATGCTACAAGAAACTAGTTTCAAAACCATAATTCATGTGATAGTTACTCTTTAATTTATCAGGTACATTTTACCTCTTGGGACAAATCCGATTAATATGTTCAATACGTTCAGATATGTATATATATTGGATTAAATAAATGCTCCAGTAGAGTATGTAAAATTTTGTTTACGTTGGTTTTCGTTTAAAAATAAAATTGATTTGTATTCGAATCTTCCTGTACTGGATTTCATGTCTGCTTTTGCATATTAAATTTCACAAAAACGCGAACGAAATATACAGAAAATGATTAAAGGCTAATATTAGTATCTTAAGTATAACAACTGTTGACAATGATATGTAAATTAGTTTGATAATCGCCAAAATGGATAAGTAAAATTTGTCACTACTAAACCAGAGATACGTCTCTAAATATAAATATAAATAGTTATTTATTGTACAAGAAAATTGTACTTTATCTTCGAGAGCGTTTTTTAGCGTCGATACGTCAGTCGAGACGCTAATTATGCTCGAGAAGATAATGCGATTTTATCGTCGTGTGCAATACAACATTTTTTCTATAGCAAGACTTCAAGTTCAGGTGAAAAATATAATTTCTAAGAAAATTGTAATTTTTAGCACAAAAATCGCAATTGTGTTGCTCCGTTGCTAGGGATATGAATTATTCTGTCAACAATTGTCAAACAAACGTTACGTTTTGGTTTTTGCGGAGAATATTGTTGCGTTTTGTGTACAAAGTGAATAAATACGAAATGGACGGAAAATAATTAATCCAGTACCTCGAATTAAGTGTTTAAGCAAACGAGTACAAGTTGTGATGCTCCAAAAATAGATATTTCTTAAGGTCATGGCATATTATCGTGCATGTTGCGTTTCCAGCACATAGCGTTTAGTTTCCGAAAAATATCATTTAAATGATTTTAAATATGAACAACGCACACTGTCCGGAACATAGGTCGTAACCGGTTGGTAAGGATAATGTGCATTAGATGTCCGTCGTTCTCCCCTTGTTGTTTATTTAGGAACTTGTTTGATTTTAATACAGAGTATTTAAAAAAATAATTTTCGAGGCTATTTTGTCATTTATGCATGTGTTTTTATTACTTTGTGACAATTAATCACGGAAGTGATAAACAACTAGGACTTTTGTACGGAAGTGATACCTCTTCTTTTTAAAAATACATTTTGGTTTGATATGTATGGCTTCGTTAAATGTAGTATTTTGTTTTTTAACTGAAGGTGAAATTAAATTTAAAACATATTTAAACTGAATCCTATTCATTCTAAAATAATTGTTAAACCTATTAATTATTATTAAATTCCTAATTGTTTATCACTTCCGTGATTAATTGTCACAAAGCAATAAAAACACATGCATAAATGACAAAATAGCCTCGAAAATTATTTTTTTTAAATACTCTATCAAAATCAAACAAAGACCTAAATAAACAACAAGGGGAAAACGACGGGTATCTAATTAACATTATCCTTACAAACCGGTTACGACTCGTTACGCAGCCGTCGGCATCAGTAAAATATTGTTTTCGAATATACTGAACAAGTGTCTGAAACGCAATGTTCCAGACAGTGTGCGTTGTTCATATTTAAAACCATTTAAATTATATTTTTCGGAAACGCTATGTTCTGGAAACGCAACGTGCACGATAATATGCCACGACCTTTAATGTGTTTGAATTTGTAAATTTTATTGAATAAAAAAAAGGTTAAAACATTTTATCTACTCTTGCTGTTAAATTGTCACTTTATCTACCCTTGCGGTTAAAGTGATACTTTATCTACTCAAAACAGTTGTTATAGCAACACTTTAACATTAGCTATGGAAAAAAAGTACTTTATTTAAAAGTAAATCGTTTACAACTACAGTTTAGAAAATATATAAAAAAACATTTTACTATTAATGAATATTATTTAACTAAAAGTGGAAGGGTGATTTATTCATAAAAATATATTTGTTTGGACAAACAAAAATTTGTCAATTTTTGTTTGTCCAAATTTTATAATTTTCTTTGTTGATAAAGTACCTATATGCAAATTTGTAGAAACCAAAAAAAAAAATATATGTAAAAGTAAAATTAGTAGATTTTAATAATTTTTATTTTCAATTTTAATATTGAATTATTGCACAAACTTAAATTTTTAGCTTTGTTGTAGAGAAAATGTTGAGTTTATTTATTGTAAATGAACAATATTGAACATTTTAAAATTATTTTTAATTTTACATACTTTTAGTTGAAGGGACGATTTTTAATGGGAATTAAGTTTTTATACGCTTTGACTTAATTTTTAGGTGTACATATTAAAAGCTTCTTTATTCTTGTATTATCTCTCTTGTTTAAGTATATAATACATTTTTCATTATCATCTATAAATTCATATTTTATTTTTATTTTCAGCGATTCTTTACTAGAGATTTCTATTTCCCTTACATTATTCCAACTAACGCACTTTTTGCTTTTATCAGTCTTTCAATGTCTACCATTTGTTACTAACTGTTTCAAATCATAAACAATATCTTGGTTAACTTCTATTACGTTATAAGGTTCTCCAGTGACCTTTGCCATCTTAATAAGCATAATCCATTATTTAGTAGTATATACGACTTTACCTTTTTTGTCGCTCTATTAATTGCGTGTACACTGTCTCCCTCACTTTGGGTATGTACTTTTTCTAGATATAGGAAGGATTATAGAAATTTTATATTTTTCCGCAGCATATACATATATTGCATGAACAAAAACGATTTTTATTTTGTCCAGCGCAATTTTCTGTGTAGAATACAAAGGTATTAACTCCATCTTAAATTTTGTGTTTTATATAATCCAGTACAAAACTTTCAATGTCATTCGAAATCTTTAAATACGAATACTGACATCTTTGTAGGGGGTTACTAAAACCTTCTGTAAATCGTAAGAAGTCACATTGAATGATTTGCCTTTTTTTGCATGCTGCTTGTCGTTGTCTTTTAATTTTCGTACAGCTTCTTTATTATCTTAATGTTTTCTTTTTTCTGTCTGTATTGGCAGATAGTAACAAAGCAAAAAACCTAGTCTTTTACTTTGTTACTATCTACCAATACAAATTTGTCACATTGATCTTTTTTAGGTAAAAAGAATCCTTTGTTAAAGTCATGTTCAAAAACATATCTATACTGTCTGCAAGTGGCAGTACGAATTTTTTTATATTTGATCCAGTCAATGTACAATTTATGAATTTGGACTAAAGACTAAATATCAGCTAGTAGGTATTGACGTTTTGAGTCCTTGCAAGTGTAGTCGGACTCAGTTGTGGGCAGAGACTCTATGTGTTCTCTTATAAATTTTCTATTTCTTTATACCTTGGGATCTTTACTAGTAAATTTGTCTCTATTATCTAGACTTCCTATTCCAAAGTCATTTTTTTTTAGTTTGGCCATGACAGTTCGTACCCACATGTCACTAATGTCAAGGGCGTTAAAAAAAATTGTTTGCAAACTTTAAAGCTTGATTCTCCAACTCTTAAAAAATATTTCAATGTAAACCGACGCCGAGAATTTGTATTTCTGATAGTCGCTACTTTTTTTCTTTCGTTACATGTTACATTTCTAAAAAGTCCATGTGACTGTTGTGATTACACAGCGCCCAAATTTTTTAAAAAATAGTTCTTCTTTGATCTTCCGAAATTTTTTGTGTAGCATTTCATTCTACAATTTGCCTTTTGACAACTTTTTTTTATTATTCTAGGTTTTACTGTTTTCTTTGTACAGTACGAGACATACTCTTGGCCTAAATATCTTTTTCTTATTGCTTCCTGAACTTTCCAGTTCTGTGGTTATCTGTATCTTTTTCTACCGGGGGTCCTTGCTATATCCATTTGGGACTGATCCATCTCATTCGGACTTTCCAAAATCTCCGATAGACCCGCATTTAACGACAAACCGCTTTTTTCTTTTTTAACAGTAAAATCGTCGAAGAGGGTTTGCTGTTGAATTTCAGTTTCAATCTAAACAAAAAAAAAACTTTTAGAAGATTTGGGTTTCCTCATATTTGTTTAATTAGAAAAAACTACTATAAAAATACGCAACTAGCAGTTAAATCTAGCTTTATCTGATATACCTTAGCAAATGAATAAACATGCATTAGGTTACATAAACTATACTTTTTAGAAACTTACCTCCAACATAATATTATCACGGAGGGCATAATCTCACACATATTTAAATGTGTGTTTTCGGTGTTTGGAAAAACAATCAAACTATTAAAACAATTTCTTCACGCTGAGTAAAAAATCTTGTATCTGTCGACCATAAAGTAAAGTTTTACCTCTTGATATCCAGGACCTGTATTAACGTCATTTTCTGTAGGTGTCGGAGAACGTGTTAATCGTCTTAAGTTGTTATCATTGTCATTATTACTCCTATTATTGCCCTCTAAAAATTAAAAATACAAATAGAAGCCGCATATTTGGGACAACCAATGTCAATTATTAGCAAATATTAGACTAGCAGTGTTAAAAGTTAAATTTTTACATACCTATTACAAGGTTCACTAAATTTTTTTCTCTTGTACCCATCCTGTTTATTCCTAATTTACCGTGATATCAAATTTATAGAAAAACCATTCTCTTATAACCAGTTTAAATAGAAAAAACTAGACCTGAAATCAAAATACCGTGTATTTATTGTTTTTAAACAAAGACTAATATTATCGGAACTAGTGCGTAGTCGCATCGTAACTTGTCTCAGCTTGTATACAGAAAGTGCGAGTTGCATAATAACACCGTATATCAAGTTTCAATGCGATCAGCACTGGGTAAAACAGAAATGATAAGATCTAATTCCTACTTATGATAATACAATTTAACTCTTAGAGCTATAATATTATCGTAACTATGCAAGGAGATACTTGCGATAAAAATACTAAAGTAATATTGTTGATAAATTTGTTGTAACTCTAGATACGACAAAATTATTTGCTTTGTATGTAATACGGAAAAATGGTAAATGAAGTTACGATAATAGTAGGGCCAACTTTTTTCAAAAAAAATTATTTTCTTTTAAAAACGTTCGTAATTTTTCTTTTACCTAAAAAAGCATGATTTTTATATAGCAAAATGATATTAAGTCATTTTTGCACAAAATTGAGTTACGATGTTCTTATCGAAATACACTTTCACAAAATTTTATTATATAACATATCTATATATATATATATATATATATATATATATATATATATATATATATATATATATATATATATTGTTATGATATGTAAAATCGAGAAAAATATTGGTTTGTTTAAAAATATTTCAAAATTCAATAACATTAAAATAATTCAGATAAGTAGGATAATATCCAACAAACATTTCGAAGAAGGAGAGTTATTAATTTCTTGAATTACCTGTACTAAACAAAATGTAAGCTTTGCATAAATTATTTCTTTGTTATACTTGAGTGACCCGCATAATTTTAAGTGAAATCCCAAAGACAATTGAAATACATTAATGCAGTGATTAAAGACAATAGAAGGGATTATAGAAAGAGGTTTTTGTTAGTTTTTAAGAATTATAGAAAAATATTATTTGTAAATAAGTTTTAGGAAATTTATAATTATAGGTAAAAATTTGTTTGTTATCGAAATGAAAAAATGGGGGAATTGTGACGAGTTTTGATTGGCGGAGATTGAAAAAGGTGGGATAAGTATGTAGGAAAAAGTTTAGCGAGATTGAGGAGAGAGGAAAGATAATCAGTTGATTTTCCAAGTCTGTAAGAGGAACAGGATTGTTCTCTGGTGGTTCCAAAGAAGTAGTGTTGAATGTTAGTGAGTTTTTGTGGAGTTAGTGTATCTGACAGGAGCTGAAGCAGCAAAATATTGTAAGTCATATTTCTCTACTTATATTCCAAGAGTCACTGTTCAGGCCAACGAGAGATTCAGTTTATCGTAAAGAGAAGATATTCCAAGAGTCATTTTTCACTCGGGCCAACGAGAGATTCAGTTTATCGAGAGGAGAAAGGCTATCATAATTTGAATGATTGTTGCTTTTGAAGGAGATCATTAAGGACGATATACTTGCAACAATCTGTTGTAAGATTGCTGATTACATAGGGAGCGGTTTGAGAGGAGATTATACAGTCTACAAGGAACAAGGATTTGGACCACTCATCATCAGAGAGAGATATTTTTGTTTTCTGCAGTTTTTTTTTCTTTTATTGATAACACAATTTTTACACGTAATTTAGAAAGGATATAAATATTTTGATTAGGAGAGTTAGAATAGTTTGGGATTTTGAGTTTTCAATCAATATTGTTTGTACCATTAATTTTGATTGTTCACGTACAGAGAACATAATTTTGAGAATCCTTATATGAGATTTGTTTATTGAAAATTTTTGAGTGTGAATTATTTCATTATTTTTATTTCAATATATAGTGTTAGATCATATGTGTTTTTTATTATTCCGGTATTCTCTGGACCTTACCTTTCACATGTAATAGCATAGATATTGAAGCACGAATTTAACCCTGAGATAAAAGAATTAAAAATTGTGATAGAGTCACAATCATATCATTTAAATAATTTTAATTAATCAAAAAAATTAATTAGCTAATTATTGCTTGGCGCACCAAGACTTTAAATATCACAATAACTGGCTTCCAAAACGTGGGGCTTGAAAATATCGCAGCTTTACATTTGAAGGAAGGGAAAGAGATCTGGAATAAGTACAGGTGATCCAGAGATAAAAACATATAACATTGAGGGAATTTGAATTTGAAAGTATTTTGACAATTTTTCCAGGGAATATAAATTTGATTTATTGATTGATCGTAGTTAGTGGATATTTACTGCTATTGAATTATTTGATTTTATTTTCTTTACCAATCGTACATTTGATATTTATTTTGAATTATTTTAAATTTTACTGATTGCATATTTGATATTTGTCGTGAAAATTTAATACATTTGGGGAGAAATATTGTCGTGTTCTGAAACATATAGAGTGTTGTAAAATTTCACATTTGGCGGGGACAAAAACAGTAACGAAAAGAAACAACATGTCGACCACAAGGAGTCAAAGCAAAATGCAAGAAAGGAAGGAGGATAACAGAGAAGAGGAAACAATTCTTGATGAAGGATCGGATAATGAAGGAAATGCCACAATAATGGAGGAAAGAAAAGAAACAGGAATGCTGGAAAAATTATTAGCAATGATGCAAATACAGACACAAACAATAGAGAGAAACCAACAAGAAACATCACAAAAAATGGATGAAACAAAACAAACAATGGCAGAAACGAAACACACAATGGAAGAAAACCAACGGGAAACAAGGCAAGCAATAGAACTAAATAACAGAAATATAGAGCAGCGTCTGGAAAACTATGAACAGGAAATTAAAGGATGTGTTGAGGGGATAAAGAAAGAACTGATACAACAGATAGAAGAAATAACCCTAAAGAATGCAAAACAAGAGACAGAGATTAAAGATATCCAAAATACAATGAAGGAGATACAAAATTGCCAGAGAAAGGAACTAGAGATGCAGAGAGAAGAAATAGAAACTAAAATGAAGGATATTAAGACTGTCCAGAAAAAGGAATTAGAAAAATTAGAAACAAAATTTGAAAACGTTTTACAAGAAGACATGCGAGAAATAGAAAGAAAAATGGAGGAAATCAAAAAGGAACAAAATTCAGGGGAAAGAAGGGAAATGGTCATCCATGGAACAAGCGAGGCGAAAATACAATTTGGCAGGAATATTCGGAAAACACACCCAGTACCGTTTGTTAAAAATTTGAAAACCAAATTACAACATATTAGATATTTTGACGATTGCAAAGAAACAATTAGAAACCATTTGAAAGAAGGAGCAGCGTTATGGTATGAAAGCAAGGAAGATGAGTTTGAAAATTGGACAGATTTTGAAAATAAATTTCTCAACTATTTCTGGGGGAAAAATAAACAGAGAGAAATCAACCAAGAGCTACAGAATGGAAAATATCACGAAAAAATGGGAATATCTGAAGAAAGATATGCTTTGCAGATATATAACAATTCAAAATATCTAGAATACAAATATTCTACCGAACAGCTGGTAGAAATGATCAGCAGACATTTTGAGGAAACGTTGGAAGATCACGTGATTTTGAGAAACTATCAAGATATTGATAGTTTGTGCCAATTCCTTCAATTAAAAGAAGCGAAAAGAAAAGAAATGAGAAATAGAAGACAACATGACCAATATAATGGAGCGGAAAGAAGGTATTCATCAAATTATGACCAGAGAAACCGACATCCCAGATCAACAAACGAATATAGGCCGAGAAATTACAATAATTACAATAGACAACAAAATTACGATAACAGGAATGACACACAACAGAGAACATATGAAAATCACAACAGGAATAGAGATGCACAAAATCCTCCGAATAGGAATACTAACGAACAAAGGGACGATAGAAATAACCAGAGCTTCCAACAACAAAATAGAAGGGAGATGAATCATGTAGCAATAGGAAACGACAGACAAATTTCTAATTCTAATCTAATATTTTTAGATGCATTTATAAAACATAAAGCGATTAAAATTGTGATTGATTCTGGATCGGAGATATCGCTAATCAATAAAAAACTAGTAAAAGAATTAAATTTGGACAGATTTGTGTATAAGATTCCTAGGGTTGATTTAGTGGGTGCAAACAATAAAAATTTGACGACAGTAAACGAAGGCTTGGGAGTACAGATAAGAGTGGGAAACAAATTCCATATTATGAAATGTGTGGTGATTGAAGATTTAAATCAGGATATGATAGCGGGAATTGATGAATTGAGGAAAAAATATATCACCATAAATTTTTCGGAAAATAAACTGGAAATCAGAGCAGAACCAGACAACACAGGAGAAGAAAAGCAAACAGATAGGAAAACAAATTCTGGAAGGATCAATGCACAGGAAAAACGCAAAGAAATCGATATGACTGTAGAGGATAAACCGAAAGTACAAGAACAAGATCTAACAGAAAAGAAAAAGAGAAGGAAGAAAAAGAAGAAGAGTTCGAAAAGAAAGCAGGAAAATAAGATGAAGACCAGAGAAAAACAGGAAATAGAAGGTACAGAAGAATTGTTGGCAACCGACGATAAAACAGAATGGAAGCAGGAAGAAAAAGAAGGTATCATCAGAGAAATGAAAGGAATAGAAACATGGTGCTCGGAATACCAAAGGGAATTAGAGGATAAAAAGAAAACAGAAGAAAAAATGGCACTGATGGACGAGAATCCAGAATTTTGTGAAGAAGTATTATGGACAGTGAACACATGTGAACAAAAGGTGGATGAAAGAAAAATAAATTGTGAAAAAAACATGGAGAAGGAAATAGAGAAGATTTTAGGAAACCATGGAGATTTTGTTAATAAAGTAAATCAAGTGGTTAAAAATTATGAACTTTCTTTTAAGGGAAAATACTTGGAAAAATTTAAAATGAAAATATATCCAATCCCGTATAAAGACAGGCAATATACGGGGTATTTTAACATTCACGACATTTGTCAGTATCATAAGTAGATTTTAATAACATAGTGAAATAATTTGATCCTAGAAAACTTTTGTCATTTTTAAAATTTAACAAAGAGTTTTCGGCAGATCAAATGGCGGGGATTTGTTATGATATGTAAAATCGAGAAAAATATTGGTTTGTTTAAAAATATTTCAAAATTCAATAACATTAAAATAATTCAGATAAGTAGGATAATATCCAACAAACATTTCGAAGAAGGAGAGTTATTAATTTCTTGAATTACCTGTACTAAACAAAATGTAAGTCTTGCATAAATTATTTCTTTGTTATACTTGAGTGACCCGCATAATTTTAAGTGAAATCCCAAAGACAATTGAAATACATTAATGCAGTGATTAAAGACAATAGAAGGGATTATAGAAAGAGGTTTTTGTTAGTTTTTAAGAATTATAGAAAAATATTATTTGTAAATAAGTTTTAGGAAATTTATAATTATAGGTAAAAATTTGTTTGTTATCGAAATGAAAAAATGGGGGAATTGTGACGAGTTTTGATTGGCGGAGATTGAAAAAGGTGGGATAAGTATGTAGGAAAAAGTTTAGCGAGATTGAGGAGAGAGGAAAGATAATCAGTTGATTTTCCAAGTCTGTAAGAGGAACAGGATTGTTCTCTGGTGGTTCCAAAGAAGTAGTGTTGAATGTTAGTGAGTTTTTGTGGAGTTAGTGTATCTGACAGGAGCTGAAGCAGCAAAATATTGTAAGCCATATTTCTCTACTTATATTCCAAGAGTCACTGTTCAGGCCAACGAGAGATTCAGTTTATCGTAAAGAGAAGATATTCCAAGAGTCATTTTTCACTCGGGCCAACGAGAGATTCAGTTTATCGAGAGGAGAAAGGCTATCATAATTTGAATGATTGTTGCTTTTGAAGGAGATCATTAAGGACGATATACTTGCAACAATCTGTTGTAAGATTGCTGATTACATAGGGAGCGGTTTGAGAGGAGATAATACAGTCTACAAGGAACAAGGATTTGGACCACTCATCATCAGAGAGAGATATTTTTGTTTTCTGCAGTTTTTTTTTTCTTTTATTGATAACACAATTTTTACACGTAATTTAGAAAGGATATAAATATTTTGATTAGGAGAGTTAGAATAGTTTGGGATTTTGAGTTTTCAATCAATATTGTTTGTACCATTAATTTTGATTGTTCACGTACGGAGAACATAATTTTGAGAATCCTTATATGAGATTTGTTTATTGAAAATTTTTGAGTGTGAATTATTTCATTATTTTTATTTCAATATATAGTGTTAGATCATATGTGTTTTTTATTATTCCGGTATTCTCTGGACCTTACCTTTCACATGTAATAGCATAGATATTGAAGCACGAATTTAACCCTGAGATAAAAGAATTAAAAATTGTGATAGAGTCACAATCATATCATTTAAATAATTTTAATTAATCAAAAAAATTAATTAGCTAATTATTGCTTGGCGCACCAAGACTTTAAATATCACAATAATATATATATATATATATATATATATATATATATATATATATATATATATATATATATATATATGTATATATATATATATATACATATATATATATATATATATATATATATATATATATATGTATATATATATATATATATATATATATATATATATATATATATGTATATATATATATATATATATATATGTATATATATATATATATATATATATTGAAAAAGTCATCTGAAGTCATCTCATATGTATATGATAAAAAGTATCAACAATATCCATAATTCTCTTACATGTGTAGCATAGGAAATTGATTAATGTGGTGTTTCAAGTAAAAGAGGTAAAAGAGATAAGAAGATATTTGGGCAAAATCACATCGCATTTACCAATTGAAATGGGCCTGTATTTAATCACCTAAATTTTGTTAAGTTTGGAACAACAAAATTTATTCTTAGTTCAAAATTTTCTCTAACAAATACCTGACTATCGAACCTAATGATTATATGATATTGCCACAGATCATACCCAAGTTATAGCTACGATTCATACAAATATCCGACAAAAACCAAAACCACCGATACTCCACAATCAAGCTACTAAGTGCAATCTGTTTAGAGAAATATTAGGAAATAAAGTAATCTTCAACATATTTTTAAAAACCCACCAAGAATTGGAAAACCAAGTAAAAAAATTTAAAGAAATAATACAGTAATGCCTCGTGAGAATTAACTCCACATTTGGTTATAACCCAAAACAGAAATCATTGTCCTCCTAGTATAAGAAAAACGCCAAAAAGAAAGATCTGGCAAAACACAAAATACCCTGCAGATAAAACCAACTATAATAGGCAGCAAAAAGCTTAAAAAACTCCGTTACAAACGCCGTCATAAGACTTAAATATTTTCAAGCACAATGGAAGGTAACTCAAATAATCCTACTCCTGAAACCTGGTAAACCTTAAAACGAGGCAACTTTTTCCGACTAATAAGTCTAGTGCCTGCGATGTCGAAAATTGGAAAAAATTACTAGCTACGAGAGCAATAAAAATTATTGCAGATAAAAAACTTACCGATACACCAATTTGGATTTAGAACCAAACATTCAACAATTGAACTGGTAGGAATAATCAAAAAACTCTTTTGAAAACAAGCAATATTGCTCAACTGCATTCATTAATGAGAGTCAAGCTTTTGATAAGGTGCAGCATTAGAGACTATTGTATAAACTAAAAAAAGACCTACTCCAGAACATGTATGACATAATATACTCGTACCTAAAAGAAAGATATTTCCAGGTAAAATATGAAGACAAAACCGGTCTACATATTATAAAGTTAGGCGTTCCTCAAATTAACGTTCTTCGGCCGATCCTTTACCTACTATTTACCTCCGATTTGCCTACTGACAATAAAATGCAGCTAAATTTGCCGACTACAATAATGGCGGTATATTCAGATCCCGTTGTTGTAGCAGAACAACTCCAAGAAAACTTAAATGAAGTCTAGAAATGGACTAAGAAGTGAAAGATAAAACTCACTAAATTTAAATCACTAAATACTATAGCGATTTACCTTAAATATTACTGAAGAACAATGCTCCCCTGTCAACGGTAGATACTGTAAAGTACTTAGGCTTACATATGGACAAGAGACTTACCTGGAAAACTTATATATGGAAAAAAAGAAAACACCTTAATTACACATTTAGAAAATATTATTGGTTACTCGAAAGAAAGTTCCAGTTGACGTTGCGAAACAAACTACTAGCGTACAATGCCATACTGAAACCAATTTGCACGAAGAGAATAGAAGTGTGCCACACTGGTTCAATATCCAACCTAGCAATTATGGACCGATTTCAAAACAAGATGTTAGCTATTACTGATGAGCCATGGTTTGTAAGCAACAAAGACATACTACAAGACCTACACGTGCCAACTGTGAGTAAAGTGATAGTGTCATATAGTAATAAATATTTACAACGATTAGAGAACCATCCAAATACGTTAGCGTTAAATATATTGATCAATAGTCAACAAACAAGCAAAACTGCCTGAAACAAAAGTTACCATTAGATTTACCATTCTCAAGTAAAGAACTTATAGTTGTAATATTTATATAGAGTAAATATTTATTGAAATATTTCTCTTGGCGGCAATGATGTAAACTCAACAAATGGTATGATTTCTTTTTTACTGATTGCACAGTAAGCGAACAAAAAAATTTTTAATTTTACTATCTCTTTAGAAAATAGTCTTCATAATTAGAAATAATATTGGAATTTGGTAGTCGAAATTTTACATTTTCTTTTGAAATTTGATTAATTTCCAATCATACAAAAATTATTAAAATAATAACATAATTCGATAGATTATGTTGGTTAAATCCTTTTTGTAAATTTTACTTAGGTGGTATAAATGCAAGGACTGTCTCTGAGAAAAGTTTAAAAAGCAGTATTGCCTATTATGATGCTACTTCTGACCAAAATTACCAATGTTCTAATTGAACCACCAGTTAGAAGAAGGGAATGAATTCAAAAAGTAGATTTTTGGGAAAACTGTTTATTTGTTCTGTTTAATTTTTTCTTATTTAATAATGATATCTACTATAAAGTACAGTTTATATAAGTTAATTTGGATTGGAGAAAAACCATCCAGTGATTTTCGTTATCTAGAAAAACGATAAAGAAAATCTTGGATTTATTCCCTTCTTACAACCTTTCTTACTCCTTTTTTTGACATGAATAACAAAATTGTATGAAAAAGCTTATTTTGTTTAAAGTAATTTATAAAAAACAAAGAAATATAAAAAAAATCATTTGCACTGGTATATTTGGAAGCGGAAGATTTTGCAGGTAGTCGAAATCAATAATAGCTCCGACATTTTCCTTTTCTTGATATAATCTCAACACTTCTTGCTGCTTCAGGTAAAACTTTTTAGCTCGTTCTGGATGTACCATCTTTTCTGCAACAGCTACATGCTTAAAGTTTCCATATAGCGTTTAACTTGTTATTGTAGCCTCAAGTTCTTCACAAGTTGAACAAACGTCAACCTGTGGTCTTTCAAAACTGTATCCATAGTTATCATTATAGTATTTTTTAAAATAATCGTTTTTAACGATGTTGGCATATTTAGGATACTTTTTGTAAAAGAGTTCATGCATTATCTTTACATTGAGGTTAGCATCCAAATATTAAATTAATCTGGTCCTGTAATGTGCTTCTTTTAACGGAAATGATCGAATGTAATGATCGATCGCAAGAACTGTTATCTAAATTGTTGCTGCGATTTAAATGAATATCACGGTGATCCACCGGTAATTTTCCTTCGGCGATAAGAGAAGTCAGTCGAAAAACTGCTTTATTTTTTATAGCATACAAGATTGAAAAAGCTTGCCTACATACTTCAATTTTTGCAGAATTTATTTGGAGAAAATAATGAAAAGTATTCCTGTTGGGATTTCCAATTTTGGATCGTCTTCGAATAACTTTCGAGCAGTTTATGAGGCTCATAAGAAAAATATCCTGTTCATTTTTTGGACGTCCACTGTACACACTTTGTAGAATCGTTTACTTTTCTTGTAAACTAAACTTCTGTGTGCACCGTTTTTTACATGTACACTCACTAACAGTATTTGATTTTGCCGGTACAATACGCCCTGTAGTTGAACTAGTATATGTTTCACCGTGTAAACGATGTAATTTTTGTACCTCTTGTTTATATAAATGTTTATTTCGTACACCCCGTTTTCTCTTTCGTGACGTTACCAAATCATATAAAATATTTATGTTACTGTCCTCACTGCTATTACTATCACTAGTACTAGACATTTTTCTGTTAAAAATATCATTAAACAAAACAAGAACGAGACTTACGTAGATGTCAACAGCAACTGAATTGGTTTTTACATTACCACCAGTTACAGCATATCGCCGTAGGCTGCCAAAAAACACGTGACAAACAGATTCAACCGTAAGTTTGAAGAAAGAAATAATTATGTGATTTATTTCCCTCTTAAAACTGTCGCACATTTCGTGTTGGAGTATCTCCGTAACTTATACGGTGTTTATTCTATACTTAGCGCGGACAGATTGGTTTTTCCTTAAAAGATTTTTGTTGAAAATTCGTTTCGCCATATATTGGCCTTTATTCCCTCCTTCTAACAGGTGGTTTAATTATTAAATAGTGAAAAACGTATGTATTACTTCAAGGGCGTTTTAAAAATATAATCACAATTAACGTTTAATCGCAATTAAAAATAGGAATCGTTGAACATTTGTTTATTTGTTTTCTTTTTCGTTGGCTTATTTTTCCTAGTGGATTTCAAAAGATTTTTTATTGTATTTTCACTCTTCTCCAAAAAGTATATCCATGTCAAAATCATTCTGATCCATTTAACCTCTGCTTGTGTTTAGTTAAAGTAACATTGCTGCCGATTTTCAAATATAGCAACAAAACACCACTCCAACACATTTCACTAACCATGGAACCACATCCAACAAAATCTTCCAATTTTCTAGATTAATTCGTTAAGCTTCATGTATGGGTTGTAACGAAACTGATTAAATTGTCTGATTAATAAAACTGGAATAAATGCAAACATTTTTTTTTCTAATAAATACTTCTCAAAAGTAGATTATTTCTCAACTCCCTGTAGATTATAAATGAAACTGCGTGATACACGAATCTTCGTTTAGTCTGTAAAATATCTGCCTTCGAACATAAAACCTCACAAAATCGAACGTACTACTAAAATAAAGAGATTATGCCGCAATTCCGGATATTTTATTAGCTTTATCTCGATATTTATTGTGAGTATATGGTATTTTACAGCAGACATGTCAGGATGGAGATGTAAATGTTAATACATTTAGTAGATTTTTATTAGAAAATTGCAATGCTTTTAACGTAACATGTGGCTTTTATTAAAAACTAAAATAAATTAATAACCAGTAGCTTGTAACAAATTCATATTTTATATCCTTCCTATAAATTTGAAAAACCTAGTTTACTTATTTTAAGTTATTGCTCAATCAAACCATACTAAATTATGCAAACGGTTAAATATTTTAGCATTTCTTTTATCTAGTAAATACTGCCGATATAGATTTTACAAAAAAATACGCAATAAAATTTAATATTATATATTAGTGTATATAAAAATAAACTGTGGCGTTGGGCTCCCACTACACTAGCCCAACTGGGTTTTAGGTGTACATTTTCGCAAAAGAAATACGTATTGAATCTTTCACTTTATTACAAATATCAACGCACTTACAATAAATTAATTCGCGGTCACGGGTCGTGACTTACATTACAAATATTCGGCACAATACTCTACTCGAATTAAAATATGATCTATGCCTATTTACATTTTTTCGATTTTAAATACGCGGCGTGCAAGACAGAAAATATTAAATATTTCTTAATATTGCTCTGAAGCTATTTTCTTGTGGCATTTTAAAGTAATTAATATTTAAATAAGATTAAAGGTTAATGTAAGTTTATTGACGTTTTAATTTCCAGTTCAGAAATCGTTCTCAAAATAAAAACATTAGTAAATTAAACAAATTTTGTTTTTTTGTTACTTAGTCTAAAAATTCTTCTAATAATTTAATTTTATCTGACTCATTTATATTGACAATTCAGACATACATTATACATTTTAAAGTAGACGACTTAAAAATGATATTGCCAATATTGTTGAGTTGCATTCTTGGGACGACTTTACTTGTAAGATAGTTCATTCGATTACATGAAATCAATTTTAACTTGGGAATATCCGTCAGAAAATCAAAGAAGCGGCCCTTATTATGCTAAATGAGACCAATTGTGTCGCAATTTCCTCGGCAGAATGTAGTAAGATCTGGTTGCCCATATTAAAAGAGGAAATTATTAAAAGGAAAATACCAGCATTAGTAAGTCAGTAACATATCGAGGATACATCATTTATGTATTTTTAAATAACAAACATATAAAATCGGAATTTGGTGTTTATTGAGAGTAAACTAAATGCAAGACCAAATACTTACCATGTCGGGATAGTATTATGAGGTTTTTTTCCTAGTTTTTTGCTCATGATTTACTATAGAATCACTAACACGAGAATTTTACTGTCATAATGGCATGTGGTTTCTTTTTAAAGATGAATTATATGCTATGACTTTTTAATTACAGTTACCAAATCCGACAAACCTGTGAGTACAAAACTCGATTAAAAATAACCTTCTAAATCAGACCAATGCCTTGTGGATTTTAATTTAACTTTTGATGTTCAATACATCAAACATTTTGCTGGTTCCACTACATTCAAAACACGTGCTTGAGATTAGGTTTAAATGTCACAAGTACCAGTCCAGTAAGTTCCGGCTAATGAACTCCTCTTAAGCCAACTAAGGCAACTCCTGTCACTAATGTTGTCAAAAATTAAAATAACAAGTTTTTGCAAAGCAAATGTATCTTTTGATCTTTGCAGAAACATTGCAAGAAAAATGTTACCATTAAGACCAGTAAAGTATTATTATGTAATATTATGTCTCCTACTGTCTGTACATGTCTCCTCGCTTATATCTGATGAAACTTTGTGGTTAATTCGGGTATATTTGTATAAAAAAAATATAGGAATATATTTGAGTTCACTATTGATGTGTTCAGCCAGTAGTTATCTATTTTTCTATTTTGGTTTATTTAAGTTTGAAATGTTGTTCCGGACTAGTCCTCGTACGATTTTTATTTTGACTATTTGCCATTTTTCATCTACCGTTATACTTTAATTCTATCTTCATTTCTATAAGACTCTCGGTCCTTACCTAATAATATTAGCATATCCTCTAGACTCTAGACTAGTGATTAACAAAACAGTTCCGTTAGCTTTGCTGAAATCAAAAATCAAGTGCTTAATATTTAATTATCATTTTTCCTAAAATATTTCTCCTACGGGGGTTTATTGGTTAAGTTTCACACTGAAAAATTTTACGTTCCTTACCTCTCTGTGAACATTGTAACTACTTTTCGTTTACAGAAATATCCAGCAGAAAATGCTACGACTATTGACATTTCTAAAAATAACTTTTTTTGATTAGATCTAATCTAAAACTTTATATAGTTCTTAGTTGCACTCAGGCACGTTCAGCAAATGGTTACGTCTTTGTTTGTCCCACTGATTGGTATGAAAATTTTATGAGAATGAATAGTTTACACAAAGGAGATGCAATAACTCATTTTATTGACTTAACATTAAAAAACAGGAACTGATCAATAAGCTTTTTATTTGTCAATTTACAAATACAATCATCAAAAAAGTTATTTTTAAAAACATTTTTATTTTTTTTATAATTCGTATGAACGCTAATGTATTTTTAATATTAAAACGAATTAAATTTAAAACAAAAATTTGTTTAAATTAAAAACTGCTAAAAAAGGTAGACATACCTATTTTGCCTAATTTTTTTTAAACAATTATTTTAATTTACAAATAACTTCATTTTCCTTGCTAAAAGCAATTATGGTTATTAGCAGAAAACGATAGGAATAAGTGCTCACTTTGCTAATTCAATTTACAGTCAATTTACAAATACAATCATCGAAAAAGTTATTTTTAAAAACATTTTTATTTTTTTTATAATTCGTATGAACGGTAATATATTTTTAATATTAAAACGAATTAAATTTAAAACAAAAATTTGTTTAAATTAAAAACTGCTAAAAAAGGTAGACATACCTATTTTGCCTAATTTTTTGTAAAGAATTATTTTAATTTACAAATTAACTTCATTTTCCTTGCTAAAAGCAATTATGGTTATTAGCAGAAAACGATAGGAATAAGTGCTCACTTTGCTAATAGAAGTTCACGAAAACTAAATTTAATACAAACGTTGCTCATATGTGCAGTAATTATTTTTTATAGTGAGTTTTACACGTGATAGATTGGATTTACATCTACGATAATTCTGCTCACCTTAGCAATAGATCAACTTCGTTGTTATTTTACTAGTTCATCAAAGTGTGTAATATGTGTAGGCATTTTCATGCATTAGGTCGAATAATACTTTGATTAATGAAAGCCCTGCTGAGCTGTTATTTGGAGCTGAGGATTTGGAGTTTAATTTTAGCATTATTCCGCTTTAACTTATTATTCTACTACGTCTGAATATTTCATGGACATGTGCTAGATGTTTTATATATTCAGATTAACCGCTCGTAACTGCTGAGAATACGGAAGAAACCTGGAAAGAAACCAGTTTGGCAGAACCAGGAAGAATCTAGTCGATAACCAATTCAGATGTTTTAAATGTATGTTGCCTTATGATGATTAAAACTAAAAAAAGATCTTGAACTGAAGTTGTAAAACGTTTATCTCTAGAACATTGCATGGCACGACTTCTAACTCTACAAAATGGTAGTTATAATCGACTTATGACATTTTGAAGAACTACCATATGCCCAGCTACCTCAGTGTGATGCATGGCAGCTTAAAGATAATCTTAGACAATTACTATTTACCTGGATATTTAACATTGTATTATTAATTAATCTTTACTAAATAATTTAATTCAAAATTCAAAATATTGTTTGATAATAACACACAGTTCTTTTCAAATATTAATGTGTATGTAGCATAAATGAAATCGAAACTAGCATGTTATTTCTTAATTTAATGATTTTACGATTTTTTTTTGTTAACTAACAACTATGCAAAGTAAATAATTGTAATAATTGCTTATTATTACAATTATTTACTTTGCATGGTTGTTAGTTAACACTTTCGCTATTTTTTCGCAAACATTGTTCTCTAACTTTTTTCGACCCAGTTTTAGGTAATAGCAGCTATTATTAAATAAGAAAGAATGTTTATTTTCTGTACTTTAAAATAGTCTATTGTAAAATATTCTAGGACTAATGGTTACCATGTCAAAATGTGATACTTGCAACGATTTTTTTGATATTTTTTTTTTTTTTTGGGGAGGTGAGAATCTTCAAAAAGACCGTCTGGGAAGGTGTCTCAGGTGTGTCGGATTTAGTCTGGCACGCTTCACCACGTGACGAGGCCGCCAACCGACTAAAGTCACCCCCTATTCCTCCAGCCGGCGGGTCTGGAACCGCACTTAGCGTGCATGTCTGACCCGCCGACCTTACTCTTAATTCCCTCTGGCACTTTTCGCGTGCATTCTGTTGGTTTGGCGACCCCCTCCGCAAAAGCCTCGCAGCAGACTGGTCGGTGAAGCGACCGTCCGGCGAAACTCATTCGCGGATCGGGCGACCGGGCTGCCCTCCCTCCATGATGGAACTAGCAAGACAGAACCAGTTGAGTTGGTAATTACGAGTAACGCCAAACATTCTTATTTTCATCAATTCATTCATTCAATACACACATTAATTCAAAACTCAATATTTAAAACACGGAGGCAGTCGGCATAGGTTGTATGTAAAAGGTCTTCCCCTGCTAACTGCGAAATACTTCCAAAGGGAGCTAGAACTCTTTGAAGATGGCTCCTTGAGATTAGTTTTTTTTTAATATATCCAGAACTCTTCTAGTTAGGAAAACTAAAATTAAAACGATTATTTCTTATGTAAAATTAAATCGTTTTGGGTAGGTCAAATGTTATTTTAATGCATAACTTTTTGTCTTTAATTGTTATAATAATATAATATATAAATTAATAGGTACCCTTTTTGATTTTATAAAGTATATTTGGTTTTAATAAATGCGACATACAATTCGTAAACAAAGTTTGACAGAAGAAGCAAGAAATCAAATTGAAACAAAATTATATTTAAAGGGTTTTAAAAACAAACTATTTATTACGATGGAACAAAACTAACACAAAAGAACAAGTATCAAAAGTAGATAGTTACAAAAAGTGCTAAAGTTACAAATAAATACTTTTATGTATCCCCAAGCCCAACAATCACAAGGTTTCAAATCCGGCGACCCTGCTAACCAAATAACTGGACCGCCTCTTCCAATTCAGTGGTCCTCGTAGTTATTATCAAATTATCAAAAAAGTCACGTGCATTCCTGCTAAAGTAGGCCGAACAGCCATCAGGTAAAAAACCATAAGTTTTGCCAAATATTTAAAGGCACGTCATCTAACGAATCAGGTAAAACAGTTTGCAGGAAATATAAGTAATCAGCGCCATTTAAACGAGTAGGCAATTTCACACCTTGAAGGTGAGGATTGTCACATACGTACGAATAATATCGTGCTTTATGCGCATTAAAAATTTAATTTTTTGTGAATGTAGCTTTGTTGCAAAACAAAATGTATCTGAAAAAAATCTTCATTTTGATTTTTCTGGTTTTGTAACCATCTAGTGCATAACAGTGCTTGTACCTTTGTAAAATTAAAAGGATATTGATTTTTGTTGTGTGAGATATTTCCTATGGAAGATTTTGAAATTGTGGGATACATGGCAGATAGTCTTCGGACGCAAATTTCTGGATTTTTTTCAACTTCCATTAAAATAACTTCTTCGTGTGCTGCTGTTACATTATCACGTCCCGTCTTTCATTATTTTTTGGGACCACTGAACCTGTTTCTCCTAATTGTTGATAAGGAGCTGTCAATGTTGAGTAAGTAGGATCACGATTGGGAAATTTTTTCAGAGTATCTAGCTAAAAGTGGGTGCTGCTCAAGCGTTACACCTCTTTTCGCCATAAACTAATTCATATTAGCGTATTTCTTATTAGTAAAAACCATTTTTGTTGACTTTATATTATTATATTTGAATGTCACAAAGTTAAAAACTAAAAGATAAACTTCACGAACTGACCACAATTTGAAAATGAAAATTGTAAGAAATACTTGTGTTGACAGATCACGGCCAACTATTGCAAAAAGTATTTAACTTTCATGACGAAAAAATGAAAAATTTGAAAATCGATTTTTTTAGAAAACGGTGTATCCTATCGACTTAGAGTAAGAGTATCTTTTAATACTAGAATAACTGAAAAGTTAATAATCTAGTATCACGAATGCTTAATAGGTAAAGGAAAAAGTTTATGCGTTAAAATAACCGTTGATCTAACTGAAACGGACGCCTATGATCGGTACTAAAAATTCACAATTGATGAAATCGATTCAACTCTGAAGGATAAATAATCGTACCAGTTTTTGTTTTTCTAAACGGAAGCGTTCTTAAGGTATTTAAAATAATTAAAAGGCGTCATCTTCAAAGAGCTCTAGCTCCTTTAGGGAGGACTTTCGGACTTGGTGAATTGGGTTAAATTGTCTTAAAATTATCTAAGGAATCTTCGGTCTTCGTTTGTCACAAGAGTTTCTGGACACCCTGTATACTAAGCATGAAGCAAAAAAATAGTTTAAAATTTTTTAATGAAAATTATAAAAGAACCAAAAGGGTTGTATCCCTTAATATTAAAAAATAAGTAATAATTAAATTTATATTTGGTAAAGTACGCATCTATCTTCTGTGCAACATTAATATCAGTGATAACACTAAATTATTCAAATAATATATAAATAAGTAAGTAATAATGAGTTTATTTAACTGCTGTAAATCATATGACAGGTAATAACAGTAATCGGTTATCAATCTATATACTTAACCCGAATAAAGGTTTCTAAATAAAATGGAGAGTTTATCATAGTGTTGTAAAAAGCACATAATCCATATTGCAGAGTAGAGCAGGCGACAAATTACAAATAATATGAAGTTTCCAGCATCAGTTTTGGTCTCGTTATTTAGATACTCATTACATTTTCAGGCTCTGCTAAGTCATAACATACTTAGCCATGCAGTGTTTTTATGCAGCATTTACGTTGATAGTTATTATTGTCCTTCATAAAAAAATGTGAATAATAACGCTACAAATGACAAAGCGCCTAAATAAAGAGGAAAAACTAAACAATCATATATTTTTTTAATATTGTAACAGCAGCCTAATAATAGTGAACAAAGATGTTTATAACATCAAATGTCACGTTAATAAAATGAATAAAACACGGAGTAGAAAATTGGCGTTAAATAAAGAACTACCGCAAATTTATAAGTAAGTGTTCTAAGAACCAACAATTATCTCCATTCATTTAGCCTCACTAAATATTTTATACAGGAGCATAAATCACTGTAAATTGTAATAACACTTAAATTTATTGTCTTGATTTGATCTATTGATTTCCAATCCAAAAATCTTTTTTAAAAAAATTCCTGAAATAAAATTTTGAACAAATTGATAGACCAAGAGGTGGAGAGGGATTTTGCTCGTGATCGGGAATATGCACAAACTGTACGGAGATATGTTAAATTAGTCGTGTACATGACTGTCCTGCACGTGCAGACAGCTGAGTGGGGGACCAGGGTAGTTATAAGGGGTGGAAGTCGCGGTTTCATTTTGTGACGCTCTTGATCGAGATAGTGCACTAAAATTTTGGAATAAGTGGGTCATGACGTAACCAATTAAAATCTCCAGGGGCAGACAGCTCCGTAGGGGACAAACAGGTGGCAGACAGGAGTGAATATACAGGTTGCGATATGATGGATGTGAACATATATGAATCAGCAAAAGATATATTGAGCAATTTAGAAAAAAGTGCATATTCCATCGAGTTGTTCTTTTACCTGTTAAATATGTACTGTATTACCTTAGACCTTAGGCTTTTTTACCACCAGGTGTCAAATTGTACGAAGCGATTATTTTAGGTTTGTTGACTTCATTATCAGTGCTGTCAAAGTGGTGCATCGACTATATATTATAAGTATTTTTCTTTCCTAATTTTATTTGGCAAGAACACAGTTGCTAGATATTTTTTTACTTTTTGAAGTTCCCGTATATTATGTTCTTCTTCTTCTTCTTCTTCGTCTAGCCATTCACGTCTACATCTGAACATAAGCCTCTTCAAATCTTCCTTTCCATTGTTTTTTATTGTACGCTACTTGTAGCCAATTTTTCCCGGCAGTCCTTTTCAGATCATCTGTCCATCTCATAGGAGGTCTGCCTCTGGGTCTTTTGTGTTGGTATGGTCTCCAGGTTAAAATTGATCTGTGCCATTTGTTTAGATCGCTCCTAGCTACATGTCCAGCGTATTCCCATTTCAACTGTAATGATTTTTGCACCACATCGGTGACTTTGGTTTTCTGTCTTGTCCATGTGTTTGTTTTCTTGTCCTTAAGTGATATACCTAGCATTGATCTTTCCATCGCGTGTTGAGTGACTCTAAGTATATTCATATTCTTTTTTGTGATTGTCCATGTTTGTGCCGCATAAGTTAATATCGGAATAATGCATGCATCAAAAACTTTAGATCTAAGATGTAATTGAATTTGTTGATTTCTGAGTATATAGTTCAAATTACCGAATGCTGCCCAAGCTAACTTTCTTCTTCTTTTTATTTCTTTAGTTTGAATTTCTCTATTTAGTATTATTTTTTGTCCTAAGTATATATATTCTTCAACTTTTTCTATAACTTTATCGTTTATTATTGTCACGGTGTCTTCGGAGTGCATGACTTTTGTTTTGTTTAAATTCATTTTCAGTCCGATTTTAGAAGATTCGGTATGTAGTTCTAAAAGCATGGTTTGCATTTCTTGTAGGTCAGTAGCTATCAGGATTATGTCATCTGCAAATCGTAGATTACTGAGGTAGCGGCCATTGATGTTTATTCCCTTATATTTCCAATTTAGGTTTTTAAAAACGTCCTCCAAAACTAAGGTGAACAGTTTGGGTGATAAAGTATCTCCCTGTTTGACTCCCCTGTTTAATGGTACAGGGTTCGTGTGTTCATTTTCATTTAGGTAGTATGTAGCTGTAGCTTGGTTCATAGTTTCTTTTATTAAGTTAATATATCTGCTGTCCTGTAAAGCCCAGGGAAAAGATAATATCGTTATAGAATCCGCAGAGATTGGAGCAGACAGACTTTAAGAGAATATAAAGAAATTATTTAACTTATGTGTGCACCAAAGTGAAACACATACAAGATGACACAGTGTACTTACTATTTTATTAGACAAAAAGTGCGATCCAACAGACCTCGAGAATTATCGACCCATAAGCCTGTTAAACCAAACCTAAGTTATTCACAAGAATAATAACAAATATATTCTAAATAAAATTAGATTTTTACCAACCTAGGGAAGAGGTAGGATTTAGGAAAAACTTTGGCATCAACGACCACCCCCTCTGCATAAAATCGATTATAGAAAAATCTATCCAATACAACCGATCATTAGTCCTGGCTTTCGTAGACTCCCGCAAAGCATTCGATACAATAGAATTTAACAGCGTAATGAGAGCGTTGGAGGAAAGTCCCATAGATTCTAGGTACTTTAAACTGATCGCAAATATATACAATATTGCAACCATAACCATAAGACTACACAAAGATACAAAATGTATAAAACTCAAAAGAGAAATCAGACAAGGACACACTCCCAAACTTTTTACAACAGTTCTGGAACATGCTTTCAAAAAATTGGAGTGGGAAGCCAAAGGAATCAATTGTTCAAAAGAATACGAAACTTTTATTGAAATAACATCTGATTCATCATAGCAAAAATAAATTTACATTACTACCACTAACGGGATTCTGGTGCAATATAAGAGATGAATATCCTCAATTGTCACAAAAGGCTGTGTTGCAAAAAGCTGTCTTACCATTTGTAACCCTATACATATATGTATGTGCGAAACGGAGTTCTCAGCTTATTTTTCGGCAAAAACTAAATACCGGAACACGCTTGATGCCGAACCTGACATAAGAATTTTGAAACAAACCAGGTGTTCCACAATAAAAGTGACTACTAAAAAGGGTTCCACTTATCAAAAGATTAAGAAACGCTGGTCTAAACAATATTACTTTTATAATAATATTTAAACTAAAAATAAATAAATTTTGTTCTTACCTAAATATTTTTTTCTCTTCAGTGTCACCATCGTTGCAAAAAATCAAAACTAGTTGCTCCCAAGCCCGTTTCTTCAGTATTTTATTAGAATATTCTTTCGAATTCAAGTTCCATATGGCTGGTCTTTTTTCTATTTTATCGATAAACAAGTCGGTGTTAAAATTCATCGTCCATCTTGACACACTTCGTACGTATAACCGGCTCTAATCGCGCTAATCAACTGAATACGTCTATGCTTGATTGTTGTACTTCAATACGCGCGATGTCGTGCAAATTACGCGCGAATCAAAATACTGGCGACCAGCAAAGACAATCGTATGCGATCGCAAGTTTACGCGCGATGACGTGTAACCATATAAACATTTGTATATGACTACTCTGAATCTTTATTCGCACGGTTTGTTGTACGAGCGTTCACGCGCGATCATCTAAACTTAGCTAAGGTTAAGAGTGTAGCATTCGTATACAATTTTTGTATTTTACCGCAAATAAAGTCAGTTTATGTAAATCTGTTTAATAAATAAAATTTTCGCGATTTTTGCTATTTTTTACGATTCCCGCGAGATCAATAAAATATATTACTTATACTGACCGGTCGTACTGAAATTTCCATTGTTAAAGAACAGTCTTCAAAACACATAACATGAAAATTCGATTTTAATTTTTGTCAAGCAATATGAGGATAGCCAAGCGGGTTGGGCGGCTGGCTTCTCCTTCGCTTCACTGCGAGAGATGTCAGTTCAATCCCCAGCTCGGTGTACAGGAAACAAAAAGGCTAACGCAGCAGTTTAAAATTCTAAATGAATCTGCGGCTTAGTCTAGAATATGCTGGTATCTGATAGGCCTATGGTGGAGCAGTACGGCAAGAGATAAGGGCTTGCGGCTTGGTGATACTCCTCCATAGATCCCTACCGGAAGGGCGTGTGCCGCCTAAATACCGGGTATATATATATATATATATATATATATATATATATATATATATATATATATATATATATATATATATATATGAAATATGAATAAAAACACAGAATTTAAACTAACACATTACAAACGATCGCACGTCACAAGTAATGCCTTCAAGAAAACGGTTTTAGGTGTTATTTATAGTAGAAATTACTTTTAAAAAACGTACTAGTATAATTAAAAAAGTGCGGTTTTAAACGTTTAAGATCGTTTGTAATGTGAGTTTAAATTTAACATTTTTTAAGCATATTTCATATGAGTCACATTTGTTGCCAAAACTCAAAACTAAAATTTCACGCTATAGTTTTTGAAGATTAGCTTATGGTTATAGAAATACCATAGTCACCGCTCAATGAAAGGGGTATATTGTATTAATCTTATGAGAATCATAAAAAATCGCAAAAATTGCGCCTCGTATATTTATTTAACGCCTCTATAAAAACTGAGCTCATTTGCGAAAAAACACAAAAATTGCATACAAAAGCTGCACTCTTTACCTTTAAAACGCATCTTAATTTTTGTCGATAGAAAACTCGAATTTAAAGATATTGAATTTTTACCGTCGAGTTGATACAAATTTTAATGAGCATTGATTTCGCGCGCGTAACACATTCAAAATCTCCGAATGCTTCAGTCGTTGTTTCCGAGAGAACGGTTCATTCTACGCAAAAAATGCTTATAAACGTGTTTGTTCAAAATTATCTTAGCTAAATTTTTTATTTGAAACAATTTTTTTATGGCATTCAGATTCTTGGTAAATCGATTTTTTCCGGTTTTCCCCCTCTCCGTGGGGGTTTTAGAGAATAGTTTGGGAGTGAAAGTGGTAAATTTTCTTGCATCTGTTTTAAGGTCCCAAAATTAACATTTTCTTTATTCGTATCGTTATAGAAAAGTATTATCATTAAGAAAATTAACATGAAAAGTTTATGTCATAATAAAAAATACTCAAGAAGTCGACGAGACAAATTTTTATATAGTCCCCCAACAGCTATTATATATTCTGCCTAACAATGAAAAAATATATAAATAAAATATACTTTTTGTAAAAACATTTATATACCACCTCTGATCCGTATTTATTTTTTTTTTCGTGGCTCTACTAAAACCACTATCCAAATGAGTTTTCTCCCTCCTAACATTCATTTATCTAAAATTGTTTACACTGCGTGTGCCTAAGCAAGATTGACTAGATTTGGCCCATAAAACAATTTTACGGAAAAGCCCTAAATACTTCACATTCAATTTTCGGCGAAAAAGCACTCTACCTCCTTATGTTTGTTTTGTTGTTAAGTTGTTGGGTTTTAGAGCACATGTTACCTATCACTTGCACATTACACTTTAGTTAATGATTTTATAGGTCAAAGAAGCTTAAGTATATTTATTTTTATCAATGGCTTTTGAAAATTATAATTCAATTTTATTTAAATAGATAGATTACTAAATTATGTGTATTGATAAATCTTGGATAAAGGAATCTATCAAAGAGTGTAGGTTCTTGTTGTAGTTGTTTTGTAATGGTACGTTATTTTCAGGAAGTATATGACGTGGTCTAGAATTAATTTATTAACAACATTTGCAACCGTGACAGATCTTCTTTTACCGTCTCTATTAATTTTCTTTTGGGACGTTTTTTTACTTTTATACCATCATTAGCTAAATATTATATTTATATGGAATAAAACCACAATTGATTGTAATAAAACTACATTTTATAATTGGTTGTCCTAAACAAGGTTGTGAAACTACTTCCTTGTAATATATCTAATTTAAATATTATGTTTATATGAGATTAAGTTACAATTATTAATTTAATGAAAATTACATTTTAATTGTTTGTCGCTTCGATTTCCACTACAGAAGTCGTTTTGAAAAAGGATAATTTTAAAAAATCTACGAATGTATAAACAAGTTGTTGTCTTTTCAAAATTGATAATTGACATGCTTAGCCTTGATGTTGCAGGCCAGGGGTCACCAAATGGCGGACCGCGGTCCGCATCCGGTTTTGCGGACCGCCGTAATTCAAAATATAGGAATAAAATTATAGTGTAAAATCATAATCAAATCGAAATATATAAATATCTTTACATTTTTAAAATGTACAGTACTAAGACTATATAGAAATACTCTATAGAAATATATAGTAATCTAAACAATATGTTTCGGCTAAAGGGTTTTTCAACATTTCAGGAAATACCTACCTAAAAATTATCTTTTAGCAACCTATAAAGGGAAGCTGCCTGAACACTAAAATTATTTTAATTTGCATAATTATAATGTACCTCGTAACCAGTCTATAATAAAACTAAAATGTTTTATTCAAATTTTCAGGTAATAGAACCATAATAAAATGAATTTCTTGGTATTTCAAATTTTGAAATTCTTTTGTATTTTATAATAACAATATTTCAATTTGCATATTTCTGACATTATAGTAACCAATCTGTGTTAAATTTTATAATAATTCTACTGAATTTAATAAAACTAAAGATTACTGGGGTTGATGTTGGATATTTTTATTTAACATCGATGTATCATCGATGTTATCGAATATCTAAATATCGATGGCAAAACATTGACCATTGAGCCAAGGAGTACGATGTTTATCAATCATCGATGAATATCGCGCATCCCTAGTCTCAGTCTCAGTTTTCCTTGTCGCATCGCAGTTTTCGATCAGTCGTCATTCTGAGTGTTGTTTACGTTTTTATTATTTTCATCGTATTTCTAGTTAATACTTTCAAGTGTTGTTTTCTATATAATTCTAGCGTTGTTTATATTTTACATTGATATCAATATTGATAAGAAAAGAAAAATTGAATCAGAAAACATGCAGTTTCAACCTGAATGGATAGCTTTATATTGTTTCACTTTGCCAAACCGAGTTAAAGCAGTATCTGTTTGTTTGATTTGCCATCAGACTGTGGCAATAATTAAAACTTCGAATGTTAAACGGCATTACGAAATAAAACATCAAATATTTGACGAAAAATACAGAATAAGAACTCTACATCGTAGAAGTAAACTTAAGAGTTTACTTTCAAATTACGCTACATCTACGGAAATTATTAAGCGATCAATTACCGATCAAGAAAAATGTTCAGAGGCGTCTTTACGCATTTCATGAGCGCTTGCCAGACATGAAGCTATTTATTGACGCGACTATCGTTAAAGAGTATTTTCTGGAATCAGGAAATTCATTATTTGAAAATAAAAAGGATGTTGTCGATACTATTCAGCGTATTCCAATATCTACTACTTCAAGCACAAGGAATACACAGGTATTGGCAGATAAAACATACAAAACGTTAAAAGAAATCCTGGCTGTCACTAAATATTTTTGCTTTGGTATTGGATGAGTCATGCGACATTACAGATACAGCACAGCTTGTAATTTTTTGGGGGGTACCTGGACAGAACCAGTAAAGAGTTTGTTAAAGAACTTTTGACTATTTTGTCAATATCAGGAACTACTACAGGAGAGAATTTACACAAGGTTGTGGTGGACTATTTTGGCAAGGATGGTTTGGATTTAAAAAAAGTTATTTCGAACACTACGGACTGCGCTGCAGCGATGGTTGGGTGCACAAAAGTCTTGGTTCAGCAACGAAGTAGCGATTCTATGTGCAATAAAAATCTAATATCGTATCATTGTGTTATTCATCAAAGTATGTTGTGTTGCAGTTTAAATCCAATTTTTGACAGTAAAATGCAATCCATCATGACGATAGTGAACTTTGGACGTGCAAAATCATCTTTGAGGCATCTTCAATTCAAGGTTTAGTGCTTAACAACAATAAAAGAATACTTGACAACATAAAAGAATTTCTGTCCACTAATAATAATGACGCTGCAAATGACCATTTGGGCTTCCTCTTGGACACCGAAAACGTTGCAACTATCGCATTTTTGGCGGATATCTTAAGACATCTGAACTCCTTGAATTTAAAACTACAATTCAAGGAAAAACTTGTTTGTAAACTTTTGTCGCCTATGAGATTTTCTAAAAAGGTTGAACTTTTTTCTAAGGATATTAAGGCAGAAATTTTGAACTTTCCTCTCAATCCATTTGTGATAGTAATAAAGATATTGATGTTACTTAGTTCTCACGTTTTATTAATGAACTTGATTTGGAATCTAAAAAACGATATCCTGATTTCCACAAAATTGAAAATGTTAAGCAATTCAAATCATGAATGTGTTGCTTGTGTGAGTCCATTTCAAAAGGTAAAAGAAATAATAAGTTAGACTTACTCACAATCAATTTAATTTAACTAATCGGACGACCGGTTTCGCTTTCTATAATATGCAAAGCATCTTCAGGTCACGATACAAAGTTAAAATGCTGAAAATAATAATCCCATATTAGGGTGTTGTCTAATAAAGATAAAAAACATAGGTAGGTGATATAAATTATATAAATTACAGTAATTATGCCAATATTACATGTCTGTGGTTTTATAAGTGAATAAAAAATAAAATGTTTAAGCAGACAAGGTAAGACCCACAAATTGGTAACATAGTCTATTAAACTGTAATGAATTAATAAATAAACCAATAAATAAACATTACTTACATGCCGGTACTCTATTAATTGATGGTTGAAAGAACATGGTTCAAACTATCTTGGATTGTTGATTGGAGAACTCAGGTCAACTATTGTAATTTGTATTCTCCAATCAACAATCCAAGATAGTTTGAACCATGTTCTTTCAACCATCAATTAATAGAGTACCGGCATGTAAGTAATGTTTATTTATTGGTTTATTTATTAATTCATTACAGTTTAATAGACTATGTTACCAATTTGTGGGTCTTACCTTGTCTGCTTAAACATTTTATTTTTTATTCACTTATAAAACCACAGACATGTAATATTGGCATAATTACTGTAATTTATATAATTTATATCACCTACCTATGTTTTTTATCTTTATTAGACAACACCCTAATATGGGATTATTATTTTCAGCATTTTAACTTTGTATCGTGACCTGAAGATGCTTTGCATATTATAGAAAGCGAAACCGGTCGTCCGATTAGTTAAATTAAATTGATTGTGAGTAAGTCTAACTTATTATTTCTTTTACCTTTTGTTAAGCAATTGTTAAGCAACAGTTTGTCACTCAAGCCTAATGGTGTACGGACCAGTGAAGCTGCTAAAGTAAAGTAAACAAACGCTATTTAAGTTAAGCTGGAAAGCTGTAAATGTTTAAATAGGTTTATATATGTTATATAAAATTATTGAACACTATAGATGCAAAAATTAAGCAACCAGAAACAGTATCATTAAACTATTAAATTAAGTTCAGTTCAATTAAGATACAAATATTTCAAATTACGCGGCAAAAACTTATTAAACAAAGAAGGGAGAAAAAACCATATAATAGCTTTATAATCATCTTCTTCCTTGAGTTTATTTATACCCCTCCCTAAACGAGGTGGCCTAGTTGCCTGGTTTTGCCAAACCAGGATGATCTCCTGAGTGGGGGTTACAAGTACTGGAGGGTTTCTGGGTAACCCCTCCCCCCCGGTTACGCCAGCCACTGCCTGGTTTAGTGCTGAGTGTCCGGACCGCGGAAGTGTAGTAGTTTTTTGAAACGGACCCTCAGGGAATATAATTGGTGACCCCTGTTGTAGGCAACAGCATGTTTATGGTTGAAAAAATCTGGGGGTGGTGTTCTTAACCTACGAATATCAAATTCTGACTGTGTTGTGCTTTTTGTGTTATATGTTACACATTAGTTGTGTAACGTAAGTTTGTGTTCTAGCACATTGTCTCTAGCACTGTGTTAGATTGTCGTGTATTATGTATTGCATATATTGTGGATAAATTGTAGGTGATTTCTCCGACTTTCTATTATTCTACCTATTGATTGTTTGATATTTCGATTTTTACTCCGGAAATCATTTTCAAAAAGGATTAAAGCGTGAGTGTTTATTAATCCTTTGACAATGTTTGTTTCATTCAAGCTAGAAGGGCTATCACAATCTTTAAATTTTGCACGTATACACATTTTTGATTCTTTATAAATTTGAATTCAATCGTTTTTGGTTTTTCTTTGACAGACATTCCTTTTTTTTAAACATCCTTATATACACTGAGGTGCAAAATTAACCGGACAGTCATTTTTTTTTGGTTTGTGTTGGTGTTTTGATCAAAACTTCATTAATTTGTTTATATTGTATTTTATGTCTTATTAGCGATAATGTTTTTTTCTTGTTTGAACCTGTTTAAATGTTTTGTGCGAACAACAACACTTTACACATACGTTTAGATAGTAATGTGAAAATATGGCTTAGTATTAATTTTTTTTATTGTTGTACTGTATCTGATTATAAGTTCGGCTTTAGGTTTTTTTATTGTCTCCTGTTTAAAACTAGCATTAAAAAAAATATGACACCAGAAGAAGTAGCACAAGCTGTTGCTTTATAGGATGATGAGCGGAGCATTCGTTACATCGCAAATGCTTTACGAATTTCTCGAAGTACAGTGTTTGATGCAATACAAAGATTTCGGGAAACAGGACACTACACCAGAAGATCAGGTCAAGATAGACGAAGAACCACAAGTTAAGTAGAAAATTTCTATTAACAGCAGATCATCGGAGGCAACGTTTACACTTCGCTCGCGAACATCTTAATCGGGGTGTTGACGATTGGAGTGCTGTGCTTTTCACGGATAAATCAAGATTTAACAGATACTCATCAGATGGGCGGCCTAGGATATGGAGAAGAGCTGGTAAACGTTATCAGCAATGTTGTTTTACTCCGAGAGTTCATTTTGGTGAAGGTGGTATAATGGTGTGGGAAGGCATTTCCCTAGAGGCTCATACAGAACTTGTTACAATTCAAGGGCACAAATTGGCGTGATAAAGATAAGATTTCCCTACAAAGATGTAGAATATTTGGATTCCGAGACATACTGTGATGAATCAGATTGCATTCAGGAGCCTCTAGAATCTCATGACTCAGACGAAGAAACTAATATCGCATATTTCGAGCCATCAGTTAGTAATACTCAAAGTTTTTTGAGTAAAGTAGGCAAGCAAGATGGAAAAAAATATTTTCGTTACCGAAAAATACTAAGAGAAGATCTGACAATATCATAAAAGTTTTACCAGGATCAAGTATATACACGAAAAACTTAGACTCCAACTCCAACAGAAATTTGGAAATATATCCTTTCAGAAAAACTTATTAATACAATTAATTTTTTATAATATCGAAATAATATAAGTTTACATAATATCGAAATGGTCGAGAGTATTTAAGCAAATACGGTATAAAGTATTTTAAATACGGTACTGTAGCAGTCACAACTGCTAACATATAATTAATTAATATAATTTATTATTGAAATCCTAAAACCCCTCAGAATCCCGTTTATGAAACGTTCATGGGCAATAGACGGTACGATGCGCAAACTACAGGTCAAGAGGCGCTCGCTAAAGTCAGTTTTGGCCAACAACTCACGCAGAGAGGTGTATTTCTCCAAGCCTTAACCGGCATTTTTTTTTGTCTTTAAATCGGGTAGAAAATCTGGGATTGGATTTAATATTTTCCCCGAACATCAAGGGAGAAATTAGAACAGATGATAAAGAATCTTGATTGAAAAACCGACTTCCAAATCTATAGAAATGAATATTTAAGACCCGGCTTCCAAATCTACTGAAATAATTATTTAAAACCCAGGTGAGCAATTAAATCATTTAGTTTTATAGGCCTATCATTTTATTGATATTTTCATTGTCTTTGGAAATATTAAAAGTGTAAAATCCGAGTTTTCTCATATGTATCATGTGGCCTTGAGCCTAGATCATAAATTTGTCGGACACCTAATTAGTTTTTCTGTTTTTTTTTGTATACCTACTCGGTATAAAAACTGTCATGCCTAATTTACTAGATATTCTTTAAATGCGCAGACGCAATAAATAGACAGGATGACAGTCAGCTGATGAAATAAAATGTTTGTTTATTGTGGTAATTCGATGTAGGAGTATGTGTTGACAGTCATCTTTGGGTGCCTTGATGTTTCTCTAAATGTTATTTTTTGTAGATTTCACCCGATTAGGATAACGTTTAATACTAGAATTAGTTTAACCAAACACCTAATTCAACCCATTGGTAACCAGGAACCGATTGTCTCCAGAACCACAGCGTTCCTCTTCATTCGTTTTTTTTTTCGGAGCCTCAAGGATCGTCAGAGTCTTAAGGGGACTTATCCAGGACCGCTGTAGTGTTGTGACAGACAGTAACAACTAGTTTCTCAGGGTTAAGGTTTTTCTTGTAATTTACAACTTTGTATATGCATATACCAAGGTTAGTACTTATTACAGTTTTTGTAACATCTATAAAAGTTAGGTAAATAGCTATTAATTAATTAAATTAGATTCATTGTTAGGGAAGGGGTTCATGATTTTTGTATAGCGGTTTTAAAAGGGAAGGAAAGAAATTTATGTATCAGGGTTTTTAAAAATTATATATATATATATATATATATATATATATATATATATATATATATATATATATATATATATCTTTCCGAGTCTGTTGACCATACTTTTGTTCCACCATCAGTTTTGTTAGTTGTTAATATTATAAATATATTTGTTACAAGTAGTTTTGCTTTTATTTCAGTTCCTGCTTACAATTATAATATAGCAGAACAAGGTCAATAGTGTCTTTTCGGTTTTTAAACATTATTACAGGGTATTAAATCAATAGTACTTTATTCCTTGTTGTTCATAACTTCATTTATTTTTTTTGTTAATTTCCTTCAGAAATTAGCTGGCGCCCATTTTAGTATCTTCCTAGGCATCTCGGTATATTCTCTTATCTTACCCTTTTTATAGTTCCAGATTTTCCGGTGCATTACTATATTGTATTCTTTTGGTTAAAAGATCTCTTTTCCCCTTATCTCAAAGCCAAATTCTAGTGTAGTGAGGCTAGCCCGAATTCGTGCTTGAGGTTTTGTGTCTCTGTGTTCTTTTGAGCTAAGCCATTCTTTTTATTATAACTTCTTTGCTAGTTCTTCTCTAATTGATCATCTCCTTCTCCATATACCACCCCTAAATTTTATTTAGGTTTCAATTGGCGCTTTTGCGTTTGCAATTTGGTTAGGTTTCAATTGGCGCTTTTGCGTTTGCAACTTGAGTGAGTTGTTTCACCCATATTAGAGAGTTAAAGTGCAGGTAACAAGTAAACGTTAACACTAACGTAAACGTAAAGAAATTACGTTTACGGAAACTTTACGTTTTAACTGTGAAGTGTAAAACGATAACGTCTAACGTGTGTTTCTAACCTTACTTTTACTCAAATTTGTTAAGGATTGTTTACAAATTTGAATGACTAGACAGTGTCCTTTTATGTTTTTTTCCTGGTTTAGGTTTTTATAAAATATTCTGATTGCTTTTATTACAGAATGGAAGACATCCTTAACATTAAAATGTTTGGGGAATCTGATTTCGAGGATGATGACATAACGATGCTGTATTTCTACATATAATATTTGGTAATAATTTATTGGGAAATTGGTTTCCGTCATTTTTTCGATTTTTTCATTATTTTTAGGTTACAATAACACAAACAAGAGATAAATCTTTGGTTAAAATCACAAAACAACAAAAGTTTTTAATTTTCGGAGATTTGACAGACATTCGGTCATACTCGGAACAATTTGGATAACGTTAAGGGAATTCGTAAACGCACGCAAGGTTACGGAGACCCGTTAACGCAAACGTGTGTATTCCTCTACTGTGCACGAGTAGCTGTCAAACTATACGTTAACCTTAACGTTTTGTCCTGCACTTTAACTCCCTAAAATCACTTAAAGACAAACGTTTATTTTTCTCGGTGCACTATACAACACAAAATATTGAAGGATCACCATTCTTAAAATTTGTTGAGTTAGCTACGCGTACACAAAGGGGGCAAACAGATAATTAGTCATGTTGCACACGTCCTTAAAATGTTAGGGTGACGTAGGTTATGTATGTTTATTTGTGTGTAATGATTTAAGGAAAACAGTAAAATTCTAACCGAAGGAATTTCTATTGTATCTTCTTCTTCTTCTTCTTGTGCCACTCCTATCGGAGATTGGAAATCATCAAGGCTATCCTGACCTTGTTTACAGCTGACCTAAAGAGTTCATTAGTGGTACAGCCAAACCACTCCCTCAAATTACGCAGCCATGACATTCTTCTACGGCCTGGATTCCGTTTTCCTTCTATTTTTCCTTGCATTATATTTTAAAGTAATGCCAAAGTATTTATGTCCTCTCATCACGTGACCCAAATATTCGAGTTTTCTTCGTTTGATCGTTGACAAAATTTCTGGGTCTTTCTGGGACTTCAACGCTTTTTCAAAATCGATTCTATTGTATAGCTTATCCTAATTTGATTTTGGTAACTTTTTACTATTAATATTATATTAACGTTGGAATAAAGACCTAATATTTGAACAAATAAATTGTAAAAAATGGAAAACGTAGCTTGTCATGTATTTAGCGAAATATAAAACGCATGAAACGGAAATGATATTGTCACGACTGATCAAACATGCATTGGGTTCAATTCTTCTGCAGTAATTAATCGAAACACGTTTTGTCATCATTTTAATTTGTACGATATAACATGACAGTTCAATAATTCTTACCGTGTATAACGACTAAAACCTACTCATATTAAAAAAAAACAAAAAATACAAAATGTTTCTAGACAAAAAGTAAAAAAAACCACTGGCATATACAGGAATATACATAAATGTGAAAATGTGACAAATGAGTTGTAGATTTTGGTTAAGGATTTTAATAATTATTGTTTTTTAAAATTAATATTATAGTTTAAGTACCAATGGTATTAAATAAATGTTTATGCCCAGAGGGCGACGATGTTACAAACCCGAGGGCTTCTGGCCCGAGGGTTTGTAAGTCGCCCGAGGGCATATACATCTATTAGTACATGCGGTGAATACAAACTCTTATGTTATACTAGTTCGTTATTGCATCTACAAATAAATATTTTCTAAAACATCCGAAAATTCGATTTCATTTTGACAATATATTTACTAGTAGACATTTTAACGTCCGTGTTATGTTGTTGCGCTACGGAAATGCTGTCAAAGATGTTTCTAATAAGTTATCGTTTTGTTTGTATCTTTACGCCCGTGCGGGCCATAAAGTACACTTTATGCCCGCGCGAGCATGAAGTACACTATTACGTAGTTGGTAACTAAGCAATAAAAACACAATAATAAACTACACTTGAGTGCAAAATAATCGACTCAAAATTATTTTGCAAAAGTACGTCTCCTGTTTTAATCTAAAAAGTGTAAATTTAAAAATATTTAGTGTACCATCGTTAACCTCATTATTGAGTTTTAAAAAAATTTTGTTTTTTGGTGAATTAGATGACGCATTACAAATAAATAATGCAACACGTAGACAGGGGGTCAGAATTTGATTCATTGAAATCGCCACGCATCGACTTAACGCGTTCGGTTAACATCGTACACATCATTTTCCATACCAACCCACTAATACATCAGTCACTTAAGTTCGCAACTGCATAACAAATGGATACCACATCCGTCAACGCAACTTAAGCAGTAGCATTATTGAGAGAAGGCCTGAGCCAGAGAGCCGTGGCAAATCGACTAAATTTAAACCAATCTGCTGTGTCCCGAGTGTAGCGTCGGTACCAAAATACCGTTGATTATATCCGTTGACAAGGAGTAGGTCGTAAACGAATCACAACGAAGAGAGATGACCGATTTTTTGTATCGAAATCCCTGAAAAATCGACATTTGAGTGGTGCTTAACTCAAAAAAGAGCTTAGAGAGGTCCGAGGTGTGGTAACCAGCGTTTGGACAGTCAGAAGGAGACTAAAGGGCCAACCTGACACCAAAAAGGGCAGCTACAAGTCCCAATCTAACTGCAGTCCAGAAGCAAAGGCGATTAGAATTTGCTAGCGAACATCTGGATTGGAACGACTATCAATGGAGTCAGGTATTATTCTCCGATGAAAGTAGGATCTGCCTACATGGCAACGACAAGAGGCGTCGAGTCTATGGATGGCCAGGAGAGCGATTTGCTCAATTTTGTATACGAGAAATTGTGTCATGAAGGCGGTCCTTATATGTTTTGGGCAGGCAGTTCTATGGATGGGAAAACCGAGTTGTCTTTCGTGCCTGGTGGAGGACGTCGAGGAGGTTTAATGGCGGATCGTAACCTCAGAGACATTTTGGAGGAACATGTGGTTTCATACGCGGGATTTATTAGTGATGCCCTTATTTTAACGCATGATAATGCACGATGCCATATCGCACGAGTCACCACCACCTATCTATCTGAGATCGGTATACCTACAATAAATTTGCCTGCGTTAAGCCCGGTCATAAATCCAATACAGCATGTTTGGGATGAGCTTAAACGAAGGGTAAGGGACAGAAATCATGCACCAAGGAGCATAATAGAATTGAGAGCTGCGCTTAATGATGAATGGGAAGCTATGACTCAAGAATTTATTAGAAAAGTCATCCGATCCATGAAAATCGATTGGAAAATGTAATTAGAAGTAGGGCTGGTAATATCAAATACTAAATAATTAAGAAAATTATGCTATAATTGATGATTTCTCTATTCATAACGTCTTCCTTGCGTTAGTTCCATTGACGAATATTTAGAAAATTCTATTTGTATTGCATATTGTTTTTTATAATGCGTCTTCCAAATAATGCAATAGCAGTTATTGTAAGTTCAATAATAAAGTTATTGTTTGCACATTACATTTTTTTATTTTCATATTTCTTACATTGAAACAGAAGGTGTAATCTCAAATATCGCTTTTGAGTCGATTATTTTGCACTAAAATATTTTATGTCATACTGTGCACTTTATGCCCACGCAGGTATAAAGTGTGCTTTATGACCAGCACGGGCGTAAAGATGCATTTTCACGGTTTTAGTTTGACACGTTTGACAGCATTTTCGTAGCGTAGCAACATAACACGGACGATAGAATGTGTACTAGTAAATAAATTGTCAAAATGAAATTGAACTTTCGGATTTTTTATAACATATCTATTTGTAGATGCAATAACGAACTAGTATGACATAAAAGTTTGTATGCACCGCGGGTATTAATAGATGTGTATGCCCTCGGGCGTATTACAAACATCGTCGCTCTCTGGGCATAAACATTTATTTATTACCCTTGGTACATAAATAAATATTACAATCACCCGATTTATATGGAGAAAATAAAAATATCAAGGTTTTAGAAACCTTTCATTATTTAGGAGCAACTTTCAATAATAAAGGGAATAGTGAAGATGAACTCATAGTAAAAATAAATAAAGTTAGAGCATTGATAGATACTCTTTTAGGTTAAGCTATTTTCTCTGACAAAATTCAAGAAAAAAAATTATCAAAAAAACATATCTATTAAAGTTGTACAAAGCGTTACAGTATACGGTTGGGAGGTTTGGGATGTTACCAAAACTAATATAAACAAACTCATGGCGACAAAGATGGAGTATTGAAGACGAAGTTGTGGCACATAAAAACTAAAAAGGGTAAGAAATAAATATGAGATAGACTATTGTTAGTCTGCTAATAATATTTTGGAGCCTACTTAACTTTTCTGTAATTGTCATATGGAAGGCATTCGTCTCTTGTTTTGTCTTTTCTTTATTTCAGGTTTCACTTTTTGCAATCTCCTTTTTCCCTAGGGTTTGCTTGTTTTTATCAACGACAAAATTATCACACTCACGTAAACAACTGTCGCCCATCTTGATGGATGTTGCTTTGGCATAAATTGGACTTACTAGGAGTTTTAGTATACAAATTTAAATGGTATAAATACATTTTTGCTACTGTACTAAATACAATAAATTTTTACTTCAAATGTACAATTTATATTTAAAATGTATTATAAATCATTTCTCGCCCTTTTAAATAAGTGTAATAAGGGAGTAGAGCTATTCTAGTTCTCAGAAAAATTCTCAGACAACTTCTCATTTTTGTAGGATTTATACTCGTGCGAGGATAAAATAAGCAAGTACTTATTTATTGTAAGGTAATTAAAGTTGACTTTTCTTAGTTACTTACAAAACTTACTTACTTACTAATGTACAAAAATATCTCAGCTAACTATCTGGATATCAATGACGGCTGGGACATGAACTCTGATCACTCGCCGATAATATTTTGACTATGAGCGAAACAGTGATTAAAAAAGAGTTCAATTCAATATTGACTAATAAAAAAACTGACTCGGTGAGCTTTAAAATAAATCTTGAACACAAAATTAATCTTTCTGCGCTATTGAGAAACACGTGGCAACTTGATGACGAATTAGAAGTTTTTATAGAAAATATCTAACAGTTAGCTTGGGAAAATATACACACAATAACTTCTAGAACAAAAGGGAACAACTATTAAAAAGAAATCAGAGAACTCATAGTAGAAAAAAAGGAAGTTAAGAAAAAAATGGCATACAATACGAGTCAAAACTAGTCTAAATAATGCTACACAAAAACTAAAAAAGGAGATGCAGAATATAAAAAATTCAACAAATAATTCTTTTTTAAGTAATTTAACAGCTGACCAGAATACAAATTATTCATTATGGAAGACAACAAAAAGAATGAAGACACCAATTATTCATTCTCCTGCTATCAAGCTGGAAAACGGTAACTGGGTTAGAAGTAACAAACAGAAAGCAGAACGATTTGCAGATCATTTAGAAAGCACGTTCAAACCCAACGGCAATGATGGTAAAGAACTGAGATGGGAAGAATTATTTTAAACTGAAGAAAGAATAACGTTGACATAAATTAGAGAAGTATCAATAGAGATAAATGAGAATATAAATCCTAAGAAAGCTCAAGGATATGATCTCATAACAGGAGAACTATTAAAAAATCTACCAAGAAAAGCCATAGTTAAGCTGACACACCTAATAAATGCTGCTTTTAGATTGAGATATGTTCCCAGACTCTGGAAAGTAGCCGAAGTCATTATGATCGCCAAACCCTAAATCTCCTAATGAAATGACATCATATCGACCAATACCACTTCTTCCGGTGATGTCAAAACTATTTGAAAAACTTCCATTGAAAAGATTAAAACCAATAATAAGAAGAAAAAATCTTATACAAAATCATCAACTTGGTTTCAGAAATCAATATTCCACTTTGGATCAATTTCACAGAATAACGAATATAATAGAAAAAACATTAGAAGAAAAGAAAGTCTACCCTACAATCTTCTTTTACTTAGCACAGGCGGTTGATAAAGTCTGGCATGAGGGTTTAAACTATAAACTAAGAACGTTCATGCCTAAACAGTATTGAGAAATCTTAATACATTGAGAATAGATATTTCAGAGTGAAACAAGAAGAAGTGTACACCTACTTAAGGGAGATCAAAGCTGGCGTGCCACAAGGGAGTGTCTTAGGTCCGGTCCTGTACCTATTGTATACGCATATACATTCGCGGATGATACAGTTATACTAGCGATAGAAGATACTAGTGAACAAGCCACTGATAAGTTGCCACTATCAGTAAAAAATATATACCTGGACCAGAGCATGGCGAATAAAATAATAAATGAGACTAAATCTGCACACATTAACTTTACAAATGAAAAAATAGAAAATTTTTCAGTTAGAATAAATTCCAAGTTTCTTATGCACAGAGCTGAAAGTATCTTTAGTAAAAAGATAAAAAAAGTATCTAAGATACTAAAAGTATCTTAGATACTTTTATTTAAGATACTTTTTGGTTCATTTAAAAGTTACTTTTACTTTAGATACTTCTTAAAAGTATCTAGTATCTTTTATCTTTAAAAGTATCTTTGGATACTAAAAGTATCTTAGATACAAAAAAGTATCTTAGATACAAAAAAGTATCTTAGATACAAAAAAGTATCTTAGATGCTTACTCAGGACCTGAGAAATAGATACTTTTGAGAGAGACGATGTGTATTGTTCTTTGCATCCGGCCCGCAGCATTATCCGTTTATCTCGTTGGGTGTGACTCGTTGGAATTCCATATTCGATGCTCTGAACCAGATTCTTAAGTCTAAAGAAAAACTGGAATCTCTATACGAAAAATTAAATTTTGCAAAACAAGATCGGCTCAGAGATACTGATCTAAATTATTTAGCAGAATTATGCCAAATACTAAAACCGTTTGCTTTGGCACTTGACATTCTTCAAGGCGATTTGTTAAAATTGAAAAGCTTAAAACCAATAAGTTTAAATATGTGGAACCTATTTTGAACGCTCTGACAGTATGTTTAAACTCCAGATTTGAAAAACTTCTTAAGTTGACTAACCAATCTGCAATAATTGCTGCAGTTACTGATCCTTTATTTAAAACATGTTGGCTTACTGCATTTCGAGGAATCAGGAATATCGAAAATGACCTTAGTGAAATTAAGGATTTGGTAATTACAGAAGCTATAAAAATTATGAAGGAAAATGAGGAACAATTAAAACAATTTGATGTAAGTACAAATAACATTACTACTGTAATGAAAAGTAACAAAATGCAAAACGACTTCTTTGAATTTGATATTAACTCCGAATACTCCGATCTTCAAACGCAAAACGAAAACACTGGCTATACTGATTTAGATTAAAACGACAAGCTGAGCTGCAACTATTACAATATTTGGCCGATTCTGAAACCAACATACAAATGTTAAAAAAATATAATATTATAGAACAATTATTTAAAAAGTTCAATACGCCATTACCTTCTTCTGCAGCTGTTGAAAGAATGTTTTCTTTTGCAACTTTTATTAATTCACCCCGACGTCATGCCTTGTCTGATCATACTTTTGAAAATTTAGTTTTACTAAAAGCTAGTGGTTATACTAACTAGTTATTAGCTACCAAAATGTTACTATTTTTTTTTATCCTATCCTATTGTGTTTAAAAATTTAATTATGTTGAATGTTCTGTTTTTAATGCATAATGCATCTTATGCTGTTTTTAACACACGAATTTATGTTTATTTTATATTGTTTTGAAAATTTAATGTTGGATTTTTGTTTTCAATACATAGTTATTAGTTTGTAATAACTTAACGTCTTTTATTTCTTATCTACCCCAAAGCCCAAAGTATACCATTTCAAAGTACCTGCTGGCTTAAATTAAAATTGTATGATAATTTAAAAAATTAAAATGATGTTTTTAAAACAAAAGTATCGACAATCTACTGTAGAGTAGTAGAGTACCGAGTACCTTTATATTATACCCTAAAAGTATCATATATAAGGGCACAAAAGAAAACGGAATATGGCGAAGACGATACAACTCTGAACTATACAAAATATACCAGGATCCGGATATTATAACATTCATCAAAATAGGACGGCTGCGTTGGATAGGACATGTAGAAAGAATGGAAGAAGGCGAAATACCAAACAAAATATTCAAACAGATGCCAGTAGAAAAAAGAACAAGAGGAAGACCGAAACTGAGATACTTAGAACAAATAGAAAATGATATAACAACCTTAAAAATAAAAAACTGGAGAAAAAAAGCACGAAACAGATCGGAATGGAGAAGAATCCTAGAACAGGCCAAGACCCAAAAAGGGTTGTCGAGCCAGTGATGATGATGATGAAAAGTATCTTAGTTACTACAAAAGTATCTAAGTATCTTAGATACTAGAAAAGCATCTAAGTATCTTTGATACATAAAAGTATCTTACATACTTAAAAGTATCTTAGATACTTAAAAGTATCTTAGATACTCAAAAGTATCTTAGATACTTAAAAGTATCTAAGATACTTTTACTCTAAATACTTTTCCGGTATTTTGTATCTTTAGATACTTTCACAAAAAAGTATCTTAGATACTTAGTATCTTAAGATACTTTTTGCCTCAAGTATCTTAAAAGTATCTAGATACTTTTAAAAAGTATCTTTTACAGCTCTGCTTATGCAACATCAGCAAAATACTTCTATACATATAAATTATCCAGTTACAAGCAAGTACTGAGGCCAATATGGGTATATGGGTGCTAACTCTGGAGCTGTACCAAAGCTTGTAATCTACATATTATCCAGAGATTTCAAAACAAAGTACTGAGAAACATTGTTGATGCTCCTTGGTATATCCATAACAGCAACCTCCACCAGGACCTGGGTATGGAAACTGTGACCGAAATAATCAAGAAAACAGCAGAAAGTTACGAGCAGAGGCTGCATTGTCATGTGAATATTGCTTCTTGAAAATACTGAACTGAAGAGAAGACTCATAAGGACAAAACCATTTGAGTCAGTGTAAATGTGTAACAGTTTAGTGTAAAAAGCAGAGTATATTGCTGTGATGTTATTGCATGTTCGTTATAATGATAATGATAAGAGTAAGCCATAAGGTAAGCCCTTAGATTTATGTATTTGCTGTTTATTAAGTGAGGTCAGAAAATAACTGATAATTGGTCATTTTTGACCAGACAGCAGCATACAAACACCGCACAGGTATTATACAAAAAAAATGTATTTATTTATAAACCTTTTTTTTAAAGACAATCTTTAATTGCTCATTTTAATGAGTTAGGGGACTAGAATGTTCAAATCAAATATTTAACAGGTGTTGTTACAGTTGTACCTATTGGTACACCGCTAGAATCAAGCCGAAGCAATGGCTAACTGCACCGATGAAGAAAACAAAAAATCATTGACAACAACACTGCAGACACTAGTGCGTGAGAAGATGATTCATTTACGAAAAATTAAGCAGTTTTACTCCCTGAAAAAAAATATAGAGAAGAATCACGAAAAAACGACACAATGGAAGACATAACGATAGATTACCAAAAAAACCTCTCTACTCCCAAGATCTCAACATCTGATGTTGACTATTGCCGCCAACTCAACTTCATATCATTTAATATTCATGTTTTGTCAAATACAAATTCAGTGTTTTATATGTACGACCAAAGTGTTGCCCGAAAGGGTGCCGATGATGTCAGTTCGATGTTGGAACACTTTATTTTGCAAATTTTGGAATCAAACATACGCTACTACTAATTTTTTGTGATTCGTGCGGCGATCAAAACAAAAATTTTACCGTAATTCGCTTTCTCCACTACGTAATGCACAAGCTTATCTGATTCGGCCTAGTGAAGATGATCTTTCCTATCCGTGGACACTCTTACCTAAAATGCCATAAGGACATGTGAATTATCACGCAAAATAGATCAGAGTCCAACTCCTTAATTAAAAATTTAGAGATCTCAAGCACATATAATTAGCAAACTATTTTTTTTTCATTTGCGTATTAAAAAGTCTTATAGTAATAAACTGATAATTAAAAATGTTGTATTTAATTTTCCTAATCCACAATAAACGACTATAAACTTTAAAATTCGATTTGTACAAAATGAACAAAATGTGACTATGATCGTTCTTTCCCGTGGCCCTTCAATTGTAATGACGTAATTAATTTTAAATTTTGGAAAACTAATTTTTTATGTGGGGACAGACTGTTTGAGTCGTTTTAATAGCTTATATTATTTTATTTAATTGAATTATGTATAGCCCAGGAAAAATATAAGCTAAAACCCATTGCAATATTAGTTATCGTAACAACATTGTAATAAATTATAAAACAGACGCAACAAGTTTTAGTATCGGCCTTTGCCATCTATTTAAGTGGTATTAGCAATTGAGTCAATGAAAGTAATTAAACGTGTAGTAAAAGTCACGGACTTTATTAGATATTAAGTATTCACGAAGTAAAGCAGTTACCTTCACAGAGCTTTAATAATTTTGGATCCATTCCAAATAAAGGGTGTTAGGGCATTTACACAAAGCGCCTCCGTTCTTAATTAGATTATTTTAAGGTAATAGTCCTTAATCGAAAGCCCGACGGGTTGTCTCTTCGGTGTTTCAAGGACGTGCCAGCACAAAAAAAAAATTGATATTACTTTTAATACAAATAAAAACAGTGAATTTACACGGAACGTGCATACGATTTTAATATATGTAATAATAAAACACATTAACAAAAAAAAACGGTTTTACTGGTTGGTGTTAAAAATTAATAAATGGTATTTAAATAATAAATTACACTATTACAAAGTGTATTTATCTAGTTTGATTTATATATATAATTTTTGTATCAAAATTATTATTTAAAAAAATGCGATCCTTTAGGTTTTTTGCAGTACTTGTCCGTGATTCAGTATTAGAAGTTATAGTTGGAAACTTTAAAGGCGAAACTGAGTATTTTTCGTTTATAGAAAAAAACAATAAAAAAAAGAATTTACTCTCTTAGTTTAGTACACTCTTAGTTAAATATGTATTATATAGTTTTTGCCACGGTGCATGCCAAGTAGTTGAGAAAATCGACTTGAAATAAATTTTATACTGCTCTTACAGGTTCAAATCATAACAAAAATTTTTTTAGTATAAAATTTACTTTATTCAGAACCCAGTTTCTTGTGGCAGTGTAATATTATTTACTATCTTCAATTGAAATTAACCTCAATTTTGGATGGGGACCCTAAGGGATTGCAAAAAATGCGATCCTTTAGGTTGTTTGCAGTAATTTAACTTACACGGTGTTGTACAGTCGATCGTCCTCTACGCGGCACCAGTCTGGAGCGAGGCGGTAGAGATAACAGTCTATAGGAGTCTCATGACACGAGTAGACAGAACAAGTCTGTTGCGAGTGGCATGCGCCTACAGGACTGTATCTGCGGCAGCCTTATGGACCATCACTGGATGTGTTTCGTTGCATGTTTTGGCGGTGGAAAGAAAAGAGCTTTATGAGAGAAGTGGTCCAAACCTTACTGTGGCCGAGAGAAGATAGGAAAGGGAAAGGTCAGTTGAAAGATGTCAAGAAGAATGGAACAACACGGAAGATGTGGCACAGTGGACGAAAATGCTGATCCCGAACATAAGAGACTGTGTGGACTGTGGCCACAGGCGACTGGATTATTTCCTGACGCAGGTGCTCACAGGACACGAGTGTTTTAGGGCCTACCTCTATAGGATCGGAAAGGCTAATACAGATGAATGCCTATACTGTGGATACTCGGACACTGTGATACATACGATGTTAGATTGCAGCAGATAGATAGTAGAAAGGAACAGAATGGAGAGAGAGACAGGTGTGAATTTTGTTACAGTGAGAGAAATGATTGAGAGAATGATTGAAAATAAATTAGTTTGGACTAACATACACAGCTATATCCGTGCAGTGATCAAGAAAAAGAAAGAGGAAGAAAGACTGCTGGACCAACGCTAAAGGTAAGAGTGAATGATGCTGAAAGGTGAAGCTAGAAAAGTGGGTCACACTGTATGTCACACTGTCACAGTTACATTCTTTCGCAAAAACTACATTGTTTTACTTGTATAATTTTCTACCATCTAATCATGATATCCTAATTTCTGTATTCCAGGAATTGCTTTTTTATTTGCCTTTCAACGGAGAATGCATCTGAAATACTTGCTTCTTTTTCTTCTGATATTGTTCTTTCGCTAATTGTTTTATTACTCTTATTCTTACTTTAATAGTATTATGTAGCACATTTATTGCTTGTTATTAATTTATTTTATATTTAAGTAATTTTAATGTCGAATAACGGAATACAATTTTTTGTTTGATTCACTTATAGGAATTTTATGAGGTTTTTTTTTACTCTTTATCTATAGATACACTTTTTGCACTATAACTAGGTTATTCCACGAATATACGAATGTTTTGAATTATTGCGACAACGAATATTTTACTGTGCAAGTAGAAGTATGAAAGTAAATTGGTTTAATTATTATTCCAATAAAAAGGATCTACTGTTAGTATGACATATAAACTAAAATTATTTCAGTTAATAGATGTTCAGATAGACACAAAATTTATTGTGAAATGTAATCCGAAAATAACAAAAATTTTTTAGGCAAACGCTCCTACAAATAAATACAGTGACGTCTATGAAGCCAAATGTGTTCATCAGACATTTGGGTTGGTTTTCAGTGAAATGTAAACACCAAAGAGGCGTGCCGGGTTTCTTTGATATTACATTATTCAATTACTTTATTAGGTACTACAACTGTAAGGCTATGGCTCCACGAGCGACAGATTGTCGCTAGCAGTAGCAGTAAAATTACGGCGGCAATAAAGCAGTAAAGTCATGGCTCCACGAGCGACAATTTACAGCCGCATATCGCCGCGTTTTGGTCTTGTAGTGGCTCCATGAGCGTTAATATGACGCAGCTACAATCAGTGGTATCTTGTCCGTTTATATAGTGTCCGTGTATATAGCAGATAAAATAAATAAATAAGTAAAATAAATTCAGACCGATAATACAATAATATAGTATGGATAATCTATCATTTCAACAAAAAGTTGCTTTAATATTGGCATTACGCCGTCGACGTAGAGTTAAAAAACAACGGAAATGGTGGATTTACCCTGTTCTAGTGCCTAGACAGGCAAATGGAAAATTTGTTCTTATACACAACAAATTAAAAGAATATCCTGACAAGTTTTTTGAATATTACAGAATGTCAGTGTTTTCTTTTAATTGTTTATTATGTGAAATAGAAGATGTCATACGAAAACAGGATACATCAATGCGTGATAGCCTAAGCCCAGAAGAAAAATTACCAATTACCTTAAAGTAAGATTTCAAATTACATATAATCCTATACATGGTATCTACCTATAAATAAAAAAAACTAAAATATTTTACTATTTAACTTTCATTAGAATAAAAAGGGGCCGCCACCACTTCTTACCTCTGCGTATTCTGTAATTCGCTACTGAATTATCAAGTAGCTCGACGGCTCCCATATGTCAATTATATTCATTTATCATATTAGGTTGATGTAATGAATCTTCCTTTTCCAGTACCTAACGTCGTTTTTTATGTTACAATAATTAAAAAAATTCTGATGCGACATAAAATCTGCTTTGTTGCATTCCTTTATTTATGAATCACGCCAAGCTATCGAAAACGAAACATTAGTACTGAAGGATAATAGAATTTGACTATAAACAATAATTATTAAAATTTTATTTATATGATATGATTAGACACTCACTTATATAGAAATGAATCACCAGTTCGAAGAAGAAAATCCAAAAAACAGATTTTCGGGAAATCAATAAAAACTGTTTATTATCTCTATTCAACTTTTTCTTGTTTAATAATGGCATCTATTATTAAGTACAGTTTGATACGGTTAATTGGGATTGAAAAAAAAACCATCCATTGATTTTTGTTATATAGAATACCGATAAAGAAAATATTGGATTTATTTCTTTCTTAGAACTTATAATTTTTTGTTATGATTTGAGACACAAAATTGTATGAAAAAACTTTAAAGTAATTTATAAAAACAAAGAAACAACTTAACAAACACAGAGAAATAAACAAAAAAGAACAAAAATATCAGATTAAATGGCAATTACCGCTACAAGCGACAAATTACTGCTAGTGGAGCCACAAACGCGCTGCAAATTACTGCTAAAAAATAGGTCCGGATCTATTTTAACGCGACACGACCTTGACAACGCGTCTCGGTCTCGAAACGAAGCTACAATCAACAGCGCGTGGAGCCACTCAGTATCACTGCTGTTGTTTTTATTTATCAAGCTGCATTTTACTGCTACTGCTAGCGACAATCTGTCGCTCGTGGAACCATAGCCTTATAAAAAGAAATATACTATTTTTAATATAAATGAAAAGAAATTGGCAGAACGATTCATTTCTGAACGAATGGTTCAGAAACCAGAAAAAGAATCTAGTATTTCACTTTGTTAGTTTTAAATATTTGTTTGCTTTGAGTGCATGTACTCTTAAAAGTTCCGAAAGTAACGGGTATAACATATCGGCTATTGATAGTTAAAGTACCTAGTCATTACGGATATTAAAAAGTAACGAAAATTCACATATAGTTTCATATATCGCCGACTGATTTTAGTTTTAAAAACCGTCCGTATAGAGGTGTCCGTTAAGAGAGAGTTTAGTGTAGTGTATTTGTTTATTGAAGCCAAAAATGCCGAGATGTGTTTTAGATGTAGACAACTTTATATTTAAAGTACTTTCTTATTTTACTGCTGAAAAAACCAACGGCGGCCCTTTGCAACCAGTTCAGTCCGTACATAAACGTGTGTGTGATGCACTCTGTATTAGTGAAACAAAACTAAAGTCGGTTTTGCAAAAAGCAAAAAAAAGTGGACACAGTGAACAAAATGTCGCACAATATAAAACTCGCCCCAAAGACTATATATCTTCCCGAAGGTTGCAAATTTGAAATCCGCGAGACAATATATAAAATGCGCGAAAAGAAAGAAAATTAGAAAATAAGGGAATAAGTAAGTTTTTTGTTGTTTTTAATACTAATTGAATATTCGACTAAATAAATTAAACTATTTAATCACTTAAGTATTGTTACACTTCGTTTAAATCACTTAATTTAAAAATCAACTTGTATACAATACTAAACTCAATGATAGTAATTATATACTTCAAAATCTGAATTACAACTACTGTTCTATAAACTATCAACTCTATATTTATATCATGACTTCATATTTAAATCTAAGGTTTATATCTAACATAACAGTATTTTAAAAATGGGGAGAATTTACTATTGTACAATTCAGCACATTGGACCAGTTAAATCGATACCTTAAATCGAATTTAAAACAGTCGTATATTCGTGGAATGGAGTTATAGCAATTATTAGTATAGGTATTCACTTTTTTTATTTTCTTTAGTATTAATTATATTAGACTATTAATATTAGTAATTTTTCATTATTTCTCAGCACGTAATTGACTAAATAGCTAAGTGCTAAAGCCACAAAAAAAACGGAATACAATCATCTCGGTCACTACTATTCTGTTATTAGCCCAGTCTGGTTAAAAAAAAAGGTGGAAAAATGTTTCGCAGATATCTGAAGCATTTAAGACATAGGTGGGGGATACTAGATCATGAATAGATGAAAAGATACTCCTAGTTTTACCTTGCGTTTTTTTTTAAGCAATAATTTATGGTCACAATTGGATTTTTTGTCTATAAATTTTTTCCCTTATATTTTAAATAAACAGTATTTACGTCATTTTTTTATGTCAAGAATATCTTTATTTTCCCGTTTTTTTAATTAAAATTAATAAATAATTTACAGAGATATTTGCAAAAAAGCAGTTTTTTGCAATAATTTATAAGTTTTATTAATTTTTTTATTAACAAAATAAAATGGTATTATTACATTTAAACATCAAGGAATTACCATCTTTTAGATTTGTGCGAAATTTCCCCCCGGTCAGTCAAATATTTTATAAGTTATTTAATTTGTTTATCCCTGAGGCTAATTATTTAAACTATTGAGCTTGCCCTATGCATGATGCTAGACACATTCAGCAAATTTCATAGGTTTCTTTAAGACTTAAACTATCGCAGAAGTTAAATGCATATTGAGTTTTCATCGAAATTATTTACAAAATAAACGTTTGAAAAAGGGGTATGTTTTTTACTTATAAACAATTGTAATAACTTCTATATTTTTCAAGCTACAGACTTGTACGTACAACCATTGGATAGCTGGTAAAAAAGCTCACATTAAAAAATAAAAAACCTTCTATGACCAATAGGAACGAAGTTAGCGACTATTTTTAAAAAAATCACGGAAAGACAATCACAGATGACATAATTTTCACCCCCCATAAATCTCGGAAAATCCCGGAAAATCAACATATGTTTTTTTATTTTATATCAATGATGTAATAATACTTATATATTTTATAAATTAAATTTCAGGTAATTTTTTACACATTATATTATTATATTCCTTATATTAATTATAATTGATATTGGTTTATATTCTATTTTTCTTACAAATATGATATACAATATTAATCTAATCTGCCTTACTGCTTTGATAAAATAAGTCGATTTTTTCATCACTTGCCTTATTAAATTTTGCAATGTTTATTGAACTTTACTTTTTTTATTTTCTTTATATACATTGGTTTAAAAGTTAAAATTTGTTTCATTTATTCGACTTCACTGTCAGGTCTGAACCTTTTTGTTGCAGGTTGTTTGTCTTTACTTATTAAGTCAGTCTTTCCATACATTAACATATTAATGGGCGATCTTAATGCCAAGGTGGGTCAAGGTAAGGTAGGAGAACAAGTAGGAAAATATGGGCTTGGAAACAGAAATGACAGAGGAGATCGATTGATTCAATTTTGCCAAAGTGAAGACTTCGTAATAACAAATACCTTTTTCAAATTACCTCCTCGACGGTTATATACATGGACATCTCCACAACATACCAAAGAAAAAATAGTGAGAAATCAAATAGACTACATTATGATAGCAAGGAGGTATCATAATGCTGTTAAATGCACTAAGACGTACCCAGGAGCTGATATAGGCTCAGATCATAACTCGGTAGTTACTGTGATAGAGGCAAGACCAAAAAAGATTAGAAGACCACACAGAAAGTCACTAGATTTAAATAAACTATAAATAAAGAAACAAAAATATACGACAAGAAACAGGAGAAGAAATAAATGAAAACCTCCGTTCAGTGCAGCAACAAATTAACAATACAAACAACGTTAACCAAAAATTAAAGTAGCTACATAAATACAGCTATACAAACAGCAGGAAAGAAACATCTTACAAAAACAACAACAAAGAATAAGGGGTGGATGACACAAGATATACTAGACTTGATGGAACAAAGAAGAAAGATGAAGAATATGCACAAAAAAGTAAAAGAGATAACAGGAAGCATAAAGAAATGCCAAATAGGTAAACTTAAAGACAAAGATGGAAATCTTATTGTAGATCTAGAGAATAAAATAAAAAGATGGACAGAATACCTGAATGAATTATTTGAAGACGATATAAACAACTTAACTCAGATAATCAATGCAACTGGGCCAGACATATTGAAAGAAGAAGTAGAATACGCAATAAGAAACGCTAAAAATGGAAAAGCAAATAGACCTGATGAAATTCCTACAGAACTGTTGAAGCTTTTGAATGATAAATCCGTAACCATAATATTAAATTTTGCAGCGAGGAGCTAAAACAGTTTCCCCTCCACTTTCCTATGTCGATCTTTCGAAAGTAACTTCGTTTCGAAAGGTTTTAAGTTTTGAAAAATTGAATGACTTTTATAGCTATAAAATTTAATATAAAGTTTAGATTTTCATTTAAAATTTGTGCAAATTTTACTTCTTAATGTTTATAAACAATGGAGATATAATTAACAAAAAAATTGTCGCTAACTTCGTTCCCATTATTCATAGAAGGTTTATTTTTTTTTTTTGTTAAATGTGAGTTTTTTCACCAGCTATCTAATGGTTGTATGTACAAGTCTGTAGCTTGAAAAATGTAGAAGTTATTACAACTGTTTATTAGTAAAAAACATACCCCTTTTTCAAACGTTTATTTTGTAAATAATTTCAATGAAAACTCAATATTCATTTAACTTCTGAGATAGTATAAGTCTTAAAGAATCCTATGAAATTTGTTAAATATGTCTAGCATCATTCATAGGGCAAGATCAATGGTTTAAATAATTAGTCCCAGGGATAAACAAATTGAATAACTTTTAAACTATTTGACCGATCGGGGGGAAATTTCGCACAAATTTAAAGGACGGTAATTCTTCAATGTTGAAATGTATTAATAAAATTTTGTTAATTAAATTTATAAATTAGTGCAAAAAAACTGCTTTTTTGCAAATATCTCCGTAAATTATTCATCAATTTTAATTGAAAAAACGGGAAAATAAAGATATTCTTGATATAAAAAAATGGTATAAATATTGTTTATTTAAATTATAAGGGAAAAAACTTATAGATAAAAAATCAAATTCTGACCATAAATTATTGTTTAAAAAAACGCAAGGTAAAAATGGGAGTATCTTTTTATCTATTCGTCATCTAGTAGCCCCCACCTATGTCTTAAAAGCTTCAGATATCTGCGAAACATTTTGCCTTGAAATCGATGATTTTTGTATAACCAGACTGGGCTATATAATAAAATAACGATATCAGGTTATTATTTCGCTGTGTCGCATTTCATTAATTCATATACGAATAATCTGGTTAGCTTGCCAGTGGTTCAAGTGCTAGTAAAGTTTATGTTCATCCATGGCTATTAAATTTTTGATCATTGCTTCAAGGAATGTGATTCCAGAATATTATAAAAATCGAGTAATAGTTTTTCCAAGTTTTTATTATACGTCTAGTTCATCCGATATTGATTAGTCAACTGATTAGTATACGTATTGGCCCTGTTTATGTTAACAAATTTAATTTTGCTTCTTGTTCAAATTATTTATATTAGAAAAATTTATATTAGACAAATTTGATTAAAACAGTGTGTTTAAACCTATAAAATAAAATAAGTTATACTTAAAATTTAAGAGCTAACTGGTTCTAGAACATACTCATATATCTAAAAGTTTACATAGATCTACAGCAAAATGTATTTTTGAAAATTGGGAAAATAGTTTATTCATTTCAATAGTTATTTTATTTAAAATCAATGTTTTGGATTATTTACAGAAACCATTCACTCTCTGTTATCGATGAGGGTACTGGAATATATATATATATATATATATATATATATATATATATATATATATATATATATATATATATATATATATATATATATATATATGTACTAGGTGGTCTGATAAGTCATCTCTTGAAAATTAAAAACATGTTTTTCAAAAAAAATTTTATTGTATTCGATATAGTCTCCTTTTAGCTTAATACAATGATGTCAGCGATTATTTAACTTCTTTATGCTGTCCTAATAATACGATTCTGGAAGTTCTGCAAAATAGGCGTTTGTTTCGTCAATTATCTCTTCTTTAGAGCTGAATTTTTGATTTGCGTGACATTTCTTCATATTTGGCAACACAAAATAATCAAAGGGATTTAAATCAGGAGAATAAACCGGATGAGAAAACAATTTAAAGTCCAACTTATAAATTTTTGCCATTGCATTACGCTCTTTTGTGCCGATGAATTGCCATTGAGAAACAACACTTTTTTCTTCTGCATATGGGTCATTTCTTACTGAGTTCCTACTTCTATTTATCCAATATTACACAATAATATTGATAGTTCTAACTTTAAGATAGGTAATTAAATTATGCCTTTGAAATCACAAAATACAGTGGATTTAATATTTCCATTGCGCCACTCTTAACCGTTTCGGAGCAATTTTTCCGGATTCAGTCCACTGTTATGTATTCACTCTGTTCTCTGGTGTGTATTAGTGAATCGAGATTTCATTACCGGTTACTATTCAATACCAAAAGTTCAACAGTGATAGTGACAAGTGCCCTTTATACCTATTCTTATATCCTCTACCAATTCACGCACCTTGACTTGATGATCAAATGGAATTATTTCATAGACTTACCCTTTGCGATGTTACTGCCTAGGGGGCCGTTCAGTATGTTCTTCATCTAATATAGAAATACTGCCACTATCATATTCATTGAACTCCAATTTGACGGTGGTCTGAAAAAGCATTAGTTTCATAATCCAACTTTTCTTCTGATATCTTCGCCGTGTGATTTCTCAATTATTAATGGGAGATCAACTACATCGCGCTAAAATTTAAAGTTCTAAAAAGTTAAACCTCTTTCTGAACACTTTGTTGAAAATTAGGAGTTAAACCTAGATATTTAGATAGAACTAGATATTTTTTGAAATCGTAGCGCCCTTTTCAGAGGGCGCTACGACATCTATGACAATAAATGTGATTTTGTCGAAGTTAAATTTTTGATTTTATTGGTTAATGATGGTTGTCAATTATCATGTATCTTATTATCTATAGATAATAAGTAGACTTTGGCAAATATGCATATTGCATATTTTGCATATTGTGCATATTTTATGCAAATATTTCATATTTTGGCATATTTGTTAAAAGTTTGCATAAAGTGCATAAAAGTTCAGATTTTTATAGTGTATTTGAAAATTTTTAAACATACCAATTTATTTCAATTCTTGTATAAAATTTTGTAGTCATTTTAATCAAGAAATGATCTAAGTACGTAATCTCTACAGGTACAAAACATTTACAATTTCAAAGAAGATCAATTTAAGTAGCCCTCAACATTCTTAGAAAGTCTCGGTCACTGAGGCATTCAGTTATTGGATAATCGCTAAGGATTCGCTCATTTGCATTTTATGATCTAATCCCCAAATCTATCTACAATTTATTGTATCTTAACAGCAGGTAAACGGCTAATAGTTTTGTTCCTAATTTAGGGATTTTCCAAAATCTCCCAGTTTATTGAATTAGGTACCTAAACATTTCTAATTTGATGCTCAGATTTGTAAATCATTTTTGTTTTGATATTCAAAGCGTAAACACTCGTTGTGCGTAACAAAAAGGAAGATTGTGATTTTATAATGCCTAAAACAACCAGTGCTTCAACTTGGATTAAACCTTATAAAGAGCTGTCTATGGATATGGGAAAAATCTACTGTTCAGTCTGTGGCAAAATTGTAAGTATCTAATATTTTCTATTAAATATTTAATATTTCATACATACAGGGTGTTTCCAAATGACACTTACAACGTTTGACTGTAGATACTTTTCGAAAAATTGAACAAAACGATATAGTTAATGAGGGGTCAAACTTATTTACTTTTCGAGATACAGGGTGTTAAAATTAAAAAAAATTAAATTCTTTTAGTTAATAACAACAATAACTTTAAAACCAATAAACGTATTTACTTGAAATTTAGTACTCGTAGGTTGTTTTTAAATGAAAAATAGCTTCCTTTAGTGAGAAAAAATTATCCATGGTACAATACAATGGTGTGTATTTAGAAAAATTTTTCACCTTTACTTTTTTTATAAAGTCAGCTCTTCTAAAACACAATTATTTTTATTGTAATTGAATTAACAAAAAAAAAACTTTTGTTGAATTTTAAAATAAGTTATATGATGTACTAATGGTTAGTAACAAAAACTAATTTGTGGATTAATACTGCATTTAAAACACTTAGCGAGTGTTTTTTTTTTCCAAACCAGTTATTTGATTAACCAAAAACACCTTGTATATTTTTATATTTTAAAGGTTGGGTTAAAATAAAGGTTTTTATTTTTATTTATAGATAGCATGTGAGAAGAAATTTCAGATAGACCAACATGTGAGAACTGCTTCACACATTGCAAAAAAAGGAAAAATAGGAGGAAAACATCAAACTTCAATGGCTAAATGTTTCCAATCTACTTCAAAAAAATTAGATGAGCAAGAAACTTTTAATGAAGACTTGTGTCGCGCATTAGTGTCTGCAAACATACCGCTTTCAAAATTAGCAAATGTAAATTTTAGTTCATTTCTAAAAAAATATTGCAAACTTAATGTTCCAAGTGATCGGTCTCTAAGAAGAAATAATGTGAACGGGCTATACTCGTCGGTGTTAATTAATATTAAGGAAGAAATTGCAGATAATTATTTTTACATATCTGTAGACGAAACCACTGATTCCTCAGGAAAGTATATTGCTCATTTATTGATTGGTGTTCTTAAAGAAGATACCTTACCAAAATCTCATCTTATTTCATGCCAGCAACTTGAGAAAAAAAATGCTTTAACAATTTCTCGTTTTATACAAGAAACATTAGCAACTTTTTTTCTTCCGACAACTATTCCTTCTAATAAATTACTGCTTATTTTATCGGATGCTGCTCCTTATATGGTGAAAGCAGGACAAAATTTAAAAATATTTTTCCCAGATTTAATACATGTTACTTGTGTAGCGCATGGATTAAACAGAGTTGCAGAGGAAATACGAAAAAAGTTTCCTCTTGTAAATACCATGATATCCAGTGTCAAAAAAGTATTTCTTAAATCTCCTATAAGAATTCAACTTTATAAAGAAATGCTACCTAACATTCTTCTTCCACCACAACCTATTTTAACGCGATGGGGAACATGGTTAGAAGCAGCTAATTTTTATGCAGATCATTTTGTTAAAATAAAGAACATAATTGATACGTTAACAGATGAAAGTTCCCAATCTCTTTTGGATTCTAAACAAACTTTTCAGAGTAACTTGCTTCAACAAGAACTTTCATTTATAAAATCAAATTTTAGTTTTGTTCAAAACACAATTACTCAGTTAGAATCACCAAAACTGTCATTGTTCGAAAGTACAGCATTAATAAAAGAATTTGCGTCATGTTGTCGGAACGTTAGAGGTAATATTGGAAAAGATATTTTAAAAAAATTTGAAGCTACTATGGAAAAAAATAAAGGTTACCATATTCTTTCTGAAGTAATCAGTGTTCTAGCTGGAAATATTTCGGAAACAATTAATTTAGAACGAAATGTTTTGGTTAGTTTGAAAAATGCTCCCGTTACATCAGTTGATGTTGAACGAAGTTTTTCCATATATAAATATATGTACTCAGACAGAAGCCACAAGTTTTTGTTAGAAAATTTTGAACACCACTTGGTCATTTATTGTTACCATAATTCTAAATAAGTTTATTCATACTTAAAAATGATGTAGTTACTTAAAATAAATGTAAATCTTAATGAATAGTAGGAAATATTTAGTTATGTACACTTTTTTTTTAAATAAAATTGTTACTATTTTACGATTTTTTTATTTATTTGTATGCATATTTTGTAAAATATTTGCATATTTTCGGGTAAACACGTGCATATTTATGCGCATATTTTCTACATTTTTATTTGCATATTTGCCGAAGTCTAATAATAAGAAACATGATGATCCTTTCTAACTTATTGATAGACTTAAACTTAATTTTTTTCTTGCCCTGCTCAAAGCCATTTATGCGAATATAACAAATATAAAGGGACACAAAAAACCTATTTACTTCTATATCAAATAATAGCCCTGAATAGTTATAGCTCTAAATAAATCTTATAACTGTAATAAAGAAATACCGTTGCGTTAGGTAAGGTTTAGTTTTTTGTTTATAACATTTTTGAAGCATAACCAGTTTTAATATAAAATTGTGTAGAGCATTTAATAGCATTTAATATAGAATTATCTAGAATTAGAATTTCCCATGAATATTTGCAGTTAGTAAGTTTAAGTGCTTTGGTAAAGTCCATAAATAAGATCAGGAAAATTACATACAACCTTTTACCATAACTTTTTATCTGAGAATACCAGTAATGAGAAATTTATGTAATTTTTAAATTTATCTAAGAAAGGGCCAAAAATATAATGTACTCTAAATAAACAGTATAGCACACTTTTAAAAAACTAAAGAAAAATAACTAAACAATAATAATAATAATTATGTAATTTTAAATAAGTTACTAAAAACACATTTTATTGTGTATTTAATTTTAAAGTATTTAGGCATATCCAAACCAGTATTGACACCTTTGGAAATGTAATTATACATTATATTGGTTCTATTGGTTGGGATTGGTTTTATTGTACAAAAATACGCTATCAGTAATTAAATTACCTGTTCAGTTTCACTTTTTTTTAACCAACAGAAATATATAGAGCCAACGAAAAAACAATTAGGGTAGGCCATGCTTTTATTATTATTTCTATAATTTATTGGATATAGTTCAATCACTAATTTTATGTCAATGGTGTGACATTCATAACTTAAAATTATGTATGTATATTATATGAGGTATATTTTTAATAGTTTTTTTGAGAAAATTAAATAAAAATTATATTTAAACATTATTGTTTTGCCAACAAGATTGGCTGTTTATATTTCCAGAATTAAAGAACGTTGTAATTATTACTTGGGTAAATAGTGTGCAAATTTTGTGTAGTTTTCGGAGATAATGGAAAATGAATAGAAAATTATAAATAATTAAATATCTTAATTTAATTTATTCATAATTTAACATGGAGACCTGGTCAAAGAAGTGAAAGATCAAGTACAAAAAGCAAATAGACTGGCAGGATGCCTTAATAACACTATATTGCAAAATAGACACATTTACACTAACACAAAGTCAAGAATTTATAAAATTAGTGTAAAACCAATAGTGACATACGCCTCAGAAACAAGACCCGACACAGCCATAACGCAAAAACTGCAGAATTACAGAAAATACGCTTAGAGATCGAAAGATCATCATCATCAGTGGCATTACAGCTCGTTATGTGCCAAAGTCTTCTTCAGAACAAACTTTCATTCGCCCCTGTCTCTGGCAACTCTTCTCCATGCTTTTACTCCAATGGATTTTAGATCATCCCTCTATGTTATCCTGATACCTAAGTTTTAAATCTTCCTCTGGCTCGTCTTCCCACTGGTCTTCTTCGGTCAAAAATTTGTCTGATCGTGGCATCTTCATCTCGCCTAATTACATGTCCTATCCATCGAAAGCGTGCTAATTTAATACATTTTATAACGTCAGGTTCCCCAAAACTTCTATATAACTCAAAGTTGTAACGCCTACGCCACAAACCCTGTTCTTGGATTCCTCCATATATTTTCCTTAGATTTTTTCTCTCGAAACGTTTAAGCAATTCTTGGTCGTTCTGTGTAAGTGACCACGTTTTAGATCCATATGTTAACACTGGCATTATTAGTGTTTTATATATGGTAACTTTAATTTTCTGGAAAGTTTTGGGGCCATATGTTTCCTCAAGCCATAATAACACTTATTGGCAAGCACTATTCTTCTTTTAATTTCTTCGCTGACATTGTTGTCTTTGGTCAGCAGCGAGCCCAGGTAGACGAAGGTGTCCACACCTTCCAGTTCCAGATCATCAATTAATAGTCTAGGTATCTGGTTGCCTAATCTAATGCAATACATATACTTGGTTTTCTGTGCGTTTATTTTTAAACCCACTCTAAGTGCAGACGCCCTTAGTGATCGAAATGCTTTGATCAGAGATTCTGTGGACCTAGCAATAATGTCTATTTCATCTGCATATCCGACCACTTGTACAGATTTATTAAAGATGGTGCCATTCGTATTAATATGGCACTCTCGAATTACTTTTTCTAGTGCAAGGTTAAATAAGAGACACGACAGTCCGTCTTCCCGTCTCAGCCCATTTTTACAATGGAAGGGTCTGGAAAAGTCGTTTTGGATTCTGTCCACACTCTCTACGCCTCTGAGTGTAAGTTCCGTTAGTTGAACAAGATGAAGCGGCATTTGAAATTACACCATAGCCTGTAGAGGTTTTTGTCTGTTGACTGAGTCGTATGCGGCTTTGAAATCCACGAATATGTGGTGGGTGTCGACTCCGAACTCAAGCGGTTTCTCAAGAATCTGCCTGACTGTGAAGATTTGATCCGTTGTTGATTTATTGGGTCGGAAACCGCAGTGGTAGTTCCCAACTATTTGTTCAGCATAGGGGATGAATCTTCTGTACAATACGTTGGACAATACTTTGTATGCCACGTTAAGTAGGGTGATGCCCCTATAATTATCACATACCATCATATCTCCCTTTTTGTGAAGAGGGTGCATTACACCTAATTTCCAGTCCGCGGGCGTTTCCTTCCGATCTAAAGATAAGTCAAGATATTAAAAGAAAATGTAACGTACAGTGTATAAATGAATGGACACAAAATAGAAAAAAAAAGAGTGGAATAACCACACAAGCAGAATATAGGAGACCTGTGTCGTCAAAGTAGCAAGAGATATGTTACCAATCGGCAAAAGAAGTATCGGACGACCGCGCAAAAGATGAAGTGAAAACCTTCCATAGAGGGATTAATCCGCTAATAAACAAGCAAAATAGCTTACAAAGAGAAAGAAGAAGAAAAATATAATTTAACATAACCTAATTATTAAAGAGCTTGTAATAGAGCATCTGGCCCAGACGGTATGCCAGTTGAAGTAATGAAGCTTATAAATTAAGAACACATTTATCTACTTGTCAAGGTATTTATTTATGTCAAATCGGGTGAGATCCCAGAAGACTGGTTAAAATTCACATTTATAAATTTTTCTAAAAGTTCTTAGTCAAGTAGCTGTGATGATTAGCAGCTAATTAGTCGTACCTCTCATATTCTTAAACGATTGTTACGAAAATATATAGTCGAATTAAAATTACATTCGACTATATAAAGATTTAGACGACTCACATTTTGGCTTAAAAATATTTTGGAATACGCGAAACTCTATTCAGTAAAACCCTTCTTCTTTGAAAGGATATCAAAGAAATAATGTATTTGCTTGTTTCATCGATTATAAAAAAGCCTTTGATAGAATCCGGTATCATGAGCTGAATTTTCTTTACAAAATCAAATTTGTTTTTCCGAATAGAATATTTGAATTAAAAAGAATTTATATTGACGGCGAAATACGGACAGGTAAGATTAGGATACTCGACAACAGACAATATAAATATACAGTGCGGAATTCGACAGGGTTGTTTATTATGACCTCTGATTTTTAGCCTATATTCTGTTCACATATATAAGAAAAAAGCATAAAATCTAACAGATTTTGGTCAGTGTTATTATATTGTGTAAAAAGGTGGAAATTAAAAGCAAATCAATTGTAGTAGTACACAAAAAAAATGATATACTGATACTTATGTGTAAATCGAACGCCGACGGAGAATTGAAAAAAATAAAACAATCATGTCTTTAAAACACTAGAGAAAATACACATATAATAAGTGATAAATAGCTTTTTAATATGGTATAAAATAAAACAATGGCAAAGTCTTGCTATAGTGATCATCAATGTCCGGGAGAGCAGACAAGGCATGTAAAAGAAGAAGATGAACCAGTAAACTCACAGCTGAAACCAATTATACATGCAAATCCAACACTGTTGGTTTCAGTAATAGCTTAACAAACATAGGACCTTGGCACTTTTCTTATATAAGATGGGTTTCAGTTCAATTGACTGAAACTTTGGAGAGATTTGGTCAAGCTGATGAAAAGTTCTTATTACCCCAATATTTACCAATCCAACTGAGAATTAACTTTTAGTCTATTTAAATAATACACATTTGTTTAATATACATGGCCAGCCCTGTGTTCGATCTCGTAATCATATTCTTGTAATCGTTCTAACCATCTTGCCATCTTGCCCTCTGGATTACGAAATTGTAGGAGCCATTTTAGAGCAGCGTGATCCGCGCGAAGAAGAAACTTTCTGCCATACAAGTATTAATGGAAATGCTCACAAGCCTTCACTACGCCTAGCAATTCTCTCCAGATAACGCAATAGTTTCTTTCTGGTTTTGACAAGACTTTGCTAAAGTAAGCGATGACTTTCTCCTGCCCATCTTGGATTTGGGAAAGAACAGCTCCTATTGCACTGTTGCTTGCATCGGTGTCCAACACAAATTTTCCTGCCTGTCTAGGGTAGCTTAAAATCGGTGCGCTGATCAGAGCCATTTGTAAGTGTTCGAAAGCTCTTTGACACTCTTCACTCCATGTATATTCTTTGCCTTCTTCTGTCAACTTTGTTAATGGCTTGGAGATGTTGGCAAATCCTTTGACAAAACGTCGGTAATATGTACATAGGCCAAGAAAACTTCTAATTTCGTATTTATCTCTTGGTACTGGCCAATCCTTAATTGCTGCAAGTTTTTTAGGATCAGCTGTTACACCATTACTTGCTACAATATGTCCCAAGTACTTTACTTCTCGTCGAAACAAGTGACATTTCTTCGGACTTAACTTCAGATTCGCTGCCCGCAATCGTTGAAAGACTTCTGTTAGATTATTGGCATGTTCATCGAAGGATCTTCCAACTACAATTACATCAATTAAATAAACCAGGCATGTTTTCCATGTTAGACCTCTTAAAACTGCCTCCATTAATCTTTTAAATGTGGCCGGGGCATTACATAAACCAAAGGGCATAACTGTGAACTGCCAAAGCCCTAATCCTATCGAGAATGCGGTTTTTTCACTATCAGCTGGCTCCATGTCTACTTGCCAATATCCACTTTTCAGATCGAGTGTGGAGAACCAACGAGAACCAGAAAGTGTATCCAAAGTATCGTCTATTCTGGGCAAAGGATAACTATCTTTTTTAGTTACTGCATTGAGCTGTCGGTAGTCAATACAAAAACGTGTTGAATCATCTTTCTTCTTTACTAGCACTACTGGTGATGTCCATGGACTATTTGATGGTTCAATTACCCCTTGTTTGTTCATATCTTTGATGATGTCTTCGGCTTCATCTCTTTTCGCAAATGGCAGTCGTCTAGGTTGTTGTCTGATTGGCTGAGCGTCTCCGGTATTAATTTTATGCTTTACTATGCTTGTTTTGCCATTATCCTTCTTATCTAAGGCAAAAACATCTTGAAATTCTATCAGCATAGATTTTACTTTTTTAGTTCGTTCATCATCAAGATCTTGGCACGTTTTAATCATCGTCTCAACAAGCTCCTTTGGATACTTAGATTTCGACGGTTTCTCATTAGTATTCATGGAACAAATCGAAGCCACGGGAACACACTGTCTCCGATCAAAGTTCTTTTACTTAACTTAATAGCAGTTCCCTTTAAATTCATAACTCTTACAGGAACAACATCTCGAATTTTCACCAAAGCTTTTGCCGTTAGGAATTCGGCATTATTCACATCTTCGACCATCCTTAAACTTCCCTCTCGGCAGTAACCATCAGGTCTGGTCATCAAAAGTTTCTCACTATTACCGGGTATTGTTACGTCACAAGTAGTTATTAAGCTGATAACATCTTCTTTGTCTTCATGAAATGGCAACTCTTCACCACTAATCTCGAGAACTCCATCTTTGACATTCAATACAGCCCCAACTTTTCTTAGTAAATCCATCCCCAATATGAACTCGTCGGAGATATCTGCAATTAATACTCTATGTTTCACTGTGTTTCACTGTGGTCTGGCCAATAGATACTGACATATTAGCCTCGCCATATGTATAAGTTATCTCACCAGTTGCTGTTCTAAGCTTTACTGTTGCAGGCGATAATTTAAAATGGCCTCGTACTACTTCTGGTCGTGCAATAGTTCTCGTTGCACCTGTATCTACCAAAAACGATCTACATTTATTATTGATACGACCCTCAATGTACAAGCTATGAATTCCACCCGAGGACGTAATGTTCACAGTTACTATGGGGGCTGTGTTTCTCGAGGTCGGCAGTTGCCCCTTGGTGTCGACCCGTTCTAGTTTTCCGACTGTTGTATAATTTTCTTGCAATTACGGCGAATGTGACCTACATCACCACAATTCCAACATCTTGGCTCGCGTCTCTTTGGCATCGTGTTACGAACTACTTTTCGTACCATTTCTTCCAGACGTTTATCGTTTGGTTCGTCGCCTTCTTCGATGGTTCTTACTCGATGGCTCCGTGAAGTTTGACTAGCTGTTTCATGTTTCAAGGCAATAGCGAGAGCTTCATCCAGAACTTTCGGTCTTGCTAGTCGTAAAGCTTTCTGTAATTCACTTTCTTTTAACCCATTGACGAAGGTATCGACAGCAATTTCTTCCAAAATGTTGTCTGGTACTTCCGGATAAGCCAACCGCACTATACGAGCAACATCTGCTTTAAACTCTTGTAAATTTTCACTTGCTCGTTGAATTCTACTTCTTAGTTGCGCCTTGTAGACTTGTTGTAGATGGGCATCTCCGTAACGTTTGTCTAGTCGAGTGAACAAGGTCTGGTAACATTTTTCTTGACCCTTAGGAATCGATCTTAGGATATCCGCAGCATCACCTCTTAAAACAGCAGTCAAGGAAACAGCTTTTTCTTGTTCTGTCCAATAATTGGCTGTCGCAATAGCTTCAAATTGTCTAAGGTATATGGATCAAGAAGACTTTCCATCAAATGGTGGCAATTTGAATCTCATATTATGTGTCGTTTCGTCTCTAGGTGATTCTTCTTTCACTACCGGATCTAAGGCTATTGTGTTAACTGGTGGTAGCACTTTTGTATTAGTTATCATGCTCTCTAACTGTTTGATCTTCTCTTCTACTTTATCGAATGTTCTTGTGACTTCTTCAAATTTGTCATTGTTTTGATTACATACTTCGTCGAATCTTCTAGACATATTTTTGAATTTCTCGTCGTTTTGTTTAGCTATTTCTTTAATAGTTTGAGACGTTTCATTGAATCTTTCATCATTCTTTCGAGAAGATTCTTCAATCATTTGAGACGTTTCATCGAATCTTTTGGAAACAGTCTCGAATTTATCATCAGCTTTTTTAGAAGTTTCTTCTATCTTCATTAAAACTGCTTCTTCTGCTGACTGAAAATGGAATGTCTCTGGATCATCTCCATTCTTATTAAGAACAGTCTTTAATCGTTCTTGGAGTATCTTCTTGGACCCGCTGCAGTCTTCATCGCGTTCTTCCAGTTGCTCACGCAACTGTTTTACTGAAAGTTGTACTAGCAACATCTTTGGTCAGGCACACACGTACTTTTTAAATGTTCTTTCGTACAAAGGACACTACCGAACTACGCGGATGTTCCCGACGAACAATACTTTTCAAAAGTTCAAAAGTCTTTTTCAAAAGTCACTGCTGAATTTATTTCTTTTTACTCACACCGTAACACCAACTGTAGCGAGATTAAATAAAACGAGCGGTTCGAATTTATATACATATATTTATTTATAGTTTACAGTTCGGTACTCTCTTATCAACTAACTCTACTTCTAACATTGTTACCTATATATACCAAAAGTATTATGTTCGAGAATATTCTGGCGTAGTCCCACCTCTAATTCGCGTACGTGACCGGTTATTCTCTCTCGCACTCGATACACCGAAAAGCTTCTGGAAGGGTATTAGAGATGCAATGCAACCGTTACCTGGGCCATGCCGAGAGCATGTTCGTAACAATACTTTCCTAAAAAAAATAAAAACTAGTAATAATAGTAAAACTTTATTTTAGAAGTGTTAATTTTGATGTGAAACATCTATTGGCTGGAGTATAAATCAGATCGTTTTTATTTTGTACAATATCAACTTATACTTAGTTTGTAGGTAAATATTGTACACAGTGTTTCGTTTTGCCATTTTAGTTCCTTCAGGCTGATCAGTTGTCTTGCTTTTACGGCGACATCTACTTTTGCCTGGACTTGAAAGGACGGTATTGCTTTCTTTTCGTTTTTCAATTGTCCATATTATACGCCGTGATATTTTTAAGGCAGCAGCTACCCTCTTAAATTAAAAAAAATTTCATAGGTAAATATTATTAAATATTAGATAGGTAAAGCGCAAGCGGTAGGATGCTTGACTCGCAAGCCGGTGGTCCGGGGTTCGAATCCCACCGCCGGCAAGAACATCTAGACATTTTAAAAATGTCTATAGGCCCCAGGTCGACTCAGCCTGAATAAAAATGAGTACCTTGGGTAAAACCAGGGGTAATAATAGACGGTTGAAGCGTAGCACTGGCCATGTTACCTTCCTTGTATACCGTAGGCCCTAGATATAGCAGACTACCCTGCTATACTCCCAAAGCCGCGACAGCGGTATAAAACGGGAGACTATTATTATTAGATAGGTAAATTATTAAACAACATACAATTCATTACAATACCTCTTGAACACAAGCCAAAGGTGCCAATAAGGGTCCTCTGTTCCTTTTTTCCAACTCAAAATATTCATACAAATTCAGCACGAGTTGTTGGGATTGAGAATTTAATGTATTTCCATTCATATTCTAAAAATAAAAACCTTGAAAAAATATTCTGTTTGATATTTATGACCACAAATAATGTTTTATATCGATCCGTTAGACATAGTTTTAGCTAGATTCAAAGATGATACATCAAATTAAAGGTAAGAAAATTTAACTGCAAAATTTATTCTTACATCAAGGAATCCAACACTAAGTGAACAGTTAGTCGTTATAACAACTCTTTTTGAGAAAATTTATAAACTCAAGGCACGAAAATATAATGGAAAATTAAACAAGAGGAATATAATTTTTGTAAACACCACAATGCTGTGAAGTTGACAATAAGCAGGTTCAATGATGAGAATTTATCACAGACTGTTGTTATATTACTGTCTTTGTCTGATATATTATTAAATGTTAGACAAGCGGCTTAATTTCAACATTTTATATTCTGTGAGTAGAAATGAGACCAAATTTAAAAATGGTTCGTGAATAATTTCATACCTGTGCAAAGATATAGCGAACGAACTGTATATTAATTTAAGTTTTATGGTTTAGCTAATTCGTTGGAAGTGACGGAGACTTAGGACGCTGTATATCAGTTAAACTCCTATTACAATTTTAAAGATTTTTAATAATGAATAGCTTTGTTTTGGAAAAACTATGACATACTTTGAACTCGTTAATTGTAGTTTGCATTACTTACAAGATGTCTTAGATAATTTATTGTTTTACTGGAATTTCCATAAACCACTTACTGCGATAAATACATTACAACTAAAAGCTTTTCTATTGATTTTCTAAGTTGACCATTACTCCGTAAGTTTATATAAAGTTAATTTAAAACTATGGTTTAGTTAATTTTAAACATTTTTAACAATTTTTTGGCTTAGTTTAAAATTTTAAACATTTCAAAAATCAGCCTACGAATCGATACAAAATATTGAAAATTCTTGAAAATCTTTTCTTTTCATGTTGTGTATATTTATTACAAAAGACAACCCCAAAAAATTAAAGATAAAATGAAAAGACATTCTCAATGCGATAATACTGGGTAATATTCTTTTACAACTAGGTTATAATGAACTTCTCTCGGCAATCGGGGCTCTGCTATGAGTTGCCAGCAATTATTTACGTGGAAGAAGAATGAACCGGTAACAAATAACAAATACAATTAACGCATTTTAATTGATCTGAAAAGCATAAAACTGGATCTCATGTCCAGTTAACAATCAAGTGCAAGAGAAAAAAGTTTTAGTATTTTGGAGAAATGTCTCGACCCAAAAGACTACAGTATATAGCATACATATTAGTTATTAGACGCTGAAGCCTATGTATAATCCAGATAGAAAAATTAAGGTTTTCGATACAGCTTGGCGCCACTTTATCATCAGATTACTGTACGATTTAGAAATTAAAGGACACTGCCTTGCATTATAAAAAACTTCTTATATAAAAGGTATATGCAAGTTAGAGTAAATGGTAACTTGTCGTCAAAAGTGGAATTAGAAAATGGGATTCCTCGGGATCTGTTATATAAAGTCCTACGGTATTTATAAACGCCATAAATGATTTTCTACGAAATTTAAAACTTCCACTTAAAGGCCGCTTATATGCTGACGATCTCGTAATATTTGGTCAAAGTAAAACTTAAACAATCTCTCACAACTTGCACAAAGTTTTTTGTTAGATATTGCAAAAGAGTTCCAGAAAACTGGATTTATCTTTATAACAACTAAAACTAAATATATAGTATTTTCTAAAAACAAAGTCAGTACACCAATCTCATTATATCTATACAATAAATCACTACAACAAAAAGATTCGCTAAAATTGCTAGGAGTTACTTTTGACAGAAAGTTGAATTGGAAAGGACATATCAATAATATAACATGTAAATGTTACAGAAGATTAAATTTACTAAAAATTCTAGCACACAAAAATTGGGGTTCAGACAGGAGTACATTGTTAGTTATATACAGAACTATTATACGATCACAGCTAGACTACGCGGCTATAGCTTGCGAGTCGACATCGAAATCAGTACTTAAAAAGCTCGACACTATTCACAATACAGCACTCAGAATATGTCTGGGAGCCTTTTGTACAACACCGATTGAAAGTTGTGGTTAAATGATAGAAGAGCTTACCGTAGTCTAACGTATGCAACAAAAATTAAGGATAATGCAAAAATTTCTGTCTATAGAAATACTTTTACTGATAATTTCCCAAACCTCAATGCAAATTACCGTTCTGTTAAACCTTTCTATAAAATAATAGAAGAACATTTGCATCTGTTTGATATTGTCATACCTGAATGCTGAATGAAACACATCGGTATCAACGAATATAAAAGCTTATATAAAAAAAATCAATCTTAAGTGCGTGGAAAAATAAACGGAATGTGTCGAATTCAAAATTAAAACAACTAAAACCCACCATAGACACATGGAATATGTTACCTACGTAAGAAGCCAAGAAATAATAGTAACGCGCCTCAGACTCAGACATACTAGGTTAACGCATGATTACTTAATTAAAAAGTGCAAACCGCCGCGATGTGAAACGTGTAATACGACATTAACAATAATGCACATACTACATATGTGAATGTCCCCTCTACAATCAACAACAAAGTAACAACAAGATACCATGAACACTTCTAGAAGCTCTAGGTGCAGACTGTTACTTTAACAATATGTACTCTGAATTTTTTTGAAAGACATTAATAAGTACCACAATATGTAATAAACCAAATTGTAATGCAGTAATGGTACCCAGTGTAATCCATTAATTTTTCGCTAATGGCAATTTGGTCGATGCGATTTTCTAAATAAAAATAAATTAAGGATATATACCAAAGATCTTTCAGGTAGCAATGTCGAAACGTTTACTACACAAACCAATTCTTTTATCTACAATTTCCAATAATTTTTTTTCGTTTTAAATCGTATTTAGTAAACTATAAATAAACTTTAATCAAAAATATACAATTACACAAAATTCACCAAATGTTAAGTTCGTTAAAAATGGCTTCTTGAAAAAGATGCAAGTAAAGCAAGTTTCAATGCGGCATTTAGGATTTATCCAGTTACTATATGTAATATGATACGGACACGTCCAGAGGATGGATAACTCAAGACCCTCTCAAGAGAGGAAGTAACTAAGGCGATGAGCGCAAGAGATCTTAGAGTGAGCCAAGGGGATGATAGTGTGACATGGAAATTAGGCATCGGACAAGTCGCAAGACGTTTTAAAACCGATTGATATATATACCATATGTAACAACACGCATTTATTTTGCGTATGTTAATATAGTAGACAACATTCTTCTTCTTGATGTGCCTATCCGTTACGAATGTTGGCGATCATCATGGCAATCTTTATCTTATCTGCAGCAGCGCGGAAAAGTTGCACAGATGTTGTATTGAACCAGATTCTGAGGTTCTTTAACCAAGATGTTCTTCTTCTTCCTGGACCTCGTTTTCCAAATATTTTTCTTTGCAGGATGGCTTGAAGAAGAGTATATCTGGATTCATTTCGCATAATATGTCCGAAGAACTGTAACTTTCGAGATTTGATGGTGGTCAGTACTTCTCGATTTTTATTCATTCTTCTGAGGACCTATGGACTCGGTCAGTTCACAAGATCTTAAGCATTCTCCGATATAGTCACATCTCAAATGCTTCCAGTTTTCTGCACATATCTTCGTTCAAGGTCCACGATTCAACACCATAATACACAACATAGTATTATAATTAAACATCCAGATCTGTATTTAATTGACGCCGGTGTCGATAAGGCAAAGTCCAGTAGGTCTCCCATCAAATTTCCTCAGAGAGCATTAGGTAATTTTGATACTAGATAATCAGCAGATATTATCATTATCCATTTGTAAAGGGAAATATCTGTGACACGTTCGTAGTCTGTTGCTGGGCATATTATTTTACTGGCGAATTATTTGGATATTTTAAAACTCAAGTTTATTGTACTTTTCGTTAGCGGTTTTCTAGAGCACAAACAATCAGGTATCAGGCATATGACAGGCATCAGATATGTCTCAGATATGTCTCTGTGTATTGGAAATGGCGGTCTGTATTTTATATAAAGTATTTATGGAAACTCTCTGAGCAAAGATTTTGGTACTATATTGGTGTAAACATGATCGTTTTAGATATAAGATACATGGAGATAATAATCTGGACTCACCGGAGGAAGTATAGTCGTCATCATGATGTTATTTACTGTCCGTCTCCAAAGATCTCTGGAATTGATATTCCTGGAATTTCGTCGATCCATCTTGTTAGAGATCTTCCTCGTTACAACTTATAGAAGAGTAGTATTCAGTTGTGCAGTATACAATTCCTAGAGCACCTGTATGATATGTTTTTAGGTTCTTAGTTTTGCTAAGAAATACTCATAAGAATGAGTAAGCGGTTGGTTGTCCATGTATTCTTTAAGTTTAAGGAAAAATAGCTTACCTCGGTGTTATTGGAAAAGGTAAATCTCTATTGTTTAAAGTACTTTATCATACATTAAAAACCTTAGAATCACTCGGTAAGATATTCTGAGGAGTTTTGGATTAAAGAGTTTTGAGTTTCAAGTGCCCAGTTGTCTGCATATCTAAATTTTTTAAATTTAGTAGGGGCATATTAGCTATATACAGACTAAATAGTAGCATTATAAATGCGAAGCCCTGAAAAAAGGCCTTGTTTAGAGTTCTTTGTTTTCTTACTGTATTTCCGGTAGTTATATGAAAGTTTCTATCTCTCAGCATATTATTTAGGAGTCAAGAAGTCGCTTTGAAGGAGATTATTTTAAAGAATTAATAAATTAATTTGTCTATCTAGACTGTGTCATATGCAAAAGTTAGGTGAACAAATTCCACATAGGTATTCAACCTATTTTGGTAACCTGATTTATGTAAGTACTTCAAGAGATTACTTGATCAGTGATGCTTCTTTGTGGTCTAAATCCTTCTTGTTTAGTTAATGTTTCTTGAGTAGCTTTGTGCTAATTTTTTTGAGGATCAGTAAGTCAATGGAGCGTTAATTTCTGGCTTATTTGCTGCTTTTTCTTATTTTAGACTCTCTATAATTTTTAATTGTTTGAAGGGATTTGGTAGGTAACCTAACTTTAGTATATCTGTATAAAATTTAAGATCTCAATCAAAAATACAGGAGTTGTGCTATCGATGTTAGTTGTCTTGTTAGGTTTATTGTCGTAAGAAGCATTTAAAATTTTTTTTAGTGATCGCTGTGGAGTAAATCTAATGGCAGGTAGCTTTTAGATATTTAAGTTTTTTTGTTATAATAGTTGTGTTGTACACTTTTAATTGCATGCAACTTTAAAGGTGGAGTGGAACTAGTTTTGATGCAACTGTATGGGGATTAATGTCATATTTTTGCGTTAATAAAGGAAGACGAGACAGAATGGGAAATATTGAAATTAAAATTCTCTGTAACGTAGACGATGCAAAATTCATAGTCCAAAATAAAGATAGCCTTCAAAGACTAGTTTACAGATTATAATAGCAAAAGATTTTAGCCTTTAACTACGGGCTACGGTGTATTCAGTACACTCGCACTAAATTGGCCGTCATACATGATAACAAATGATTGTAATCAGTAAATAACCAATAAGATGTAAACCGGAAGTCAATGTAGTTAGAACTGACCAAGTCATTAAATTAATAAAGTACCTAGCGATTACACTGTCCATCTATGGAGACGTTGAAAAAGAAGTAAGAGAATAAATACAAATAGCAAACAGTTAAGCAGGATGCCTTAATAACACTATATATCATAACTGACATGTTAGACGTAAGATGAAATTAAGAATATATAAGGCCAATATAAGACCAATAATGACATATTCATCAAAAACACAGCAGGAATGAGAAGAAGAATTATAAAAAACACGCTGAGAGCAAATAACAAGTGATAAGATCGAAACAAAATGTAGTGTACAGGATAGAAGAAGTATTGGCCGACCACACAAGAGTAACAAACTTTCACAGAGGCAACAACCCGCCAATTGGCGAATTGTCACCAAGGAAGTTATCACGGAAGAAGAAAAAGAAGTTGTTATCGATTTCTCAAGTTGTTAGTTTGTCACTTCTAAGTTTTCTTAGGAGTGATCACGCTTCATGGGTAAGACTAGCGATTTAACTTTGTTTTCCGTTTTTCTCTTCTTACTATATCTTGGCTGAAGTTTGTCCGCAATGCGCTTTCGTCGGTTTCAAGATATCCTTAGTAAAGATTAAGAAGTTACATTGTAAAAATGTAGTAGAAATATTGCAGCCAGAATTATATAAATCATTCTAACAAATATTTGGTTTACAAAATTACTTATTTTTCAAATGTGATTGGATCAATGGAGCAACAAACTATTATGGCTGAAGAATTTTTAAGGAACGTCAAAACTTCTTAGATATCCATCCATTTTCAAAGTACTTTTTTATTAGCAGATTGACGTCTACTAACGTGTTAGGATTTACTATAAGATACAGTAAAACACCTTCCATATAATAGAGCTTCCATATAATTCTTAGATTACTTCAAAATTTGGATTTTTCGCATGTGAGTTGAAGTAGTTTAGATTTTAAAAAATTATCTTAACAAAATTCTTAATCCAAAACAAGACAATATTAACTTTAATATACTTTCATACTGTTTAACTAAGTTTGTATATGTGTTACAATTGATGTTTCCCGGCATATCTTTCAATTCTTTCTCAGTGTTCTCTGAGAAGAGATAAAAAAATGTTCTAGAAGTATAAAAATTCTAAATTTAAATATTCGAATATTAATGGAACATAATATTTAAAATATAAACATTATACATTGTCTGTCGGAGCAATTATTATATGATCAATATCCTCGTATGAGTGGTAATAAAAAGTACATTAGGAAGTCAGGAATAACGTAATTATATAGTATTATTTTAACGTAAGTAGAAACTTACCAAACATGATGTCAATAGAACAGTCATCATGGTTTCATTTACCTGTCGACTCGACGGCTCAGTAAAGTGGACTTAGGGTATGGAAATACCGAAGATACATGGATGTGTGAGGTGGAGGTCGCAGTCGCGGTCGATACATCGATGTCAAAACAAACATTCTCATATCTCAAGGATGTTTTGCCCCTTCACCCTCGCGACCTATCATCGCGGTTTATAGCAATGTCGATGCCAGAATAAAATAGTTTGTTTTACATCGCGATGGAGCTGTTGATCGCGTGGTAAATTACATGTTTATTGGTGATTTTCAAACCACTTGACATTCGCCGGATATACGGATGCTATAATAAATATACTGAAATGTATCCAGACTCATTCTCATATAAGCATAAAATCTGTCTGAATGGTATATCTTAAGCTCTTTAATTAGGTGATGGTATTCTCCTAGATACTGCCTTTTTCATTTATAGAATGAGCCGAAAGCTGGCGATTTAAAGAAGGCCTACATTCACTGTCGCCAATACTGCTACTCATGTACATGATTTTATATTGTAAAACATCTAACTTTCCCGGAACACATGTCAGTCACTTAAGAAACCGCAAAGAACACTGAAAGAAAGGTGTATCTTCGATAATGTTGTACCCATCATCGATGTAAACGTCGACCGCCGCCGCGACCTCCACCGCGCACATCCATGTATCGTCGGTATGTCTGTACCCTAAAAAAAGTGTCAAGTTTTCTAGGTTAATGATTCTAATTACACGCTACCCGAAAAAATATTTGAAATGAAGCAGTATAAAATATTACGTGTCTGCGACTTTAACCCGAGAGCAGCCGCGCTCTTTTTTGTCAAGCGATTTTTATTTTATTGTATTGTTATTTACTTTTCATGTTACAAATATCTATTTGTAACAATTATTAAAAAAATATATATAAAAACTTAAACGATATATGAAAACGGAACAAACGCTAAAATAAAAGATAATAGATACAAAAAAAACGGAAAAAACACTTAAATATAACCATTATGTAATGTTATAAAATTCTTTACGACTCATACTCCTACTCTTTATTTCTCCTTGTGTATTGACAGCATACGTACGTTGTTGTGGACGTATGCTCCTTGCAGAAGGTGTTCCTGCAAGTCGAACAGGTATGCTGTGTGAACTTGTTTTTTCTTAACTTTAAGATAAGATATTTAGAAAATGCTTATTTATTTGCGAGATGGTGATCTTTTTTCCTATAACGTTGCTTATCTTTTGGCGTAATGGAATATGCAGAGATGTGACTAAATCTCTTTTTTCTATATAAGGTATCTAAAGACTCCGGGACAAGTTTGCAACATACTTTCTTCTTTGCATAAAAATTTGGGTAATACTTTTACAAATAATTTGAAAGTACATTGTAGCTATATTCAGTAATGAACAAAATATTGTAAACGGTCACCTATTACTTTTCCTAGTTACTGGATACTTTGTTTTGAGCCCATCCACTACGTCAACTCTTCCTTTTATGTCATTGTAGAAGGAAGTTATGTATGGTCTGTATGCATCATGTGTTTCAGGGTCAATTAAATTATCGTCATGATGATGGAAAGAAGAAGAACGTACTTATTTTTCTTTAGAAAATAGAATGTCAGGGTATATTTACTATTTAAATGGGAATAAGCCACAATTAAAGGGGAAAATACGTTTATTGACGTTTCAATTTCACCCTCGGAAATCGTTCTCAAAAAAAAAAAGATTTTTTTTTGAGGGGGTATATTTATTAGAGTCTTTCCCGTAAGCAAACATGCCACTACATATAGGGCTATTTCTCACTTGAAGTGATTCCGGTGGTATGCCAGGCTTATTTTTGTGCAAAGTGCCTACAGTTGTTAATTTATAGTTAATATAGAGATCGTCTGCTTAAGGCAACGGGGTGAAATAATTGGCCATGGTGACATTTCGTCCAGATTTATTTATAGGCTGGATAAGACATTTTACTATACTTGTATCAGTCACAAGGTATCATTTGGCACTTAAATGGACCTTCGGCTTGCTTTTCTGCATAAATTTTCATATTATTTGTATAATGGGTTTGTACATCTGTCCATAAATTTTAATTGCGTATTTTGCCGGTTTGTTAGCAATATATTGTCTAAACCGCCATCTTCCTCGGAAAGCCTTTAACATCTCGTCAATTTTTGTATTTTGACTTAAAGTACAAAACTCTGAGCAGTTCTGGATAAAACTGTCAAACATCATACGTATTGGAGTTGGGTTATCAAATTTTTGTTTATCCTTTCTGGAACTGTTATTGTTGAACCTTATGGCATCTAGGGGAGTGTGGAATCGCATTTCATTATGGGATGTGCCACAATATGTGGGATGGCAATCTCTTTTTCGCTGAAAATGTGCTCGCATAAGCTCTAAATTCTGATTCGTGAGATTTAAATGTTTTCAATTACAGCATTTGAAAAACCAATTTTCAATAATCTAAAACTATTTTTAAACCTTTAGAGGCTAACCGAACCCCAGGTAGCGTGATTAGTAGTAAGTAGTCTTCGTACGACTTGGGTAACTGAGCCTCACGTTGTTTATCTATATAGGTAAATATCCATCTATCTAGACACAATACTAGAAAATTATACTTGAAAATTTTGACCTACGTTTTCAGTCGCTTCATTAGATTTTATACAACTGAAAAGATGACATGCTTGGTCGCGTGTTAGATTAATACAAGAAAAGTAAAGTCAATTCTACTCATATTTAGTTACGTTGTCCAGTACCCTTGGACATGCGCATTATTACACTCTTCCTCGAGGTATATACGAGTGGAAATCTATGTTGTCAAATTATTTCATTAAGTTATCACGGAAAAGGATAAAATGTTAGATTTTTCCCAACTCGGCAGATGGATGAGTAGTCCGTTAGATATAGAGACTTGGGCTCGGTGAACACCCACTATTTAATTTTTACTAAAAAAAACTATAAAATGCTATAATAGTAAAATTTATCACTAATAATAATTAACCTTAATTTTATGCAACCTAGGGAACACGGGTTTGAAGGCTATGATATGTTTAAATTGGTTCTATCCTTTAAACTTAGAGTAGCCATCGTATAAAGTTTACAGAATATAATTATTATTTTATTTACGTAAATAATTTTTAATAAATATTTATTTTAAGATTTAACCTCATTTAAAACTTCGTCTACTTTGTATGTATTTAAATTTAAACTTTCTTATAATAAGGTGTAAACCTAAAGCGACATCACATTAAAAGATATGAATATAAAGTATTTTTAATCTTGAGGCTCATATCACATCGTATAATTTGGCATAAATTGAGTTTAGACTTCACCTTTAAAACAAGTTGGTAGAAAAATATAGCTTACTTAAATATTCGACCCATAACATGAAAAATGGAAAGGGTTTCTCAAGTTAAAAGCTGCTGCAAAATATCAAGTTTCATGTAGGAAAGCGGTATTTTAAAATAAATTATATTATGCTGAATATTTTTCAGAGCTTTAAGTTGAAAAATATAAAAGTATAAGATGTTTTAGAGCCGGTTTTACTTTTTTGCTTTTATACTGAACAACATTCGAAGTTTGGAATCATATATTATATTTGAGATAATATGTTTCTAACAAAAACGAACTCAGAAGTAACTTACAGTTTAAAGAAAACTACTTACTTTACTTGATAAAGTCAAACTAAGGAATATGAGTTTTATTCATTCATACTAATTTATTTTTGAATAGAACCTGTTTTAAACTTATTGTGAATAAACGTGCGGATATAATAAAAAGAAATTGAAATTTGAAGACGAACTAACCGAGTTAATTACAGTAACATAGGAAAGAAACTGGTTATTTTAGAATCTTTATTTTTTTCTGCTTTTTTTTATCCCTTAATTTTAGACAAATTGCTATTTTTTATTAGAACGCTTTCCTTTTCCGTGCTTATATTATCACTTTAGTTATTTCTAGAACCGTACACGCTTCGATATCCAATTGATGATTTATTTGAAGTAACTTTTATGGCACTTCCTTCTTTCATACTGTTATTATGTTTATTTTACCGTTTTTTATTTTAATACACAGTTTAAACATAATGTCTTTATTACATACATATACACACTTTATATATTCTTCATTTAGTCTTATTGGCAATGTGTTTGATTTGCCATATTATGTCGTTAAGGCATCTATTGTGGCTCTTGTTGTTTTTTCCTCTATTTTTTTACTTTCTATTTTTTTTGCGTATTTCCAGATTCCAGTAAGAGTCTAAGAAGGTATCCATTGAATTCTGGCCGGCAACGGTGGAGAAATCTTTTTTAGACATCCAAGGTCATGGAGCAAGATATCCAAGCATCTTTTAGCCGAGTAGGACACTAGGCCAGAAGACATCAATGTAGTGTCGTAATAACCGTGTTCCGGCTAAAACGTTAACCACCGTTCCAGAATAGTGGTCTTGCCACTCAATGAACAACTAAATTTATTTTTTTTTTTATTTAATAAAACTCCAACAGGAATCTTATGATTATTGCTATCTGATCATTCACTATGATCAATAAGCAAGTTTGTTCTATATACAAAATATTACAAAAAACTTATCTAAGGTTACATTCAGCTATATTCCATAGGCTGTAATATATTATAGTACTACTAGCTAACGTGTACACTTTAGCAGCACTTTGCTCTGCTTTTTCAATTTCCTTCACTTATAGCACTTACTCAAACGGCTTCGTTCTCTTAAGTCTTCTTATCTAGTTGGCGTTGTCTAGAAGTGGCATCAGTCTAGAGCACCAGTTGATAAAACTAGATTAAATAATACCACACATAAATTTAAAATAATTCAAAAAATTAAAAACGAATCGGTTAGCATCTACCTAAGTGAACTATCAAATGATAGCGCTACTGATTACTCATTGTGCAAGGCTACCAAACGATTAAAAAGGCCAATCTTCCAGAATCCACCAATTAGAAATACTAATGGTAGCTGGGCAAGAAGCAATATACAAAAAACCAACAGGTTTGCTGACCATCTAGAAAATAATTTTCAACCAGATGAAGAACAAGAAATAAGTAACTAGAAGCTCTCTGATCAAGATGAAATAGAGATTAGCCCTGTAATTCCAAAAGAAGTACATTTGAAAATAAAAGAAAATATAAATAAAAAAAAGCTCCTAGATTTGATCTAATTTCTGGGAAAGTGTTAAAGCAACTTCCAAGAAAATCTATAATAAAATTAAAATATCTTATAAAAGCTTCCTTTAGGCTGAGGTACATACCAAAGATATGGAAGGTGGCAGAAATTATAATGACACTAAATCCAGGAAAACTGTTCCAGCCTATTTCACTGTTCCCTGTCATGTCTAAATTATACGAAAAATTACTCCTAAAGAGACTAAAATCGATTATAAAGGAAAAAAATTTAATTCTTAATCATCAGTTTAGGTTAAGAGCAAGCCACCCAACGATAGATCAGGTGCATAGAATAACAGATATAGTATTGTTCTGAAGCTATTTTTTTGTGACATTTTAAAGTAATTACTATTTAAATGGGAATAAGTCACAATTAAAGGTTAAAGTATGTTTATTGACGTTTCAATTTCCACTTCGTAAATCGTTCTCAAAATACAAACATTAGTATTTTGAGAACGATTTGAAGTGAAAATTGAAACGTCAATAAACGTACTTGAACCTTTAATTGTGGCTAATAATCTAAATGACACATTTTGTGAACCATTCATATAGACAAAAAGATGGATTTAAATTATGAACATAGAAAGATAAATAGACAGATTTAATGAAGTGGTTTTTGGAATATTTTACTTCAATCTTTTTAGATCTACTTTAGTTATTTAATCCTAAATTACATTCTTCAGCCTGACCCATTTTGAAGGGTTTAATAGCTTTGAGACTAAACCTTCTATGTAGTTTGTTGCCGATGAGTTTTTTGGCTATTGTAAGGAATCACACATTTGCCATGCTGTCGCACTGACACAAAATGTGCTCTGCTGTTTCTTTATCTAGGTGATAGAATCTGCATAGGTCATCATCTGCCAATACATCAGCTTGAACTGCCTATTCAACTTACACTGTCTTGTTAGCAGATCTATTAAAGCTTTGATTGTTTTTCTGTCTTGGCTTATAGGTCTGCTGTAAATTTTGGCACATGTTCTATAATAAGCTGTTTCGCATGTCTTTGTCCTGGTGAATGTCTCGACCATTTCAGAGATTTGTGAGCTACCCATTTTCTTATAAATGTTCTAATCATAAACATTGGACGATATTTTTTATAATTTTTAACAAGTAACTACTTTTATGTATTGGTGAAAGTGTTGCATGTGTGTGTATTATTTCAGCCATTGTTAATTTATTCCTAAAATAAATTTAAAATGATCATCATGTACGTTTAAATTTGATATGATTTACTTAGAATATTTTTGATCAATGAATTGCATTGCTCGGTATTTTGTCATTCTGATTACATGTCTTAAGTTTTCGTCTTTAATAACCGATAATATTTTTGATTTAGTTTCTACGCTCCTAATACTTATAGATTTAACAATCTTTCGATCTGTAATATTCATAGGATTTTTTGGTACCGAAAAAGTACAAAGGCTTGTAGAGCTTGTGTAAGTACTTGTTTAAGAGTCCATGTATTCATAACATAAATAAGATTTAAAAAAACGTAGCACCTAGGCATCCTTGGGCGTAACTTTATTCTTATATCCTTTCTCTTAATTATAGTACTTCCAATTATTGGTCGTATGTATTAGCAACTTCTAATTTAGTGGTGACCTCACACTTAGTTTTCTTTGAGTTGACTGAAATTTTTGTTTCTTGTTCCTCAATTTTTCGTTGATAGCCATACCCTCCAGTAAAATTAACAACGTCTTTTTAACAGTTCTCCTTTAATAGTTCTACTAGCGATAATTAAAAAATATTCTATGGATATTCGCTCAGTGCGTGACTGACGCGACATCTACCGAATTCACTTGACAGTTTTGGACCTCCCAATTTGAGGTTAAACATATGTTAAATAGATACGAAATTGACAAGTATTAATAATTAGTTTTTTAATTATATTTTGTCGGTTTATGTACAAAATAAATGTAGTATTAAAAACTGAGTTTTAAAAATTCATCAACTTTATTTTTTCAACCCCAAACGGAAACGAAAGGGAAAAATCTAGTACTAGCAAATCAAGTTTTTGCATGTGGAAGAGCATGTAATTAAACACAATGATAGTAAAAATTATGATATAAAAGCTAAAGTCATCAGGCCTGCAGTTTGCTTGAAGCCTTATGAAATATAATTTAAGTTAAATTATTTAAATTTTTCCTATTTCAATTGCATAAAAATGAAATTATGTAATATTTACTTTTTCATATTAAGTAATACACTCACTATTTATGCTAATATTAGCACAATTAAATACGCAACATGTATTTGCACCCATTTTTGATCAAATTTATGCGTAAAAAGATCGAAAAGGTCCAATTTTGTCATATTTCGCCGCTACGCACGCTGTCATCGTTTCAAGGTACCCCTACCATGGTCACGCACGGAGCGAATAACTGCCTAAAAAAAAAGTCACTTTAAACTCAGTGTACGTATAGTATTTCTTCGATAGCTCAGATATTATATTAAATAATTTGTTTGACATCGTGATCAATAAAACTAAAATTTAAGGTATTATTTTCCGTACAAACATATTACTACTTTTTGCTTATGTTCCTATTTGTTTGTAGATATTTAATCATTTGAAAAGTATACACGTATGAACAATCTCGTGCATGAACTTTATTAACATACATACGTATTTAATAATGTTATTATTAGAACAACTATAAACAATTAATATTAGACGATACAAATTTGTGTTATTTAAATTTATTATTAATATTTTACTATATTTATAATTTTTTTTGTTTCAGAAATAATCAGCAACATAAACAGAATGCAAGATATGTGCCAATTCCTTGTTAGATCTTTATTCATTATTTTGGCTGCATCTTTAGTAGCATCTCACGCTAGGCACCTTGGAGACGAGAACCTGGATGATAACAATCAGGTAAGTTATTTATGAGTTAGTAACGATAGGGACCCAACAAAGCAGAGTCGTTTTGTAAATTTTTATGATACTGATCTGTACTGAGTTAGAATACAGTTAACAGCTGCTGTTAACAGACACCTCTACGCAACGCAAACATCTGTTTAACGGACCGTTTTTAGACCGTCAAACATTTCATATGTGGGTAAATAGGAAGAGACCTTCAAACAACGGACCCTCTTCACAACGACTCCGGACAAAATTTGATTTTAGGATTTCTAAGAAATTATTTTATTTTACCTGCCAGCAACGGACATATTATGTACATAACTTATTGTAGCCGTAAAACTAATTATATAACTAGGTACTTATGGTCATCAAACTAGGTACTTTAGGAACATTGAGTTTGATTTGGAAAACCCCATTTTAAAATTTATTCATCCTTTGTACACTAATTTAGTTGCGATATTCTGATCTAAGTGTGCCAACGTCTTCGACTAAATGAATGTTTTTAAGTTTGAAAGAAAAATAACGGTGATAGAAGCATCTGACAAAAATAATTATAGTGTCCAAGCTTTGACCGTAAAATTCAAATAGAAAAAACTCAAGTTGTGACATTTTAAAGAAAGAAGCTGATTTAAAAAAGTGGCATAGTCAAAGTGGAAATGTTCAACAAAAAACCAAGATTAAATCTGAAGGTGTTGCCAACGATACTAGAGTGAACGATTAAAGTTAAAAGTCAGAACATTCCATTATCTAGGCCGATAATAAAAGAAAGAGCTTTAAAGGCAGCGAAAAAACTCAATTTAAATTTTAAATCTTCCAATGGTTGGCTTGACAAGTTTTGCTTAAGACATAACAATAAAGTAAGAGCAATTTCTGGAGAAGCTCCGGACGATAACCTTCACGACGTTTCAAGCGACAAGTTGCAAAGAAAACTGTCAAATTTATTAAGTGGCTATTTACTTGAAGATATTTTTAACGCTAACGAGACTGGTCTCTATTATCAAGCCTTACTTTACTTAAAACTAAAACTTTTACGTACCGTAATAAAAAGTGCACCGGGGTAAATCTACTAAGGAAAGGCTGGCCGCATTATTGTGAGCAAATATAAATGGGGAAAAAGAAAAACCTTTGGTGAATGGTGAAAGTTTTAAAAAAATTTATGTTGATAAACTTTAAGTCGACTGGTACTACTATAAGAAAACCTGGATGACCAGAAATATCATGACAGATTGGCTGCACAAATATAAAAGAAAAATGAAACATCAAAAAAGAGAAATTCTCTTATTTCTAGACAAAGTAACATCCCATCCGGATATTTATTTATCTAACATATGAATAATATTTTTGCCACCTAATACTACAGCTCCTTGTCAACCGTTAGACCAACAAATATTTAAAAACTTAAACTATAGAAAGTTTTTGATGAGAATAATCTTATCATCTATAGAATGTTCTTTATCAACGCCTGAACTGGAGAAGTCCATAACGATTTCTAACGTCTTAATTTGGATTGTGGCAGCATGGAGAGACGTTTTAACCAAAAAAATTAAAAAGTGTTCCATTAGATGCGTTTTTTTTTAAAACGATAGTAATAGAGAACAAATTGTGGAAAATCAGGAGATACAAGACCTGGAAGATGATATGCCAGTATCAATCTTTTGTTGCGAAAGTCATAAAGTTGAAAATTTTTTGACCTACCTAGAGATTGATGGAGACATATTGACGGAAAATCCTGAAGTAAACTTGGCTAGTTGTGTTAGTAATTGTAAAGAAAACGAACAGATTAAGAATTAAGATAAAAAGCATAAGATAAAGAAAAATTAAGAGACGTAGAATTATTTTTTATATTTAAAAGTGATTCAAGAGTAAGTCAAAAAAATTTTGATGTAATTCTAAATGTTCAGTTAGAAATTGTAAAAAATAATAAACAAACCAAAATTGATAAAATGTATAATTAAAGATCAAGCAAATCGAAACTTTTTTTTTATTTAAATTGATTAAGCAATAACTCTGCTGACACAACTGACAAGTATACAAAACGGATAAATATTTTTCCGCTTGCTGTCCGTTATGGAAAAGTTTCACTATATATTAAAATTTATAATAAAATACAAAAGTACTAATTCATATAATGCTTTAAATCAATTGGAAATACATCTTATGGCAAGTACACACATCAAAAATGTCTAAGGAACACCATTATTATTTTCCTTGTTTCAATAAAAACTTTTTTGTTAATATCTACCTATTATTCGATTTAAAAACTTATTCTCCACAAACCAGGGTATGTTATGTAAATTAATCTGTCCATTGCACTGAAATTGAATTGCAATTGCAATTGAAATTGCAATTGAAACTTCAGAATGAACCAATATAATCGTAGTCATGGAATAAAATTTATTTTTTTCATTGTTTTTTCTTGTTGAAAAAAGTACCTCTAAATAAATCACCGTTTAGTACTTCAAATTTTAAAAATAGTCTTTAGATACTTTAAAATTGTACTAAAACAAGATTACTACATGCAAAAAATGCCATGGAGTGTCGACATTTAATACTTGTTCAAATGATAAGTGCTGTAAATATGATTTAGGCTGATCTTTCACAAGCTGATGTTGCACGTCATTTTGACGTGTCTCAGAGCATGATTTCGAATTTGTGGCGTCGATGTGAACAATTTGGTAATGTCACTAAAAGACATGGTGGCCGTCAACGTGAAACTACTCCTTGAGATGATCGGTATGTGGTAGGATTAGATCATCGAAATTTGTATATATAACTGCACGTGAACTCTATGTGGACTTAGAAAATACCCACAACATTACCGTATGTAACCAAACTTTAAAAAATAATTTACATTAAACAGACCTGCACGCCAGATTTTCATTGAGGATTCTCATTTTACGTGACGAAAATCGTGGACTTGATTAAAGTGGGCATAAGATCATGTGCAGTGGGGTTTAAAAGAATGGAGTTTTGTTTTATTCACAGATAACACTAAGTTTTGTCTCTACCCTGAATTAAGAAGAGCGGGAGTTTAAAGAGGACCTGGTCAACCAAATAGACTAGGGTATGTATAGGGTGTTTGTCCATATAGTTGCCTACTATAAGGACAAACACCCAAATCATACTATAAGTTATGATGTGGTCTGAAATAATTTTTCATTTTTGAACTGTTCCCGTTTTTGTAGAAAGCACTTTGAATAAATCTCAATATATTGATCGTATCTTCTAAAATGCAAGGTCATATACTGCAATAATAGTAAGAGCTTGGTTTCATAATAAGAATATTAAATTTTTACCGCGACCAGGGCAATCGCCAGATCTTAATCCTATCGATCACGTATTGGATATGCTTCAAAGATAGATTGCTCCTTATCTGCACAATGTTTATACTAGGCAAGGTCGTCAAGTTCTTCTTAAACAGGAATGGATCTTATTGCCTAAAATCGAAATTAATAATTTAGTTTTAAGCATACCAAGGAGGTGTTAATGCTTTTGAAGAAAACAAAAAGTATTAAACACATTTTTTGGTAGATTTTTATGTTTTATATTGACTTTTATATTAAAAATTTCCATTAAATTAGTGCAATTCTTAACTTTTCCTTGATTATTTTATAATAAGGAAACCATAGTAGGTACACCAAAAATTGAGCTCATTTTATTTCCGATTAATCAGGCAATATAACGTTAACGTTGATCAAATGAATGTCAAAGTCAGAATACATAATATAGTTAAAACTCTTTCAACAATACTCAATATTAATTAATATTAAAGTATTTTTCACAGTTTCATTTAGTAAAACTGGTTAAAAACTAAGTAGTGTGTGAACTTTGGCAGTAAAAATGTAGTAAACTTATTGGAGAAAATCTTTATAGTGCTACCTTCAAGTCAACCGAGTAAACGTTACGTGAGTACCAAAAATCACTTCATGGTATTTATATTAATATTAATATAACCTATAACGTTCCGAAGAAATAGAAACAAATCCAGTTTTGGGTCAAAATCCACACCGGTTTTCGAACCGGTGATAGGGCCGGACTTATAATTAATCAACCATGACTTCGAATAAAACTATGAATACTACTCACACTTAATCTCACGTCTCATATTCCAGTGTTTAAGGATCTAACAAAAGAAGAAGCTATAATACTTTCCAGTATTGAAGGAACTAAAGTTCATGACTATATCATCGCCGTTGGTTCACTAGTTGGTCCACGTAACGTATCCTTCGCTTCCAGAATTGCCAACAATAGAATATGTCTATATCTATCATCTAAAAATGCACTCGATTCACTACTACATTCCCACAAATATCTTAATATAAAAGAAACTCAAGTAGAAATAAAAAGACTTATCTCTCCAGCTCAAAGACTAGTCATATCAAATGCTTGTCCTACTGTTAAAAACTCGTTAATTGAACAAGAACTACATCAGATATAAACTACGTCTCAAAAATGACTTTTCTAAAAGTAAGTATGCCTAAAAGCGAATACAATCATGTCTTGAGTTTTAGAAGGCAAATATTTATTACACCTTTAGACAATATATCTATTCCTGATTCTTTCATTATCTCTTATGATAATACCAATTATCGTTTATACCTTTCTATAGAAGGATTTAACTGTACAAAATGCAAGACTATTGGTCATCAGGAAGCTGAATGCTCTAACCAAGCAAATCCCACTACTTCTAATGTACACACAGAAACTGCTCAAAACATATTACCTACAGTAAATACATCTGATAACCAAACAGAACTACAAAGTTCTGACAAAGCTAATTCATCTACTGCTAGTGCACACCCAGAAACTTTTCAAAACACAATAATTACAATAAAATCCTCTAATAACCAAACAGAACAAATTATGGAAACTAACAATAACCTGACAGGATCCATAAGTAATAGAAGTGAAACATCTTCCTTAAAAACTCCAACATCATCAACCTCAAACAACATCAGAAATCCTACTCCAGTAGAAATAACACCAAATCCAATTAATACAAACGTCCCTAATCAACTAAAAAGGTTCATCTCATCTTCTCCAGACACTAATGAAAATACCCCACAGACCGATTCACAGATATTTACTTCTCCTGTAGTAAGCAAACCAAAAAAAAGTCAAAAAAGTCAACCAGAAATTCCCGCGAAGAACTTTTACTTTCACTAGAGTCAATTAAAGACAAAATAAATCACCACCGTTTATTCTAAATTATAATGAAATATGTGACTTTCTAGAAAATACAATATGTGCCAAACACCCTGAAATAATTTCAAAAGATTACTCGAATGAAACTACCGAGCTAATTGAGATCCTTAATTTTGTTCATGCTTATACCCACAATTCAAAATAAAAAAATAATATAACTAGATTAAAAAAAAACTAAAGCCCAATAAAATCTCTTTCACAGAAGAAACAGATGAACAATTATCTCAGGCAGAATTCTAACATGTCCAATTCCTTTATTTTACAGTGGAATCTTAATGGGTTTTATACCCATTTGGAACAGTTAAAACTATTAATAAATTAATTGTTCTTAAAGATCTTATGTCTTCAAGAAACTCATTTTAAACAAGTTATGTTAAATCTTCGAAATTATCAATGTTTTCCAAAAAAAAAGAGTAGCACAACAGGCCAGTGGCGGAGTAGCTATCTTCATGCTCTAACCCACTGACTGTGAAACAAATCCTGCTTGATTGTCCTCAATTCAAGGAAAAAAGAAGATCCCACGGATTCACAGATGATGATCTCAAGACAGTTCTTGCCAAAAAAATTTCGACAGTGTTAAGCTATTTAAAAGGCATCAAGTTATTCAATTTTATTTAATGTTATATTTCATGTATTTGTTATATCCACTAATAACCCTGCGCGGTTGATGTGGTTTTGTGTTAAATAAAAAAAAACGTTCACGTTTTAAAATCCAGTCAAAATTGATTTTTTAAATTTAATGAAGTAATATTATTGGTATATAAATAATATATCATTTAATAGTAAATTTAATTTTTGTATAAACTAAATAAGATGTTTACAAATTATAATTGTATTTATACGGAATTATTTTTAAACGAGAAAATAAATGTCACGAAAATTTAAGCAGATCAAGCAATCAATATTTTAATTAATTAGATGACAATTATTTTTTTGCCAATCTGCTAGAATAAATATGCGATGACTAGAAACGAATCTATCGAAAGTAGTGAATCGATGTGAAGAACCCCTATTTCGTTGCAAATAAAAACTTTTTTATTTGCAACGATGGACAAACAAAAATTTATTGCAATATTTTCAATGAATAAAGTATTTTTAAAGCGACGAAAAAAACTCTTTTGCTCGTTTTTTTTTGTCTTGCCAAATAGTTTTTTTGCCAAAAACTTTAAATAAGATAATAATTTACAAAATAAAACCTTTAAGCGTTACTTACCTCGGTTGTTTCACTTCTCTTTTAATGTACAAATAAAGACTATTTTATTTAACAATTGTGAAACTTTTTAAAATAAAAAGTTTTTAATAAGAGCAGACATTCTAATTGTAAATGTGTTCTAAAAATATTATTTTGATGTTTCTGGATTTTTCAGTTTTTAAACTTATATTGGTGTAGGTGCCGTTAAAAAGAAACTTAAATGGCTACTGAAAAATAGTTAATCCTAATTTGAGATTAATTTAAGTATCTGTTATATCTCTATTTTAAATCTTCCTTATATTCGTATAAGTTCGTGCTTTCTTTAATTAAATATATAATTACAAAGCAGGCCAACCAATTGCTCGGATCTATGATTTTGATATAGCTCTTTCCCGAATATTGACTTTGATTAATACGTTCATTTATATGTGATATCAGAGACAAGTATGTAATGCCTAAAATTAATCTGAAATCTATCAAACATTACAGCAAAATATGAAATATATATTTCTCCGATTCCTTTTGAATATCACGTGGCGAGACGTGTGATGTTAATCTCGCGTTTTTTGGTTTATTCGAGAGAGTCAAAGTAAGCAGTTTTGTTAAGCTTTTTCTACAAAAATTGTTTTTTTTTCTGTGCTTGTCATGTAGTTTTGGAAAAGCATTTATTTTGTATAGTTAGGCAATAACGGTTAAACGATGAACTGTCCAAAATTAAATTTAATGCTAAAAAATAGTATTTAATAATATCAAAACTACTTATCAGAGGTTTACTACTAATGCACACAAAGTGAAAATGGAAACAAAAGTAGACTTTATTAGATTTATTCTAAAAAAGAATTTACTTTATAAAGTATGTTTAGGTATTGGATACGAAGGACGCGATAAAATGTTAAAACAGCTTTCAACCCAATACTAAAGTTTACACGTCATGGTATTAAACTGTACATCCAACTTTGTGAACATTACAAGGAAAACTAAAAGATATTAAAAATGACATTGTAATGAAATCTATTATTTTAGGCTGTCACATGAAGAATAGGAGTTATGTTTTATGATATTCTCCTTGCTATATACACTCATGACAAAAATACTAAATATTTTAAAATTATCGTAAACATGTTCAATATAATGGGTTCATGTTACCAAAATACTTTTTTGTGAAAAAAAAACTTTATTAAACACATTTTAAAAAAGTAATTAGAAAATTTAAATGCATTTAACTCATTTAAAAATGCAATAACATTTTTTTAATTAAAACAAAAAATAGCCTGAAACTAAGTATTACTTAGAACTTCATATTTTATTATTTTATTTTAAATAATAATAAAATTAATAGTAAGTACTATCTTTTCGAGCGTTAACTACTGCTTATAAGTGGCTCGGAATGTTTGTAGTGGGTTTAGCTCAGTTAGATACTCAGTAAATATTCCAATCAGTAAATAGACTCAGTAAATAGTCATATCGTCAGAGACTTGACCCCTAACAATCATTCGAACAAGCTGAATTTTGTCGAGAATATTAACTTTGGGACCTCAAAAAAGATTAAAAAAAAATCGGTTGCCTGTAAAGTCGGTTTTACGGGCGAAGATTTTACGTGACAACGTCTTTTTCTCGGTAGAATATTTATTGATATGAATATTATTAAATTGCACAATAGGAACAAGGAATTGAATGAAAATAAGAATTGCATTTCCGATTTATTAGGTATTTTATATATTATTTATATTTTATATATTATATTTTTATATATTATTTTATATATTATTTATTTTATATTATATTATTGATCTTATTATTTTCTACAAAATTTAATTGAAAATTTTTTCGATATATCAATTAGTTGCGGAGATATCGATCATTGAAGTTATTGTTTGCTACCAGTATTTTATATATTTATTTTTTTCAGTTATAAAAAATTACTATTTCCAATTGTGTCTACCAAGTATGGTCACATGTATTTGCCTACATATTAAATAATAATAAGTACAGATAATGTTATGTGACGTTCACTTCTGATTATATATATTTTAATATTTTTAATTTTAAAGAATCAATTTGAAAATCAAAACACTTATTCAGATCGAAGGTTCAAATTTTTGCTAAATAAATTTGAAATTAATTAAAATTTGTAAATGTAAATGGTAAAGTTAAAAATTAAAACATTTACTAAAATTGGAATTTGAAATTCTTGCTAAACACAGTTAAATTCTAACTCCGCGCGTGGTGATTGGTCGGTTTAGTTCGTTTGTTTGGTCGCCCTGTTTTGACAGGTTAGAAGTTATAATTTGTTATTTTAAATGTTTGACTAGCAATACGCGCTGTTTCTTCTCAATCGACTGAATTACGATTGATTGCAGAGCGATTTAAACTAATAATTTACTTAACACTATCAACATTTGTCAATAGTATGACATAACCTATAAACTCAGTTTCTCAACTTTTGTGTCAATCTAACAATTAATCAATCAATCATAGTTTACGATAATGAAATATTAGTGTACAATTATTTACCTTTATTGTTGTAGTTGTTGTAAATGACGAATCTAAGCACTCCACATTTTCACTACAGACACAGCTGACGATACTTTCAACGATTTTCAACTTTAGCGATTCAACGCGCCTAATTCTCTAGTGCCGCGCGCAGCGGACCGATCATGTTTGAGTGGGAGAGAGACGCAAGGCATTCGCCGGTCCGGCGGGCATCTCTCTCGTTCGGCGACTCACTGTAACAGACGTGAGCGGGCGTTACACTTTTTCTTAAATGACTCCGAGTCACAACCTAATTTAAGACGTCGTCACGTCAAAAGTTTACCACATTTACTCCCGGGCTTCCCCCTAAACCCCCCTTACATGGGGGTAACAAAGGCAAAAAATCGATTTACCAAGAATCTGTGGGCCATAGAAAAAAATATTTTAAATAAAAAATGTAGCTGAGATCATTTTAAACAATAATGTGTATAATAACTTTTTGTGTAGAATGAACCATTCTCTTAGAAACAACGCTTGAAGCGACCGTCGATTTTGAAGGTCAATTTCGCACGAGAAATCAATGTTCAATAAAATTTGTATCAGCTCGACGGTAAAAATTCGATTTCTTTTGATCACAGTGCCTATCGACAAAAATCAAGATGCTTTTAAAAGGTAAAGAGTGCAGCCTTTGTAGGCAGTTTTTGTATTTTGCGAAAAATAAACTCAGTTTTTATAAAGGTGTATGTAAAGGTTTTAATAAATAAATGTGGCGCGATTTTTGTCATTTTTACGATTCTCGTGAGATTAATAAAAATGATCACTTTTAGTGAATAGTCGTAGCAAAATTTCCATTTTTAGAGATCAATCTTTAAAATGTATAACAAAAAATTACCATTTTGAATTGTGGCAACTAATATGAGGCATTTGAAATATGAATTCAGAATTTAATGTTTACATATTGTTTAAACGATTGTACGTCACGGAAAATGCATTCAAGAAGACGGTTTTAGGTGTAGTTTATAGCAGAGATTTGGTTCTTTTAAAAAACGTATTAATGTAATTAAAAATAAAAGTTTTAAATATTTTAGATCATTTTTTATGTAAAAGGTTAAACCCAGCCTTTTTAAACGTATTTTAAATGCCTCACATTTGTTGTAAAAAATTAAAAACTAAAATTTTATCCTATGTGCTTTAAAAGTTAGGCTTTATTAATCCAAATTTTATAGTGGAGAGTCAATAAAAGATATAGATTGTATTAACACTATGAGAATCATAAAAAATTGCAAAAATCGCACCACGTTTATTTATTTAAAACCTGAATTTATTGGCGGCAAAATACAAAAATTGCATACTAAAGCCGATCTCTTTACCTTTAAAACGCATCTTAATTTTTCTTGATAGGTTACTTAAATCAAAATATATCGAATTTTTACCGTCGAGCTGATACAAATGTGATTGGACATTAATTTGGCGCGTGTGTAACCGACATTCAAAATCGACGCGACGGTCGCTTCAAGGCGTTGTTTTTAAGAGAACGGTTCATTTTACACAAAAAGTGCTAATAAACATTTTTGTTTAAAATTATCTTAACTACATTTTTTATTTGAAATATTTTTTTCTACGGCGTACAGATTCTTGTTTATTCGATTTTTTTTTGCATTTTTACCCCCTTACGAGGGGGGTTTTGGGGTGAAAACCCGTAGGTAAAAGTGGTAAACTTTTTTGCATCTTTTTTGAGATCCCAAAATTAATATTTTTGGCAAAATTTGGCGTATGATTTTCAGGGATTCAGTGGCATTTTCGTCTCTGATGACTGGAGTAAAAATACAGTATTAATTTAAATAAAAATATATTCTAAATAAATTAATAACAAAATAAAATCAGTTTCGACTGTACAATAAAAATATTAATCCTGGCGATGATATGGACACCAGACTCAGTAATGCTAAGGATTAATTTAAATAAAACTATATTCTAAATAAATTAATAACTAAATAATAGTATATTATTTTATGAGGCGGAGAAGCATGACTTTTCTTGACGCGCCCGATATTACGAGCCGAACGAAGTGAGGCGCGTAATAGAGGGCAAGTCCGGAATAAAGTATCGGTTAGCGCACAAGCACTTCCAAAAGTGGTGCGATACAAGAGGAGTACGGCAAGTTACCGAAGACGTTTTACTGGCATATTTTAATATAATGGAAAATGAAAATAAATGGAAATCTTCTACAATGTGGTGACGATACTCTATGATAAAATCCGAGTTAGTTATTAGAAAAAATGTGGATATAAGCAAATTTTTAAAGTTACGTGCCTTTCTGAAAAAAAAACAAGCGAATGATATACTGCAAAGAAGTCTAAAGTTTTCACTAAAGACGAGTTTGATAAATTTTTGTTTGAAGCGCCAGATAAGTTGTATTTAGGTTTAAAGGTAAAAAAAATTATATTGCAAAGCATGTAGTATACTCTACTAAATTATAAAAATATTTCAGATTGTTTTGTTAATTGGGGTTACCGGCGCCTGTCGATGCGACGAAATGGTAAAAATGAAGACTGTGGACATTGAGTATAAATAAAATGTAATAATTATCAAAATCCCAGACAGTAAAAATCGACAGTTTTGACCAATTATCGTAAAAGATCTACTTTTACGATAATTGGTCAAAACTACATTAAACTGTATAAAAAGTATGCATCACTGCGGCCTGAAAATTTCACAGAAAACCGATTTTTTATCAAGTACCAAAATGGAAAATACGATGCTTTAGTACACACAAGATAAAGTAATAATCTGGGTTAGAAGTGCACAAATCGACTAACATTCAATCCGGCAGGAAGCAGTAAGTGACTAATCAACACCTAGCGACAGTACGGTTCGGTCTCATATCAACACTCTAAGACTGGGTTCGAGAGCTGCTAATAGATCAATACTCTAGCAGAAGCAAGTTGCCTTTGGTGAATACCAGGGCCAGTGGAATTGTTTCCAGAATAATACCTTATTATAACTTCCAGAACGGTTGGCCTTTGGCCAATACCCAAAAGCCCGGTAGAGTTTTACCCGATCAGTACTCTCGCGGATTTCCCAGGACGGTTGGTCTTTGGTCAATACCCAAAAACTCGGTGGTGCACCCATCAGATCAGTACTCTGATGAAACTCGATTTTCTCTTGCGGCGTACGTTGTTTTATACTGTTGCTGGTCTTCCATTTCCAGCGCTGATTGGTAATGGTGAAAAGTATTAAAAGTGCGTGTTTAGCGTGCGTGTTAGCTTACCTCCGAAAGAGCGGAGGTAAGATGACAGCGCAGTGAAAGCTGACGATGCGCATCGTTGCATGCTCTGAATGAAATCTTGAATATATACTTATGGAATTGAATTCAATTCTTCTTGTACTACAATTCTTAGTTTTCCAAGTGTCAAAGGAATAGGATTTCATTTCCGAATATGTTGTTTTAAAGTAGACAAAGAAACGCTTGATCGGATTTAAATCCGGGCTATGGGGTGGCCATTATAATCTTTCAAATTGAACCTAACAAAGGTAAACAGTTACTATTCTAGCGAAGTGAGGACGTATGTTATTGTGCATACGCGTTTACTCTGTCATATTCAATATGGCCGGTAATAAGGTGCCAAAATATGATCTAAAATTTTTTTTATGTACCGGTGGTCCAATAAGCCAATCTCTCGGCTATATATCAGAAACTATTCATGTTATAACTTTAGGAAGAAAAATTCCAGTAAAAGTGGCTAAGAGAAATAGCTGGAAATAACTTTCAAGTTTCTGGGTTAAGCGCTAGGAGGCGTAACCTCTGAAGAAAAATTTGAAAACCAGTTTTTTGTGAAATATGCCCAATTATACCAAGTGTTAAACAAGTAAACTAGAAAGAGACCTAAATTCCGCACAAAGTTAATTAAGTACTTTTTTTTATTTTTTCAAATATAGGGTGGGGGAGAGTGGGAAAGTATTTGTGGATAAATACCTATAAACTTTGGTTTGGTTCAACCGATTTTAACTATTACTATTAACTATTTACTATAAAACAAATTGCATTTAGTTTTAATTGTCATGGGTAGAGGGTACTTTCGAATAGAAAAAATTAAAATTTCAAAATGTTTAATCGAAACACCTATTTATTGTAAATTATAATGGAACTGGATTAAATTCGTAACAAAATGGCACAAACCGCATGTTGATAGCTTTTGACGAACTCGAGAATGAATAAAAAAGGTTAAACATAAGTAAGTATAGTATTGATTCACCCTTTATTATAACTTAAAATTAAATATGTGAAAGATCATACAAATATCTCGATCATTAAAACTTAATGTCCAATTAAATGTTTAAATTGTTTTCCATCGTTGTCCACACAAAGATGTAATCTTTCGCGCGTAGACATAACAGCTGCTTCAATCTTAGCTGTTGATATACTATTTATTGCGTTTATAATGCGCTGTTTCATGTCGTCTTGCGTAGTTGGTCTAGTTTGGTATACTTAGTCCTTCAATATTTTCCACAGATAAAAGTCCAGACATGTTAAGTCTGGGTATCTAGCTGGCCATGAAAATATACTTCCCCTTCCAATCCATTTATTTGGATAACTTGCATACAAATAATCTCGAAGTCGTCTGGAAAAGTGCGCAGGACATCAGTCATGTTGTAATATAATATCTCTTCTTGTTTGTAAGGAAATATCTTCCAATAAAACAAGCAACTGATTTTCCAGAAAATCCAAATATGTTTCGCCATTTAAAGTTCTATCAAAGAAATATGGACCTACAATCTTTCCATCAACTATACCACACCAAACATTAAGACTCCATCTACCTTGAACCTGCACCTCATGTATCCAGTACGAATTTTCTTCAGCCCAATAATGCATATTATGCAGATTAACACCATCCTCAATATTAAACGTAGCCTCGTCTGTCCACAAAATTTTTGACATGATATTTGGTTGTTTTTCTAGCAGACATAACATATAATTGCAGTAATCCAGCCTTGCATCAAAATCTCTCTCATGTAAAGCTTGGTGGAGAACTACATAATAAGGATGCAGTCTAAAAAACAGAACAACAAATTTTTTGTTGAAAAAAAAACCACTATATTTACTAAAACTCAAAAAATCTTGAAAAATCTTTATCCGTTTTAAGAAACGGATAAAGGATAAAAGCGCCGTGTTGCCGTTTTTATGGGAATATTAAAGTAACAGTTGAATCTAAAATTTAAAGGGAATTCCAAGTTTCTGACCTAAACGTTCACTTTATAATATGAAAAACCAGCCTGTGATTTTTTGAAATCCTTAGAACAGTAGTTTTGGGTATGTTTAATTTTATAGAGATTTGCCGACTACTTATATGTGGATTGTGTTGAATTAAAGCGAGAACATTGATTGAATTATCTTTGGTCATTCCTCTACTACGTCATTTAAAACCAGGACGATGAAAACTACCAGTTTCTCTTAATCTTCTTGCCTTTCTTTCAAATACTTCTTTGCCATAATGTCTCCTGTCAGGATATCTTATAGAATATATACGTGAGGCAATAACGGCATTTTGGTGACATTCGAAATAAACTCCAATCATATCATACAATTCTGCATTTGATATACTCATCACGAATTATTAGTACTGATAATTAATTACTAATATTACCAATATTAATATCTATTGAAAAAAGTGCAATCTTCAATTCGAATTATAATATAACACTTCTTAACAATGTTTTGACTGCTGTCAATAAATAAACAATATGAACTCCCCGTCAAATTCATTGTCGTAGCCTATTTAGTTTCGAAAAAACTATTTTTAATCATATGAAATAACAATGCTCAAAATAGGTATCAACAATAATATTCTTCTACTATAAAAAATTGAAAGTACCTACTGACTTATTTTTTAATTTAATTTATAATACAGGATGAGTCAATACTATACTTTCTTACGTTTATGCATTTTTATTCATATCTCGAGTTTGACAAAAGCTATTAACATGCGGTTTGCGCCATTTTGTTACGAATTTAATCCAGTTCCATTATAATTTACAATAAATAGATGTTTCCATTAAACATTTTGAAGAAAAACAAATTTTAATTTTTTCTATTCGAAAGTACCCTCCACCTATGACAATTAAAATTAAATGCAATTATTTTATAGTAGATGTAAATTAATTCATCCATACTTTTTCTAATGATACTAATTTCGTTAAAATCGGTTGATCCAAACCAAAGTTATAGGTATTTATCCACAAATACTTTCCCACTTTCCCCCACCCTTTATTTGAAAAAATAAAAAAAAAGTACTTTAACAAATTTGTGCAGAATTTAGGCCTCTTTCTATCTTACTTATTTAACACTTGGTATAATTGAGCATATTAAAATATAAATATATATATATATATATATATATATATATATATATATATATATATATATATATATATATATATATCATATACATATATAAAAAAAAAGAAAGCCTTAATGTATGTTCCGCCAGAAAGAAGGAAAAGGGGAAGACCACCAAATTCCTGGAGAAGAGAAATAGAGAAATTACAAAAACAATGCAATCTAGAGGCTTAGAAGAGGGAGATTGGAGAGATAGGAAAAGATGGAGGCTGAAATGCGGGAAGGGGCAATCCCCGTAGGACCCCCGTTATATGATGATGATGATAATTGAGCATATTTCCGAAAAAACTGGTTTTCAGAGTTTTCTTCACAGGTTACGCCCCCTAGCGGTTAACATGAATAGTTTCTGATATATAGCCGAGAGATCGGCTTATTGGACCACCCGGTACATGTCAGCTACCATTCGCTCATTTCATTTTGTAGGGTGTTTTCTGTGGTTCCTGTTATTTGGTACTTACTGTACTTAAACTTGTGTTTTTAAAGCAATTTAAGTAGATTGTTCTTTTCGCGAACATAAGAGTCCAGAGACTATTAGTCCAAAGACATAATTAAATTAATATAGATTGACTTACATAGCCTCTGATGAAACACTTAACCAGCAACTTTACCAAATCATTCTAATAATTTTTAAATTTAATTTCTAATTAAAAATACAAGAGCGTAGGTTTTCATACTTTATTGTTAAATCGTTGGGTCAAAAATCATTTAGTATGAATTCTTATGACAAATATTTGATTCACTATAATAAGGTTGATCTACGATTATTTTACCTTTTTTTCTTGCAGTTTGGCGGCGATCTCGAAACTAACCAACTGGTGACTGGACTCAAACCTTTGCAGCTGGAACTTCTCGCTCAAAAATTGGCAATGGCGGAATTAAACAACAATCAAGTAGGTTTTCAGAGAAATTTAAGAGCCGAAACCAAACGCCGTTATAAAGCCTGCTACTTCAATCCCGTTAGCTGTTTTAAAAATAAATCTGTTTTTTTTATTTGCTTTAAAAACTAAGAAGAAATTTAGATACCACTTGGCTTCTAAGCTAGACCTTATTTAAAATTATTAAAACGACAAAGTAAAAAAAAATTTTTCTTAAATTTAGTTTTAATAAAGTAAATTGTATCTACAATCAATATAAAATGAAAATTATGTGTAATAACTATAAAATAAAAAATATATGTTCCACTAATAATGTCGCAAAGTTAATTGGAATAATAAAAAATAGGTCGTGTAATTTATATCTGTACTAAAATTATGGTTTTTTACTTTATTTTTATTTTAATTTCTACTTATTGTACACTTGATCTCTTCTTTTTTTTTGTCTTTAGTTTTTAAGTAATACTTATTTTATTATACTTGGTAAAATAAGTATAAGATATGCTATATCATTTTAATATTTGGAAAACTTATTTTCCATTTTGTAATAATGGTGTGAAGAGGAATATTACTTGTGAATTTTTGGTAGACAATATAACTTTGTAAACACATTTTCAATTCGATATTTCCAAAATAATACTCCACCAAAAATTCACAAAATAGTATTTCTCTTCACCCCATCATCATCCCAATCTACTCCTTTACTAACAACCTCTTTAAATACTTCAAACCAACTACCGGCGGTTGTCGAACAAATCAGGAATGTTACAATTTCTCAATCCTATATACTTATATCCCCAGATGCGGTATCGCTTTTCAAGAAACATTCCTCTCAATCTAGTCATTACAATTTTAGAACCAAATTGATACTTTGATACTTAGTAGAATTAAATACCACACTTAATAAGAATAATTTCTTTAAGCTGATTTACTTTATTTTTTGTAATATTTACTTTTCCTTTGATGAAACTTTTTACTCACAAATCTTTGGTATTCCTATAGACATATAATACAAGATAAACTGACTGCTGCAATATAGTGGCGTTCCCATAGTGCGACAGAGAAAACTACCGCAAAGCAGTCTCTGAATCTCTGTCTAATTGGCCAAATTTATCGACCACGTGAACTTCTCATTGGTCATTTAGGTCACGTGGTCGATAAATCTTGCAAATTAGAAAAAAATGCAGGGACTGCTTTGCATTACATATAGGTGTGATAGTCAAGGACAGTATTCAAACTAGACTGAATATTTTTAATGAATTTTACAAACATTGTGGATTGGTATCAGAAACCAACTTACTCTCTCAGAACTTAAGCCAACATAACACTGTTATTGCGATTAAAAACAAAATTTTGAACATTACCAATGATATTTTTAAATAAAGATCATCAGCATTTTTTAAACTTTCAATTATGTTTTTATTGCCGAACGAGTAAATTATAAGCTTTACATATTTTTACTTACTTTGCGACTTTTTTAAAGATATATATTGCTGTCTGAAATATACATTCTGAGATATTAAATAACTTTGTAAGTAAACAGCCCCCTGTTTAACTCCTAGTTTTGATACTAACGATTCCGGTTTCTCTTTTTATACCACCACCATAGTATCTTTTTTGTGTTTTTTTTTTATTTTTGGCGTGTTTTGTGTAAGCTTGCTATTCTTTATAAAAAATATATGACCCGAACTGTACTTAAAACTGTACTTTGTCAACAGCCTCTCTAAAGAAAGTTGTTGCGCTGACTTCATACTATTTTCTTAGGATCTTTAGTCAGGAAGTACGCTTACGACCTAAAGCTTTTTCTTTCGATCTTTCTTTCTGTTATTAATTTAAAGGGTTCGTATTTGTCATGTCTTAAGATACCAAAATCTTGAAGCTTGGATTTTTTTATAGTAAACAACACTTCATATTTCTTATCAAATCTTAGAAACACCTATTCGTTATATATTTTGCCCATCCATGATATTCTGATCAACCTACGGTAGCACCACATATCAAATAATACCAGATTTTATTATACGGCGCTAGTAATAGTCTAAGCTTCCACGTCATAATACAAGATGCTCAATACCTAGCAGCGCAGCACCCTAGTTTAAACGTCTTGCTAATGTCGCTACTATAAAACTAATGCTATTTTCTTGCCTGTTAACCTAAGTATTTGTAGGAATGAATTTATTCTAATTGTGGGCCATTTACCTTCAATATACCTATTATGTTTCTTGTTTTCGAGACCACCAACCACTGTGTTTTTTCAACATTTAAGTTAAGCCCAAAATTAGAACATCTTAATGCAACGCGATCGAGCAACACTCGATTGAGTGTCTGCAATTATAACGGTATCGTCGGCATATTTTAAATTTATTTTTATACCATTTATGGTCAGGCCGTCTTTGCAGATTTCATTCTTTATTACTTTTTTACTGGGCCGGGGTTTGCGTGGACCGAATAACAAAAAAGGTAGTATGAAACCCTGAGAAACATATTTTCCAATTCTAACCTCTTCAGATAACTGGTTATTAAAATGTTATCAAAATTGGATATATCTCGTAAAACACTCATTATAAGGTAACATACTCTCATATTGTCAGAATTCTCAAAAACTGTACTATCAACATCAGAAATAATATACAGGAGGCTGTATTTATAATAAGAAATTTTTAGTCACCTTCCGGTATAACCGAAAGTGGTAAAAGAAAAGTGGTAAATATTTAAGAATAATTGGACTTAAACCAAAACCCCATATTTTATATTTTCAAATATTAATTAGATCTAGCTTCCTTAAAATGTCTAATGAAACTCAGAAAGAAATATTGTATATATTTATGTATATATTTATGTATATATATATATATATATATATATATATATTTATATATAATATATATATATATATATATATATATATAATACTTACTGCGTGGCGTTACAACCCTTCGTGGGTTTTAGCCACGACAACATGCTTCCACTGTTTTCTGACTTGAGCAACCTCCGTCCAATTCTCCACGCCCATATTGCTTAGGTCTCCTGATATATTATCTCGCCACCGGAGACGAAGGCGTCCGCGTGGTCTGCTTCCAGTTGGGACTTCCTACCACACCAGTCTTACGGTTCGTTCGTCAAAATGTCTTCTAAGGTGTCCTGCCCATTGGAGTCTTCTGGACTTTATTTCTTTTACGATGTTGGCGTCTGGGTAAAGTTCTTTAAGCTCTTTGTTAGTTCTTATCCTATATTATATGATGCATCATTCAGCACAGGGCCAAAGATCTTTTTTAGATGATTGTTTTATAGATCTGTATGTTCGTACGTCTTGTTAGTTGTTTCGATTTTATAAGGTTTTGGAGGGCAGAAAGACATTTGTTGTCGGCCTGGATCCTGTTGTTTATTTCTTGTGATCCGTTATTGTCTTCAGTTATTGTTGTTCCAAGATACTTGAATTCTTTAACGCGCTCCAAGTTAAAGTCATCGATGGTGATGTTCTGACCGATTCTGTGTCTGCTTTGGTTATTATGGCCCATATACATATATTTCGTCTTGCTTTCGTTTATTTGGAGCCCCATCTTCTCTGCTTCCTTCTCGAACCTCACCAAAGTCTCCTTCATCCTTAATCGTGTGTTTCCTATTAGATCGATATCGTCTGCAAATGCCAGTAGTAAGTTTGGTCTTTCTCGATGAAATACTGTATTCGGTTTTTCGATTCTTGCACTTCTGATTATGTGTTCCAGAGCTAAGTTGAAGAATTGTGGTGAAAGTGTATCTCTCTGTTTTAGTCCATTGTTTATTTTAAATGTCTCAGAGTATTGTTGTCCAACTCTCACCTTACATCGTATCCATTCCATACACATCCGTATCAACCTGACTAGTTTTTTTGGAAAGCCAAGTTCCTGCATCGCTGTCCACAGTCTGGCCCTGCATACTCTATCAAATGCTCGTTTAAAATCTATGAATATCTTATGAAGCTCACGATCAAACTCCCAGCATTTTTCCATTATCTGTTTTATTGTGAATATCTGGTCAATGGTAGAGCGGCCCGGTCTAAATCCGCATTGATAATCTCCAACGATTCCTTCTGTGTATGTTTTGGTTCTTTCTAGCAGGATGTTTGCAAGGATTTTGTAGGTGGTGTTTAGGAGTATTATTCCATGATAACTAGTACATTGCTTTTTGTTTCCTTTTTTGTGTATTAGTAAAATAACCCCTTCTTTCCATTCATCTCGCATTGTTTCTTCTCGCCAAATGTCTTGAATTAGCTTGTATATATAGAATTGTACAACGTTTCTCCTCCATGTTTAAAGCACTTGATATATATATATATATATATATATATATATATATATATATATATATATATACATATTGGTTTTCGTTTTATAATAATTTTATTATTTTTTCTAAAAAGATTAAACTTTATGGTATAAAAAAATACTGTTTGATTTTTGGGTATATTTGATTTTTTATTCCATTTTTTTTTTAAATTGATGGTTTAAAATATTTGTGAATTATCTAAATATCTAAATATATTATTTGGTTTATTAATGAAGTATTTCTCATTCTGATATAGCTAGTTTTTCTATATAAAAGTGGTATCAAAATTACTTCGGTGTCGTTTGTATTTAATTAAAATTTAAATTTTTATATTTTGTTGTATTTGTCTAACAAATAAGGTCAGCTTTTAAACTCTAAATGAAATGTGCTTATGTATGTATACACTTTTTGTTATGTAGATCCCAGGCCAAGGGCTAAAATTACCTATATTTGTTTTGTATTGCTTAAATCTAAATATATATCTTAAAAGCAATTTTTTGCTCAATTTTATTCTTATGATATATTATTTATAGGTTCTGAGTTATTAGTAAAAGATTAATTATAAGCAAGTTGTATTATAATTAACAATTTTGCTTTTATCACTAAAAGTTTTTTTATTGGATGTCATATATTCTGCTTGGGCACAATTTAAAAAACAATTTCGGATTCATTTGATTTTTAGAGTATTTTAAAGTTAACAAGGCATGCTGAATTTAACTATTGTGCTGTAATTAGTTTTTCTCTATTTACATTAAGTTGTTCTTCACATGTTTTGAGAATATGACAACTCTAACTCGAAAATACTGCAATGAGGTGTTGTGTCTGTGTCGCACTGAATAGTGCAGATCGTTCCGACGTGGAGTATGATTTGTTAAACTGTTCGTTCGGGCTGTTAGGCCGTTGTCTTCTGAGATTAGTTTTCGACGTTTCGCCAACCTTAGGGGTTAGCATCTTCTGGATATCGTTACTTCTTGTAGAAACTGGTCAGTTTCAGCTTACAAGCGAAGCAGTAACATCTCCAGAAGATGCCAACCCCTAGTGTTGGCGAAACGTCAAGAAATAATCTCAGAAGACAACGGCCTAACAGACCGAACAAATAGTTTAGCAAGTTAGACGATGGCCGTGTACCGGCCATCGTCTAACAGAATACGATGTAGAGAAGATACAGAATAACTGGTGTTTATGAGTTGATAGTTTTTCTTGTGTGTACCTTTGCCTATGTAATTCCATGCTATTATATATTTTATCTGCTTAAACATCCCTAATTCATTTTATGTTTAATGTGGCAAATTTTACCATTTTTAGTCAAAGGACAATGTTAAAGAAGACATGGGGAATCTAAAATTTGCATTCCACGACATGTCTATTCATCTAGGCAGAAATCCTAACGAATTTGTTTCTCGTACTCATACAGAGTAGATCCGAAGAAAATGAAAAAGACAGAAAAGATTTTATTTCACGTTCAAAGCGTCTATGTATCTATCTATGTGTCTAAGAACGGCTATGAATAACTATTCTGATGAGCTTTATTAAAGCGAAATACGTATCAATAGATACATAGACGCTTTGAACGTGAAATAAAATCTTTTCTGTCTTTTTCATTTTCTTCGGATCTACTCTGTATGAGTACGAGAAACAAATTCGTTAGGATTTCTGCCTAGATGAATAGACATGTCGTGGAATGCAAATTTTAGATTCCCCATGTCTTCTTTAACATCTTTTATCATCGTCTGGTCATGTCTTGCAATTTTTAGAAGGCTCCAGATTAAAGCAGAAATCTGAATTTGTTTCGAAACTATCTTACCGATTTTTCTATCAGATGTCGCTATTGCGTCCATAACGAAGTCATGTTATTGTTACTTCTAATAAGACAGAGAATTTTATTTTTCACGTTAAGAACGGCTATGAATAACTATTCTGATGAGCTTTATTAAAGCGAAATACGTATCAATAGATACATAGACGCTTTGAACGTGAAATAAAATCTTTTCTGTCTTTTTCATTTTCTTCGGATCTACTCTGTATGAGTACGAGAAACAAATTCGTTAGGATTTCTGCCTAGATGAATAGACATGTCGTGGAATGCAAATTTTAGATTCCCCATGTCTTCTTTAACATCTTTTATCATCGTCTGGTCATGTCTTGCAATTTTTAGAAGGCTCCAGATTAAAGCAGAAATCTGAATTTGTTTCGAAACTATCTTACCGATTTTTCTATCAGATGTCGCTATTGCGTCCATAACGAAGTCATGTTATTGTTACTTCTAATAAGACAGAGAATTTTATTTTTCACGTTAAGAACGGCTATGAATAACTATTCTGATGAGCTTTATTAAAGCGAAATACGTATCAATAGATACATAGACGCTTTGAACGTGAAATAAAATCTTTTCTGTCTTTTTCATTTTCTTCGGATCTACTCTGTATGAGTACGAGAAACAAATTCGTTAGGATTTCTGCCTAGATGAATAGACATGTCGTGGAATGCAAATTTTAGATTCCCCATGTCTTCTTTAACATCTTTTATCATCGTCTGGTCATGTCTTGCAATTTTTAGAAGGCTCCAGATTAAAGCAGAAATCTGAATTTGTTTCGAAACTATCTTACCGATTTTTCTATCAGATGTCGCTATTGCGTCCATAACGAAGTCATGTTATTGTTACTTCTAATAAGACAGAGAATTTTATTTTTCACGTTAAGAACGGCTATGAATAACTATTCTGATGAGCTTTATTAAAGCGAAATACGTATCAATAGATACATAGACGCTTTGAACGTGAAATAAAATCTTTTCTGTCTTTTTCATTTTCTTCGGATCTACTCTGTATGAGTACGAGAAACAAATTCGTTAGGATTTCTGCCTAGATGAATAGACATGTCGTGGAATGCAAATTTTAGATTCCCCATGTCTTCTTTAACATCTTTTATCATCGTCTGGTCATGTCTTGCAATTTTTAGAAGGCTCCAGATTAAAGCAGAAATCTGAATTTGTTTCGAAACTATCTTACCGATTTATCTACAAGGTATTTATAGGAAATTCAGAGTTCAAGGCTTTCATCACACTATTGGATGTTCAGTTTTGTGAAAGCGCCTGTGTTGGGAAAATTGAAGGAGCGTTCCTAAGATTTTCGGGGTTTGGCTTAAAATTAAATCGTAGTTCATTTTTATTATATTTAAGGCATCTATTAGATTTTTTTCCACTCCAGCAACAAAAGTTTTTGGTTGTGCAATGTATGGTCAACATGAAAATCCTAGTATCTACTGGTATCTGTTGATCATTTGTGTAAATGTAATACAGTGTAGGTGCCATTACAGTACCCAAAGCGAGACCGTTTGTCTGCGTTCTCCATATTACCATTGAATGATACGAAAAATCTTCTGTTCTGTAGACATACGCAGATAAAACGATGTTTACAGTTTGTCATATAGTTTTTGGAGAAATGTCCTCTAATTTAATGTGTCGTAGGCGGCATTTAGATTGACAAATACCACCCCTGATACCTGATATCTTTCGTACCCGTTGTTGCTTTTTGCAACAACGGGTACGTTATTACGTACGTTATAAGTATTACGAATAAAAATAAATAAGCAAGAAGAATATAAGTGAACCATATTTAAAATAAGTGACAGAAAAAAGAATATTATATATACATTTACTTCTAAATTAAAAATAAAATACTCGTATGTCTGATAACGAAAGATACAAAATTTACAAGCGACAAAGTATTTTTTAAAACAACCGAACATATTATATGAAATAATTGTAATATATATGTTGGCTATAATCAAATTACCATAAAGCCACCGAAATATTTTATCTGAGTAATGACTCACTACTGATTGCTACGTTACGTTATACGATACATTTATAGTTAAAGCGAAATTAGGTGTTATGCCTACTTATTATTTTAGTATCTGTTACAAGTTAGATACTAAAGTATTATAGTAAGATATTGAATTCCCCACATTTAAAAATTGAAATATTGAAATTAGACAGTAAAAAATTATAATTTTAAGATTGATTTACAAATTATTATAATTTAAATTTTACTACTTTATGAAACAAATATTGTACATCATAAAACGTAGCAATCGAAACATCGGAACGTACATTTATATAATAAATTTTTCAGTGTCAATGCATTAAAAAAATACTAATACATAAAAATTGCCCTTTCCAAGCTTATAACAGACACTAACTTAAGTTTAAAAATAATTAAAGCAAGTAATATAAATTACCACCATAAAATATTTAACTACATTAACCAAGTATTTGTGAAATTTCGGGATGAATAAATTGATTGATATTTAAATAAATTTCAAGTTCCAAAACGTACCTGCTGTAAAATTTAAAAATCTACGACTAATCAAATTATTGGCAACATCGGAGGAGTTTAGTTGTGTACGGGGAAGAATACATACGGATCCCAAAAGTGTTTTACCCTATTACGGAGTTCATTTAATCCTACGTGTTGGTCGGAGTCTACATAAAGCGCTACCCAAATAATAATATACACGGTGTATATTCTCCCGGAGTTAGTATAATACCGTTTTAGTACGGGGCCCACATTAACCGCTAGATCTATATATATATATATATATATATATATATATATATATATATATATATATATATACATATTGGTTTTCGTTTTATAATAATTTTATTATTTTTTCTAAAAAGATTAAACTTTATGGTATAAAAAAATACTGTTTGATTTTTGGGTATATTTGATTTTTTATTCCATTTTTTTTTTAAATTGATGGTTTAAAATATTTGTGAATTATCTAAATATCTAAATATATTATTTGGTTTATTAATGAAGTATTTCTCATTCTGATATAGCTAGTTTTTCTATATAAAAGTGGTATCAAAATTACTTCGGTGTCGTTTGTATTTAATTAAAATTTAAATTTTTATATTTTGTTGTATTTGTCTAACAAATAAGGTCAGCTTTTAAACTCTAAATGAAATGTGCTTATGTATGTATACACTTTTTGTCATGTAGATCCCAGGCCAAGGGCTAAAATTACCTATATTTGTTTTGTATTGCTTAAATCTAAATATATATCTTAAAAGCAATTTTTTGCTCAATTTTATTCTTATGATATATTATTTATAGGTTCTGAGTTATTAGTAAAAGATTAATTATAAGCAAGTTGTATTATAATTAACAATTTTGCTTTTATCACTAAAAGTTTTTTTATTGGATGTCATATATTCTGCTTGGGCACAATTTAAAAAACAATTTCGGATTCATTTGATTTTTAGAGTATTTTAAAGTTAACAAGGCATGCTGAATTTAACTATTGTGCTGTAATTAGTTTTTCTCTATTTACATTAAGTTGTTCTTCACATGTTTTGAGAATATGACAACTCTAACTCGAAAATACTGCAATGAGGTGTTGTGTCTGTGTCGCACTGAATAGTGCAGATCGTTCCGACGTGGAGTATGATTTGTTAAACTGTTCGTTCGGGCTGTTAGGCCGTTGTCTTCTGAGATTAGTTTTCGACGTTTCGCCAACCTTAGGGGTTAGCATCTTCTGGATATCGTTACTTCTTGTAGAAACTGGTCAGTTTCAGCTTACAAGCGAAGCAGTAACATCTCCAGAAGATGCCAACCCCTAGTGTTGGCGAAACGTCAAGAAATAATCTCAGAAGACAACGGCCTAACAGACCGAACAAATAGTTTAGCAAGTTAGACGATGGCCGTGTACCGGCCATCGTCTAACAGAATACGATGTAGAGAAGATACAGAATAACTGGTGTTTATGAGTTGATAGTTTTTCTTGTGTGTACCTTTGCCTATGTAATTCCATGCTATTATATATTTTATCTGCTTAAACATCCCTAATTCATTTTATGTTTAATGTGGCAAATTTTACCATTTTTAGTCAAAGGACAAACAATATAGGTATATCTGTGAATTTAAAAAGGTTTCGTAATAGTGTACAGAGAAATTTGTGAAACAAAAACTCGCTGACAGTAAAAACTAGGGTTTAAAGTGATAGGAGTAAGTGAGGTTATTTACAATTCGAAATAATCATAGTAGTAGAAATCTGTTTGTTAGATTTACATCGTTGCAAAGTTAAATATAATTCTTTTAACTGAGGAATGATAGGCACTCTATTTTTGGGCGGTTGAAGCGGATCTAGTTTCTTTTAAAAATAAAGTGTGACCTAAATTTAAATTTAAAAAACTGTGAAGATTTTAGATAGTGCAGGATTATCAAAAGGATATGCAAGAAACCTACGCCAAACAAAGACTATAAAGGAAGCAACGTCAGAGAATATACCAGGAATATAAAGATTAAAATAAAACCCACTGGTTCGATGATAAATGTATAACAGAGTTCATGTTTGTGCAAAAGTACTTTTCATTAATTACAAAGCCGCCTACGATACAATAGATAAAAAATAAATTAATAGAATCGCTAAAAGAAAAGTGCCAGAAAAAATAGTATGATTGTTCAAAATAACAATAAGAAAAACTATTTGTGTTGTGAAATGCACCGGAAGAGTCTCAGACCATATCGAAGTGAAAAATGGTGTTCGCCAAGAGATCCGTTGTTTACCTTGCTATTCAATATAGTTATAAAAAAATGTATTTGTTACTGGGATAAATAAATTTACAGTAGTTATACAAAGAGCACCAACGCTTAGCGTACGCTGATGATGTGGTTCTGACTGCAAGAAATGGAAAAGAACTGACAAGTATAACAAAATTACTGATTCGCGAAAGCTCTAAAATGGGACTGAAAAATAATACTAATAAATTCAAGTACATGAAAATCTTAAGCAAAAAATAAATAAACACCAGGGGCTTCTTTAAATTAGAGGTGGAGGATGGATCAGTTGTAGAATTTGAGAAGGTGGATAAAGATATGTACTTGGTAACCTTAACTAAAGTCTTTTGAATATGAGGAATTTAAATTTGCTGCATACTTTGATGTAACTGATAGAGGGCACCACATATACCACCTATGTTGCATACATTTGCTTTAAACTTTTGTGTTCTTTAAGTTAGCGCTATTTATGTCAAAATATATTAAAGATACATTATTTTAACAAAAACAAAAAGATATACATTTGACGATTCTTTAAAACTCAAAATTTTTTGAGATTTTGAGATTTTACAGAACAGACTGCAGAGTGCATAATATTTCTCAGTTATGATATTTGTGCGGTAAAGCAGTAAATACCTGTAAATAAGCATAATCAATAGTTTATTCTTATAAAACAGCTCAAAAATGGTTATTTAATACAACAAAATGCTTTGTTACGTCTGCTAAATATTTTATTTAAAGCCAGTTTTTATGTGGTCTTATTTAATGTAACGCCAATCTTATTAAATGCATTATGGGAAATCTTAACATAGTAAGCTAATGTCAAGAATGCTTTTGATAACTTAAGGCTAGTTTTGTTTTGATTATTCAGTGACTTTTGTAATATCTAGTTTGTTTTGGTTTATTAAAGAAAAGACGAGAATGCTGAGGCATAATAATTTTTCTATTATCAATTAAGATATGTGATTACTATTTATTATAAGCAATATTTTAATGGACGTGCAGCCAAAAAGCTGCAACCTAATGGCAAAAGCTTTAAACATATATTATGGAATTTAGGCCAGAGCGTTTTATTTCGCGACAACTTGGGAGAATCGAAAATCATTACAACTGCACCTGATAAAGAAAAAAAATCATCGATCTTATTCACTGAAGATTGTAGATTTTTCGCAGTCTTTTCATGATTATTATTTACTGTTAGAACAACTTTGCAGTCTGTAAATCTTGCGATTGTTTCATTATGAAGTTCATTATTAATGCTAGAATATAACAGGTAGATAGCTGAGCCGAGCACACTTCCCTGCGGCATCCAGCCTTGATTTCCAATAACTCTGTGTAGGTGTCTTCCTTCTGAAGTATGTTTTAGTTAAGTACGACTCTAATAATTGTAAGTACTGCCTCAGTAATACTCTATTCAATTTATGAATAAGGCCTTCATGCCGTACCTTATCGAAAGCTTGGGCCACATCCAGGAAGATAGTTGAATGGATTTGTTTTCTCTAGTGCCTTTTCAATGATTTTGGGGATTCTATGTACCTGATCTATCGTATAAATTATACTTATTACTATATTTATAAGTACTGTACGTTTTTATAGGCTGATGCGAAAAGTTTTCTGTTAAATAAAAAAGTACTTTTTGGATTCTTCTAGTAATCTTTAACATAAATTTATATTTGCGGTCCTGTTTCTATTTTATTCTACAAATATCTGCTAGGCATGTCATATGGTACATATGGTACATTTAGTTGGATGTGTGCTAAATTATAGTGATTACGCTTTTTTATATGTTAATCAAAATTATTAATATTTGTTCTATTATAAATATATAACATGATTTTTCTGCTTTTCTAATAAACAGACTTACTTCTATACTATGATTTTCACTATAAAAAATTTTGATTGGACTATATTCCTTACCACCTTGTTATATAGTTTTGTGTTAACGAAGTATCTAATCATGAATACACAAGTTTTTTCGTAGTGTATGTTTTCCCATTATCTCCACAGTTTAATTGTACGCAAAGAAAGGAGGATCCAGAGATTGTCCATAGCTAATGTTAATGTGTTTTTAAGAGCCCTTAAAGAAACAAGTCTTTGCACCTTGTTTTATTTGGGTATGGCACTTCTTTTGGTACAATTTTTACCATCGTTCCATATATACATATGTTAATGTGTGTGTAATTACCATGTTATAATTTTAATATAACATGTTTAGATTTAAATTTTACATTTGTTGGTTATTGCTTCTGCATGTCATTACTGTAGTCACAGCTTTTTTGGTTATTAGTTTATTCTAAGGTACTTTACTTCACTTAGCAAATATAGATTTTAGGCTAGATCGATAAATAGATATTATTCAGAATTAGGAAATATATTCCCACCAAATTCTTCTTTTTTTTTGCAAATTTTGAGTTTTGGCAATGTATATGGGTTTTGGTGAATAATATGGAGGCTTATATTAAGTACTTAATAATATAATGTTAATTATGTGACTATAGTTAGATCCTTTGGTATTCTATCTATGACTGTTTCATTGGTTAAGGTGATCAGGTCATCTGCATAGCATAGGACATATTTGTTGAATCTAGTTGTAACAATCCATGACAGATTCCATAAGAGGAAATTGAAAACTCACACTTAAGGGACAGCTTCTGAGTAAATGTTTTGATAGATGTGGTATATACCAGTAATGTTATGTATATTGCGTAGCTTGTCCGCATGCAATCTACAAGCCGAAAGCTTACTCATCTCATAAAGTTATTTGGAGCAGTAATAAAATTAGAATCAACATTTAGCATGTTATTCATGCTTATTCAACCTAGTTGTTTATGTTAAAGGAATTATCCTTATTTTCATCTTTGTCCGTAGTAAATACTAGAGCTAACCTTCTGCGCTGTGAAGTTTTCATTCTGCCTATATATGCCTACTTCTATGTGGGAGAATATTTACTAATGATAAAGTTGTTGATATTTCTTACAATGTGTCCCAATTTATTTAAAATCAAATATCTTACAATTTTTGTAACATCCTCAAATTTCTCTAAAAATTCTAAAAGATATAAAAGGATTTCTCTAAAATTTGGCGCATAATTTGGCGAATGAAATCTGTTCGCCAAATATTATAAAAACAGTTTTTTATTTTATTTGTTTATGTAAAATATTTTATTACGACAGTTTCAAAATTTTTCTCAAGAATTAGTCGCAGCCTTTATTCTTTTTTATTATTAATATTATTATTATTTTAATTTTCTTTACAAATATTTTTTTAAACTAATTCCAATTCACAAGAAATTGGTGAAGGAGGTGGGAGTGGTATCAAAAATAATGTGTATGTATAAAGTACATAATTCTGTATAAAACTCGGTAATTATATTTATATTACAATTATTAAGGTTTTATTTGGTCTTAAAAAAGAGTATACTTTAGACCCTTAAGGAGACATCAACTCCTTCCTTCGAAACGGGAAGTTCTGCTAAAGCTGCCTTACTGGTTTAGCTGTAAGACCCTGATTCGGGTCATTGAGACCGATTTGGGTCAGATACAGAGTTCGCGAGCATGTTCGTTTCTCTAATTGTTTCCTCTACATTTTTCTTTATGAATTCAAAAAATTTGCACATTTATAACACTATTACCACTGAGCTATTCATATCTTGAGCACGATGCTGGTACACTTTGGAATTGAAAAACGCAGTAGTTATGATGAGTCAGTTATAGTAAGGCTGTCTGGTGATTTATGGATAAAGAAGGGTGTAGATATGCATGTGTGTATCTATATTTTGTATATGTGTAAACGAGTTTTTGTATTTCTGACTAAGTCCAGTGATTAATCATCAACAAATCTGCAGTTAATTAGTTAAACAGGCCATTCACGTTCCGATTTTTAGTCCGACTAGTGGTCCAACTTCCGCAGTTGGATCTGAAATCGGACCATGAGTCGGCAAATTGGATTAGTTGGACAATTGGTGGTACGAGTCGGAACATCTAGAGGGACGACTTGAAGATCCGACTTTTGATTGGCAACGAAGTGCGAGCGTGAATGGTGAAGTTGGAAGTCGGACCGAAAATTTCCTCAGTCAGTTGACCTTCGGCACCTGTTACGTATGAGATTTCTATGAAATACTTTACGCAAAGATTCCTAGTTCGCAAATATTTAATAGAAAATAAACTTGCAATTGCACGAAAATTACCCCTATTAAAATACACAATTCTTCATCAGTATCTACTTTTTGTTAGGGCAAATCATTTTCCTTTCTGTACATCTATTTCGGATACTCCCACACAGGTACAATTTCCAATACTCCGGATTGGCTGCAGAATAATTATTAACAAACAACCAAAATTAAATCATAGTTGTACTGAAATTAGAAGTAACTGTTTCTTTTTATTGTTTTGAAGTTATATTCTTGTGGCATCTTATGCAAATTTACTATTTTAATTGGAAATAAGCCTGAATATTAGTTAGAAATTAAATTTATTTGACGTATCGACTTCAACTTCGGAATATTTTGATAACGATTTCTGAAGTGGAAGTCACGGAAGTCAAATACATTTAATTTTTAACTCATATGCAGGCTTGAAAATGAGTAGACCAACTTTTTCCAGCAACAGCGAAAAAGTGAAGTTGTCCATTCTGAGGTAGTTTTTGTAACCATCCTCATCAATGACATTGAGTATAATAATTTTTTGTCACGATAGTTCACACGATCAACAAATCATTTCTTCATCCAACATTTTTTCTTCTTTTTTTTTCAAATAATAAGGATAACAAGCACAATGCTGCCATTTTCCTCCTGATAATTATATTTTGCGTAGTGTTTTCTCGATACATTTTTTGGATAAGCGATGTACTACACCGTCGTGAAAACAAACTAAAACTAAAGTTAGACCGCTAGTTGGATAGCAAATCCGAGCGTGAGTGGAGACGCATATCCAACTAGTAGTCCCACTAAGTGGGACCGCAAGTCGGAACGTGAATGCCAAGGTTTAATTACATAGTTGAAGGCTATACGTTACGTTCTCAATATACTCGTATCTGCATGTGTTTATTTAGATATGCCTCATTCACATTTGTCCTTGATCATATATACTCATAAGAAGTCTTCTATTAACCATTAGGACATACCGTATAGCAAATGTGAAATTCTTCATCCAGTTTGTTCTGCATTTTGTGGAAGCTAACTTAAGCTCACAATCTTAGATCGGCACGGGTTATAGGATATACAAATCTAAAAATATAGGTTAAAAACTTCTACCCATGAAACTCAGAATTATTTTATATTTGGAATTAAAGTATAGAATTATTTTATATTTTGGAGTAGGGTTTATAAATAACTTTAAGATCTTAATATTATGGAAGATAACGTTTTTAAAAGGCCATAGTTACACAATAAAAAAACACCTAATATAGCTGCAAAATTGCTACATTAACATTTAAATTTTAAAAAACTAAAATAATAATTTTGCAGATTTATTTCATTTTTTCAATAGAATGTTTTTAATCAAGTTTTAAAGAGTTTATCTTTAAAAAAACTTAAAATGTCACAAGCGTAATATTGCTGGAAAAACAACAAAAAAAGTTAGTCCAATTATCAATCAGCTCCGTAAAGTTTTACTTTGATTGTTTAACAATAGATTTTGATTGGGAAAAAATAAAATCTTTCGTAAGAAAATAAGTGATTCTTTTGTAGTGGTTTTTTAATTGGTAATAAAATGCTGTAGCTTTAACTACATTTTAAATATTTTTATAGTCAAATATCTTAAATAATAGAATCAGTATTAAACAATAAATACAAACTTGATTTGCTTTAATATTGTATTTTTTATTCGAGTGCATTTGACTTTAATTTTTCGGTCCGTCGGGTAAGGGTATATATTAGTTAATAGATCTGTGACCTCTACTGTTTTTTCTGTATACATTTTGGCGATACTCAACGGGTCTGGTGAGTTCTCATAGTTTTCAAAAAAGTCTAATAACTGTTCGTAAGTTATAGGGTAGTTGGAGTTTGGGTTATAAAATAAAGTTTTACAGTATCTTAGCATTTCTTCTAGTGTTGTTTGCGGTTTCTGCTTTTGATCTGATTTTACTTTCTTCTCTTTATTTTTTGGTGTAATAAAAGTAGGTTCCTCTGTAGATGTAGTAGCTAGCTGGTGGAGAGATTTTGGAGATTCTGCGTTTGTTTTGTGCTTTGCCCGTGTTTATATGCGTTACCTAATTTTCTATCTATGTTTGGGTCATTTGTTGTTTGTGAATCTTCTTTGGTTGGCTGCATGTGTGATTTTTGTTGTTGGGTACTTTGTGGTTGGGTTTCTTGTTGTGTGTTTTTTTCTTTTGATTGTTGTTGTTTAGTATTTATCTGTGTTGTTTGAGTTGATAGATTAGATGTATTTTTATATGGGTCTATATTTGGAACTGGATTATTATATGTTGAATTATCTGTTGTAATCGCAGTAGACATTGGGCAGTTTTTTGTTAAGTGGCTGGTTTGCTTACATGTTTGGCAAGCTTGATTATCTAATGATAGGTAAATCCTGTATATCGTTTACTTATGTATGATAAGAAAAGCTGCAGGTAGGGACTGGTTATTTAGTGAAGATATGTATGTTTGGCGTGTAAAACTTAAAATATGCTGGAATTGTGGTGTTGATGTGCCTATTCTTAGGAATGTTATATGTGACAGAAGATTTAATCCATGTGATTTTAATGCAGATATTAGGAATAAGTGTGGGATTGAGGCACAGACATTGGATAATACTAATCGCTGACTGGGGCTAATTAGTCTACGAGCTTGTAAGAGTTGTTGGTTTATTTGATTTTTTTAATTTTTGTTTATAAAATCCTCAGCTAGTTTTTCGTTTGCTAAATACCTATATACATACTCTATTATTTAATAATTTTGAAATGAAGATGACGTGGTTGTATCAGAAGACTTAGAGCGGACAAGTTATCATCTAGTTTGGTATTTTCTATTAAATCAAAAATAATTGCTTGTTTTCTTGATGGAAATATATTGAATTATGGTGTTTGATTGGTTACGGAAGAATATGTAGGTGATTCATTAAATTAATTTGATGAGGAGCTGTTTGGTGTATCATTAGTTGTAGTAATTTTAGATTGAATCCATTTTTATTAATGATATGTAATTGGAATGAATATAAAAAAGACCAAATACATGATAATAACAAAGAAAACAAATATACCAACAAACATACATTTGGGAAATGTACTGTTAGAAAGGGTTGATAAATACAAATACTTAGGAACCTGGATTTCAGACAATAATGATCAAACAACCGAAATAAAGAAATAGTAAGAAATGCGTTTGTAAAGATGAAAACAATTCTCTGCAACAAAGACCTTAAATTAGAACTAAGAGTAACAGCACTGAGATGCTACGTGTTTTCGATACTGCAATATGGGCTTGAAAGCTGGACATTAAAGCAAGAACACATAGATAAGTTACAGTCCTTTGAAATTTGGTGTTACAGGAGTATGCTTAGAATAGCATGGACACAAAAGAAAACTAATACGGAAGTATTGCGAGAAATGGACAAAGAATGCGAAATAATAAACACGATAAAAATAAGAAAGTTACAATATCTGGGACACGTAATGAGGCGACAGCGATATGAACTGCTAAGGCTGATAATACAGGGAAAGATAAGAGGAGACAGGAGTATAGGAAGACTGAGAGTGTCATGGTTGAAGAATTTAAGGGACTGGTTTAAATGCAGTTTTATAGAACTCTTCAGAGCAGCAGTAGATAGAGTACAGATAGTGATGATGATATCCAACCTTCGATCGGGAGACGGCACTTAAAGAAGAAGATGTAATTGGAGTACGGTCCTGGCAAACAACCTTCGTAGTCTATAGTAGAACTAACAGATTTTGTAGTCCTGTCCTAGGTTTTGTAGGTTAAATGCTTAAATTTCGAAAATATTATTCAATAATAGTTAAAACTTTTATGATTAAAGTAACTTACTGTCTCTGTTGTATTTATTTTTGTTATTACACTACTGGATCATTAATTAAAAAAAAATTTTAGTATTTCACTAGTTTTTAAATTAATTTTAAGAGCTCGATTTTAAAACACATATTAGCTACTATGTTCAGAGTCGAATCCTCTACTTAATATTATTGTATGTTATCTTAAAGTGTAAAAAAATTATTATGAAACAAAGCACACATGTTAACAATAGATACGTGTGCTCTAGGCTCTACTTGTACTAACTAAAGTAGGTAAACAATTTACGTAATTACCATAAGCTTTCTTCTCAGATAGCATAATGAATTTATCATTCTTCTTAAAGTATCTTCTCCATTACTGGGTGTCCAGTCTTCTGGATCTCTTTTTTTACTTTCCTTTTCATTATGGCTCGTAGGAAGTTAAATTTTTCTCACCTGTAAATATATCCTTAATAACTATGTTCTGTTTTTTATAATACAATAAATTATAAATTTTATTATTACTTATTGAAGTTACATTTCGACCCTTTAACCGGAAGTTTGTTGTGAAAATATACTTTAAAAATAAACAGTTCATTTTGTTCTGTAAATTTTATATAAAATATAGCTTAAGACATAGTTCAAAAACGTAAAACACATTTTTAATTTCTTATATTTTTTTTTTGTTTTTTAATTGCCGTATTGCCAGATTTCAGTAAGAGCTTAAGAAGGTATCCATTGAATTCTGACAGGCAACGGTGGGGGAAATCTTTTTTATACATCTACGTCAGGGAACAAGACACCCTGGCATCTTTCGGCCGAGAAGGATACTAGGCCAGAAGACCCCAGGGTAGTGCCGGATTAACCGTGTTCCGACTAAAACCTTAATCACCGTTCCAGAGAGGTGGTCTTGCCACTCAATGAACAACTAAAATAAAAAACTAAAAATTTACCACCTTTCTTTTGGTGCTACTTGGGCCTCCTGGGGTTTTGTATCAGCCGTATGAACGCCTCCAGATTTCGGTTTGCCTTCTCTACCGTCTTTTGGATGTGTACTCCGAACCTTAGTCCTTCCGACAACCAAACTCCCAGATACTTAATCCATTTAACCGGTGCAACCTCCACACCTTCCACTATAAAACGAAGAGAGGATTTTTCCGGCTCCCTTTGAGAACTAACACCTCAGTTTTCTGAGATGCTAGCTGTAGATCGTTCTCTCTGATCTACCTACTAATGCGACGCAGGGCTGTGTTAGCCGCATAAGCCATGTCCGTTTTCTGACTCGTCTTCGCAACTAGTGCGAGATCATCGGCATAAGCTACAAGAGTGTATCCCCTTGGCATCTGCAGCCTCAACACCCCGTCGTACAGGACATTACAGAGGATGGGACTTAGTACCGAACCCTGCGGAACACCCTGCGACAAACTGATGCTGGTGTTTTTTTCTCTTATGGACCTGTCAGTAAAGTATCTGTCAACTACATTGACCAGGTACTCACTAATGCCCAATTCTCTCAGTCTGGACATGATTTTTTCCCATAATGCCGTATTAAAGGCATTCTTGACGTCAAGCAGGATAAGAGCCACCCATTTCTTTGTATTCTGCGTAACTAAAGAGGTTACTTTTATGACCGCATCTATGGTAGACCACATTGTCGGTCGCTCAGCGCCTGCTTTTTTCTAGTTCTCGCTCAAGGCGGCCTTTTACAAGCTGTTCGTACAATTTAGCTATCGAACTAAGAAGGCAAATTGGCCGAAATCGTACTTCCTCTTCACCTCTACCTTTCGGGATAAAGACAACCTTAGCTTCTTTCAAAATTGTTATCTAATAACCCTTTCACGCTTGTCATCCACCTGAGGAAAGAATTCCCGTATTAAACGGAGTTTCTCATCCTCAGGCAGGGGGTAGTGTGTCTTTTTCCCCTTCAATTCTGTATAGACAATCTTGAAGCCCTGCCCTCAGATATCCCTTTCGAGATCCTGAAGCAGGTTACTCTACCTTTCTTTCTTAGATCTTGTTATCTTATTCCTGTACTCATTCTGCATTCGCTTTAATTCATTTATTCTCTCTTCCAAATATTTTGTTTGTACTCTTTTTAACCTCTTACACTCCCTTCTTACTCTCAGCAATTTGTCCTCAGATTTTCAAGCTGCTCGTTCCACCAGTATGGTTGTTTTCTTTCATACCTCTCTTTTGATCTTACACAAGCCAACTCCTGTGCATCACTCAGACCCTCAATTAACTCACGCACATTCTCACATCCCGAACCAATCAAGCCGAAAGCATTTACAAAAACCTCCTCATTTAAACATCTCTTTAGATTAATATTCCCATTTTTATAAATATTGAGTAATTTCTTATATTAGGTGTAATAAAATGTGTGGTTAAATCAAGGTATAGTCTAGCGAAAGAAATACAAAAAATAATACAGGTCATTAATGAACAACGACAATGACGTTACTAAGTAAATTACATTAAGAAGAGAGTATATAAATTTCTATAATGATATTTGGGTTTAAATTAAAATAAAATTAATGTCAGCCTCTATACAATGTGTCCAGAAATTCTTCTGACAAACGAAGATGGGAGATTCCTCAGATAATTTTAAGATAATTTAACCCAATTCACCTAGTCCCAAAATGCTTCCTAAAGGAGCTAGAACTCTTTGAAGATGGCGGCTTGTAACTAGTTTTTTTTTAATACCTCTAGAACGCTGCTAGTTAGACAAACGAAAACTGGTACGATTATTTATCATCTACATTTGTATCGATTCCATTAATTGCAAATTTTTAGTACTGGTGATAGGCGTCCGTTTTGGGTAGGTCAACGGTTATTTTAACGCATAAAATTTTAAGCATTTGTAATAGTGAATTATTAAATTTTTAGGTATTTTAGTACTAAAAGATACTGTTACCTTAAGTCGGTAGGATACACTGTTTTCTAGAAAAATCGATTTGAAAATTTTTTGTCTTTTCGTCATGAAAGTTAAATTAATAGGTACCTTAATTAATTTTATAATTTTATAAAAGTTTGAGAAAAGAAGCAACAAATCAAATTGAAACAAAATTTTGTTTAAAGGGTTTTATAAACAAAGTATTTATTACGATGGAACGACACTAACACAATTTCACAAGTATCAAAAGTAGATAGTTACAAAAGCTGTTCGATATTGATAACCATTAGTCTCTATGCAAAAATTTGCCCTCTTGCTTAGAAAACGGCGAATTCTCGCAAAAATTCCAATCGTTGCAAGCATCTTGTATCCTTAGCTAGAATTGTGCACGATTTTGTATCGGAATGGAATTAACAAATTTCTTTTATGTATTCCCAAACAAAATAATCACAACGATTAAAATCCGGCGACTTTGCTGAGCAATCAACTGGATCGCCTCGACCAATCCAGTGGTCTTCGTAGTTATTATCAAGAAAGTCTCGTACATTTCTGCTAAAGTAGGCAATATACAAACCATAAGGTTTGACGAATATTTAAAGGCACATCATCTAACGAATCGGGTAAAACATTTTTCAGGAAATGTAGGTAATCATCACCATTTAAACGACTAGGCAATTCCACAGTCCAAAGCAGATAATCGTTAACTACTCCTATTCAGACGTTTATGCTAAACCCATGCTGATGCTTAAATTCTTAAACAACGTGGGGATTGTCACTAACATACAAATAATATTGTGCATTATACATATTAAAAATTCCATTTGCCTTGCCACAAAATAAAACGTATCTGAAAAAAATCTTCATTTTGACTTTTCTAATTTTGTAACCATCTAGCTAATTCTTCACAAGCAGGAAATCTGCTTGTAGCAGTGCTTGTACTTTTGTAAAATAAAAAGGATGTAATTTTGGTTGTGTAAGATATTTCCTACGAAAGATTTTGAAATTGTGAAATCTATCTGTGGCAGATAGTCTTCGAACGCTTATTTGTAGATTTTTCTCAACTTCCCGTTAAAGTAACTTTATATTACTAACTAAAAGTATCTTCATGTGCTGCTGTTACGTCATCACGTCTTTCTTTTTTTTTCGGACCACTGAACCTGTTTATCTTAATCGTTGGTGAAGAGCTGTCACTGTTGAGTAAGTAAGATCACGATCGGAAAATTTTTCAGAATATCTACGTTGTGCTGTTCAAGCTTTACACCTCATTTCGCCATAAACTAAAGCATATCAGCGTATTTCTCATTAGTAACAACCATTTTTGTTGAATTGAAATTATTATATTTAAATCCCACAAAGTTAAAAACTAATTGACAATGAAAAACCTAAATAATACTTGTGTTGACAGGTCACTGCCAACTAGTGCAACAAATATTAATTTAACTTTCATGACTAAACAACAAAAAATGTTTTAATCGATTTTTCTAGAAAACGGTGTATCATATCAACTTTTAGTACTATTCTAGTACCTTTTAGTACTAGAATGACTGAAAATTTAGTAATCTAGTATCACTAATGCTTTAAAGGTAAAGACAAAAAAGTTATGCAATAAAATAAACGTTGACCTACCCAAAACGGACGCCTATTATCGTTACTAGAAATTCACAATTGATGAAATCAATTTAACTCTGGAAGAGAAATAATCATACCAGTTTTCGTTTTTCTTAACAGAAGCGTTCTGGAGGTATTTAAAAAAAACCAGTTACAAGACGCCATCTTCAAAGAGCTCAAAATGCTTCTTAAGGGAGCATTTTCGGACTAGGTGAATTGGGTTAAATCATTTTAAAATTATCTGAAGAATCGCTGGTGTTTGTTTGTCAGGAGAGTTTCTGGACACCCTGTATTTTAATCTACACCTCTATGTCCAACCCATTTTATTAATCTTATCGCAGCAGTTGTTAATATCAAAGTTATCCTATCATCAAAATCTATTATTCATAATTATTGAATCTACAATTATAACTTACTTTATTATAAATATAAATTATATATTGTTTTAGCTAAGATATCCAGAATATGTACAAGACACTGATCCTCAAGCAGTTCGTTTGGCTGATATTTTATTTCCCGGTGATGGTTTCCAAAGAAATCTCAGAAGTAACAGTAAAAACCGATACCAAGGAAAACGTGGCAGCAAATGTTTCTTTAATGCTGTAAGTTGCTTTGGCAAAAAATAAATTTAAAATGTTCAATAAGAAATATGTTTTATGATTATGTTAATTATATCAAATCAAAATGTATTCAAAAGAATAATAATAAAGTATTTTAAATTTTTATTATTACTACTGATTATCTTCATCCCTGACATACCTTACTAATTTGTTATAGAAGACGGTGTTATAAGAACAGCATTTACTCTGCGATGAAATATAACAAACCAAATCAAATTCTACTGTCACAAAAAATTGAGCTAAATAAATTATAATTTGTCCAACTTAAAAAGTAAACCAAATTATTAAATCCTCTATATATTTATAAAACATGTTTAAATGAAATTTTTGGTAATTCTAACCTTTAGTGAGGGTCAATAGTAATACTCCATTCTTCAGATATTTGACCTGTATTTTGCTAAGAATGTCAATTTTGGGACCCCAAAAAGATGTAAACAATTTTGCTACTCCTACCTCCGGGCTTCACCGTAAAACCCTCGTCGTAGGGAGGAGGGGAAACAAAAAATGTAGACAAAATAATATTAACATAGATTATTTTGTGACAATAAAAAGAGATATATGTGAATGTAAGAACTACAAGGTACTAGTCAGTAAGATTAGACATATAAGTTGCCTGTATTGGAAATTTAAGTAAGTTTCAGAAAACAAAATATCAAAGAGGACCATCAAAAAGTAAATAGTGAAAATTAAAGTGGGGAAGACAGTTAATTCAGAGTAAAAATTTAGTAGAAAAAAGAGGAAACATGAAATTCTTAATACCACATGCAGAAATGTAGCTTGTATTATTAAAATTGCATTTAAAATTTGTAAACAGCAATTAACATACTTAAATATATAAGAAAAGAACTTTAGGGTTTATCAAATATTGCTAAAAAAAATAAAGAAGAAAAAACAATTTAAATGACGTCTACATAAAATTCATTTTCCTTGTAAGGTATTTGAAATAATGACAAATATACAGAGTGGCCCAAAAGTCTGGAGACGACCAATTATCTCTTAAATTGCTAGTCATAATTTTACAAAATTTGAGGTACACCTATTTTGGGATACCGAGATTCCATATTTGATAGTTGCAATGTTGCCAGATTTGCCGTTTCTCTTACATTATTAGTAACTTTGGTTCTTCAAATTCATCACCCTGTATACTCAGTCAACGCATCCAAGCTCAACCATATGTAAAACTTATGATTTTATGTAGTCTGGATGGTCTTGAATACATAAAACATTGCAAAATATGTAGATTTTAATAAACTTAAATATTTAAATGTAGAATGCTGTGATTTTGACATTTGTTCACCATTTACATTATTAACTAAAACTTACAATAGTTGTGTTTCGAGAAGTTCTGCAAGATAAATTACTTCTCTAAAATGACTCTTAAGGAAAAAGAACGAATTCCTATTCTAATGATAAGAGGGTACGGTGACAGAAAAATATCTTATTGTGAAGTAGCCAACTTGTTCAATGATACTTGCCCAAACCGTTCTCCTATTCATAAGGCGACGGTACAAAAAACTGCAAAGCGATTTGAGGAATCTGGAGAAGTAACAGATAGATACCGATGAGGTAGACCGAAAAGGGTTATGAATGACAACAAATCTTTGGATATAATGCAAAGTTTTGTTGAAGATCCACATACATTCTCACGCAGTGTTGCACAAGTACATGATTTAGGTCATTCTTCAGTCTTACGTGTATAACGTACGAATAAATTTAAATCATACAAAATGAACTTATTGCAAGAAATAAGTAAAGATGACTTCGATCGTAGATTAGAGTTTACTGAGATATTGATGAATAAAATTGAAAATGATAAAAATTTCGTTAACAGAATATGTTTTTCCGATGAACTAACTTTTACACTGTGACGTAAATCCACCCTGGATGCGTGAAAACCATACTGAAAGACTATAAAAATTAAATGTATGGTCAGGTATAGTATGTACTCAATTAATTGGGCCATTATTTATCAAAGGAAATGTAACGTCAGATAGTTACGAAATATTACTTACAAATGAATTTGTACCGACACTGAAAAACTTGTTTAGGGCCAATTTTAATCAGATATGGTTTCAGCAAGATGCAGCTCTAGCTCATTTTGGTGTAAATGTTCGGCGTTATTTAGATGAGATATTTCCCGGACGATGGATTGGTAAACGAGGTAGAATTGAATGATCTCCACATTCACCTGATTTTATTTTTATTGAGGATACTTGAAAAATTTAGTTAACAAAACTAAACCAGCAAGTCTTGCAGAGCTAAGGCAGCGAATTATTGATGAGTCTCGAATAATTTCTAGGCAATCATGGAGAAATATGGTAGCCTCATTCTACCATCGATTAGGGTACTGTCAACTCACAAATGGAGGATATTTTTAACACTTGATAAAGTAACCACTAGGTTAAAAAATGTTGTAATCTATCAACTGTTACATTTAAATGTAGTTAAAAAGAGTTATTAGAGTAAAAGAGTATTAAAAAATTTATTGGGACAATTAGGCGTTGATAGACTTCTATTTTATGTGTTTAAGACCTTCCATCCATCCATCCAATGGCGCTACAGCCCAAATCGGGCCTTGGCCTCCTTCAACAGGCTTCTCCAACCATCTCTATTTACCGCTGTTCTTTTCCATGAACGCGTTCCCAGGCAGTTCCTGGCATCCTTATCGACTTCATCTTCCCATCTCTTTTTAGGTCTTCCAACAGGTCTTTTTCCCTGCATTCTTGCATTTAATAATTTTCTGGGGATTCTATTCTTATGCATGCGGACCACGTGCCCTGCCCATCGTAATCTCTGCAGTTTAGTATGTTGTGCTAGAGGTGGTTCGCTATATTGCTCGTATATTTCTCTATTGTACCTAATTCGCCAGTTGTTGTTTTCACTTATTGGGCCCAGGATCCTACGTAATATTTTTCTTTCAAACACATCTAATGCATTGGCAGATTTCTGTGTCATCACCCATGTTTCGCAACCATAACTTACTATGGGCCTGATTATTGTTTTATAGACCCGGAGTTTTGTTTTCCGGTGTACGTCTCGCGATTTGAATATGTGGCCCATCGCGAAATAGGCTTCTATTTATTTCCGGTACTTCTTCATTGCTTGCGACCAGATCCATTCCTAGGTATGTGAATCTATTTACATGTTCTATATCGTCAATAAAGTGTTGTTGCACCGGTCTATTTGATCTGGTTTGTATGAGTAGTTTTGTTTTATTTGTATTTATTGCTAGCCCTACTGCTTCTGCACTCTGTTTCAACTCAACGTAGGTTTCTTCCGCTGCATTCATTGTTCTGCTCATTATGTTTATGTCATCTGCGTATGTTGCTAATTGGGTAGACTTGTTTGTAAGTATGTTATTTCCGCTCACCGTCAACCGTCTAATTACATATTCCAGAACAAGATTAAAGAGCGTTGGAGCTAGTCCGTCGCCTTGTTTCAGTCCTTGCGTTATCGTAAACGCATCAGTGATCTGTCCCTGAATACATACCTGTGCTTCTGTTTCTGTCATTGTCATTTGCACTAGTCGTATTAATTTTGATGGTATGCCAAATTCTTTCAGTATATTAGGTAGAATTGTTCTATCTATTGAATCATAGGCTTGTTTAAAATCTACAAAGAGATTGTAAACGTCCATGTCATATTCCCATGCTTTGGCTAGTATTTGTTTAACTGTAAATAGTTGGTCAATGGTAGATCTATTTTGCCTAAACCCTGCTTGATATTCCCCGGTGATCTTTTCCGTGAGAGGTTGTAGTCTTCGATTAATGATGTTTGTGAGTATTTTGTATCCCGAACAAAGTAAAGAGATGCCTCTATAATTCTGACACAACAGTTTGTCTCCTTTTTTATGAATAGGGCAGATTATACTTTTCTTCCATTGTTGGGGAATTTCTTCTTCTATCCATATCTCTCGTTTAAGACCTTCCAGACTACATAAAATCATAAGTGTTACATATGGTTGAACTCATATTGAATAGGAGATTCCAATAATGACTGAATATATAGGATGATGAATTTGAAAAACCAAAGTTACTAATAATATAAGAGAAACAAAAAATCTGGCAACATTGCAAATATCAAATATGGAATCTCCGTATTCCAAAAAAAAGTGTACCTTAAATCTTATACAATTATGACAAGCAATTTACGAGATAATTGGCCGTTTCCAGACTTTTGGGCCACTCCGTATAAATGAAATAATGAAACAAAGACAAACAAAAGCAGTACTATCGGCCACAAAAATACCAAACAAAGATGTTTTTAAGGTATTTTAGAAAATTATTAAAATTATTTATAATTAATTTTAATTATATATTATATAAAGAGAAAAAATCAACGATGACTTCTATGAACAACTCGAAAGAACGCCGGAGAAAATCTCAAAACAAGAAATGTAAATTATCTGTGTAGACTTCAACGCGAAAATTGGTAAAAAACCTAATTTAAGATTAACAGTAGAACACAGCTTCCAAGATATCTCAAACAATCATGAACAAATACTCGTAGAGCATCCACTAATAATATGCTTGTAAATTATAGTATGTTTCAACATAAAAACATTCATAAACAAGTTAACCATGTAATTGTCGAAGCTGTACATTTAAATAATGTTCTGGATTAAGATGCCCAAGGGGAGTAGATGGATATATAGACCATTACATAGTAAGAGCAAAAATCAGGTTGAGAATATCATTACAGAAACTTCAAATGAACGAAGCATTGGGACAGTGGAATATGCACAAAATGCAAACTGAGGAAATCCGATAAAATAGGAAAATCCAGGAAATAAAACAAAATCTAAGTATAGTAGACCAGAGTAATTATGTCAAAGGACGGTGGCAATAAATGGAAAAATTAATGACAAAGACAGTGGAGCTAATAATAGGAACAAGCAGGACGATAACAAGGAAATTATTTAGTAAAGAATGACAATACAAATTACAAGATAGGAAGAAAAAGCGAAACATTATCCTTTAACAAGGAATAACAGAATGTAAAAAAACTAAACATCACGATGACAAACAATATAAAAATAAATTGGGGAAGAAAAAGAAATATAAACAACAGCAATATAAAGGAATGGAAAGAAATAGACAACAGTCAAATAGACGAGAATTTAACATATCAGTGTCAAACGAAAAGAGAGTATTCAGACCTAATTACTGCAAAAGGAGCTTCTTTAAACATGGCAAGAGAGAATCGATCGAGCAATCGAAGTGTAAACACGCTATCAGTTATAGCAATTAGTGATAATTGAATTTTTAATTTTACCAAGTTTAAAATAATTATTCATAATTTTTATCTACTTATAGTTAATTTTCCTAATCAAATAAGTATGTAGTGATAAGTAGTAGTGAGTGCAGTCTCTTTGCATCTTTAAAACTAAAGTAAGATGCACAATTATTATTTTATTTTGAAGTAAATAAACAATCTACTAAAGTAAGAAATAAAAACAAAGACAGGTTTCTTATTAATTAGTTTTCGTGCCTCTTATCAGTCTGATTTGCTTCAAGGCAGGTCCGGCCTGAGGGGGTACAAATAGTTATTTGGAAATAATGGAACTTCAAAATAATGCTGCAATTATTACTGTCAACAATACTAACAATCAACAACAAAGTTACTCAAGAGCTCTTACCCAACCGAAATTCCCTTTAAAAAATCAAGCTATAGTTTTCAACTCCCTTAATGGAATAAAACTAGAAGAATATCTTATATCCATCGGAACGAAAATTAGTCCGAAAAATATACTTTTCTCGTCTAGGATATCTAACAATAGAATATGTGTTTATCTATCCAGTGTGGCAAAGGTCGATGAATTCATGAACACTGACAATGGAATAATTACAGTAAATTCAGAACAAATTCAAACTCGCAGATTCATTACTCCAAGCCAACGCTTATTATTATCTAATGTGTGTCCATCTATCCCACATGATTGTATAGAACAAGAACTCCGAGAACAAGGCTATAACTTAGTATCTCCTTTAAATTTTCTCAGAATTGGGACAACCAACCCTGAGTATAAACACATTCTTAGTTTTCGTCGTTACATCTATATATCACCTCCCAACAATACGGTCCCAGACTCGATTTTATTATCTCATGATAACATATCATATCGTATTTTTTTGTCTCATGAAAGCCAGCTGTGTTCAAAGTGTAATCAAACAGGTCATTTCTCAAACAATTGCTTAACTGCAGTAAGTCAAGAGCCTACAAACAATACCAACATCCCTACCTCACCAAATGAAATCCCTATCATGACAACTGTACAAGTAAATGAAAAATCTTCACCTTCCCAACCTCTAACCCATAACATAGCACCAAATACACAAAATAATAATAACGATATAGATAAACAACCAACCACAGACATATCTACGCCTTCCCCAAAAATAAAGGAATCAGAAAATGTACAACAAACAGGTTCCAAACGCAGTATTACAGACGTAATAACACCTCCTCCGTCCTCACAAACTGAAGTTACATTTTTAGTACCAACTACGCAGAGAAAGAAGAAATCCAAAACTGATACTGAAGAAGAATCATGCTTGCCCAAAACACATGAACCAAAATCTAATGAAATACTGCCGTTACTGGAACCAACTAGGAAAATATTCGAAGAAGAATCGCTTAAACTCAGTTTTGATGAAATCGTCGATTTCTTTGTAAATGTGAAAGGAAACACAGATCCGTTAAGCTTAGTTAAAACATATACCGAGAATGTTCATGATTTTTTGAACCTATTAGCTAAAATTCATCCTTATTACAAAGACCGAAGAATGAAAAACAGAAGCACGAGAATAAGACGTAACATTATGAAGCAACTAAAAATGGACCCGATAGCAATGAAGATATATCTAGAAGAAGAATCCGACACCTCTGTCGATTCAGCGTAAAGTACATAGTAAATAGAAGCAATGGCGTCCATAATACAATGGAACGTAAACGGTTTCTTTAGCCGTTACGAAATGCTAAAGCATATTATCTCTGAAATCAACCCAATGATACTTTGTTTACAAGAAACCAACTTTAAGGATTCCAGCCATGCATTCAAGTTTCAAAAATACTCAAACTTTTTCAAACACAGACAAAACGCTGATATAGCCAGTGGAGGGGTTGCTATTTACGTCGATAAACAATATGAAGCCCAGCAATTACAAATCAACACACATAGCTTTGAAGCAGTAGCGATTACAGTAAACATGGAACAAACAATCAATATTTGCAACATATATTTACCTCCTGATCAAATTATAGTCCAAGAAGATTTTGATAATCTACTGCAACAAATCCCCAGCCCCCGCATTATTTTAGGCGATTTTAATTCACACAATCCTATGTGGGGTTCAACAAAAACAAACGCTAGAGGCAAGATTGTGGAATTTTGTATGACCTCACAAAATCTTAATTTGTTAAACGATGGTAGACCCACCAGATTTAGCATTCAAACGGGTAGTCAGTCGGCCATCGACATATCTTTATGTGATCCAATGTTATCCCCAACACTAGAATGGGACGTTATCCCGTACCTATACGGAAGTGACCACTATCCCATTAAAATTACGTTTCCACAACAAAAAAATAACAATATTACCACAACCCCATCGAAATGGAATACAAAAAATGCAGACTGGGAGAACTTTACAAAATACATACAAAATGAAATAAACAACATAAAAGATATTACTCTTAATGACATAGATAAAGACCTAGATACCTTCATATCAATAATTAAAAAAGCAGCAGAAAATCATATTGGAAAAACAAAAACACTAAAATATCATAAACCTTTACCATGGTGGACCACAGAATGCAAAGAAGCAGTAAAAACTTATAAAAGAGCCTTCAATAGGTATAATCATCACAAAACTAGTGAAAATATGGTAGAATACAAAAAACGTCGATCAGAAGCTAGATATATTCTCAAAAAATGCAGGAAAACATCATGGCAAAAATTCGTTGCAAGTATAAATAGTTCTACCCCAGCTAGTAAAGTGTGGCAAAATATAAGGAAAATATCTGGAAAAAAATGTTCAAATAAAATACCTTTCCTGGCAAAAGATAACAAAATTATAAGCGACCGAAAAGAAATTGCGGAGCTATTCGCCGGTGAATTTGAGTCAAATTCAAGTAACGATAACTATTCACCGGAATTTAAGCTCAAGAAACAAAGCATAGAAAAAACGAAGTTGGAATACTACTCTCAAAATGATAATATACTAAATGTGCCAATTACAATGCAAGAACTAAGGGATGCCCTAATGTCAACTAAAAACTCCGCTCCAGGTCCAGACGGCATACCATTAATTTTTTTGTTAAACCTACCAGAAAGTGGAATGTCTTGGCTACTAAAATTATACAATTTTATATGGACAAATCAGGTCTTTCCATCTGTATGGTCGGACAGCATTATAATTCCTCTGCTCAAGCCCAACAAAGACAGAACAAAGGTAGACTCGTACCGTCCTATATCACTCACTAATGTATCCTGCAAAGTTCTAGAAAAAATTATAAACAAAAGACTATTGTGGTACTTAGAACAAGAAAAACATTTAATTCCACAGCAAAGTGGCTTCCGTCAAAATAGATCATGCGTAGATAATCTATTAGATTTAGAATCAGAGATACACGAGGGTTTTGCAACTAATCAAGAAACCATCGCAGTGTTTTTCGATATTACCAAGGCGTACGATACAGTTTGGAGGTTTAACATTATATCAAAATTACACAAATGGGGAATCAGGGGTAATATGCTAAGATTCATAGAAAACTTTCTTCAGTCAAGAGCTTTCTCTGTGCGCGCCGATAATTCCACTTCAACAAAAAGAATTCAGGAAAACGGAACACCTCAGGGATCAGTTATGAGCCCAACTCTCTTTCTTGTCGCTATCAACGATATACTGGATCATTGCTCCCCGCTAGTTAAGGGAAGACTATATGCCGATGATCTGGTTCTATTTGCAAAGGGCAAGAATATAAAAATGATTCAAAAACACTTACAAGAATCCATTTACAAACTAGAGATATGGTCTACATCAGTAGGTGTACAATTCTCCACACTAAAAACAAGATGCATGATTTTCTCAAGAAGGCACCGGATGCAAAGAACTACACTAAAGCTGTGTGGCAAGCCGCTGGCATTCTCAGACAAAATTAATTTTCTCGGAATGGTATTCGACCAAAAACTAACATGGAAACATCATATTTCAGAAATAAAAAAGTCTTGCCAAAGTGGATTAAACGTAATGAAAACATTATCAAATAAAAAATGGGGAACCGACGAAACCACATTATTAAATATTTATAAGTCACTTGTTAGATCAAAAATAGATTATGGGGCTATTGTATATGACTCGGCTAAAAAACACGTTACCAATCAACTTGAAATCATTCAAAACACAGCACTTCGGATCGCCACAGGTGCATTTAGAACCACACCCGTTAAGAATCTCCAATGTCTTACAGGAGAACCACCTCTTACCCTACGAAGGAAGTATCTAAGCCTTTCGTATGCATCTTCAGTTGCCAGTAACAAATTCCACCCAGTGTTTCGAAATACATTTACGGACCGGTATCTAGAAGCTTATAAAAAAAGTAAGTTCGATCCACCTTTCTATGAAAGAGTCCGAAGAAATTTAAAAGATCTGCAACTGCAAATTCCTGACCTCTATCCTTCAAATCTAAAAACTCCCCCTCCCTGGTTAATCATGATTCCCGAGATTAATACGACACTACTCCAATATCACAAATCAGAGACATCACCAAATGTAATCAGACAGTCTTTTTTAAAAGAACTCGAGACTTGCGGGGAAAGTTTTTGCATTTATACAGATGCCTCCAAATCTGCAAACGACGTAGGAGCAGCATTTGTCACTCCATATGCATCCTTCCAATTTAAATTAACGTCGGCCACCTCTATATACTCAGCAGAGTTATATGCAATATTACAAGCCCTCATTCATATCAAAAGTACAAAACAGTCTTCCTCCGTCATTATCTCAGATTCTCTAAACTCGTTAACAACAATTGATCAACTATTCACTAAGAACCCTATAGCCTTACTTATCAAGAAAGAACTTGCAGCCTTACAAGAAACTGGTTCCGAAGTCAAATTTATATGGGTTCCATCTCACATGGGAATACAAGGTAATGAAAAAGCAGACCTACAAGCAAGGGAAGCTTACAAAAACGATCATGCTACAATAGTGTCAAAGACTATTTCCAGTGATATAAAACAGTTCGTCAAAGAAAAAGTGATCAGTGCGTGGCAAAATGAGTGGAATTTATCGGAATCTAAACTAAAAGAAATTAAATCGACAGTGAGTCCGTGGCGCCTAGTGAACTTAAAAAGAGCTGATCAAGTCAAAATCTCTCGACTTCGATTAGGTCATACCAACATTACACATAAGTACCTAATGAATAAGGAAGACATTCCAGTGTGTGAATACTGTCAAATCAACATTACTGTTAAACACCTCCTAACAGAATGTGGAAAATATACAGTCAACAGACAAAATAACAATATTTCCAACAATTTAAAAACAGTATTAGGTGAACATTTAAACATCAAAGACTTAATTAATTTTCTTAAAGATACATCTTTATATAATTTAATCTAATGTAAAAACTAATGTCGCTAATGACCCAAGTGGTTGAAGCGACTATTTTCTTTGTAAATAAAAAAAAAAAACATGGCAAGAATATTTTAAAAATTTACTTACCATACATCAAGAGAAAAAACATGGAGAGGATATATACCTTCGGGTTGACCTACCGATAGATGACGAAACGAAACATTACAAGTTATTAACAAATGAAGAACGCAAAAGCTTCAGGCTCCAACACAATATACCGGCCGAATTCCTTAGGTATGGAATAGAAATTTTACATAGACAATTACACAATCTAATAACACTTATATGGAATAAAAAAGAGCAAATACTAACAAAATGGCACGAAAGTGTAATAATCTCAATCCATAAAAAGGGAGACAAAACTAAGTATTCTAATGAATATTGTAGATAATGACAAGCAGATGAATTTATTGACTATAAAACACTATATAATCCAAGAACCTTACACGAACATCAAAAACTAGGATATATAAAACAGTGATTAAACCGGTGCTCATGTATGGGTGTGAGACGTGGACGCTGACATAAGCAATGAAAAGAAAACTCAGATCTTTTCAGAGTAAAATCCTCAGAAGAATCTTTCAACCTTGTTACGATCCGACTACTAACCAATGCCGAATGAGAAAAGTCTCTCGATTAAGTTCAATAAATTAAATCTTAATGTCTAAGATAGGCTGGAAATTTTTACAGACTTCCTTATAACCGCTTTACCAAGTTAATCCGAGAGGAAGCCCCGAAGAGGAAAAAGCAAAATGCGATGAAGAGATAACATATGATCAGATTTAAGAACAATGGGGCTACCCACTGACCCAACTATCATGGATGATGTTTCGAGATGGAAGCAAATTGTGCAGTCTGCAAAGATACACTCCGGGTTATAGTGCTACGGGAAAAAGAGAAGAAGAAGCTAATAGATCATAAAGTATTCTTTAATTTTATGAAAGCATATGATTTAATTCCTCAGGAGGTTAAGCGTTTAATGTCCCCTAACGAAACGAAAAAATTTCTCCTCGGTATGAATGTGAAAATTGTTAGACACATTTATCCGGTAAGGGGTTAACAACTAGTATTAATAGATGTGTAAAAAAGACTTCCAAGTTTAATATGAAAGTGAGATTGTGACAAGACTTAGTGCTTAGTGCTTTTATTCTCAGTTGTGTTAAATCAGATAACATGGCGACTAAAGCATAACATTCCCTAGTGCTGATATTATGCTGATGATATACTGTTAATAGAAAATACTAAAAGAAATTTAAAGCTAATACTAGAACACTAGAGACAAGCTTTGAAAAAAAAAACAGTTTAAATAAATACAGAGTATCTCGAATATTCACTTAAAGATTTGGTTACTAATAAAAGAAAGATGATTTCGTAGGATGGTGTAGAGTTAAAGCCAATGAAATAAAAGTAGGCAAAGGTTGTGAGAAAAATGTCACTAAAACTAACAGAAAAATTCTTCAAAACAATCATTAGATCACCTATGATGTACGAAACTGAATGTTGGGTAGTTAAAACCAAAGAAAAGTAATAAATGTACTTAGTGGATATAAGTATGCTGAGATGGATGATTGGAGATATATGAAGTGGATAGAGAAAAAATCAAATTAGGAATTGATACATTAGAGTAAATTTTTAGATGACACAAATTGATGCTTAAATGAGAAAGCATAAGTTAAGATTATTCAACGTTGAAATGATTATTACTCAGTACAAGGAATTGCAGAGTAGGTTGAAAGTTCTTGGAAGCACTAGGAGAGAAATACCAGAGAAGACTTAATTAGAATCTTATAAAAGAATTGATATTGATATAATTTCAGAGAACTTTTAAAAAATTGGTATAAAGGTGAAAAATGGAAACGTTGATAACTATTATCATATTTTCAGTTCCAAATAAAATAGCATAATTTTCTTGTATTTTATGTATATCATATATATATATATATATATATATATATATATATATATATATATATATATATATATATATTGTTATGCTATGTAAAATTGAAAATAAGATTGGTTTGCTTTTAATATATTTCAAAGTACAAAATAAAAGATATTTCGAAGAAATGAAAGTCCATTATCCTGGATTACCTGTAGTAAACAAAATTATTTAAAGATATGCATAAATTATTTTCTTTGTAAAATATATTCGTGACGTGAGTGAGCTTAGTGAAATCGTGAACAATGCGAACGGGTTTTCCAAATAGACTTTCCAAAAAGACAATAGAATAGAAATATTTAGAAAATATAATTCTCCGTTAGTTCTTAAGAATTTGTACAAACCGATTAGCATGTTAATAGTTTTTAGGAAATTTATAATTGTAGGTAAAATTGTTGTTTGTTATCTAAATGGTAGATGGGGATAAGTGTGACGAACTTTGATTGGAGGAGGCTTTGATAGGAATGAGAATTAAGCTAGATTTTTGAGGGAGAAAAGATAATCAGTTGTTTTCCAAGGGTTCAAGGCGAACAGTCGTTGTTCTCTGGTGGTTCTCCAGAGGTAGTAAGCAGTAGAAGTGAATGTTTGTGAGTTTTCGTGGAGTAAGTGTATCTGACGAAAGCTGATCCAGTAAAATATTGTAAGTTATATTTTTCTACTTATATTCCAAGAGTCACTGTTCAGGCCGGAACGAGAGATTCAGTTTATCGAGAGGAGAAGAGGCTAGCATCATTTGAACGATACGTGCATTTGAAGGAGATCATTAAAGACGATAGGCTCGCAATAATTTGTTCTGAGATTGCTGATTACCTAGGGGACTGCTAAGAATAGATAGTGTAGGCTACAAGGAACAAGGATTTGGACAACTCATCATCAGAGAGATAGTTTTACCATTCGTCAGTTTTTCTTTATTAACAACACATTTTTTAACAATTGCTTTAGAAAAGATAGGAATATTTTGATCAGGAGATTTAGAACAACAATTTTGATTTGAAATTTTAATTTATATTGTATATACCATTAATTTTTGAAGGTTCACGTACGTAGAACAAAATTTTGATAATCATTATATGAGATATTTTTTATTGAAGATATTTGAGTGTGAATTTTATTTCAATATAGAATGTTGTATCATATATTTTTTTATTATTCCGGTATTCTTTGGACCTTACCTATCATATGTATAGCATAGATATTGAAGCACGAGTATAACCCTAAATAAGAAAATTAAATAGTGTGATAGAATCATAATTGCATCATTTAAATAAGTTTAATTAATTAATTAATTAGCTAATTAATTGCTTGGCGCACCTCAGACTTTTAATATTACATTAATATATATATATATATATATATATATATATATATATATATATATATATATATATATATATGTATATATATATATATATATCTATATATATATATATATATATATATATATATATCATGTATTTTTCAAGTCTGTTCTTATCAAGTGGGAAACAACTGCCATCGCATGTTCATCTTCATTAACCTCTGAACCAAAATGTATATATTTTCTTATTTCTCGTTTCTTTCGTCTCGTTTTCTGGTTACTCTTTTTATAGCTAATAATGCTAGAATATCCACCTTCTGGTTTTATATTTTTTTGTTCTTGTATTTATTTATGATTTATACATTCCATGTATCAATTCTTAGTATCTATTTGTAATAAAAAGTTAAGTTTTTTTATTCATCAAATTCAATTATTAATGTTCGATTTTGGACACTTGACACAATATTCTTGCGCAAACGTTAAATTCTGAAGAAGATATGTTGCTCATACATCGCTCCAACTACAATTTTTCTTCAGGATATATTCCTTTAGCTGATATGTTTTAGTTTTAGTACACCAGAAAATCTTTCTTTACACTTTCTCGTCTACTGCATTACGTATGAAGATACACGAGGGGTGAAAAAAGGGAAATTATCTTTTATGTAGTTTCGGTTTATCTTTTTAATCTCTTTTAATTTGTATATCATTGGAAGTTCCCCCAAAGTTAAAATTTATTCCCCCCCCCCCCCAAGGCAAATGTCTAGATCCACTATGTCTAGATCCATTATTGCATGCACCACCTAGTAGTGACGCGACACATAGTGTCTTCAAAGATGTAAGAATAGCTCTATTCCTAGCAGACCCAAGTTATATTTCTAACACAGTCAACAAATTTGTTGGGATCCAGTAAGAATTTTTATACATAGAATAGGGATACTCCCTCTTGGCTATAAGACCCTTTACCAGTTTTTAAATACCTGCTTTTACACTTTAAAAAAAAAACTAATTTATATAAAAAGTTTACATTCATTGATTTGAAATATAGTCCTTATTACTTATTATTTTCTCAGGGAAAGCTGCATTTAAGTGCATTTTTTTAATGCCCGTCAAAAGCTTAATGCTCTTTATTTTTATACGTTTTCTATATCGCTCGAGGCTTTTTTTGTAAACTGCAAAACCTGTAAATTCATAAATTCAAAACCGATCATTTTAGCTAACTTCAATTTTATTTATAAATAATAAATCAGAAGCAAAAATATTAATGTATTTATACAGAGTGTCAGAAAACTCTCTTGACGAACGAAAACCTGAGATTCCTCAGATAATTTTAAGACTATTGAACTCAATTCACCTAGTCCGAAAATGGTTCCTAAGGGAACTAGAGCTCTTTTAAATTTGTAGCTGTCTTGTAAGTAATTTTTTTAATACCTCCAGAACGCTTTTATTTAGAAAAACGAAAACTGGTACGATGATTTATTCTTCAGAGTTAAATCGATATCATTAATTGCGAATTTCTAGTACCATTCATAGGCGTTTATTTTGGGCAGATCAACTGTTATTTTAACGCATAACTTTTTTGTCTTTAACTTTAAAGCATTTGTGATACTAGATTATTAAATTTTCAGGTATTATTCTACTAAAAGTCACTATTACTTTAAGTTCGTAGGATACACCGTTTTCTATAAAAATTATAAAAGTTAAATTAATAGGTATCTTAATAATTTTAAAAATTACCTTATTTGTAAAAAAAGTTTATGAGAAGAAAAAAAAAATCAATTTAAAACAAAATTTTATTTAAAGATTTTTAAAAACGATTTATTACGATAAAACGAAACTACGAGTAACACAAAAGAACAATTAGTACAAGAACAAGTATTTTTAGGAACACTAAACTTGTTTCTCATTTCTCAAAACAAAAAAGTTATGCGTTAAAATAACCATTGACCTACCGAAAACGGATGCCTATGAATGGTACTAGAAATTGGCAATTGATGAAATCGATTCAACTCTAGAGGATAAATAATCGTAACAGTTTTCGTTTTTCTAAATAAAAGTGTTCTGGAGCTATTTAAAAAAAGACTAAATACAAGCAGCCGTCTTCAAAGAGCTTTAGCTCCCTTAGGAAACATTTTAAGACTAGGTGAATTGGGTTAAGCTGTCTTAAAATTATCTGAGGAATCTCTGGACTTCGAAACGCTAATATCGTTCTTATCATCAATTAAAAACCCTGTATTGTTCTCTTTTATCACGTGCTTAATTTGTTTTTTTTTGTTTTAGAACTACAAAGCTTTGCTATAGATAAAGAAATTCTGTAATTTTAAGTTATTTTCAATTATTATAAAATTTCGCTTTACTGTTGTACTTAGTTTGAACAAGCTATATTTTATTCGCTAGACTGCTTAGCTAATTAGTCATTTAAACAATATTTAGGATATCCAAAGTGTATCTGTGTTTAAGTTTGGATGATTATGAATAACTACATATTTGCTGCTGCTGCTGCAACCGCTGTCAGTTATTGCAAATGGCAATAACCGTTTCCGAAAAGTGTTAAAAGATCTCTTACTGGTAGTTAAGTTTGTTCTTTTAAGTAAGAGGAAAAATTAAACAAGAAAAGATGAACGTGATTTTAATATTTGGAGAACCTTCTGAAAAATAATTTATTGTCAGAAAAATGATACATATCGAAGTATCCTGATAAAGTCATCCTGTTCGAAGAAGCTCTAAAACACCAATTTAAATTTTTAGAGCTAAATGTAGTGCCAACTATCCCAAAAGTAATAAAGATTATTAATTCATCGTATTGCGATCTGGTTCAAAATCCAAACACTATACCGTATTCATTTTACAAATTCAAAATCGTCAATAGAACCACGTGTAAGCCAAACAGGGTCGTACTGATGTATGACCTATGTATCATATGATTTTTAAAAATATTTACTTTTGAAACTGTTAGTGTAAGAATTTCTTGAAATGTAATCATTATATCACAATTAAACTAACCTCTAAAAAATAACACGACCAGTAAATAACTCAACAATAACTATAACATAAATATAAAACAATATATTAACTTAAAAGTGAACACGATACAATTTGAATTTAAAATGCTGGCAAGTTTGGATCTGTAACATGAGAATCTGTCTGACTTAAGATAATAAATTATATTTAATAGCCTCTTGACGAATGAGATGGCGAATATCAACACGTGCTCATGTTTACTGATGGGAATTTGGTAAACGAATGTACTTTAGCAGTCGAATTATCGCCTTGAAGACAGGTTTGAGTCTTTATTTAGTGTCTCCATAATTAAAAAAAAACAGAAGTACCGTATTTTCCACATTGATATGTATTAAAACTTTTATGAAAATCTGTTTCCAACAGACAGAGACACTTAATTTTTTGTTTACGGACACTTGAACAGATTAGTGATGAGTTAGTTCCATACAATAAACTTGCGTGCATAGAAATCGACCCACTTTGAACTTTTGACGTGAACTATATTTTTTAGTAACTATTACTCTGATTTAAAAGGGGATTTACTGTTTAAAATATAATTTAACATGATTTAATATGAGTATAAATTAATGAAAATTTATTTCGACTATGCTAACATTGTAAAATTATTGCATCAAGCAAATTAACTTTTATTATTTCTAAAACAAAAATAGTATTTGACAATTAAACTTTTAATAATTAATGTTTTAATAATAGGTATGATCTCCTCTTACATTAATAACTTTTCTTATACGGTTAGGCATAGATCTAATCAATTTCGCTATTGTGTAGATCGACCAACTAGTTTATAAGTTAGTTAATTGGTTTATTCCTGAGAGTGATTATTTAAACAACTGTACTTTCATAAACAGTTTCTCTATATGTTTTTTGTAAATTGCAATCGATTCTTTTTAGGCTTTATTTTTAAGGTATAAAAAAATCTGAAGGATTTATTACATTTGTTATTTAAAAACAGTTTAAAAAGGGCTGATTTTTGGGTTATAGATATTTATAAAAATTTTGACATGTTTTATTTCACACGCTTGTAAGGTGGCTTTATATTACATATTAATAGATTAAAAATGAAGATCTAAATTTTATAGCTTAACTTATACTGGGGATACACAGTGAAGCAGTAAAAAGTTATAAGTGCAGGTACTCGTATAATACCGCCACGAAAAAGTGAAGGGAAGAACTGTCCATTGAAATTTCTTGATTTATTTTTTGTTATTGATCATAGAAGGTTCTGATTTTATTTTGAAAAGTGTGTTTTTTCAACAGCTTTTCATTGAGTGTACTAACAATTGTGTGACATAAGAGATGTCAAAGTTTTTAACCCTAGAAACGTGGACTATAATTAACTGGCAGTTATGGTGGACTATCGTCATTTTTACGACATCTAACAAAAAATTGGAAAAAAAAACGAATGTAATTATAAACACTTATTACAAAAAATTGGAAAAAATATAAGTCTTACTAAGTGATACACAAATATAAATAAAGTCGATGTACACTACTCGTTTGCACACATTGTAAATATATTACCTCGGTGTTCGCCACATATAGCGTGATGGCATTGGTTACAATATGTACTAGTCATGCGCCTCTTTTTACTCGGACAATGAAAACATGTCTTGCGATCCTCTTCTTGAGCTAACGGCCGTTTAACTTCTTCGAAAATTTTGAGAACATCTTTAATATTTTGTTTAAGATTTCGACGTAAAATTATAATACATAATCGTTCTTTTAGCCAGGGTTCTTAAGTGTTTGTGGTGTAAATAACATACGAGTTAATACTTGCAATATTTATCATACTATAGAAGATAAACAAAGGCCATCTCCTCGTTTGACGACCCGCATTCACATTCGAACACATCTAGTCAAATGTATCCACTCCACCTTTCGTTTCATTACAATAAGTTATTATAGTGGGTTTATTATTTATTTTGGAAACATCAGCACCTTCGTAAGTTCCTTTACAAAATATGTACCAAACGGCAAACCATTGGTATTGATTTTCTTGTTTTAATAAGGAATAGCATCGATCATATATTTCGAAGAACTGTCACACACCATAACGATTTTGAGACCAGACGAATTAGGTTTATTAGGTAAATACATTTGGTCAACGCCCTCGAAATCCTACTAACTGTTTATAAATAGTCAAATAGGATAAAGGTGTATATGATTTTCTGCAGATGGTAATAGAAATATTTCGAATATATGCGCAAAAGGATTATCCTGCTGCCTTTCTTTTCGTGTTTCCTTTTCATTAAACCTATGACAGTTTATAAGATATTTAAAACGCTGCCCACTCAGCGCTGATATAGTACTATTAAATATCAAATATTTCATGGATAGATGACTGTCTTTAGTTGCTGCAGACATTGTCATATTTTATAGAAATTGCCTTGTAATTTCAGTATTTGAGTGTAATAGAGTACAACATAGTGTATCATCTAAAAAAAATTTAAGAAATATTCTTTTGTGAACTTTTGTGTAGTTTTTGGCATTTCTTTGGGACCAGCTATAAAATGAATAATATTTCTAGCTGTTGTTCTTTTTCACAATGAAGGTATTTTATTTGACTACTTATACCCGTTTTTATCTTCTAGAACCTTTCCCGGATTTACAATAAACTGATGTTCCACTTGATGTTCCAGGTACTTCTTCTGTATATTTTTGCTTTCCACCAATATTGCTTTTATATCTGGATCCATTAAATTTACAGATGAACTGGTTACACTAAATGGCTGAAGTTTTTGAATTACCACAATTTTTAGAGTCACCTTCTTTATCTGAATCGTCTGATTCAAACTTCAAGGCATCTTACTCTAACTCCCAGTCACTTCCACTATCTTCACAAGGTTCCTACTCACTATCTTCACCATTGATTATACGCTATATTTCATCGTTTATTTTATTTGTCGTTAAAGGTTTTGTTGATGACATAGTGCTACAATTAAATAAAATAATATTTACTGCAAATATAAAAAAGAATTAGATAATGACTTAAAAATGTCACCGGTGTCCAAATAAACTCGAGAGAAGAAAACTAAAGTAGAAAGTGGATTTTCGTAAAATTTACGGTGTGCCCTCAAAAATTCTAATACATAATTAGAGTAGTAATGAAACACGCCCACCAGCTGTTAACCCTACTGTCCTGTTCGGGTCTATTTGACCCAAAGAAAATTTATTTCTTATTTTGCAAATTATTACGCGGCGTAACGTTTTCGCGTTTCGTGACTTTATTACCTAATATGAGGTCTTTCAATTGCACACGAGATAAAAAATCAACTTCCTGATTTTTTTGATAAAAATTAAATTGTTGCCTATAGTACGTTCGGATCAATATGACTCACGTATTTAAGCCGTTAAAAATTACGTGTGTGCGTATGTTTAGTTGGCAGTATTTTATATATTTTCTAACAGTTTGTCAGTCAGGTACGTCTATAAATAGAAACAAGTTTCTGCCAGCTAGAACTTATAAAAAATGTGTAGTGTAGCTACACTATAGCTGTGGCGATGTAATTTAAAGCATTTAGAACGGCATGTCACATAGAAGGAAGTGGTGGTGATAGACAAGTGGTAGGCTGGTAGGACACTGATATGATAAGCTCAGTCATTTACAGTTCAAATTTCAGTCTATGTTTGCATATTGACAACGTCGTATCGAAGAACGCTAACCGAATATGAGCTTCGCGAGCTCGCGAATGTGTCAGAGAGTGATGAGTGCATATTAGAAACAAAAAAACAATACAAGTAGTGAGAGTGAGGAAGAAAGTAGTGATGATTCTGCTGTTCCATTCTACGTACAACATCCTGTAGAACCTTCTATAACAGTTCCTTTAAAAGACGGTAATATCCAGTGGTCTCGCGATCCTCCTTATCAACGCGGTCGTTTTTACACGGCCAATGTTATAAATAATCCTTCAGGAGTTACAAGGTACGCATGTGCATGAATTTTCAATATCATAAATTCATTTGACGCAGTCATTTCTGACATAGTTGCAAACCAAATTATAAATATGATCAACATATAAGGACAGTGTGTTTTTGGAACCAACTGGAAAGACTTGGATAAAATTGGTTTTTAAGCACACATTGGTAATTTATTGTCAGCTAAAATTTTTAAGTCCCATGACGAGTCAACTAAAAGTTTGTGGAATGAAGAAACGGGTCGTAGTGTATTTCAAGCAATAATGTCGCTGGAAGTATTTACAAAAATTTCGCAAGTAATACGTTTTGATAACACGACTACTAGATAGGATAGTAGACGTACTGATAAACTTGCAGAAATACGTGAAATTTGGAAAAAAAATCGGTTGCCTGTAAAGTCGGTTTTACGGGCGAAGATTTTACGTGACAACGTCTTTTTCTCGGTAGAATATTTATTGATATGAATATTATTAAATTGCACAATAGGAACAAGGAATTGAATGAAAATAAGAATTGCGCAAATTTTAAATATAGAAATATATTTTGTTTACTAAAACATTGTACATGTAAACTTTAACTTAACTAATTTCTATTTGAGTGATTTTGTTGAGGATAGGACGATCATGTTTGAGTGGGAGAGAGACGCAAGGCATTCGCCGGTCCGGCGGGCCTCTCTCTCGTTCGGTGACTCATCGTAACAGACGTGAGCGGGCGTTACACTTTTTCATGAGTGACTCCGAGCCACAACCTAATTTAAGACGTTGTCACGTCAAAATGGGTAGAAAGTCTACCAAATTTTTTTAACCTTGATGAAAATATTACCGTCGACGCGCAATTAGTTGCCTTTAGAGGCCGCTGTCCCTTCAAACAGTACCTAAATTCCAAGCAAACCAGCAAATTCGTATGCTCTAAAATTGCAGATCTATACAGAAAAGGAAGCAGGTGTCGCGCCGGAACGGAATCAGGGAATGCGTGTGGTGTGTGACTTGTATAGTGATTGGAAAGATAACAATATTACTTGTGATAACTTTTTTACATAATACAATTTAGGACAACTACTTCTAAAAAAATACAATGCTGTGGACTATAAGAAAAATAAGCCAGAGCTTTCAGCACAAATTGCAAATAAAGAAGTTCATAGTTCGTCTTTTTATTTCACGCAAGATACCACTGTTGTTAACTATATTCCTAAAAAGAATAAAAATGTTATTCTTATGAGTACGTTGCATCTTGATAAGGCTATTAGTGACAGAAATGACAAAAATCTCCAAATTATTTTAGATTACAATTCCAGTAAGGGAGCAGTGGGTACTCTAGATCAGCTTGTTGGTACATATGTAAGAGGAAGACAAATCGCTGGTCTTTGATTGTTTTTTATAATATGCTGGACATTTCTGCCTACAACACGTTCGTTTTATGGACATCAATAAATTCCCAATTCCCAAAACAGCGAATTTTTCTTGAGGAATTGGGAAAAACACTGGTGAAACCACTTATCCTTTTCAGGAAAAATTTACCAAGAACTAAAGACTTACAAGAACTGGTAAAAAGAACATGAATGGGAGCGAGAAGAGAATATGGAAATTCTAGTGAACCGTCTATGGACAATCCAACTCCGCCTACTAAACGGGCACGCTGTAAATTTTGCTCTAAAAACGATAACAAGACTAATATTTTATGTTGTATATGTCACAAACATATTAGTAAAACCCATTCTTTTTATTATTGTCCCAGTTGTAAACTAAATTAAATTTTGTACGTATTTGTTCTTAGTGTTTTCTGAGAAAGAAAAAAATGTCTTTTATTTTTGTTAGTAATGTTTAATTTACATTAGCAACATAATTTTTGTTGTTTAGTACCATTCCTCCTCCTCCTAAGTGTCTTTTCTGTTGAGGTTGGCGATCAATATGGCAAATTTCTCTCTATTCTGGGCTTGATGAATTAATTCATTTCCTTTTTTGTGGGTCCAATCTCTGATGTTTTGTAGCCAAGATTTTTTCTTTTGTCCTATGCTCCTTTTCGCTCAGGGCCTCAGGTCGCTCAGGGCCTGATAATATCGAAGCTGAATTTTTAAAACTCTTGGAGGAAAAAGGAATAAATTGGATCACGGCTGTCTTCAATAAAATATACAATACAGGAATCATCCCTGATAAATGGCTAGAATCAGAATTCATAGCGATACCTACCAGGTATACCTCAACAGGGAGTCATCCATGGAAGAATTTATAAGAAGTGCGGGAAACAAATATCGGACAGATAGTTCGGCTTCATTAACGCAGTGAGTACCAAAGAGTCACTTTTCGGAGTACAGGTACTGATTCAAAGATGCAGCTACGTTAACTGCGACGTATACGCGTGCTTAATCGACTATGAAAAGGCATTTGACAGAGTTCAACATCAAAAGATGATAAACATTTTAAAAGAAGCAGACCTGGATGACAAAGACCTCAGAATAATTTCAGAACTATACTGGAATCAGACCGCATACATGAAAATTAACGGAGAAGAAACAGATCACATAAAAATACTACGTGGAGTTAGACAGGGATGTATCCTATCGCCGTTGATATTTATTATGTACATAGATAAAATTTTTAACGAGGCTCTTTACGGAATAGACGAAGGCATCCTTCTAAATGGTGAAAGAGTAAACAATGTTTGACGACGACACCATGGTGATAGCAGATAGTTTAGAGGGACTTCAGAGGCTAATGGACAGAATAAACGAGTACAGTCAACAGTACGGACTAAACATTAATACCCACAAAACGAAACAAATGATTATCAGCAAGGAGAATATAAATGGGGCTCATCTATACATTAATGGGACGCAGATAGAGCGAGTAAAACAGTATTGCTACCTGGGAACTATTATAAACGAACAAATTATACAGGAAATAAAGTGCCTCATAGGAAAAGCAAGAACGGTCTTTAACAAAATGAGCGCCATCTTCAAAAGTCACAATATATCCCTAGATACATAAAATGAGACATTTGAGATGCTATGTTTTCTCTGTGTTGTTGTACGGGGCGGAGGCATGGACGCTTACAGACACCACTATTTGAAAACTTGAAGCATTTGAGATGTGGCTTTATAGAAGAAGGCTGAGAATATCATGGACAGCAAGAATCACGAACAAGGAAGTTCTAGAAAAAATGAAGAAGGAATCAGAGATTGTATTTACGATCAAACGCATAAAATTGCAATATTTGGGACACGTTATGAGAAATCAGGCCCGTTACTCCCTGCTGCAGTCTATATTGCAAGGTAAAGTCAAAGGTAAGCGGGGACCCGGTAGAAGGAGAATATCATGGCTGCGTAATTTAAGAACATGGTTTAAGAAAACCTCAACGGAGCTGTTTCGAGCCGCAGCGAGAAAGGTCATGATTGCAAATATGATTTCCAACATCCGAAACGGATAGTAACCAGAAGAAGAAGAAGATGCCCCTTTTACCTTCAATCTTGACTTCTAATATTACTTGAATTCCCTATGGCGCATTATGTGTCCTAGATATAACGTCTTTCCAATTTTGATAGTATTGACCAGATGAGGGCGTGTGTTCATTGCTCTCAGTACTTCTTCATTCGTAGTTCTGCTGGTCCAGCTTATTCTTAGCATTCGGCGGTACATCCACATTTCAAATGAATTTAATTTGTTGACGTCATACTGTTTTAATGTCCAGGTCTCACAGCCATATAGTAATAAAGACCACACATAACACTTTAGTGTTCTCAATCTTATTAAGACTGATAGCTTAGCACCATTATCTTATCTTATTTTGATTAAGGACCGTAAACCATAGTTAAGTCATATTGACCCGAACAGTACATTTGCATAGTTGACTTGAACGCTACAGAAGGGTTAAATCAAGATTAAAGAAACCGCTACTAAGAAGTGTATGGGCATAGGTTACGCGATTACAGCCGAACTACGACAAAAACGAAGAGCATCGTTAAATTTATGATAGTACACCTTAGTAGAGTTGTTAAAAATGTCACCCCTTGTTTAAACTATTTTTTAATAACAAATTTAATAAAATGTTGACGTTTGTTAAATATAACTGTAAAAATGAAGCCTCAATAAATCGCTTGCGATTTACAAAATACCTCTAGAGTGACTATTTGGTAAGTATAGTTGTTTAAATAATCGCTCTCCGGGATAATCAAACTGATAAATTCCGAAGTGGAAATCGAAACGTCAAATAAACTTATTGTGAAGTAAAATTGTATGTAAATTTTTTTTTCAACAAAATAGTAAATTGTACATTAAGGAAGAATATATTTAGCTCTACCGTATGACATACATACAATCAAATATAAATAAACATTTCTTTAGCAATACTTTTAAAAGCAATAATATTAATTATAAAAATAATAAGTCCTGTGCCCCCAAACCTTGCTACGAGTGAATCCGATTATTTGTTCTTGCCTGAACATTCGGTTCCCAGCAGTATTCTAATCTAATTCCAATTACTATCTACCTTGGACTATCGAAGAGCCTAAAATCATTACAGTGTTAAGTACATACAAGAAACATGAAATTAATCCCATTATTTTTTAAGTTAAACTAAATTCAATCCTAGACCAACAGTACAATTACTGGATTCCAGTATATACAGATTCATTCAAAGATAAAGCTGGAGTTGTAGCAGTAGTCGCAATCCCATTTTATGGCTCTTATCAATTTAAAATTCCTCAGAATCACATCATTTGTACTGCAGACCCATATAGTTTGTTTAAAACCTTCAAAAACGTGAATATTTAAAACATTCCTTGTTATCAAATCCTTTATGACACGCTCAGTGCAGTCAAACCTATAAAAAATATCTACCTCAAACATTCCACTAAAATTAAGTTAAACCTCGAGGGGTTGCCTTTATAGGCTCCTCGTAGGAGGCTTTTAATAGCTTCGCGTCTGCGAATATACGGGTTCACCTCAGTGGGTCGACAGGTATGACACTGTAAGGCTTAGTTTTTTGAATCTAAGCCGGACAGAAACGGCCCCTGCCTCTGTGGTGAGAGAAACGTCAAGAGGATCCCTCCCTGAGAAATCGGGGAGTGAACTACCGAGAGGTTGCTGGGGCGACACCCAGGAAAACCGTCAGGCAGCGGCTTGGCGGGAAGACAAAAACAGAGTCTTCAGAGTAGCAAACTCCAAAACAGTCTCTTGAACCTATGTTCACCGCCTTACGGCAAAATGAGTGATTTCCCTCCCCAAAATAATGTTGTCACGCAGGTGACTACATGTGAAGCAGAAGATGATGACAGGCCCCAGTCATCCACCCCCTCAGTAGCTGCAGCTACAAATCTTTATAATAATTTTACCGCGAATCTAAACAATCCAATGGATAATCTCCAATCATCATCTGACGACGACTCCTATTCGCCCGAGTCCGAGGATGAAAAAATCAGTGAAGACGATACGGATGACACAATATCGTTATCCGCAGAAGCCATCACCGACGAAGCACTGAACGCCGAGTCGGACAAATCTCTGAACGCCCAGTCGGACGTAGCATTAAACGCCGAAGCCCCGCCCCCACAGGATGAAAACAACGTTGAGATGGAAGCTCCATCGAAACAACTAAAACGACAGCGCGCCCCTGAAATCGACGAAGACGAAGAAGAGCGAAAAAAGGCCAAGGAAATGGAAGCCATAGAAAGGGCTAACGAACTAAGTAGGTCAGTCAATGCACTGACCGAACAAATGAAAGAAATGAAGAAGGAGATGAGAGCCAGAGAAGAAAAACTTCTTACTCAATTAAATGAGTTAAGAAGAGAAAACCAGGAAAAAGATCGAGAAGTTAAAAGACTAACCGATAAGATCCTCGAGTTAATGGATGCATTAACTCAGCAAAGAAACGAGGCAAAACTCATAAAAGAGAATGCAGATATCATCCAGGAACCACCACCACCAAAAGAAAAACCCGTCAAGTCGAATTCGACGAAAAAATCGAATTCTAAAAAAGCAAAGTCATACCCATCATACCTAGTGATGACGGTATGGAAATTGAAGGAGAAGAAGACTGGCACACCACCGGCAACGAATGAAAAACCGTCGAGAAAAAACCCAAACAAAGCGCAGCGGAGAAGCAAACTCAGCTTATCCAAAAGCGTAAAGAAGAAGAGATGGACAGGACCATCAAAGCAAGACAAGAGAAGAGACAAGCTCTTGATAACAAAAAAGTTTCAACAACAAAGGAGTCGCAACCTCCTACCAAAAAAGTTGACACAAAGAAAAAGGAGGCGCAAACTTCTAACAAAAAAGTTGACGACAAGGAGTCACAACCTCCTAACAAAAAAGTTGCAGATGAAGCGACCCCCGAGATCACCCCTGAAGTAGCAGTCTCTACTCCGAAGCAGCCTAAACCACCGGCGATAATTTTAAAAATTGTCAACGAGCACCAGAAGATACTGCAGCAAGCTGCAGCCATGAAAATAATCTCGGCAAATAAATTTGCCAGATCAGGAAGGTCTATTGTTATACAAAGAAAGACCAGAGAGGACTACCTAAAAATGGTAAGACTTCTAGAAACATACAGCCCAGCTGTAGACTTTATCGCGTATCCTATAGATACCGATAAAATGAAGCGAGTTATAATAAGAGGATTATCGGCAAAAACCGATACCAACCTTATACTCAATGAAATTATAAGCAAAGGAGTAGAGGCTACTAAGGTCATAAACATGATCTCTAAAAAGCCAGACAAGAAACCCCTCCCAATGTTTTTGGTTACAATCAAAGCAGAAGAGGACGCAAAAATAAAAAACATTTCTGACCTATGTTACATGAGGATCAGCGTAGAGGACGAAATGAAGACAAGACATGAAACAATACAATGTTTCAATTGCCAAGGTTTCTACCACAGCTCAAAATCCTGCCACTGTGGGTCGAAATGCGTGAAGTGCGGAGAAAATTACCTTAGTAGCGGATGCGAAAAGGACAGGGAAACGGACCCAAAATGCGCTAACTGTGAACAAGCGCATACAGCGAACTATCGCGGATGCCCAAGAGCTCCCAAGAAGAAAGCCGCCCCACAACAACAAAGGGCAAGGCCCATCAACACCAGCAACACCAACAAAGGTGTTAGCTACGCTCAGGCTATTAAACAGCCTGAAAGCGTGACAACAGAAAAAACAGCCACAAACGAAGCAGCTGCATTAATCGCCAAATTCAACGCTGATCTAAATGCCAAAATGGCACATGTCTCCAATATGTTAGATCAAATGCAACAGGTAATGACAGCCATAGGAAACATAGGTCAGAAATGTTAGTACACCAAACGGAAAATCTTCGCATTGGGTCATGGAACTCCGGCAGATTATTCAAAAAAATCAACCTTCTGGATGAAATGATAAATAGATTAGAGCTCGATATCGTAGCCCTACAAGAAACCAAATTAGTGGAAAGGAAGAAAACAAAATTTCCCGGCTACGATATCTACAGGACGGATCAGAGAGCGCTATCAGGTGGAACAGCCATACTTGTGAAAAAAGAAATCGAACATGAACACATCCCAACACCAGATGGACTGGTCACAATGGAAGCCACACTCATAAGACTAAAAGCCAACAACGACTCACTAAAAATAGTGTCTGCATATGTCAGACCTAACGAACCGATCCTAGATGAAGATTTGAGCCTAATATTAAACTCAGAAGAGCCAACCATAATAATAGGAGACCTTAATGCGAGATCTCCCAATTGGCACGACAGGACGACCAACAACAACGGACGACGACTATGCAACCATCTCGAAAACAGACCAAATACGTACGTGATCGGACCAACAGAGCCGACATGTTTTCACGGACAACTTCCTACTTACCTAGACATTGCAATCCTACACAACGTGGGTCGACAATATGAGATACACTCTCTAAACGAAGGCGATTCGACACACAACTTAATTGTCCTGACCCTGGGCGCAATAGAAACAAACTATTTGCAGCCCCACAACAGAAAAAAGACAAGTTGGCCAAACTACAAAAGAATCGTGAGCGAAAACATCGGTAATATCCTCACAATCAACAACATAACAGAACTAGAGGACAGCGTAATAAAACTAGAAGAAACAATTATCAACGCTATCGACGCCAGCTCCAAAACCGAAACTATTACTAGACAAAAAGGAAGATTCAGGGACATAAGTATAGAACTTAAAAACTTAATCAAACAGAAAAATCGAAAAAGAAGAAGAGCCTACCGCACTAGAACGGTAGAAGACAAACGGATTGCAAATGAGCTAGATAGAGAAGTGAAAAAACAACTTCAAAATCATCGAAATGAAAGCTGGGACTCCTATATCGAAGAGTTAAATCCAAACAAATCTGCGTTCTGGAAACTATCAAAAATCTTACGAAAGGACAAAAAACCCATACCCCCTCTACACGGAGTAAACGGGGTTGTCCACACAGAAATCGAGAAAGCAGAAGTCCTAAAAGACGAAATAGAAAGGGCGTGTAGAAACAACGAACACCCCAACGAAGATATAGACTTCGAAGAAGAGGTAGAGAGGACAGCTAGAAGACTAAAAAGGACAAAAGGCAGAATAGGGATACTTCATACATTTCCCGAAGAAATAAAAGAACTCATAAAGCAGACCAACGCCAAAAAAGCCCCTGGTCCAGACAACATCACAAACAGGGCGCTGAAAAACCTACCTACAAAAGCTATTGTCTATATTACCAACATCATAAACAATATGCTGAAACTAAGATATTTTCCAGACAGATGGAAGGAAGCTCACATAATCATGATCGCTAAGCCAGGGAAAAATGGCACATTTCCTCAAAATTACAGACCAATCAGCTTACTATCATCAATAAGCAAGATTGCGGAAAGAGTAATTCTAAAAAGACTGAACGAAGAGTCTCAAGCATTACACACCATTCCAGAAGCTCAATTCGGTTTCAGAAGTGAACATTCCTGTGAATTACAGGTATTAAGACTCACAGAATTCATAACCAAAGGTTTTAACGAAAAGGCATACACAGCAACCGCATTTCTGGACGTCAGTAAAGCATTTGATAGAGTCTGGCACAAGGGACTCATTTACAAAATGAATTCATTGGGATACAGCGAAGCGATGACATGTCTCCTTGCGTCATACCTTGCTAACAGAAGGTTCCGGATTCGAATAAGGGCAACCCTGTCTGAAGTCGGAGCCCTGGAAGCGGGTGTGCCTCAGGGCGCCGTGCTGTCGCCATACCTGTATACCATCTATACGGCCGACACGCCAACAGAACCCGGATCTCTGTTGAGTCTTTACGCAGACGACACAGCAATAGCGGTCAGCTGGAGAAACCCGGATCATGCAGCTAATCACCTGCAAAGAGCACTAAATAGATTCCAACGATAGTGCATAAAATGGAAAATAGCCTTAAACCCAGACAAGACCCAGGCTGTAATGTTTAGTCATAGAAGAAGTGTACCAAACCGTGAAATCACGATAGACAACACCCCAGTAGAATGGAGTAACCAGGCAAGATACCTAGGAGTGTTACTTGACAAAAAGCTAACATTCACAGAACATGTCAACCAACAGGTATACAAAGCCAAAGCGCTGAAAAGTCAGCTCTCAACGCTCATAGGCAGAAGAAGCAAACTAAGATTTAAAACCAAAATCAGGGTTGCAAACAGCATCATCATGCCAGTCTTAACGTACGCCTCAGCAGCATGGGGACACACCTGCAAGTCAAACAGAATGAAGATTCAGAGATCTCAAAATCAAATCATACGAGACGCCTTAAAAATCCCAAAAAGACAAACGGATTGCAAATAAGCTAGATAGAGAAGTGAAAAAACAACTTCAAAATCATCGAAATGAAAGCTGGTACTCCTATATCGAAGAGTTAAATCCAAACAAATCTGCGTTCTGGAAACTATCAAAAATCTTACGAAAGGACAAAAAACCCATACCCCCTCTACACGGAGTAAACGGGGTTGTCCACACAGAAATCGAGAAAGCAGAAGTCCTAAAAGACGAAATAGAAAGGGCGTGTAGAAACAACGAACACCCCAACGAAGATATAGACTTCGAAGAAGAGGTAGAGAGGACAGCTAGAAGACTAAAAAGGACAAAAGGCAGAATAGGGATACTTCATACATTTCCCGAAGAAATAAAAGAACTCATAAAGCAGACCAACGCCAAAAAAGCCCCTGGTCCAGACAACATCACAAACAGGGCGCTGAAAAACCTACCTACAAAAGCTATTGTCTATATTACCAACATCATAAACAATATGCTGAAACTAAGATATTTTCCAGACAGATGGAAGGAAGCTCACATAATCATGATCGCTAAGCCAGGGAAAAATGGCACATTTCCTCAAAATTACAGACCAATCAGCTTACTATCATCAATAAGCAAGATTGCGGAAAGAGTAATTCTAAAAAGACTGAACGAAGAGTCTCAAGCATTACACACCATTCCAGAAGCTCAATTCGGTTTCAGAAGTGAACATTCCTGTGAATTACAGGTATTAAGACTCACAGAATTCATAACCAAAGGTTTTAACGAAAAGGCATACACAGCAACCGCATTTCTGGACGTCAGTAAAGCATTTGATAGAGTCTGGCACAAGGGACTCATTTACAAAATGAATTCATTGGGATACAGCGAAGCGATGACATGTCTCCTTGCGTCATACCTTGCTAACAGAAGGTTCCGGATTCGAATAAGGGCAACCCTGTCTGAAGTCGGAGCCCTGGAAGCGGGTGTGCCTCAGGGCGCCGTGCTGTCGCCATACCTGTATACCATCTATACGGCCGACACGCCAACAGAACCCGGATCTCTGTTGAGTCTTTACGCAGACGACACAGCAATAGCGGTCAGCTGGAGAAACCCGGATCATGCAGCTAATCACCTGCAAAGAGCACTAAATAGATTCCAACGATAGTGCATAAAATGGAAAATAGCCTTAAACCCAGACAAGACCCAGGCTGTAATGTTTAGTCATAGAAGAAGTGTACCAAACCGTGAAATCACGATAGACAACACCCCAGTAGAATGGAGTAACCAGGCAAGATACCTAGGAGTGTTACTTGACAAAAAGCTAACATTCACAGAACATGTCAACCAACAGGTATACAAAGCCAAAGCGCTGAAAAGTCAGCTCTCAACGCTCATAGGCAGAAGAAGCAAACTAAGATTTAAAACCAAAATCAGGGTTGCAAACAGCATCATCATGCCAGTCTTAACGTACGCCTCAGCAGCATGGGGACACACCTGCAAGTCAAACAGAATGAAGATTCAGAGATCTCAAAATCAAATCATACGAGACGCCTTAAAAATCCCAAAAAGACAAACGGATTGCAAATAAGCTAGATAGAGAAGTGAAAAAACAACTTCAAAATCATCGAAATGAAAGCTGGTACTCCTATATCGAAGAGTTAAATCCAAACAAATCTGCGTTCTGGAAACTATCAAAAATCTTACGAAAGGACAAAAAACCCATACCCCCTCTACACGGAGTAAACGGGGTTGTCCACACAGAAATCGAGAAAGCAGAAGTCCTAAAAGACGAAATAGAAAGGGCGTGTAGAAACAACGAACACCCCAACGAAGATATAGACTTCGAAGAAGAGGTAGAGAGGACAGCTAGAAGACTAAAAAGGACAAAAGGCAGAATAGGGATACTTCATACATTTCCCGAAGAAATAAAAGAACTCATAAAGCAGACCAACGCCAAAAAAGCCCCTGGTCCAGACAACATCACAAACAGGGCGCTGAAAAACCTACCTACAAAAGCTATTGTCTATATTACCAACATCATAAACAATATGCTGAAACTAAGATATTTTCCAGACAGATGGAAGGAAGCTCACATAATCATGATCGCTAAGCCAGGGAAAAATGGCACATTTCCTCAAAATTACAGACCAATCAGCTTACTATCATCAATAAGCAAGATTGCGGAAAGAGTAATTCTAAAAAGACTGAACGAAGAGTCTCAAGCATTACACACCATTCCAGAAGCTCAATTCGGTTTCAGAAGTGAACATTCCTGTGAATTACAGGTATTAAGACTCACAGAATTCATAACCAAAGGTTTTAACGAAAAGGCATACACAGCAACCGCATTTCTGGACGTCAGTAAAGCATTTGATAGAGTCTGGCACAAGGGACTCATTTACAAAATGAATTCATTGGGATACAGCGAAGCGATGACATGTCTCCTTGCGTCATACCTTGCTAACAGAAGGTTCCGGATTCGAATAGGGGCAACCCTGTCTGAAGTCGGAGCCCTGGAAGCGGGTGTGCCTCAGGGCGCCGTGCTGTCGCCATACCTGTATACCATCTATACGGCCGACACGCCAACAGAACCCGGATCTCTGTTGAGTCTTTACGCAGACGACACAGCAATAGCGGTCAGCTGGAGAAACCCGGATCATGCAGCTAATCACCTGCAAAGAGCACTAAATAGATTCCAACGATAGTGCATAAAATGGAAAATAGCCTTAAACCCAGACAAGACCCAGGCTGTAATGTTTAGTCATAGAAGAAGTGTACCAAACCGTGAAATCACGATAGACAACACCCCAGTAGAATGGAGTAACCAGGCAAGATACCTAGGAGTGTTACTTGACAAAAAGCTAACATTCACAGAACATGTCAACCAACAGGTATACAAAGCCAAAGCGCTGAAAAGTCAGCTCTCAACGCTCATAGGCAGAAGAAGCAAACTAAGATTTAAAACCAAAATCAGGGTTGCAAACAGCATCATCATGCCAGTCTTAACGTACGCCTCAGCAGCATGGGGACACACCTGCAAGTCAAACAGAATGAAGATTCAGAGATCTCAAAATCAAATCATACGAGACGCCTTAAAAATCCCAAAATACGTACCACTAAGGTACGTATTCAGAGACTCAGGACAAACCAGGATCCTACGGACACTAGACGAAAGAGCCTATGATATATTCAATGGACTAACAAACCACCCTAGTAGAATGCTAAGAGAGCTGACGAACTACAACTAAAACATCAGGACGGTACACAGAAGACCAAAGCAGCAAATAGCAAGATATAGGGAGATCTCAAACGAATAACAAAGGATGTAATGGTGCATAGTCGTCAAAACCTCAAGATGAAGAAAGATAGAACACCGACCAAAAAAACTCTGGTGAGAGGGTACGCTTTTTCTTTTAGATTTTTAGGTTTTTAGGTAGACATAAGCCCATGATGCGGAACGAAGAAAAATATCGAATTCTTCAACTTGTTATGCAGGGTAAAGTATTTGGCAGAGAAGGACCGGGACGCCGTCGTATCTCGTGGTTGAAAAATCTCCGACAATGGTTTGGGATGACCTCAGCGGAGCTGTTTCGCAGAGCAGTCAACAAAACCATGATAGCCTTGATGATCGCCAACATCCGGAACGGATAAGGCACTGAAGAAGAAGATAAGCCCAATATACACCGGGGTGGGTGAGAGCAGTATACACTTGGGAATGCTCACCCCACCACACGCACACAAATAGGATTAAGGAAAAAAAAAGGAAAGAATTGTTGCCCAGGCATATTATAGTTCCGAAGCTCCAAGGAAGTCCACAAAAAACAAAAAAAAAATAAAAACTAAAAAACAAAAAAACAAAAAAACAAAAAACGGTCTCTATCTAAATCACTTTGGATTGATCCAATTTTTAAATCTTTTCATTGCACATTTTTTGTAACTTCAATTTCAACAAAGACCAAATATGGAGGGCCCATCAGGCTCTACATACACCGTTTCAACGGACTAGGCCCCTAAGGCGGATCAGATGAACACTGATATTCTCGCGAAATCCGAGCACTGAGGTCTTGTGCGGCATACAGGGGCTCAGTGGCCGGACCCTACTCGGATGCTCGGCCGGCGAGGAGAACAAAATTTATTTTGCCAAATCGGCGACCGAGTGACCGAGCACACACTCTTTTCCGAACATAGAGTCGTCAGCCAAGGCTGGGGGCTCTATGGTCGGAACACACGCTTTTTTCTTTTGTTTTAGGGACTCAAGTCCCGAAGTCATGATAGAGTAACTTCAATAGAGTCAGTAATGTAAATAGGGAGAAAAGCCTAGATGTGGCTACCCCTACAGTTAGGTGGCATAACCACAGTCATTAAAAACAGAGGGTGTTCCATTACCCAGGACACCTTAAGTAACTTTCATTCACTCAGATCATCCTCCAGAAGCCTCCTCACGTAAGTCACACGATGAGGAGGGGTGGAGGAAAAACCTGGGGGTCAGATAGGTACCACTTGACTAGCAAAGTGTGACCGGTTTGATCTTCGGACATGTGGATCCCATTCTTAGATTGGTATACACATGTTCCTAGGGGCAGGGTTGATCACTGCGTGTGTGTGTGTGTGTTCCACTAAAATAATAATTAAGGTCGAACTAATTCAAGCTTAAGAAAACTTCAGCAAAATCTACGTTCTGTGGATATCATCTCATTTAGTCACCACATCAACAACAATCAAAACTCAGTGCGCGTAAAGCTATCACCGATGATGCATTGGAATTCAAATTTCGGAATGTCGCTAGTGATTTTAATGTGTATTTTGTTTTTTAAATAATGAGTTAAATGCAAGGAATCTGGGGTAGACGAATTTCATTTCCAAACTTGGAGACTTACTCACGCCTTTCTCTTCTCAAATAGCCAAACTTCAAAATGCACAACTTGCAATGCAGTAAACAGTATAAAGTAGTTCCTGATAAGACTACTCTAAATATATAAATCAAATACATTTTTACAATTTTCCAAATAACCTTAAAGCATTACTTGATGACAATTTTGTTCCGGACAATTTAATAGGTTAATTAAAATATATAAACGTGTTACATAAATTTTAATTTTTAATTATACAAAGATCACAGGAATGTCGCATGCTTCGGGTTGATGCGGCTTTATTTTCTTAAATATAAAAAGAAAACTCATAATTTGTTATCGAGAATATAATGTCTCGCAAATAAATTGATTATTATTTTATTCGGTTAAATACACTTAACGATTCAAAATGGAAACTTCTAATAAAAGAATAAACTAATAAAAAAACTCGAAACGATATTAACATTCATCCCTTTAATCAAGTTATACTTTACAAAACTTTGGACCATGTAACTTTTGTTTGTTATCGTTATGATTACAAGTTTTCCTTTATTTAACTTAAATTTTTGAATTGCAAATGAGCTTCTTCCGATACATTTATTTCGATAGATACGAAGACATTAACCTCGTCATAAAGAACAATACTGAGAAGCAGAATTTCAAACTAAAAAATGTATGGCACCCATTTAGAATCCAATAATGTTTGATAAAAAAAGTTTTTTAAAGCGTTGGTAAAAATATTTGATTTTGACGTAGAGGAAAGCCTGTTTATAGTATCATTATTTTTATATTTATAAATTATTCTTTTAAGTGTAGGGCTAGCCGCCGACGACTTAACATCTTAAGTGTTCAGCATCGAATATATCGTTTAAAAACTGGTGTAGTGTACCCGATCTGGTTTTTGTACGATAAGAACAATTAATACCTTTTTATTAGAAAGTGATTTAAAACTTCATTGTATAAAAACAGTTCATACAAATCATTTGCCGGCCCTATAGGCCAGGCATTGAGTTCATCAAAAATTAAATTGTCAGTTAATATCAACAATTGACGTGCAGCTTATGTGTACATGAGCAGCACAGAAAATACCATCAAACCAACTGTTCCTTTAACAATAATGTCACAATAAGATTCAACAATCCGCAGCAAACAAGATACAACAAACAACAACACTTCTTCAATGTCATATATAACAGCAGCAAAAACAACACCGAAACAAACCTAAATAAAGAAAGAACAAGCAATCATACTCCATGCCGAAGACAGCCTCAAATTATTTGATTATGTAAAAGCAATTGGGGTTATTATTGAACCCAGGAACATCTGCTTCGCCTCCAGAATCTCCAACAATAGGGTCTGTATATATTTAACTAATGAAACCGTGGTAAATAAACTTGTAAAATCTCATCCTAAAATACAAATCAGCTTCCTAACTTTAAACATTCGTAAACTCGTTTCTCCTACAAAGAGAATCTTAATATCCAATGTTTCCCCGTGTATCCCACATAAAATTATCGAAACCGCTGTTAAACAGTCATTCTGGGAAAGGAATTCTTTTTCAAAAATAATGAAAACTGCATCTTCATTTCTACTAACAAAATAGAATGTTTCGTCTGTAAAAGTTTAGGGCATGTTGCTTCAAATTGCACAAATCCACCAGAAAGTACCTCTTCTGACCAGACAATCGTTTTATCTCCTTTAAGAGCCGAATCCAAGTCTACTGAAAAAAGCCCAGAAAGTAACACTGTACCTTTCACACCAACAGAGATATGGAGATATCCAGTCAATAATATACCACTTACATCCTCAAATAACAACTCCTCATTAAAACAACCAAGTCAACATATGACAGATACACAAACACATACTCTATAAACAGATACACACTATAAACGCACACACTCAGAACTTTCTTCTCCTAGCGACAGAACTAGCATACTTATAGTGAACAAACTAGTATTCATGACGGGTTTTCCAAACCACAAAGCAAGAAAAAACTTAAAAGGTCAAATTGTGACTCAACCATATCCGAAATGGCAAAAACAATCATACACGGACTTTATAAAGAAACTCTACAAAAATACATAATTCCAGCAGATAACATAATTTCTATTCTTAAAAACTGTTACGGTAGTAGCGATCCATACGCAGAAGTATTAAAATTCACACCAAACATCAAATCACTTAAAATTTTTACGGTATAACAAATCTATCCCAACCTTAATGAGAAATCAACCAAAAATAGACTAATTCATCTTATAAAAAATTTAAGGACAAAACCTAACTCTCAATGGGTGATCCTACAAAATTAAACAAACTTGACTTCACACACAAAACAACTGATGAAGAGTAAATCTCTAACACATCTCAAAACTCACAGACATCTTAAAAATCCTCTTATTAACAAATTCATAATTATTCAATGGAACTGCGATGGATTCTATCCTCACCTGGTACACATACAACAACTTATTTCCGAAACCAATCCTGACTTTATTTGTTTACAAGAAACAAACTATACAGAAACACATAACCCTCATCTAAAAGACTTTGTTAGTTATCACCATATCAGAACTACACACCGACGCGCTAGCGGAGGAACATCAATTTTCATATCAACTGAAATTTTTCGCCGTAAACTTTACCTAAACACTGCATTAGAAGCTGTTGCTATAACAGCATGGTGTCCAGAAAAAATCACAATATGTAGCCTATATATTCCTCTTAATTATACACTGACAAACACTGAATTAGAAAACCTAATATCTCAAATTTCTGGCCCATTTATTATGGTTGGAGATTTTAATGCACACAACACTATATGGGGCTCCAAAAATACATATGGTAGAGGTAAAATAATCGAAAATGTCATTAACAATAATGATATTAACTTATTAAATACAGGAAATATTACATACTTTCATATTCAGTCAGGAAGCTTCTCATCAATAGACTTAAGCTTCGGAGTCAATGAATACTTTCATATTCAGTCAGGAAGCTTCTCATCAATAGACTTAAGCCTATGTTCCATTATCATTACTAACAATGCAGTCAAATCGGAATATACAAAAACGAGATGGAAAATCTCAGATGCCAATTGGGAACTCTTCAAGCTAACTGTAAAGGACGCACAGATGTACTTAAATATCAAAATATTATAGACGCAAAGACAGAGACACAAAACAACTAAATAATTGCATAGTTTCGTCCGCAGAGAACTGTATCGGCAAATACAAAATTAACCCAATAAAAAAACACGTTCCCTGGTGGAATGACTCATGCAAAACAGCATTTCAAGAAAGTAAAAGTGCTTTAACCAATTTCGAAAATCTCGCTCTCTAGCTGACTTAATAGATTTCAAAAGCCTTAGAGCAAAAACAAAACGTATAATAAAAAACAGTAAACAAAATTCATGGAATCATTTTACCAGCTCTATTACCAAAGTTACCCCACCGACTCAAGTGTGGTCAAAAATGAAGAGAATGAAAGGACCTTATACATCATACAAAATTCCAGCTCTCACCATTCAGGACAAAATAATTACAGATGACCAACAAATCAGTGATATGCTTTCTGTACACTTTCTCAATAAATCAAATAATCCTACTAATCCACATAACAAAATTAATGCTACTTAAAAAAACTTGCAATACTAATTATCCCATTAATATACCTTTCAGTTTCCAAGAACTAAACGATGCCATTTTTTCGACAAAAAGCTCAGCTGCAGGCCCTGACGATATTCCCTCTATCTTTTTAAAAAACCATTACCAAAATACATACGAGAAAATACTCCAACTGTTCAACAATATTTGGTCTTCCCAAAAATTCCCATCACTATGGAAACAATCCCTAATGATTCCTATCAAAAAAGGCGATCAATCCCTAGACACGCTAAACTCATACAGGCCAATCTCTCTCACCTGTACATTATGTAAACTTCTAGAAAAACTGGTTAACAAAAAAATAACTTTGGTACCTTGAACAAAACAAAATCCTCGACCAATTTCAATTAGGCTTCATGCCAAATCGATGCACTATGGACAATCTTGTACTTCTGCAATCAACAATTGCGACTGCGCTATCTAACAAAAATGAAGTCATTACAATCTCCCTTGACATCGAACGCGCTTTGGACTCTATTTCGATTTCTGTGATAGTAAACTAACTAAACCAGCACAAGCTATCCGGTAATATATATTCGTTTATAAAAAAATTTCTCACAGAACGATCCTTAAAAGTAATTACTAATGGCAAAACTTGCCTCACAACACACAACCACAAACGGTGTCCCACAAAAGTCTGTTCTAAGCAGCACACTATTTCTCCTTAGTATTAACAATTTTAGGTCATTCATAAACGACCCTGTACAATATGCGGAATATATGCTGACGACATAATATTATTCTTTATGGAAAGGTCACATCCAGCACAAATACTTTACTACAAAACACGCTAAGTAAAATAAACAACTGGGCCAGTCAATCCGGCCCTAACTTCTTCCCATCCAAATCCAAAGTTATTCGTATTACCAGAAGACAAAACACGCAATCTCCAACCATTACTCTGAATTGAAATTTTCTCCAAATAGTAGACCAAATAAAGCTTCTAGGCATTATTTTTCGATAAAAAAGTCTCCTGAAGACCACACAGTCGAGAACTTAGGGATAGCTACCTTCAAAGAATGAATCTCCTTAAATCACTAGCTCATTATAGTTGGGAAGCCGATGAGGAATCAGTACTAAAAATATATCGAGCTCTTATTCGGTCCAAACTTTACTATGGTAGTGTTCTCTACATGTCATCAAGTAAATCGCTAATACGTTCACTAAATGTAGTCCAAAATACCTCCCTTCGACTCTGTTTAGAAGCATTCCGATCCAGTCCGGTGAAAAGAAGCATTCATGTAGAATGTTTCGAATCTTCGCTTCATATAAGATGACAACAATTTCGTCTGCTCTATTTCGCTAGAGTTTCAGCAAATCCCACAAATCCTACAAGAAACCTCATCTGTAATAGACAATTACCAGTTACTAAAATAATCCTAGAATGGTACCGTTCACTATACCGGGTGGTCCAATAAGCCGATCTCTCGGCTATATGTCAGAAACTATTCATGTTATAACTTTAGGAGAAAAAATTCCTTAGTAAAAAAGGCCAAGAGAAATCGCTGGAAATAACTTACAAGTTTCTCGGTTAACCGCTAGGGTGCGTAACCTGTGAAGAAAACTTTGAAAACCAGTTTTTTGGGAAATATGCCCAATTATGCCAAGTGTTAAATAAGTAAACCAGAAAGAGACCTAAATTCTGCATAAAGTTGTTTAAGTACTTTTCAAATAAAGGGTGGGGGAGAGTGGGAAAGTATTTGTGGATAAATACCTATAACTTTGGTTTGGATCAACCGATTTTAACGAAATTAGTGTCATTAGAAAGAATGTCAAAGATTTAATTTACATCTACTATAAAACAATTGCATTTAGTTTTAATTGTCATAGGTAGAGAGTACTTTCGAATAGAAAAAATTAAAACTTGTTTTTCTTTAAAATGTTTATCGGAAACACCTATTTATTGTAAATTATAATGGAACTGGATTAAATTTGTAACAAAATGGCGCAAACCGCATGTTAATAGCTTTTGTCGAACTCGAAATATGAATAAAAACGCATAAACATAAATAATTATAGTATTGACTTATTATAACTTAAAATTAAATATGTGAAAGATCATGTCCAATTAAATGTTCAAATTGTTTTCCATCGTTGTCCACACAAAGATGTAATCTTTCGCGCGTAGACATAACAGCTGCTCTAATCTCAGCTGTTGATATACTATTTATTGCGTTTATAATGCGCTGTTTCATGTCATCTCGCGTGGTTGGTCGAGTTTGGTACACTAAGTCCTTCAATCTTCCCCACAGATAATAGTCCAGACATGTTAATTCTGGAGATCTAGCTGGCCATGAAAATATACTTCCCCTTCCAATCCATTTATTTGGATAACTTGCATATAAATAATTACGAACTCGTCTGGAAAAGTGCGCAGGACACCCGTCATGTTGTAATATCATATCTCTTCTTGTTTGTAAGGAAATATCTTCCAATAAAACAGGCAACTGATTTTCCAAAAAATCCAAATATGTTTCACCATTTAAAGTTCTATCAAAGAAATATGGACCTACGCTTTCCATCAACTATACCACACCAAACATTAAGACTCCATCTATCTTGAACCTGCACCTCATGTATCCAGTGCGGATTTTAAGCACTATTAAACGTAGCCTCGTCTGTCCACAAAATCTTTGACATGATATGCGGTTGTTCTTCTAGCAGACCTAACATACAATTGCAGTAATCCAGCCTTGCATCAAAATCTCTCTCATGTAAAGCTTGGTGGAGAACTACATGATAAAGATGCAGTCTAAAAAACAGAACAACAAATATTGGTGAAAAAGAAACCACTATATTTACTAAGACTCAAAAAATCTTGAAAAATCCACAATTGGTTCACAAGATAAATCGTGCATAAGTATTTTTAAGAAACGGATAAAAGAATAAAAGCGTCCTGTTGCCGTTTTTATCGGAATATTAAAATAACATTTGAATCTAAAGTTTAAAGGGAATTCCAAGTTTCTGACCTAAACGTTCACTTTATAATATGAAAAACCAACCTGTGATGTTTTAAAATCCTTAGAACAGTAGTTTTGAGTATGTTTAATTCTTTAGAGATTTGCCGACTACTTATATGTGGATTCTGTTGAATTAAAGCAAGAACATTGATTGAATTATCTTCGGTCATACCTCTACTACGTCGTTTAAAACAAGGACGATGAAAACTACCAGTTTCTCTTAATCTTCTTGCCTTTCTTTTAAATACTTCTTTGTCATAATGTCTCCTGTCAGGATATCTTACAGAATATATACGTGAGGCAATAGCGGCATTTTGGTGACATTCGAAATAAACTCCGATCATATCATACAATTCTGCATTTGATATACTCATCACGAATTATTAGTACTGATAATTAATTACTAATATTACCAATATTAATATCTATTGAAAAAAGTGCACTCTTCGATTCGAATTATAATATAACACTTGTTATTTTTTGACTCCTGTCAATAAATAAACAATATGAACTCCCCGTCAAATTCATTGTCGTAGCCTACTTAGTTTCGAAAACACTATTTTTAATCATATGAAATAACAATGGTCAAAATAGGTATCAACATTAAGATTCTTCTGCTATAAAAAAATTTGAAAATACCTACTGACTTATTTTTTAATAATTTATAATACTATACTTACTTATGTTTTTGCGTTTTTATTCATATCTCGAGTTCGTCAAAAGCTATTAACATGCGGTTTGCGCCATTTTGTTACGAATTTATTCCAGTTCCATGATAATTTACAATAAATAGGTGTTACCATTAAACATTTTTAGGAAAAACAAATTTTAATTTTTTCTATCCGAAAGTACCCTCTACCTATGGCAATTAAAACTAAATGCAATTGTTTTATAGTAGATGTAAATTAAATCTTCGACATTCTTTCTAATAACACTAATTTCGTTAAAATCGGTTGATTTAAACCAAAGTTATAGGTATTTATCCACAAATACTTTCCCACTCTCCCCCACCCTTTATTTGAAAAAATAAAAAAAAGTACTTGAACAACTTTGTGCAGAATTTAGGCCTTTTTCTAGTTTACTTATTTAACACTTGGTATAATTGGACATATTTCCCAAAAAACTGGTTTTCAAAGTTTTCTTCGCAGGTTACGCCCCCTAGCGGGGCTACCCAGAAACTTGAAAGTTATTTCCAGCGATTTCTCTTGGCCACTTTTACTAAGCAATTTTTTCTCCTAAAGTTATAACATGAATAGATTCTGATATATAGCCGAGAGATCGGCTTATTGGACCACCCGGTACAGATGTTAATTTCTTATTTAGATATTAATCTGTTGTCGTCCAGCCCTTTCACGATCCCGCAAACTCCGCCTCGTATATGTAAAAAGTATACTTCCAAATTTCAATATCGACTTATTCAAATATAATAAGAATGAAATATCACCTTCCATTATCAAACAAAGATTCTATGAAATACTACTTCAATGCAACTTTGATAAGATCTTTCACTCAGACGCATCTAAGACTGAAGAATGTATTGCAATCTCCAGCAATTGCAGTATTTATACCGCTGAACTATATCGAATACTACAAGCGGTGAAAACTCCACTCAACGATGATAAAACTATAGCAATATGTACGGACTCTCTGTCCTCCATCCAGTCCATAAAAAAACTAGTCTCCAAACTAATGGAATTACAGTAACGATATTGTGGGTCCCATCATACGTTCGTATTCCAGGTAACGAAAAAGCCGATCAAGCAGCAAAACAAGCATGTTCTCTTAACGTAACAACAGACATTCAAACATCATCAGAATTAAAAAGAACACTCAAACATAAAATAATGGACCTTTGAAATGATCATTAGAACAAAAGCAATACCAAGTTAAGCGTTCTACAACCAAACATTTTCTACCAGCAGCTCCCACCAATGAAAAGAAAGGACAAGTCTATCATTCGAAGATTGAGAATAGGGCACACACGCCTTACCATGTACACCTAATGAATTCCAGTAATCAGATTTTGTGCCAGTACTGCAACACCACGACTTCTGTAAGACATGTACTTCTTGACTGTCAACACTAACTAGTGGCCAGAAGAAAATACAATTTTGATAACAACCTAAAAGACATACTTACCTCAAACAGCAGCAACTATGAAAATGTATTAAACTTTTTAAAAAACACAAAGTTGTACAATTTAATTTAAAACAAAATGTATTATAAAAAATGTATTGTAACTAATTTGTACCCAATGTAAAGTATTAACCATGTAAACGTGAATGTAAATTGTACCTGTGTCAATGACCATTACCTCTCGAGGCACATATTTTCGAAATAAAAAAAAAAAAAAATTTTAGTACGAAATACCTTTATCGTTCAACGAATTTAGAGCCAAATTAACTTTCGACAGTGGTCATGATATTGGGGCAAAAATATTAGTTTAACTATTTTTTTATGTTAAGAGTCTGACGTAAGTCCGCTTTTCATAGAATATTTGCTACGGTGGATAGACGTACGCTTTTAGATTTATATTTTAGCCTTTCAACGAATTTAATCTATAGGCTGTTATATTGGGTGGAAAATTAACACTTAATTTTTAACCACATTAAAAAAAGTTTGTCTATATTGGTTATACATAAAACAAATAATAAACATTTCCCACCGTCGTACCATTACAAAAACAGAAAGGCGATAAGGTTACGCCAACTCTCGCCAAGTAGAAAGAAAACCCAGTATGATTTAGTCTCATCCGTATAATGCGTGTATAATACTGTCTGCCCACCTGATACTCAGAAATATGGGGAATTTGCTTTAGTAAATTACGATGAATTTAAGTATAATCACTTTTTAAATTACTTATATATCTATCAATATCAAGTTTCTTCCAGCTAGATCGAATTTGTTTTTTAAAGATTTTAATAGAGTAAGTTAGTGTATAAATAATATCACACATATTTTTATTTACAGTTTACTCCACGCTAATATTTAAGTTATAAGTATAGCATTTTTCATATAAAAATGCTTGCACGTCACAATTTATATAAAGTGACGTCACTTATATTTAAAATTTCCAGAACGTCAACCTTAGAGTTCAAATTTTCCTAATACAGCTAATAATACGAAACCCATGCGGAACTGCTCGATCTTTCATAGGCGTCAACATGGTGTAATAATCAGAAAAATAAAATCATCGTTATATTGGAAATTTTAGAATTATATTGATTAAATAACCAAAAACATTTGTTATTATTAATAATATAAATTTTATGAAATAAATCTTAAAGTCTAATATTCCACAAAATAATAATTTTAATTAAATAGATTAGACAATTGTACGCAACTGATACAGGAATATTTCAAATTTTATTGACTGTTCAGCGTGTTGCAAAAGTGTATAAAGTGTTGCCGATTTTTTATAGTAAGAGTTTTGTTTATGTTTTGATTTCTTGCACAATTTTATCATAATATAATATATATTAATAAATTGTATTTATAAATACATATTAAATTTAGATTAATAGCTTTAAAAACTAATTATTGTTGTGTATTGTGATTGTGCTATGCCAAAACAAATAAATAGTCTGTAGAAAGATGATAAGCTTTCATATAAGATAGAATATTTTGAACAAGAAATAATGACGGGACTTTTTTACTATTAAAGCCCTAAAAGAGGTAAGTTTAAAATTTAGAATATATAATTTTGTATTAAAATGTTTTCTAATGGATTTTAGTGTGTTGCAGCAGTCTTAAAACTACTTATATACTATTATATTAACAGTTTATTTACTGTTAATATAATAGTTTGACAAATAGTTGACATTTTAAAAATTCCTCACTCACTAACTATTCTGATGTTTTGGCAACGCTGTGGGTTTCTGACGACGTAATTCTTGAATGACGTGCAAGCATTTTTATATGAAAAATGCTATAAATAGGTGTTGTTTTAATAATCTTTTATAAAATACCATTTATTAATGATTCTTCGTGTAGTCAATCATTTTCAAAATGGTTAAGTTAAGTTAATCGAGTAGGTCTGGCATGAATAAGTTTTTATGCTATGTGGATTCGATGTTTGGTCTGTGTATTTAATAAGGCTAGTAGTACTCTTCTTCTTCATTTTAGTTTAGGCGAAACTCTTTAATCTTTGACACTTGGTCGTAAGCTCTTTGTACCATACCTTATTTCTTTAATTAAACTTTAATTAGTCCTGTGGCTTCAACGAAGGCCAACAGTTTTTTACTGGAAGTCTTCGTATCTCATATGGTTAAATCCTCAGTTGAAAAGTGAATTCCTGCCTCATACCACTTAGCACGTCGCAATAAAATAATATGTGTATGATAGTCTTCCATTTCACATTTTCTGCACCACGGTTCATTCGCCTCACCGAGTTTGTATAGGTGTTTTCTTAATGACCAATCACTAGTTCGGTGACCGTTTTAATCTCTCATTTATTGAGGTGCATCAAATTGTCCGAGAGTTTTTTTATGAATACTCTTGATTATTCTCTTAGTCTGGATTTGTCCTTGAGTGGCTCTCCATTTCTTTTGATGATTCCTTATCAGCCAGTTCTGAACCTGAACGTGATGCTTTCGTGCTTCGTGATGAAGCACGAAATGGATCTGGGAATACAAAAGTTTCTCTCTAGCCTTGTGTGGCCAACAAATATGCTCGTTTATTTGCACGAATCCCTTTATGACCCGGCACTCATATTAAAGTCACTTTATTAACTTTTGTCCTATTGTTGAGAAGATCTTTGCAGTTTGCCTGCCCAAAGAATAAGTCCAAATTATTATTTGGGACTTTGTGTTCGTTAAATGCAATAAGTGTGTTATTTTTCTCAGTACAGATTAGTTCTAGTGTCATCACATCTAAGTGAATCATAAAGATGGATTTCTCAAATATAGTTTCAGTAGTATTTGTGTGGCTATTTAATACATAATTTGGCCTCCAATTATTGTTTGCTTTAAATCACAGGAGAGTCATAAAGGCTACTGTCAAAATCTCCAGCAAAACGTCCAGCAGAAGTAGACCTGTGAGAGCCTCTTAAGATGTAATTTTTTACTATTTAAGGCTTTTTTTGTATTTAGAAGCGCTTGTTTTTGTATGGTGGTGGGAGAGATCGCGAGAGATTGCACAGCTGTCTCACCAAAATACTGAACCATAACTGTCGATCGTATTACTAATGTATATATTCAACATTACCTTTAGTTTTAACCCTTAGGTTTTACCTACAACACGTCTACAGTTCCAGAAGAACGCAGTTTTAAGTGCGTTGTCCCATTGCAGTGGGTTATTTTAAAACAGTTTGTTAGGTTGCGTGCCAATATCAGTAGAACATTCATATCTAGGAAATATTTAATTTTTAGAACGTGTTTTATCGTGGTTAGGATCATGCTTCTTTGATTAAGTAATTAAGTAAACGTATTATTAAATTGTGCTAGAAACTTTGTTAGCTTTTTTAAAGGTTCCTCTAAATTGGTACTTGACTATTTTTTTAGGGCTTGTGCATAAGAATGATAATTATGGTTAGTATTTTTTGTCGATCTTGAACCTAAACTTGTGAACTATTGTAAAGTAAAATACACAGCTATGTATTATAGATTTTTTTAAGTTTTTGGTATCATGATATCGTCGGCATTTCACAAACATTTAGGCTTTTCGACAGTATGTTTTACTGTCTCCATAGTGTTGACAATATGTACAACATATAATGGTTTACTTGGTTTTTTTGGCGATTCAACTTTGAATTTTATATTTTTTAAAAATTTATATATTTTAAATTTAATATATCTTTATTATTTTGAGGCTTTTCGTCAATAAAATGTATATAAAGTCGTTCTTTCTCACTCTGTGCTTAAGAGTTCTGTGTGCTCTGATATTATAAACCAGAAAAACAACCACGCTTAAGGCATCAAATCCGGTTGGAAGTTCTTTCGAGACATGACGGGTATTGCAAAAGCACTGAAGGTGAAGATTATTAACGCTTTCTGCTTAACAGGGCTTTCCATTAGCACAGAGACTCTACGTCAATTATAGTGAAAATCTGGCAACTTTCTGATGCTGAACATGGTTATCTCTTAGCCCAGAAACCTTAGTCAAGAATAGTGAAAGGAACTCCTGCCAAAGCGCCCAGTCTGGTTGGCAGTTCTTTTGAGACATAAATTTTATTGTAAGAGCATTAAATGTGTAGAAAGTCTGGTGTCACCAACAACCGCGAAAATGCGTTCGATTGAGTAGGGCACCAAAACAAATCACAAGCAATTAACTAAGTAGGAGACTGCTGGTTAAGAGAAGTGTTAAAATAGCCCTCTTCGAAACAAATATTTTAATCCATTGAATATGTTGAGCACGAATTCTTACCGCTGCAACGGCATATAACCCCAAAGCTCCTTTTATACAGATATAGACTCCCACTCACACAAATTCTTTACAAACCATCAACCATAGCTCATATTTCTCAAATCTACACTATCCTTATACAGACACTACGTACGTGTATCATGAGTTTAAGCACAATTTCCTCATCCAAGTCTCAGCACACTCATCTATATCCACCTATAATCTCACTTACCCCTATCATTCATTCTCAGTGATCACCAACAGCATCACGATGCCGACAGCTGCTCCACATGATCACGCTCTCTTTGTGTTCATCACACTCACCGGCCGCGATGTTTAAATCGCCGAGAATCTTAGGGGTGTACTAGATAACATAAAGGACAATTTATTGGACGAACCGCCGTGTGTTGAGACATATGAAAAACTATATTCCAATTTAAAGAATCTGCTTACCTGTACACGAAAATCCCAACAGACACAAAAGTCCTACAAAAAGCTCAAAATCTACGTAGAAAAAAGCCTGTAGAAAAAACATCCCAAAACCCGTCGCAAACCAAACCTTCTGATATTATGACCATCTTACCCCACCATACATCCAAACCACCCGTCTATCAAAATCCATACAAATACTTGATACAAAGTATCCCTCCCAGCATTTGCTAGCAGCGGAAATTCTTCTTAATCATTAAATTCAACGAGTTCCTGTGAAACGCCTCTTAAAATTAGATCGGTTAGAAAACATTGCCAACAATACTTCCATTTCATCAATGTTAACTAACTTCAATCTAAACTCTGAAATATCATCGGTGACAACTTGAGGCACCATAGGCACCACAATCTCACGTAAACCCACCGACAATCGAAACCTCATGTCTAGGAGACTTTAAACTAACTTTCAGAGGTAATGGGCAGCCAGCGTGAACAAAAACCTTTTCATAAAGACATTGATGAGCTTAATAAAGACTGAGATGAACTTTCCAAACACAGAAGGAATCTGATTAATTGATAGCAGTAACATTCCAACAAATTTCGTAGAGTCTTCACAGGCTCAGAGCCCAAATTCGCTGAAGGGGTCTTGAGAGGTATTCAGATTAACAGATAAAAATAATTATATCGCTCAAGATATGCCAAAGCGAACACCTCAACACCGTATGTCCCCAAAAAACAACTATCTATTTAAACTGCGGATATCACAAACCCTTCGCATACTCTAAAACAAATGGCTATCATTAACGTAGTTATTGCTCTCTTAGTGATTTATTCTTTATATCCAATTAAGTCTTAATCAAGTCTTACTCCAGAGTAAGACTTGAAATTATGCTAAGGTACCTTATATCACTCATAAGATTGATGTTCAGATAGATGTGTATTGTAAATTGCAAGATGGTTGCTGCCTGTCCTTGAAGAGTCACTATCAAGGAAGCTGCCATTTCTTTCGCAGTTCAGTCCTTTGTCCTAGCTGCAGCTATAAACCAATAAGTTTCCCATGCTGTTTGGCCATCGCATGTGGGTGGTTTAAAATAGTTCTAATTATACCTGGTTCAATTATGGAAGATAATGAAGCTGTTTGTTTAAATTTGACGTTAGTTACTGAAACGATTTTAGAAAAAGAAGCTTTGGTATTAATTGTTCTTTCTAACGTATCTATTTGTTTGTCTTAAGTAGATTTTAAATCATTTTGTTGTTGTTTTTAATGATTATGATGTTGTATTAATTTATTTTTATTTTTATTTTACATCGGTTTTTAAATTATTGTTATTGTACTATTTGATTTTGTTAATTGTTTTTATATCATTTTCTTGTTCTATTATTTTATTTTTTACATCATTTTATTGTTTTTCCAATTCTATATCTATTCCATATCTATTCTACTGGACATTTGACATAACTCAAACCGAAAATTTTAGTGAATATGAGACAAACTATTTATGATATTTAGCGCCACTTTTCAACTCATTTCCTTGTCTTCCTCTTCTTGTCTACGCTTTTTCTTTACCTCCTGAGCTTCTCTTTTTCTTCTTTTTTTTTAAACCATGCAGAGGTCCAGACGTATCAGTTACTAAGCATTTCTTTAATCTCACCGCTGTCACCAATGTTATACTTCTTTAAAATCAATTTTATTTAAACACCAAGTTGTTTACAATACTTTTACAGAATGAATATTAACTATAAACTATGAACTATAAACTTTAAAAACTCAATTCCAACTATTCTTTTTACCGTCAACAACATCTGTTTATATATTTTTTCTGTCGTTCCAGTCTTCATCAGAAATTTTAGGATTTTTCGATGACATCTCGAAAATTTTAGACTTCTTTATTACTTCTTCTTTTTCATCAAGGGACTTTCTTATATATAATAAATCTCACGGAACTGTCGTAATGGTATCATGTAACCTTAATAGCTTTGTTTAATTAAGGAAAAGGACAAGGAAAAGGATAACAGATTGTAATTTTTAAAGGCCAATTAAATTAAATTATTTTATTAATTTTTTGACTAAATTGAAGGTATATAATTAGAACTAAATATATAACAAAATACAATATTTACAAAATTATCACTAATAACTAGATATAACTTGTACGAATAACTGTACAAAATACTATTTGTGTCAATAATTTTTAAATGACTAAAAAACATCTATAAATAAGATATTTGAACGAGAGAGTAATGCATTTTCAGATAAAATTTATTTTGCTTCTCGATTAAGGACCCTCCTAATTTTATGAATTCTATTAATTGCACCTAACAAGGTTCAAATCCAGAAGAAAAAATATTTTAGAAAACTGTTAAATATAAACAATCTTTTCAAAACTCAAAACTATAAATTGGCAAATAAAAAAATGTTCATTCAGCGCCAAGATTATTAAATTTTCATTACTTTGAAAATAACGAAAATTAAAGTATGTATATATAACTTACCTAAATAGTTTCGTTATATGAAAAAGTATTAATCATAAATGGCAACTTTTTGGACAATGTAAATTGGAAGTGAAATAAAATCATTTTGATACAATAAAATAAATATTACTCTACTTTTTTTAAATGCACTATAAGCATAACTGTTCATATTTTTATGTATGTTGATATTGCTATCTTTACTCGTTATTTTATTTTTCCATGCGATGTGTAATAAATAGCTCTTAACTTATTATATAGTGTTGCTTAATTAGATTTTAACCCTTGCTAGATTCTGGTACTGTCGATGGCCAACTTGCATCATGTGGGTTCTTTAGAAGGACTGCAAAAATTTGAGGTAGTGCAGGATTACCAAAAGGATTAAATACTATTTTAATAGGAATAAGCCAAAATTAAAGTTTAAAACTTCGGAACTGTTCTCATAATACAAACATTAATATTTTTATTTTGAGAACGATTTCCGATGTGGAAATTGAAATGTCAATAAACTTTTTAATTGCGGCTTATTCACATAAAAATAGTAATTACTAAAGATGTGCCACAAGAAAATAGCTTTAGAACAATACCAAAAGGATATACAAGAAACCTACTTCTAATAATATATGTACTGTCAGTAACATACAACAAAAGTTCTTGAAAATATCAAACACTATAAAGAAAGCAACGTCGAAGAATATATCAAGAATAAACAGGTTTATAAAAAATCACTGGTTTGATGAAGAATGTGGAACAGAGTTAAAAAAGGATTATATTTGAGATTAAAAAGTTTGCGATCGCAAAAACAAGACAAAAGAAGGTATGCCGAACAATGAAAAAAAGTAAAGAAAATCCTAAGAGCGCGGAAAAGAAAGTATATGGATGATAAAGCAAAGCGTATTGAAGAAAATTAAAAGAAAAACGAAATAAAAAATTTCTACAGAGAGATAAAATACATTAAACTGGGTACTAGGGAAGAACGATGAATGTAAAAGATAAGCAAGAAAACCTGATAGTGGACGAAGACCATATATGTGAAAGATTTAAAGAATATTTCAAAGAGCTGCTAAATGGTGGAATGACTACTAAAGCAAATTATATTGTTTCTAAACCCCAAATAATAGTAGATGAAATACCAAACACCTTAAGTAAAGAAATTGAAGAAATAAAAAAATATGTGAAAAAGTCAAAAAAGAGCCGGGGAGAGCGGCAATTGTGGCAAATAACTTAAAATATGGAGAAGAGGCTTTACGAAACCAACTTCGTGAGCTAATAGTAGAAGTGTGAAATGCCGAAGAAATGCCCCAAGAATGAAACAAGTCCTTTATAATTCGTATACACAAAAAGAGAGATAGAATTTAATAAGCAAACTATAGAGGAGTATCCTTGTTAGAGGTAATATATAAAGTGCTCGCCATACCAATTTAAAATGATTAGAAATATATGTTATAGCAGAGTCTAGGAAGATTTCGCCAGGGAAGATCAGTTTGGAAAAACCGATCAAATTTTCGCCGATTCAAAGCAATAAAACACTGAAAACTTTTGTTTTCAACACTTCCACAAATTTTTCTTATAATTAATTATCACTACAGCTGTTTCGGGAGAGTGCGTTTCTCAAGTGAGCTATTTTTTTATGTGTCCAATACTTTATAGTATTTAACTAAATAAGTTGAGAAGGGGAGAACTGTTTGTCTCAAGCTGGTCATTTAGAATTATATCTGTATTTTTTAATTTGTTAGTTTCCATAGCTTAAGGCCTTTATTTTGAACGTAAAGAATTTGAAATTGGTTAATAAAAGGATGATTATGATCTAGAACGTGAAGTGCGTAACTAGAATCTGTTTTTCTATTATTGAAAGCCCTTTTGTGTGCTGCTATCCGTTTGTTTAAGGTTCTACCTGTTTGACCTATGTAAGATTTTGGACAGTCGCCACATGTAAGTTTATATACCCGTGTAAGTGCTTTTTCTATTGGCTCTTGTTATTTAAAAGCAGCCTGTTGTTTAAAAGGTTTACGGATACAAATAAACCAATGCCGATAGTGTTTTTATACTTTGATATTACAACATGAACGCATTAAAAATAAAATAATCTTGGAACCAAATATTAAGAGATATAATATGGACGTACTTATAAGTATTGTATGGAAATATGTATGTTTATGTATAAATTAACAAAACTATATAACATTATATATTGTTTATATTGAGCAAATACAGTGTTAAGCTTCGTTGTATATAATCAGGTGAATTAACAATTAAATAGGAACTATAATATATTTTTACATCAAAATAAATTGGATCTATTTAGTAAGTGAACGTTATATTATAAATAAAGACAATCTGTATTTTATAAAAGTTTACTTAAAGCCATAACGTCACTCTGCGTATTTAACACGTATACAAGAATATCAATTTTGTCGTAGATAATGTTTACTATAATTGAAATCAAATATAACAAAGGACTCACACAAAAGTCAAAGAAATGGTATATTTTTGTCTGGATTCACAGAAAAGAGTCTTACTCCCAAACGAGTAGTATTTAAAATTCGTTGTTGCTGCTTTTGATTCATGGACCTAAAATAATAGTAATTACTATTTTTATTGAGAATAAGCCACTATTTAAGTTTAAAATAGGTTTGTTTTAATGTTAAAATCTACTTTAAAATATATAATTGTCAATATGAAAGAGTCAGATAAAATAAAATTATAAGAGGAGCTTTTCGCTAAGTAACAAAACACAAAATTGGTTTTTGAGAACGATTTCTGAAGTGGAAATCGAAACGTCAAAAATAAATTAATTTTAAACTTAATTGTAGCCTATTCCCAATAAAAATAGTAGTTGCATTAAGATGCCTAAAGAGAAATGCCTTCTGAACAATATTGAAATAATAGTGAAATTAAATCATGTCATGAATATATCTGCAACTAAACGGTCAAAAATCAAAAATTAGTGAAATTGACTACACGCTGTATAAGTATAATATACCTAAATAAAAGCAGATATTGTCGAGTATAAATCATATCTTATAATGAATCGTATTAAGCACTCTTATTAACTACAAATTTTTAAGAGACTGGTATGACTATAAAAATAAATTGTGATATCAGATGAAGACAGCCATGTGCGATAGAGAAAAAGAGAAATTAAGAGGAACGAAAAGAAAAAAAACCACTTGTACATGATTTATGAGAAAATTACTTTTATAATACATTTAAGATTATTAAATCAAGATTTTACATTTACAGAAACCAGCCTTTAACATTTATTAACACATCAAAAAATTGTTTTTAAACTATATATAAAAATTGTTTCATTGAGCTATATTATAAATATAACCTTCTGTAACTAGATAAATTATGCACAACGTCAATTTCGAATCACTATTAATTACAAATTAAAAACAAAACACAACAACTTTTTTTTAATCTAGCAGAATCGAAAATTGTTTAAAGTCGAAGTATGAATCAAAAATGTTGTTTTATTTTGACCGCTGGTTTAAAATATCGGATTTTCAGAATCAATCAAGTTTGGACAATTCTTTTAAAAAATATAATCAAAAAGTTATTAAAGAAATTGCACAGATAATATTAAATTAAGTGCTTAAATTATTACATATCAATGATATGGGAAAAATAATATACTATAAGTTAATAGAGGATGAACGAATAACAAAGAATAACAATAAGATACATTATAAACGACATAAAGAGGCTGTTGTTATCTTTTGTTGTTACTTAAATAATAAATATAACTCTAATCTTGAGACCTTTGATTTAAGTAATAGGCTGAACAAATGTTGGAGCAAATTATTTCATAAACACCATTAAACATTATTTTACGTTTCATCACATTAGTCTATAAAATAGTAGTGTCCTGTTTAATCAAAATACGTTACACATTATTCGGCCTTTCTTTTACTAAATTTTATAAACACAATTAAAAATACTCCTTTAATGTTTCACGACGGGCCTCCAGAGTCCGATGTATTTCCAGCATTGTTTCCTAAGTCAGGCGATCCTGCAGAATTATGACAGTGACTGCAATGCAAACATACATTACATGATCCTAATTTCTTTGCTAAAATGGATCGCAGTTTTAACGCCGGGCCTAATTTCATGTGCATATTGTTTGTAAGATGTTCCTCAGTTAAAAGAGGGAGACCGCTGCCATCTATCCGCTCATCTCGGAACGTCTGCAACGAAAAAAAAGTGTAAGCATCACATACTAAGTTTATATTGATTTTAGTACCGCGTCGTAAATCAAATTCTCAGTAGATGGCAAGGTTTTGTAGAAAAGCCATTTAAAAAAGATATAAAATGTTATTAATAATAATAGATCCTAAAATTTCCTGTACAGGAAAAGTCTAATGTAATCGTCATTCAGACTTTGTTATGTTGAATTCATTTCAGGATATTATAAATACTATACATATTATACAGTGAAAATTGCACATATTTATGGGCTTCAAATAGTTTTATTACAATAAAGCTATTATTTTTCATCTAGACTTCTAGACATATTTATTATATTTTTTGTATCTTTTAAAAAATGAAATTTTTTTAATATATAAAAAAAGATAAGTTTGTTAGTCTTTTTAATTAATAAGAGCAATTTCCTTGTGTCTAATTTTTTAATTCTATTGTCCGGGTATAATATCCTAAAGATATCCTATACTGACCACGATACTAACCAGGATTAATATATATGCAATTAATTCTTTAAGGAAAAGTGGAAGCAAAACAAGGACCAGGAGAGCGAAGGATTTCCTGGCTGAAAAATCTACATACATGGTTCAACACAACATACGTGGTTGTATTTTGCAAAATACAGATTGCTATGATGGTCGCTAACATCCGAAACGGATAGGCACACTAATAAAAAACTGAAAACTTTTTTTTTCAATCTTCCACAAAATTTATTATACTTTATTATCACTACAGCTGTTTCGGCAGAGTGTCCTTCTCAAGTGATCTATTTTTGGTATTCGTTTAACTGATTGTATTAAGTCGGTAATTCAGAACTGTAGATATCTGTATTATTAATTTGTTAATTTTCGTAGATTCCAATAAAGATAGCTCAGGGCCTTTATTTTGAATGTGAAGAATTGGAAATTGGTTATTAAAATAATGATTACGTTATAGAAGATGAAGTACGTACATACGTAGTCGTTTTGTGTTCTGCTGTACGTTTAATAAAAGGTCTACCAGTTTGACCGATGTAAGTTTTTGTGCAGTCCCCACATTAACGTTTTTACACACTGTGTAAGTGTGTGTAAGGGTGTTTTGGGTCTTGTTGTTCTAAATATATTTGCTTTAGTTGTTGTTTGTTCTAAAAGCTGGTGGTATTTATTTTTTTTTATCTGTTTGGCTATTTTTGTTCATATCTTGCCTTTATATGTAATTTAGCAGTAGGTAGTGGCTTTTTTCTATGGTAGTGCAAATACTAATTTCAGGGCTTTTTTACGTAGTTGTTGTTTTAAAAATTTGTTTATGGTTTGTTCGTTGTACACATTGTTAACTGTTATTTGCTTAATAATATTCAATTCTATCTCGAAGTTTTTTTGACATGAGAGAGTAACTAATTTTTTAATATACATTCCTTAATATCTAATGTCCAATAATCTTAATGTCTAATTAATAATATCCTAAATTTTACATTTAGCCCATTTAAATCCATGATAAATTCGTATTACTTTTACCGCTTACAAAAAAATTATATGTGAATATAATTCATTCCTCTATTTACAACCTGTAACAAACTGTTATGATTTTTTTATTCTTCTTTTTTTCTGTATGTATTTTAATTTTGCTACGTTTGGGGATAATAATAAAGATATTACCTTTATAGACCTCAAAATTGAGTTCGACTAAGTACTCCAAAAATTAATTTGGAACACTATACAAGAGCCGGAAATACCGTACGTACAGAAGAGTGACAGAGAGACACAAAGTGAGTAAAGTACAAATGGGAAATACAAAAAGGAGAAAAGGGGGAGAACAGATCTCGAAACATTACGATGAACAAGGGGATAAAATAAGAAGATAGTCTTATTCCACTTCTATTCGTAATAATTGATAAACTACTTATAAATAAAAAAAATGAACTTAAAGACAACAACAGGTTACATATGTCGAACACCGGTTAAGATGGAAAAATTACTGTAGGCAGACTACATGATACTCACAGCGGATAACCAGAGAAAGATAGAACGAGTGTTTTGTAAAGGCCAAGAGTTACAGATCCTGACAGCTTAGGAGTAGGTACCTGGAAACGATTATGTCAAACGATGAAAAGTCATCTATTCTAGTGAAAAAGATCACTATCTGTAAGCAATATAAGAGAATGTACCATAAATGCAGCAGAAAGGAGAAAAGAGAATGAAACAGTCAAGAAAGTGCGAGAAACCAAAACACACAGAAAAAAAAATGGTACACACAGAAAGTGATTGATGAAACAAATTAAGATAATTCAGGATTAAGGAAAGGAAAACATCAGAGGGGGTATTGGAAGCCGTGGCAGAAATAAATAAAATATGGATAGACGCTAATAAAATCTAACGGTCTTATAGTTATAAGTAATGCGACAAGATTTTTGGAATATATGAACTTATTTTTTACCCCTTTTTGTTTTATAGATACGTTCTTATTATATTTTAAGGTTGAGAGAGATAAATAAATGTTTGGTTAAACCACCAACTCAAATAACTGCATTCGTCATTAATTATATTAGCCATAATCCCTATGCGGAGTGATCCAACGCAAATTACTACATTCGTCATTAATTCTGTTTACCTTAATCCCTATGCGGAGTCAACTTTCCTCATTATATTTCTCTAGAGTTTCTTCTTGGGCAATACCAATATCAATCCCCTGTACCAAAATCCCCTGTTCAAGTAGACCAACAACCAGGAGATTAGAGCACGCATCGGAAAAGCTAGATCCACCTTCAATCGGATGGGGGCCTTATTCAAGAGTCACAACCTCTCTCTTGATACAAAAATAAGAATGCTGCGATGCTACGTCTTCTATGTCCTTTTTTATGGTGTTGAATCGTGGACCTTGGACAAAGATATGTGCAGAAAACGGGAAGCATTTGGGATGTGGCTGTATCGGAGAATACTTAAGATCTTGTGGACTGACCGAGTCACAAATGAGGATGTCCTCAGAAGAATTAATAAGAACCGAGAGGTACTGACCACCATCAAATCTCGAAAGTTACAATTCCTCGGACAAATTATGCGAAATAAATCCAGATAAGCCATCCTGCAAGGAAAACGAGGTCCAGGAAGAAGAAGAACATCTTGATTTAAGAACCTCAGAATCTGGTTCAATACAAACTCTGTGCAGCTTTTCCGCGCTGCTACAGATAAGATAAAGATTGCCATGATGATCGCCAACATTGGTAACGGATAGGCACATCAAGAAGAAGAAGAAACTATTAATAATCCGCAATTTTGCGACCTATTGGTCGCTGGTTCTTCGAGAGTTGTCTATAATATCTATTTTTTATCTACCAAATGTAGGAAGGTGAGATTATAGTTTTAAATATTTGCTTTGAAATCATCGAACCTGCTACCTCATCCTTTCCCCTACAATCAGTTTATCTAGGTTTTTTTTTATTTTTCAAAAAGGCTTGAAATCTACTACTTAATAAAAAGTGATAAATCGATAAGTAACTTAGCAAGAGGAAAAAAACTTAAGGTTCCTGTTGGCTCTTCGGATCTGACTCTTTCATGTGAATACTAAATTATACTAAAATACTTCACACCGTAATATCCACTCAGTTTAAATATCTTAAAGCAACCAAATGATGGTGATTCATTGGTATTGCTTTAGAATCGTTTTAACAATATTTTCAGACAGAATGAAAACAATCTTATAAGATTAAGTATTAACAAATATCAATTTAATTGATTTATTTTTAATACATTATAATACACAAAGTTCCTTCAACTTGTGGTATAAAACACCAATTACCAATAATAAAAAAACAAGCTGTAATTCGAAAGCTTTCATTTCCATAAAAGATAAAACTAAATGTAAAATCACGTGCCTCTGAAGACTAATTAGAACGTCATTAAGAGCTTGCGGCATTGAAACAATTGCCCACTAACCATCTACATCAAGAACCACTGGCGTAGACTTATTTATCAAAGAGGATGTAGCAGTTATTAAAAATAAAAAATCCGATTTTTTGCAGTAAGAGGATTAGTTTATAATTAAATACGATGATGTTCTCGTAAATAAGAAAATAAATAACATAATTTCGTTTTGTCAAAATGAATTAAAATTACTTATAAATTAATAAAATTTATTTATTTATTAAGAAAGATAATTAACATTTAATACTAGTAACATGCATATTATTATTTACAAAATGTTCTCTAAATAAGAATGTATAAGAAATATAAAAAAACTAATACTACGCGTATCTGTTAATAAGAAAGTTATTATTATGACAAAGTTGTATAAACCAATTAAGATTTATAATAAGATATTAAGACGTGAAATTAAAGGTACTTTATCGACAAAATTTTATTGCCAAATAAAGATTTTCTTGAATATCTTCGTCGAATATTTATACGAGGAGTTTATGCATTATCTCGATGTATGATCATTGAAATCACTAGTTGAAGTAATTTCAAAAGAGTTAATAGAGTGCAAAAAAGTTTATGATACTCTCTCAAAAGTATTGCTTCATTAGGCCGAGACTGAGACGGACTCCTTCTGCGACATTTTGTGGTTCTGTAGCGTTTTTCTCTTCTAATTTCCTCGAAACATAAGGATTTTACAACATACCGAAAATTTTTAGATACTGCTATTTTTAATTAAATAAGGTAAAAATTAAAAGAAAAACACAAAAACAAAATTGTCTGATTATAAATATAAATCATTTAAAGCGTCTCGGACTCGAACATGTTGGAAAAACGACAGTGACGAAATTCATAGAAAACCAGCCCATTTTGTCAGAATATTTTCATTAGAAGCAGCAAAAACAACTTTTTATATTGTCTGACAGAAGTTGGTTTCTGATATATGTCTGACGGGTGAAAGTGATCGATTTTATAACTATCAAACAATTTATTTATACCCGTCAAACATTAAAAAGGTATAAGTCAAAAATTAGTCCTTACTATATAGTAGAGTCTCTAACGGTTATATTGGAGCATAACTAGAGTCTGACGAGAAAAAGTGATTTTGCAGACAAGGCCCGGTTGGTCGAACGCTAATCAAAACTTGATTGTAATCAAATATTTAATTAAAATTAAATACACATTAAATCACATTTTGAGGTTACGTTGACCGATTTATTTTATTCAATTTAATTATTTTGCATTTTAATTTTAAAATAAACCATAATTAAACTCTTTTTGATGTTAATTTCATGTTTTTATTTATAAATCAATAATAATAATAAGCGATTTTTTAATAATTTTGACAGCTGATGTGACGTATTTGCTTGTAATTAAATATTTGATTACAATCAAGTTTTGATTAGCGTTCGAACAACCGGCCCCTAGACTCTCGTTTGTAATAATTATAATCCTATAATTTGCAGTTATTGTTATTTAAACAATCAAAATTTAACTTCTTCGAAATATTATACCTAAATAAAAATATTTTATCATAGAAAATAATTTAAATAAATTGTCTATTAATAATTTACATATATTTGACGTATGCTCCGCAAATGAAATAATTTCAACGTGATTCAATCTGCACACAAAACATTGCAGTTTTTCGAGTTTTTTTATTAAATATTTGAGGCATACGTGTATACGTTATTACAACCACCACAGTTAATTGTTTAACACCAAAAATAACGAGACTGCACACGTATCCAGCATGTGAGTGTATATATAAATAAGCGCAATGTTAAGGAAATTTAAAATTGAATCATTGAAGAAGTCATATATTAACTATAATAATGTCCAGAGGAAATTATCTAAACCTTTTAAAATACAAAACGGGTTGCGCCCGGGAGACCGTCTCTCCTGTATACTGGTAAATCTGGCTCTGGATAAAATAATACGTATGTCACACCATCACAATTACCGGTTCGATATAATAAATTAGTGCAAATACTTGCCTATGCTAATGATATCAATATTGTTCTAAGAACGGAAAACGCTGTACGAAAGGCGTATGTAGCACAAAAAGAATTAGCTACAAAAATGGATTTAAACACCAATAAACACCAACAAAACGAAGTATATGACAATAAGCAAGCAACCACAAATCCTACGGCCACTTGATATGGAAAACGACGCCATCAAGACAGTGTACGAATTTACATACTAGGAGCGTCCCTTAACGCTGAAAATAATACCACCGCAAAGATAAACCAAAGACTGTGCGCGGCCAATAAAGGCTATTTTAAGCTCAATCTCTTTCTTAAATCCTCAATTAAATCAAGAAATATAAGAGTTCTACAAAACAATAATACGCCTACTCCTAACATATGGTTCATGGACTCTAACAAAGTTTAAAGTAGACGATACAACTACGAACTTTATAGATTAAGATAGGACGTCTGAGGTGGATAGATCATGTAATGCGGATGTAACAAGAACAGTTAAAAAAATGCTCATTAAAGACCCATTGGTCAGAGAAGAAGAGGAAGACCCAGAACAAGGTTCTTTGATAACATCGATGGAGATATGAGAAATATGGAAATACGTGCTTGGTGGAGGAAGATGATGGATAGGGATGACTGACAAAATGATTCTTGAGGAGGCTAGGACCAACGCAGTGTTGTAAAGCCAGAATGATGATGATAATGTTGTTTATCACCAGTAAAAGTAGCAAATTGTATTACGATGATACAAGAAAATAGCTGCAGAACAATATAGTGATATTATAGTTATAATACCTAGAGGGTTTTTTTCCTGAGAGCTATGTGTTATGCATTAGTCATACTGCAGCCAATTGACTTGGTATTCTCTAGTTAAGCTTGTTACTACTTCAGAACTGTGAAGCCCCCAGCTTGTAGAGGTCTGGTGGTAGGTAGTAGTGGATATTTGTGTTAATTAGTGTGAATCATTTGAAGGTGTCCATAAGGTGCTTACCGCATACGATCTATTATCTCACAGTTGTGCAAAATATGTTTGGCTATTTTAAGTTCTACGCCACTGAATCTGCACACCTTATCTCTATGAAACAGCTTTATTGTAAGCAGATATTCCTTGGCTGGCGCATGTCCAGCAAGGAAACCTCTCATGATGCTGAGCTGATTTCTGCCTGTTTTCCGTAGTTTTTTACTCCTATTAGATTTTGCAGTGCTTACCTGGGTATATTCTTCCGTAGTAGTCACGTCAGTATCAAGGATTTTATCTATTCGCGGATGGTATTTGTTGGCAATATTTAATCTTTTGTAATTATAGAAACTAATGGATTTTGTAGTTGATCCAGTTTTAGCAAATCCGTCAGCTGTTAAGCTTTTTAGCGTTTAGACAAAAAATTGTCCAGAAAGTACTATAGTCCTATATTTTTTGGAGGGTGTTAAAAAAATTATATTACAAATTTTAATGTAATAATTTGTATAGCGATCCGCTGAGACATTCTCAGACAAAATAAACTTATTTTAGAAATAAAAAAGTCTCCATGGATATGGAGAAGATATAAGAAAAACATTATCAAATAAAAATTGGGGATCCGACGAAACCACATTATTAAATATTTAATAGTCACTTGTTAGATCAAAAATAGATTATGCGGCTAATGTATATGCCTCCACTAATAACTAAGTTACCAAGCAACTTAAGATGATTCAGAACACAGCACTCTGCATTGCCACAGGTGCATTTAGAACCACACATGGTAAGAATCTCCAATCTCCTACAGGAGAACCACCTCTTACCGTACGAAGGAAGCATTTGTGCCTCTCGTAACTTCAGTCGTGAATAACAAATTCTCCCCAGTGTTTTGAAATACATTTACGGAACGTTATCTAGAAACTTATAATAAAGGTGGGTGCATTTAGAACCACACATGGTAAGAATCTCCAATCTCCTACAGGAGAACCACCTCTTACCCTACGAAGGAAGCATTTATGCCTCTCGTAACTTCAGTCGTGAATAACAAATTCTCCCCAGTGTTTTGAAATACATTTACGGAACGTTATCTAGAAACTTATAATAAAGGTGGGTTTCATACACTATTCTACGAAAAAGTCCAAAGAAGTTTAAAAGATCTGCAACTCCAAATTTCTGACCTCTTTTCTTCAAATGTAAAAACTCCTCCTTGGTTAATTATAATTTCTGAAATCAACCTATACCTGAATATTACAAACCCTCATTTATGTTAAAAGTACAAACCATTCTTCTTTCGTCTTTATCATAGATTCTCTAAACCGATAACAAAAATCGGTCAACTATACACTAAGAATCCCATATCCTTTAGCCTTAACTATCCAGATAGTCTTACTGCCTTATACGAATCTAGCTCCGAGGTCAAGTGGGTTACATCTCAACAAGGTAAGGAAAAAAGAAGACCTCCAAGTAAGAGAAGCTACAAAAGATGATCATACTACAATAGTCTCAAAGGCTATCTCCAGTGGTATAAAACAGTTCGTTAAACAAAAATGGATTAATGTGTGGCAAAATAAGTGAGACTGACTTATCGGAATTTAAATTAAAAGAAATTAAATCGGTAGTAAAATCTAGTCAAAATTCCTCGACTTTGATTAGGTCATACCAATATTACTCATAAATACCTAATGACTAAGGAAGACATTCCAAAGTGTGAATACTGTCAATTTAAAATTACTGTTAAACACCTCTTAATAGAATGTGGAAAATATAAAGTTAACAAACAAAATGAACACAGTATTAGTTGAACATTTAATACCAAGAACTTAATTAGCTTTTTAAACGATACGTCTTTATAATAATTTAATATAATATAATAACTAATATCGCGAATGACCCAAAAGGTTAAAACGACTATTGTTTTGTAAAAAAAATGTAATGAATTACTATTACTTATGGCATTATTATATAATCAGTATAACGTTTTACAAATTGTTCAATTTTAATAGTGTGTATTTTATAACCACGTATTGTAATTGTGTCAATTATCCAATTATCGAGACAACGCTAATCTAAAAAAAGCTACGTTGGTATGTACTTAATTGTTCTCTTTCTTCGTACTTATTTTCATGACCTTCTTTTATAATCTTAATAAAGGTTACCAAACAATGTTTTAGTGATACGTTTTGTTGTTCCCAGAAAAATGCATTAAATATTTCCACTAAATTAGTAGTTTCTAGGCGATTTTTATTTCTTATCAATAAATTAATCAATGAAATAATTTAAAAGATATCTAAATGATATAATAAGTACCTTGTCAAAAAAAAATATATAGACGCCTTTGCAAAGAAGTAGAGCATTTAAAATGAAAGGTAAAGAAGTTTTAACAGACTAATAAGAAAAAGAAGAATAGAATATGTTCGCGTTGTTTAAAGATTGAGTTTAGCACGCGAATCGGGTAATAAATGGGTATAGTGATGGTTCTTGAAGATCATGATTGTTGATGATATAATGCTTGGCTTGCGCCAAGTTATATTCATTTGGTATGTTGATCATTAATCAAATTGTAAAACATTGTAAATAATTAATGGTGTAAATTTTTTTAATATTGTCTATATAATTTAATTTTAAGGTATGTATGTTACAACATATATATAGCTCAGGCTTTAAAAAGATGTTATAGAAAATGCGGAACAATGGGCATACCAGTACAAGAGAATATATTACATTTACTACTTTTCACAGATGATCAAGTCATTTTTGCACAAGACAGGGAGGATATGGAATATATGATAAGGAAATTAAAGGAAGAATATGAATTAATTACTATTTAAATGGGAATAAGCCACAATTAAAGGTTAAAATACGTTTATTGACGTTTCAATTTCCACTTCGGAAATCATTCTCAAAATACAAACATTATAAGAATATACAAACAATGTTTGTATTTTGAGAACGATTTCCTAAGTGGAAATTGAAACGTCAATAAACGTATTTTAACCTTTAATTGTGGCTTATTCCCATTTAAATAGTAATTAATTTAAAATGCCACAAGAAAATAGCTTCAGAACAATATGAAGAATATGAACTTTGGGGACTCAAGATAAATATGTGCAAGACCGAATACTTACGTATTGGACCCGAGGTTGCAGATTTGAACTTAAGTTTAGAAGAAGAGACTATTAAGAGTTGTAAGACTTTTAAGTATTTAGGGTCAATGATTAGCCGAGATGGTACTTTTATGAAAGATATAGAAATGAAAATAGTACGGGGAAAACAAGCCACAAGAGCACTTCATGGAGTGATATGGAACAACACTCTAACCAAAGAAAACAAAAAGAGGATCTTTCAAAGCATAGTGATGAATATTACCCTATATGGAGCGGAAGTATGGCCAATGACAACAACAATACGAAATAAAATAAGAACAGTTGAACTGGACTTTATGAGAAGATGTCTACAAATCACAAGAGCGGATAGAATAAGAACGGAGGAAATATGGAACAGAATGGAAGTAAAATGCTCAATTACAAAAAAGTTGGAAAACAGAGCCCTGCAGTGGTACGGACATGTACAAAGAATGCCAGAGCTTAGGTGGCCGAAAAGAATATTAAACTGGGACCCACCGGAAAGAAGACGGAGAGGAAGACCTGCTACAAGATGGAAAACATACGTCGAAAATGCTATGATAGATAGAGACCTCAGAGAAGGTGACTGGGACAATAGAGTGCTGTGGAGGACGAAAACGGCGAACTCATAATGGGAAAAGCCGAAGAAGAAGAAGAAGAAGGTATGTATGTAATAATTTCAAATTTTTTCATTAGGAAAGTATTTGCTATTGTACAAAAAGTATATTTATATTAGTTTAGTTTTCATAGTATTAATTTTTAAATCTCAAAATATATATGTTTGTATACTTTCAATAGTATAGGTTACTAGTGACTGCCTTAAATTAATTTCAAGAATTTTATCTTAATTTTATGGTCATCAGCAAAAATAAAATTAGAGACGTCCAACTGCTTATCAAGAATACACCAGTGGACCAAGTAAAACAGTTTACCTATCTTGGAACAATGGTAAACGAACATTGGGAACACTCGCAAGGAGTAGAATGTAGAATAGAGAAGGCTAGAATTGCATATAACAGCATGGCCAAACTCTTGAATGGCCACAACCTTAATCTGAAGATGAAACTAAGGCTCCTACGATGTTAGACAACATTAATGTAACTTTACTCTCTGAAAAAACGATACGAATAAAATAAAGATAGACCAAGAGATGTCCAAGGGGTTTGTGATAGACAAAGGACTCAAACAAGAATGCTGTCCGTCCCCTACTTTGTTTAAAATCTACTTGAAGCAAATATTGAATACGTGAAAAAGAAAATTTACTCGTAGTGGTATGGGAATTCATCTAAACGACATCACATTTTACACACTATGCTTGGGAGATGACTAAATAGTCTTGGATCGGGACTACGAAGATCTAGAATATATGATACGCATACTTATTTGGGAATATTAGAAAGTGGGGCTTATAAGTAAATAACATGTATATAGCATGTATATAGGAGGAGAACATCAAAATCTAATTTTATAAGAGCAACAAGAACAAATAAATCACTGTAAAATTTATAAATATCTAGACTTACACATAACCAATGAATACAATCTTAATGAGAGGTTAAACACAGAAAGAACTCATAAAGACAAGTCATTCGCCAATTAAACAGCATACTGTGGAATAAAACAATTTAAAAAAGATAATCACAGAATCTATAATAGCTTTGTCAAAATCATTGTTGTATATAAATGCAAAATGTGGCCACTAAAGGAGAAAGCCATAAAGACTTTAGAATCAACAGAAATGGATTATTGGAGGAGAGCGGCCAGTAACTCATGATTAGAGGATTAGAGGATTAGGAAACAACAGAGGATTAGGAAACATGATTAGACGATTAGGAAACGAGAGAATTCAAGAATTCATGAGCGTCATGTCAACATCGACTAACAGAGGGCATCAGAATCAACCAACTAAGATGATACGGGCACGTACAAAGAGTTGATGTCAGTAGAATCCCAAAAAAAGTATTAAACTGAAAACGGCAGTAATTTGGAAAAAAAGAGTCGACAAGGATATAAAAGCGAGAGGAAAAGAAGAGTATGTTCTAAATGACTGAAACTAGTGAAAGCTAGAAATCAGAAAACAGCAAAGAACGATATAAACTGATTTTTGTATGTACGTATAACTTACACTAATAATTATCCCATATATTAAGAAATTTCAATCTCATCTCAAAGACAATCTCATCTCAGAAAACTAAAACAATAGTAATCAGCAAAGAACCAACCAGATGTAAAATAGAAATCAATGGCATCAGTATTGAACAAGTATTGGAAATAAAATACCTTGGAATTACACTGTCCAGTTGTGGGGACCTGGACAAAGAAGTGAGATACCAAGTATAAAAAACAAATAGACTGGCAGGCCTTAATAACACTATATGGCGAAACAGACACATTAACACTAAGATAGAGTCAAGAAATTATAAAGCGAGTGTAAGACCAATAATGACATATGCCTCAGAAACAAGAAACGACACAGCTACAACCCAAAGGCTACTGGAAACGGCAGAGATGAGAGTACTGATAAGAATTAAAGGAAATACGATGGAAAATCGAAAGAGAAGTAAAAATATTAGAAGAAAATGTAACGTACAGTGTATAAAAAAATGGACACAAAATAAGAAAAAAGAATGAAATAATCACACAAGCCGAATGGGGGAGGTCAAAATAGCAAGAGATAAGCCCCCAATCGGCAGAAGAAGTATCGGACGACCACGCAAAAGATTAGGTGACAACCTTCCATAGAGGTATTAATCCACCAATAAATAAGCAGAAATGCTTATAAAAGGGAAGAAGAAGAAGATTATGAAATTTGTGACTACAAGTTAAATTGTCATATTCTTGTTTATATATTTAATGGGATCGTGATTTAACTGGATATTAATTGTAATACTTAATTAATTTTATTTTAAAATTAATTTTATCCAAATTTAAAGTGAATTTTTAGAATAATGATATTCTTAGATTTATTATCAATTTTAAAATAAGTTAGTTGATTCCTTCTAATGAGTTGACACTTCCATGTATCCATTAGAAGATTAAAAATGTATTCTAAAATCTTGCGGTTCTTTCAGTGCTTATTTTTTTTTGTCTTCAAGCGTCAATAAGAAGATTAATATACAATTTTAGTTAGATAACCTGATGTGAAATTATATCGAACCCATTAAGGATGAGATTTAATAGACATGTTTTATTTTAAGCCGATGGGAGAGTTCTGAAAGTAAAGATACCTTTTGACAACATAATAAACACATTTTAAGAGCAGTTGAAAACAAATGATGTCAAAAATGTCTACGTGGTTAATATGAGAAGTTTTATAGTTTTGAATTAACTTAAATATAGTCATTTCCATAAGATTTATTACAACGAACATAACCGTAAGAGAGTAAAGAAAGTGTGTGGCTCTGTTTTCCGTAATGTGCATGCTTTGATAAAGTGTAGTGTAAAAGACTCATATATTAATTAGGAAATTTTTTTTTCAGTAAATAGATACAATTATTTAAATTATATAATATATAATTATATAATTATTTAAGTTATACTAGAAGGAAACGTACAGGGCAAAAGATCAGTAGGAAGACGCCAGAACTCGTGGCTGAAAGACCTGAGGAGATGGTTCGACCGCTCATCCGCAGAAATCTGTCGCGCAGCAGTTTTCCAAACTACAATTGCCATTTGCCGTCACCTTTAAAAGGAGACGGCGCCATGAGAAGAGGAGATTTAAATTATAAATTTTTAAACTTTTAGGATTAAGCAGGAAGAAGTTTAAGCAGTTCTAAAAGAAGCTAATGCAGGTATACCGAAAGGTAGTAAAGTGTTAGAGCCGGCTCTCTATCCAGTATATATAAATATATTATGTTCCTAAATTACTACATACTACAATAGCCACAGTTTCATTATACCAGTTATGGCCTATGGAATTAAGACCGTAATAGTTACAGAGTTATCAGCCAATATATTAAGAACAGCACATGGTATGTATGTTAGGAGTTTCTGTAAGAGAACGTATACGAAATAAGAACGTGCGAAACAGGACGAAGATGAAAGATGTCATTGGAAGAATTGTGCAAATGAAATGGAGCTGGTTAACAAAATAAAAAAAGAGAAACTGGCACAAAATAGCTTAAAACAGAAAATATTGAAGAACTCATGGGGACGCCTTTATGTAGAAGTAGATTTAAATAGGCAAAAGAAGAAGACAATAGCCAACATTTGCTGATGATACTGACGTTCTAGTTCTGTGCTAATATTATCAAGAACTAACAACAAAACTACAAACCATAAACTTCTTAATAAGGATTCGTATAATTTTCATCGTCGGTCATGTAGTCAAGCAGACCAGGTTAATCACTGTAATCTAGTTCTAGTGGATTGATATCGATGTTTCAAACTTTGGACAGAACACAAAAAGACTAACGTAATTAAATAAAATCTAAATTAATCTGCTACTTAGACCAAAATACGCTAGTGTATTTGATCGACCTGATGGATCAGTGGGGTATGCGTTTCGGTATTCCTAAGTTCATCAATCCCTACCAGACAAGCGTGTATGCTTTAAAAACTAAAATATAGAATAATTTTCTTTATTTGTATTAAAATATAGAGATATTCTTGGACCAAAAGATAATTTGAGACATCATCATCATTCTCCTTGCCTTTGTCCCTATGTGGGGTATTATTCCCTAACTACATTTCTTCATAAGTTTTTCATCTTGGGTCATTTCAATATTAATACCTTTTACCGACATTTTATGCCCTAGTGTCTCCCCCTAAGTCTTTTTATTTTTCCCCTTCTACTATTTTCAGGAGCCCGCAGATCAGCAGTTTTTCGTATAGGGTGATTAACGTCTTTACGTTGAACATGACCAAACCATCTTAACCTGTCTTCTTATCTTCGCACTTATTGGTACCACCCATAGAATTTCCCTAATATACTTATTTCTAATTTTATCCTTTTTTGTCACTCCACTCCTCTATATAAGCATTCTCATTTCCGCCACATGCATTCGTTTTTCTTATTTTTTTTTTAACTGGCCAACATTCAGTTCCGTGCATCATAGCTGGTCGTATGGTTGTTTTATAGAATTTTCCCTTTAGCTTCATTGGAATTCATCTGTCACATAACACACCACTCGCTTTATTCCACTTCATCCATATAGCCCCAATTCTACTGCATGCTTCTCCATATATTCCCCAATTACTCTGTAACGCCGATCCTAGGTTTTTAAAACTATTAATTATCACAATCATTTTATTATCCAAATATATCATTCTATTTGTACTAAATCCATCTTTAAATGAACATTCCAAATACTCAGTTTTTGTCCTACTAAGTTTTAACCCTTTTTCCTCAAGAGCCTTCTCTATTGTTCTAAGTCGCTTTCACTATTTCCTACTAACACTACATCATCAGCATACATTAGGCAACACGGATTATTACCCTGTAGTTTCTCTGTAATAAAAATTAAGTAATAAAAATTAATAGGGACTAAGCACCGAGCCTTGGTGCAATCCTACTTTCACATGAAATTTATCAGTCTCTTCCACACCTGTCCTAACACTAGTCGTTACCCTTTTATACATGTCTCTCATAATTTTTACATATTCACCAGGGACTCCTTTCTTATTGAGTACCCACCACAGAATCTCCCATTTAACTATATTATATATTTTCTCAAGAACAATAAATATCCTATGAGCGTTTGTTTATTCCTGTATTTTTCCATCAACTGCCTTATAATGGAAAAAAAATTGCGTCTGTTATTTATCTGCCTTGCATAAAGCCAAACTGATTATCTTTACGTGCCCGTCTATAAATTACTCTGTTCTATATTTTCATAGTGTGTCTAAGTAGTTTTATGGCCCTTATGTAGTTTGAACATTGTTGTACATCTCCCTTGTTTTTGTAGACAGGTACTACACTATTTCTTCATTCTTCTGGCATTTGTCCAACTTCCATAATTCTATTAAATTTGTGTTTTGTAAAAATCCTATTTGTTAAATAAATTGTTAATTAATTTATCCCTGTCTCTCCTAACGCTTTCCACACTTCCCCAGAAATATCATCTGGTCCAACTGCTTTTCCTTTCTTTACTTTTTAAATTGCTTGAGCCACTTCTTCTTTGTTATTTTGGTCACCATTGCTGTTATTGTCTCCGTTAACTCAACTGGTTTATTTAACAACTCAATTTGGCTATTTAATAAATATTGGCTTCTTCTTCCTTGGTATTAGGTTGATCGTATAGATTAATATACGCTTCAGCTTTAGCTTTTGCTACTGCCACTTTTGCTTCCTTTTTGTCGACCGTAAAGTTTTGAAGATCTGTGTCCGACTATTTTCTTGTCACTCTTAATCTTCTCTATAATCTTCTCTTCTAATCTTCTCTTCTAGCATATTTTTTCTTGAACTTTGTTGGGCCACCACCAAGTCTCCTTTGAAACCAAAATATGTAAGTATAGAATAATACGAAAAATAAGTTATATACAGGTATAATTTCATTTGAAATAAAAAACAGAGATATTCTTGCAGCAGGAGATAATTTGAGAAAATTTACCCAATTAAACGGTCGTTATTTTAAAACAGCATTACACAATAGTAAAATAATTTAGTAAAATATTAAGGAACACAGCAGCTTTGGAATGATTTACTATTAGTGTATAAAAAAAAATTAAATGTACAATATTCAATTCAACGTAGATTAAAATAAAACATTCGACGTCGTCTCCTCCCAACTCTAATTCCCCGTGACGACTTATGTGGTTCTAGTAGTAGATCCATTTTATAAACCTAGGGATATCCTATGCAGGACATGCCAATGACATCATCATAATTGTTAGGAAAAAATTCGAAAACACCCACTTTGACATCATTAACAAGGAGTTAAACTATTACAATACACTGTATAAAAAGATGGTGCTTAACATTAACACCACTAAAACCACTTTGATAATATTTACAAAGAAAAAGAGACTTAATCTTAAAATCATTACAATAGATAAGAGCACTATTGGGTAATACAAAGATTGAAAAATAAAAATAAATAAACAGCAGATCGCTAATGGTGTACAGAAAATTTATAGGTTGACCAATGGAAGAATCATTAGATCCAGTCATTGATTCAACCTTAAGGAAAGTCAGTATTAAGACATGGACCAAGAGAACATCCTAAGAAGTATAACTTCGTGTATAAAATTACTACAGAGTTAAGTTGCAAAACAAATGACATACAGAACTATATCGATGTACAAAATGCCAATCATATTTAAATTCGAAAGCAACACTATTTGAAATGCGTCTAGTTAAACTTAGTGTTGAAATAAATCCACAGAGAAGAACATGAGCGCTAAAGATTCGAATATAAAGAAGACCTACCAAAAATAAGACAATCAATAATAATTTTAGCAAACAATAACCATAAGGGATTTAAAGATTGTATTATGTTAAACAAAAGTGGACTACGTATTTAAACAGAAATGTTTACAGGCCATTATTAATTAAAAACGCACCTGAAAACACTAAAGGTAGCAGATATGGCAGAAGTCAAATTGTACGAAGGATATGATAAATCTTCTGTACGTCGACTCAATCACTGCACCCTAAGAAACGGCATGATAGTGGAGTAAAAGAGATAAAAGAAGAGAATTTATCTGACGTAAATCCTCAAGATATCCAAGAAGCTTTAGATATTCTAGAGAATTTACGCACAAAAACTTCCTGGGGATTATAGAACCACTTGATCTGCTCATGATATCACTGGAAAATTATCAGAGAATGCAACAAACGGGAGACATAATAAGTTATGTCTAAATAACTAACTTATAGGTTGCAGCCTGACTTCTCCCCTAAAAGTAGTAACTTACTTATTTTAATTGTGTTATTTATACTTTTTTAAAAATCTTAGTTTGTTCATATTGTCAGCTATAAACTGACATAAATATGCATCGCCAACATTTTTTGGGATAAATATATATATATATATATATATATATATATATATATATATATATATATATATATATATATATATATATATATAAACGTTTAATTTATTTGATATTGTTCAGAACATACTAATTTAAAGCATTAATAAGTAGTTTCAATCAAAATATTGTTGTAAACAGATGTAATGTAGCCATAATTATCTGATTATAGATCTATAAACATCGTTTAATTAGAAATAAATTGGCAGGAGAGAAGTTTTTTGCAATGCGCATTTAAACACTTTGTATTCACCTCGTCTAGTTGCATGTAAACCGGGGAGTTGTAGTAGGATTTTTGTTATTCTCACACCTCACTTTTATAATTTATATCATTATTCAAATTACTTCTGAACCCGATATGTAAATCATGCGAGAATATTAGATTATGTATAGCTTTGAAGCAGAAAAAATTAGAAGCCGAAGAAAAAGCATTGATTTATTACGCCGCTAGGCCAGGTTGTTCACTCCATTTGAAAAAATTGATGACGACAAATAGTATCGAGTATAAAGTAGGTGCTCTCTTTTATTCTATACAGGGTTATTTAGGAATATGTATTAATTTAAAATAAATATTTCTATCTACAGGATATTATTGACGTTAAAAATTTTATTAAAATAATTAGTGCGAAAATAAGAGCACGACTCTGGATAATAAAATATGCTTGTCAATGAATGTACTGATATTAAAGATGAATCTGGTTATTTACAAAAAATAATTCGATTCAGTCTTACCTTTTGTGAGAATTTTTAAAATATAGATAATGAATAAAATGGATAACCTTTTATCGTTAAATACTACAAAAACTAGAAAGATCTTAAAATAATTTTAAAGAGCAGTACACTATTATACCTCGCGGTAAAAATATACAGATAGAATATCATACAGAATACTTAATATCAAAGATATTGTAACATTTTTTGAAGAAATTCTAATTGAATAGATTCAATATCTTGAGTACATAGTATAACAGAATAATAGACAGAACCGCTGAGATCTCATCTCCAATTAGATATTAAGAATTAACATATTTTCTTACGGCTGGTCACAAAATTCTTAAAATATAAGAACTTCTTTCTACTCCAAATATTGTTGAGTTGTGTTCCTGGGACTTTATTGGAAGATAGTTCATTTGATTACATGAAATCAACTTTAGCTTAAGAATACCAGTCAGAAAAAATCATAGCATGTGATTGATCTTTAAAAAATACAATCACATTCAACGATGACTGTAAAATTCTCCTGTTAGTAATCCCATAGTAAATCACGAGAAAAAAACCTCATGAGGGTTTCCGGATATGGTAAGTATTTGGTCTTACATTTAGTTTACTCTCAATATTAACAATAAACTCTGATTTTATATGTATAATATTTAAAAACATAAATGATGTATCCTCGATATATTATTGACTAACTAATAGTGGTATTTGCTTTTTATTAACTTCCTCTTTTAACATGGGTAACCAGATCGTACTGCATTCTCCGAATTTGCGACGCAATTAGTTTCATTCAACATAACATTTAACATAATTAGAGCCGCTTCTTTGATTTTCACATTCAAATTGTTTATATTTACAAGGTATTCTGTAAATAAAATTCTTCGTTTTTCTTCTTCATTGTTAGGTTTAGTTTTAGTTGAAATGTTGAATGTATTATCTATTATTTTAAGTTTTTTCGATAACCCTGTTATGTATGGTATTGTTATTTTCAGGTAAATCATCAAGATCATTAAATGTTAGAATACTGAACATCAATCTTAGATTGATATTAAAAATTATTATTATTATAAATATTAAAAATAGAAAATTTTATAGATATTAAATATGCAAAATTGGGTGGGAAAATTGAATAAGAAGTACGACAACAAAGCTTAAAGCAAGGGTCTCTTAATGACACAATGTGGAAGAACAAATACCTAAGACAAGACACAAAAACAAGAACCTATAAAGCAGCAATTAGACCTATATTAACATACACGGCGAAGACAAGACCTGACAAATCTAAAACGACACGACTACTAGAAATAAGAGATGAAAATACTCCAACGAATATCAGGGAAAAGTCTGTTGGATAGGGAGAAAAGCGAAAACATAAGAAGAGCATGCAATGTAAAAGATATAAATGGATGGGTGACAAAACAGAAACAGGAGTGAAACGAACACATTAGTAGAATGACAGAGGATAGGATAATACGAAAGTCACGAGACACATTACCAAATGGACGAAGAAGTATTGGCAGACCAAGAAAAAGATGGTGCGATAATTTAAACAATTTAGGAGGCTAATATTGAAGAAGAAACAGGCTTCAAAGCCTACATAAAAGCAGGACGAAGAATAAGAAGAGGGGATGGGAAAATTACCATATGGTTCAATGGAAAGATTCAAGTATAGTCCTAAAAGAAACATATGGTAAAAAAAAACAAATCAAAGAAGTGGCTCTAATTATGTTAAATGAAACCAATTTCGTTGCAAATTCCTTGGCAGAATGCAGTGGGATATGGTTTTCCATATTACAATTGAAGGTTATAAAAATAAAACATTACTATTAGTAAGTCAATAACATATCGAGAATACATCATTTATGTTTATATTATTTATTTATATTCATATTAACATACGTATAAAATCAGAGTTTGGTGTTAATATTGAGAGTAAACCAAATGTAAGACCAAATACTTAACATATTGGGATAGTGTCGAGATCATGAGATTTTTTCTTAGGTTTTTTATCATGATTTCCTACGGGATCACTAAAAGAAAAAATTTTAATTTCATTATTGCATGTGGTTGTCTTTGTGTAACACACTACTACTTAAACATCCACAATAAAATTAAAAATCATATGCTATGAGTTTTTCTAACGGGTATTCTTAAGTTTAAGTTGATTCAGATAAAATAATATTATTAGAAGAATTTTTCACCAAGTAACAAAAAACAAAATTTGTTTACTTTATTAATGTTTTGTATTTTGAGAACGATTTCCGAAGTGGAAACTGAAACTTCAAAAAAAACTTATTTTAAACTTGTGACTGATTCCCATCAAAAATAGTAAATTGCATTAAGATGCTACAAAAACATATCTGCAGAAATATATCACGTTTTAATATTCTGAAATTGCTTATATATGTATTTTACAAATTATGTCTAAATAGCTTCAGTAAAGCTATTCAGCTTTACTGAAGCAACTTGCTTTAGATTTAACTAACAAGCTCTCTTGATGGCAAGTTTTTAATAAAATGGAGATAACAAATATACATTTGATACTTAAACTTCTTGAAATAAAAATAAAAAAACGTTCAGATACTGAATGATCTACCATTTTTAAGATTTTTGTGTATTTGTGTTTAATTGAAAATATACAGCTTCATGACCCGTGACATACTAAATACAGAGCTAAGGACCATGATTTAAGATAATATTTAACAAGTAGATTCTTTTTAATTGTGAGATCATTTAATATTATATTACGTATTTCCTTTTTCGGTGACAACTGCCCGTATACAAATAAAATTATACAGATTTCATTATAAAATTACAATTATTGTAAATTGTTTTATTGAACTAGTAGGCAGTAAGTAATAGTAGTTTTATAAATTGGTAATATTTAAACATCTAGTATGAATCTAACACTGCAACTATGTCTTCACACTTTGTCATCAAAATTTGAAAGGTCGGCAGATACAGCTTGTCCGTCCCCACATTTCAATGACTTTGTTAATTTTTTTCATTGCATTCCTGACAAATAAGCCCGCTGTAAATATTGCAGAAGTAATCAAAAGGGCTCAATGTGTTATAACTAATTTTATTATCTTTAAATTTTTTGTTTTAAATACTGTAATAGTACAGTGGTAGTGTTCTACAGAAAAGTTGAATTGTGGAATTGCGAAAATAGTTAAATGTGTGTAAGTAGTTAAACTTAAAGTCAAAATTAAATATCCATGTAGAAACTATGCATACTATTAAAGTAAATGTATACTGATCGATTTATTACACGTGTTATAGGTTTTTGTTTTCATTAAATGAAATTGAATTAAAGGAAATAAAATTTATTAGATAGATTTCCTAATCTTTAACATAAATAGTTTAAATATTGATGCTGCGAAATCGTAGAATCCCCCTGTAGCTTTGCGAATTATTTATTAGTTCGGTCTCCTCCTGTCCGATGTCCAGTAGTAAAGGATCAGGATATTATGCTTTATATGAACAAGTTTTGCTTTAATTAATGACGTTCTCATACCAGTTGCTCTATAAAAAATATCAAAGCCGCAGTAAGATTTTATTTCAAAAAGGATTTTAATTTAAATTGGGTAAAAGAAGATATAATATAAGAAAATATGTGTTCTTCTAATTATTAGTTGCTCTAGAAAAAATTGAAATTAAATATAATATACTATATAGATTTTTATGTCTACATCTAAATATAACGTTGACTTAATTTTTATTTTATTTTAAAATGATAGAAAAAGATAGAAAATTTACAATGGATAAAATGTTTCTTCTAGGATATTATGTACTCTTTGATATAACACTAAAGCTGACAAAGCATTAGAAGGAAAATATTTTATAGAAAAAGAAAAGGGAAAAATAGTTAGGGCTCAAATGTCAATGTTTTTATATTATTTCACAATGTCTAAGCTTTTCCCTTGATTTACTGTTTATTTCTGTTGCTACCAGCGATCTTTGGCTCCATCAGGACATCAAGTATCGACAAGAACATAATATCTGCCGCATTTACGGTAAGCGATTTTTGTTCAAAATCAGACTTATCTTTGCCTGTTAATTCCTTTACTTGTTTTTACTAAGGGGAACATTCACTCATCCCAGATACTTAGGGCATCAAAAGGATTGAGCTCTGGTGGGCTCTTTCCGTGTTATCGAGCCCTAGGTGACTTGGTATGCTGGAGTATCTCCCAAAAATTTTCGTACACATCTGGACGTCGCGAGGAGTACAGCTTTCTGCATGGCCTTATAGAGATGTTCATTTAGACCTAGCGGTTTTATGTTCTCTAAGAGGTTTTTAGGAATAACATCAGTAGTAGATAGAAGGTGCTGTCTGGGTACTTTTCATTCTCCATTTTTTCCTCATTTGGATTTCCAGATCTCTGTACTTAGAGATCTTTTTGTTAGGGTATTTATCTGCCTATTTAACACGCAGATTATTTTTGTTAGGTATCGCCACGTCGATTAGTGTTATTTGCCTCGTTAGTTTATTTACTAGTACGAGATTTGGTCTATTATGTGACACTGTTTGGTCTGTGAGCACAGTGCGGTCCCAATATAGCTTGAGGTTGTCATTTTCAAGAATACTCTCTAGGACATATTGATAATAAGGAAGATGGCCGGTTTGGAGAAGTTCCAGTTTGTCAGCTAGTTCTTGGTGGATAATCTTTTCTACTGTAAAGTGGAAAGTATTTAAACCATCTAAGATATGCAGATGACGTAGTACTAATAGCCGACAGCTGGAAAGAACTGAAGACGATGATCGATGAGCTTCATACGGAATCCATAAAAAAAGGACTGAAAATGAATCTGAGTAAAACTAAGCTAATGTCGAATAAAGATGATCAACCGACGATAACCATCCAAGGAACAAAAGTGGAACATGTAGAAGAATACATATATCTGGGTCAGAATATCAAGGTAAACAAAGAAAACCAAACTACCGAAATAAGCAGACGAGTAAGAATGGGATGGGCCGCATTTGGAAAACTCTCATACATACTGAAAGACAAAAAGATACCCCAAAACCTTCGAACCAAAGTGTTCGATTCTTGTATCCTTCCCGTTCTCACTTACGGAGCTCAAACCTGGACATTCACAAAAAAGAACATGGACAAGATTCGAAAAACTCAGCGAGCCATGGAGCGACAGATGCTTGGTATCTCACTAATAGATCGGCAAACGAACGAAGCAATCCGGAACAAAACAAAAATAAAGGACGCCGCGAAACAAGCAGCTAAATTAAAATGGAAATGGGCTGGACACAACGAACGTCTCGAAGATGGTAGATGGAACAAAGAAGTCGGAAGCTGGCGACCGTACGATGCGAAGAGACCAAGAGGAAGACCTCAAATGCGGTGGAGCGACGATATCAAAAGAGTCGCAGGACCAATGTGGAAACGCCTAGCACACAACAGGGATGAATGGCGAGAAATGGGAGAGGCTTTTATTCGACAATTCGGATAGAAAAAAGAAAAAGGGCTAAAAAAAAAATCTTTTCTACTAAGTTATGGCGTTCTTTATAATCAGTACCAACAAACGCCTGGCAGACTCCGGTAAGATGTTGGATGGTTTCTTGGGCTTGGCATCCATATCGGCATTTGTCATTTTTTACTTGAGGATCTTAAACAATATATTTCAGGTAATTTTTAGTTGAAATAACCTGATCCTGAATGGTAAGTAGGAAACCCTCAGTCTTGGGAAACATCTTTCCTGATATCAACCAATAGTTCGACGCTGTATTGTCGACATATTTTTGGCTGATCTCATTGAGATGTCGCCCATGCAACGGTTGACTCATCCAGGTGCGCATTTTTTCTTGCTTATTTAGGTGGTTTATGCGCATTTCTTGTTCCCTCAATTTAAGGCGTTGTATTATCTATTGGACAAATTGCTCGATGTAAAGTGGATGTCTCAGCCTGCACCTGAAAATAAGTTCTTAAATTCAACTTGTTTATCTAGTTGCTCACCTATGTCCATGAGTCCTTTTCCACCTTGATATCGCGGTAATGTTGTTCTCTCTACTGCACTGCGTGGATGGTGTTTTTGTGCCCTTGTGAGAAGTGTTTTTACTTTCCTATGAAGTTTTTACTATTAAGATATGACCGATTTAGTTTTCTTACTCTTCGTACGAACTCGGAAGTTGGTTCGATTTTCATCTGTTTATGGTCGATTTTCTGCACTTACTTTACTCCGAGATATTTGTACATATCATTTTCACCCATTACCTCGATGTTTTGACCATCTTGCATGTCGAAGCCTCCGGGATGAAACTTTTCTCTGACTATATTTAGTATACGCCACTTATCTAGTCCAAAATGCATACTGATATCATTTAAGAAACTTTCTACAGTTTTTAGCATCTGATCTAGGTAGTTTCGAGTGAAAGTAATTAATTTCAAATCATCCATGTATAACAGGTGATTAAGCTTCGCCACAATAGTATTGTTATTTTTGATGCTAAATTCTGAATCAGTGGAGTTCAGTAGCTGAGATAGTGGGTTTATCGCTAGACAGAACCAAAGTGGACTCAACGAGTCCTCCTGGAAAGACCCCGGTTAATTGATATATCTTCAGTTTTGATATTGGTTTCACCAGGTATTTGAATGTGAATTTTAGTCTTCCACTCTTCCATTATAAAAAAGAACTCTGCTTCAAAAAGGTCAGTAGATTATCATCGACTTATATATTTTCAATATATCTATAAGCCATTAATGCGGCACTGAATCAAAGGTTTTCTTGTAGTCAATGAAGGCAGTAAAAAAGTTCCTCTTTTGGTGTATATCTGGTTAAAAATGACTGAGTCGATAATAAGTTGTTCTTTTAATCCGTGGCTCCCTTAGCGCATCCTTTCTGTAGATTCTCTATGATATTGTTTGGAGCACAGTATTGGTAGATACGCCGGGCTACACAGGATGTGACCAATTTGTACAAAGTTGGAAGACAAGTAAATGGGAGGTACTTGGCTGGATCTCGGGCGGTATTAAATAAGTAAATTATATTATGTTAATGTTATGTTATTATTATTATTATTCCTAAATTTGATCAAAATATCAATAAATTATATAGATTTAATAATTGTACATAATCCATTCTAAACTATTATTTTGATAAAGGCAACGTTGCCGGTTTATAAAATACTTTATTATTAAACGGTATATTAAGGGAGATATACCACCGACTGAGATGGTATAAGAAGTACATTATTATTAAACTTTGCTGACCAGAGAGACAAAAACTATCTCAATCAAGATTTAGTGAGTTTAAGACAAATGCCAAACCAATCACCTTATCAACTTCATGAAAAAGTGATTGTTTTGATAAATTGACATGTATTTCTACAGATTTAAAGAATTTTTTAGTAAGCAAGCTTTAGAAACATTTTGGAAGATGTACATTAGGTCCAAAAATAAAGTCAATGCGACCCCATTCTCTTAAAGTCCTGCAATTTATTAAATAAGAAGATAATATTAATTATTATAAAAAAATTTAGTAATAATTTTAATTTTAAGCAATACGAACGTCCAAGTAATAACTTTCGTCTACAATCACAACTAAATTTTCAAGCTAACATATGAAATCAATCTTCACAACAACATCGATTTGCAATAAATCGTAACCCATCACAATCATAAAGCGATTTTCAAAATCAACCTGCATCGTCAAGAGGACCCATAAATTCCAATTTTTGGAAACCTAATTCACATTTCTTTCCAAATAGTTCCACTCCTATAGTACTCCATAGTACAGGGACAATTATCAAAATTTTAGAGACCCCAATATTAAGTAAAATAGTCTTACTCTTATGAGCACAAGCGCGAGAAATACGACGCAATGCAGAAGTAATTCCCAAAATTTCAATTAATAAAATCAAAACTTCATAGTAAAGGAATTATTAAATACAGAACATGAATCCCTTACATCAAAGACTTATTATAATTCTCACTACCAACCTGAATTTGTCAACGAGAATTTTTTTGCAAATTTTCCAGGCAGTCAATCTAAACACCAGACTTAATAGAGCTAAATTTTTTAACCAAAAAATAAAAGCTGTTATATATTCAAATTATCTCACGTAATTAAAATTCTTGCCGTGTGGTATTTCATAATTATTTTGCAAACACAGAAAAAATGTATAGTTTTCCATTTTCCAATTGTCCATATGCAAATTTTCAAAGCATTTTTTACAGTTTTTCTTCATTCTGTAAAAGCGACTTTTAATAGAAAATTAATTTTCAAATGATTTTACTAGATTTTTGTAGTATGATACTTTTCGCGATATTTGGAGCAAAGTGTTAAAGTAGGGGTGTGAAACGCCAATTTTTCGTTTTCAACTTTTTCTTCGAAATTATTTTTAAATTATAGTTATAAACATATTGTCTCAGTTATTTCTACAAAAATCCCAGGTTCAACTTACTACGACTAACTTTTACAGATACCGACTGTAGTACTGCACATATTTTTGTATTTGGTTTACTGCTTTTGTAATTTGTTTGATATCGATATATATTTTTGTCTGTTTAGATTTTTTAAATAAAATTAAGCATATGCTTATTACATTTTTACTTTTTAAATATTTTGTTATAACAAATTTGAGTACTATGTTTACTGTGCATGGAAGACTATGAAAGTAACAGCCGCCTCTGTTCGAAAACAACTTAATAGCTAGTGCATGTTCTGCTTCTGCGGTTAGTTATTAACGGGTCATATTGTAATTACTGCACCAAGATTATTAAATTCTTCAGTCGAAGTACCATTAAAATAAAGCAAATAATACTAAGCAAGAGTTACTGCTCCGAGAACTCTCAGAGATCCTATTAGAACGAAGGGATTTTTATCAAAGAACATGCTAGTTTGTTATTAAGACCTATTAAATACTTTGTGTCTCAAAGCACTACATCATTATTAATTATTAGAATTTCTTTAGAAAATAAACTAGTCGGTAGCTGAAGTATCTTATTAGGCGAAGTGAAAGGGTGCTATTTATCTTTATTTATGCTGGTAAATTAAGTAAACCAGAGATTTTATTTGTTCTATTACTTTTCTAATATATATACAACAGTTTCTTGTAGTGCTTTACTAATGAAGGTTTGGCTATAACGATTGCAAATTCTACTCTATCTTCTACTTTTCTTAAAGCGCGTCTGTGTGTTTAAGATGATCCAGTCGCGAATGTTTTTCAGCTAGGATTTTTGTTGTCTACCATTTTCCCTCCTGTTTTCTTGGAATTTACCCTTCATAATTAGCTGCAGCAACTCGTATTTCTCATTACTAAGTATATGCCCCAAATATGCGGTCTTTCTTCTTTTAATGGTTACCAAAAGTTCCCTGTCTCTTCTCATTCTGTGCAACACCACTTCATTCGTCCATGGTATTTTTAAAATTCTTCTTGAAAGCTATATCTAAAAAGCTTCCTTTTTCATTAAGTTAACATTAACAGTTTATGCTTTGGCACCATAAAGAAGAATAAGAGTGGATGTAACATTCTACCATATGATATTGGATTTACAGATTATGACTTTAGTTACTTAGAAATTTTCTCATCATATTTAAAGACGCTGCTCGTGATTACTCTATTCTTGATCGAATTTCTAATTTCGGATTTAGATCTTCAGTAATCCAGACTCCTAGGTACTTCGTTTTGTCCACTTGTTCAATAACTTTATTGTTTATCTGGATCCTTGTTATGACTTTACTCTTCGGAGTATATATTAAATAGTACTGGTGAAATTGGTGGTCGCACACAATGTTACCACAGCTTGTTGCTTCCAATAAAGATTTCTCACAACTTTAATATCATTTTTGTTGAGTTCTTTTTGCTTTAGACATTCAATGAGACTGTCATGTTTAACTTTGACGAAAGCTTTCATATAGTCTATAAATGCGATGAAAGGATCTTAATAGTTATGACATTAAGTTGACTAATCTATAATCATTACAGTGTTTTTGATTTTTGATTTTTGGTAGGAGAACAAAGACGATAGTAGCCATTGTGTAGCTATCTCATCAGATTTATATTATATTTATATTTATATTTAGATTTATATTTATATTTGCTGTTAAAGAGAAAAGTTATTGCGCTTAAATTGTCTTCAACTATAAGTTTAATCAGCTCGATGTACTGGCTATATATGATATATGATGATAACTGGCCCAGGGGCTCTGCCAGATTTTGAGTTGTTTATAGCATGATGGACTTCGAATTTTAATAATATTGGAGCTTCCTTGCTATCAATTTGTGATGGCACTGTTCTTGTGTCAATAAAAAGACCTTCAATATATAAGTTAATAATAGGTTTATTGTTTTTGTCAATTAACTGGTTAGGTGTGCTAGTTCGTAAGTTTCCAGATAAATGTCTAAATTATAATAATCATGCAATCTTTTTTCTGCAATTCCTTAATTTCAATGCAATGTTTCCATTATCCACTTTTGCTTAGCCTTTTTTATTTCGTTCCTTATTTATTTATGTTTTCTCTGTATTTATCTGAGTTTTTGTTTCTATATTTTATTCTTTGTTCCATGATTTGCAGTTTTTCTTGAGTCATTCAAGATTTTTGGCTTTTTTCTTTTCTTTGTAGATTTTCTTTTTGTCTTTATAACAGAATCTTAGATTTTACTCCACATAATGTTCACATTCTGTTTTTGATTTATACAAGGTAAAGCCTTAGCACGTATTTCGTTTATCTCGAACAACTGAGTATTCACCTTAAAACTTCTTGATTTTATTACCTTTGTAGTCCCAGTTTAATTTTTGAGATAAGGAGGTTATGGTTTAATGGAACATCTGATCCAGGGTAAGTCTTAATGCTTATAATAGAATTTCTAAATCTTAGATTAGTTAGTATAAAGTGGATCTGATTTTTAATGCAATTTTGTTTATTATCCTGTGGTGACCACCAGATATACATTCTATGAGGTCGTAATGAAAACCATGTGTTCATAATGGCCAGATTTTCCTTGACAAAATTGAGCCAATCTGTCGCTTCTAGCATTTCTTATTCCTAAACTATAATCATCTATTATATTGTTTAGTCAGCCTTTTCCTATCTTTGCATTTAAATTGCCCATTATTATTTTATTTTCTTCCTTCCCGGTTTATTGTTTATTAAGTTGTTTGAGTTGGTCATAAAATGTTCTATTTCAGCTTCTGATTTATCTTAGTTCTCTATATAGTTATTTGCCACATTCGGGTGGCTCGTCCTCTCAGGAATTCTTAGCGCCCCTCGACCTTTAAAGGTCCGCCGACGACTAGGGGCCATGTGATTGACCGTATTTTGCATGGATAATATTCTAGGGAAATCTGACGATCTTTAATGTAATGGTTTTCCGTTGCCTTCTACATTCTTATACTGGTGACCACATATAGGTTTATCACCTTTACGGCCAAGTTCTCAACCCCAGGACAAAAAAGTACCCAACCACTTATTAACTCATCTGCCAGAAACCGTTGGTTAGTTAGTGGGGGATTCCTTATACCGGCAATAACATGCTCATTCACACGGTGAATGAGTATGTAGTAAAAAGAAATATAGTAACCCATCTGCCCTCAGAAACCTAACAGCCATTCGGGGTCGAAAACAACAAAAGTTAGCCAAGAGAGGCTGATAGGAGAGATTAAAGGCATTTCCCTCAAGACAAGTTAAAAAAGAGTTAAATATGAAGGCCCTTATAATACGCCAGGTACGTTTCATAAACATATGAGGATTAATACACTTTTTCCAGCATGCCATAGCATGAAGAGTAGGGTGCACGTCATTTTTGTTTATAATGTAGATACCCCAACTCCATGGTTTTACCAAAATAAAACAGCTAAACTGGACAAATGCCTCATATATAGTGTTTTTCTTTCTTTACTACTATTTCGATAGATTCTTAAGATTCATTATGGCTCTTTGATACATATTTTTTAAGAAAATCTTAAAAAATTTGCATCTTGTTATTTAAGGGCAATTTATTGTACATAATGAACTCGAAACAGATTAGCGGATGCCTCTTAATACCATTATCGAAAATTTCGGAGCCAGGATGTGCTTCTTCGGCCTGGTCCTCTTCTTTTGGCAATTTTGCCTTGTATTATGAGGTGTAGAATATGAACAAAATAACGGAAACAAGTAGAAGATACGGACTGGATATAAACATCAGCAAAACCAAGTTAATGATCATCAGCAAGGAAAATATAACTGGAGTAAATCTGTATGTGAACGGTATCGGAAAGGAAAAAAGTGCATTCTTGACTATGAGCTCTGTGTTCAAGAGCCATGACCTCACTATAGAAACAAAAATAAGGCGCCTTAAATCTTATGTGTACAAAGTTACTTCTGTACGGAGTAGAAACATTGACATTGAAGGCGGAAACTCTATCAAAACTTCAGGCTTTTGAGCTAGGGTTATACAGAAGGATCCTGAAGATACCATGGACAAACAAAGTCACCAATGAAGAAGTACTGCGGAGGATAAACACAACTGCGGATTTGGTCAACATCGTGAAGAGCCGTAAGTTGCAGTACTTGGAACATATTTGGAAGGTAAAATTGAAGAAAAAAGGGCCCCAGGACGAAGAAGAATATCCTGGCTTGCTAACCTAAGAGCATGGTATAGAACGTTTGGAATGGATAGGCACCTTAAAAAGAATGATGTGTAGAAGGCTGTACGTCTCTGGATGTTTCATTACATGGCCGAAATATTTTAACTTTTGAATGAGAATTTTCTTTAGTTTATAAAAGGCGGCTTTGGCTTTTTCAATGCGGATTCTTATTTATTTGCTTATATCCGAGTTATCGTTAACATTGGCGCCCAAATAGGTGGTATTGTGGATTCTGTCTAGCTCTATTCCATACGCTCTGATGTTCATTGTTTGTAACTCTGTTTTGCTGACAACCATAAGTTTTGTCTTAGTGTTAAACTTTAGCCCATATTCAACACACTTTTCGGTCACCCTGTTTATAAGTCTTTGCAACTCTTTTTCATTGAATGTAATCAGTACCGGGTCATCTGCGTATCTGAGATTGTTGACATTCTTCCGGTTGATAATATCTAGGCTTCTTTGAAAATAAATTCAAATACGCCCCTGCCTCACTTCACGTCGTATTTTCACTGCTTCCTTCGTATTTTGACCAATTCCTATATTAGCACATTGATGCCAATTCAAATTTTTGATATTAAGATCTTGGTCATCGATTCCCACCTGTTTCAAGGCATTTATCAGTTTGTCGTGGGTGTCCTGGTCAAAGGCCCTTTCGAAGTCCTTAAAACACATATATACTGATTGTTCTATATCCCTACACCTTTGAGCCAGGACTTAAACTTAACCTACACTCTCTTATTTTGGTATTTTGATGGCAACATCTCTTTTGTTTTTGTACACAGCTACTGATTGTCTATTCATTTAGCATTTACTTTAATTTCAGAATTCGATTAAACAAACCTATTACCCCGCCTGTTCCTCACCTCTTAACGCCATCAATACTTCTAAAGAGAATTAAAAACTAAAATAATACAATAGCAGTGGACAGTTACAACTAAAAAGAAATTTAAAAAAAAATACACAAAATATATTTTTGGCATTGCCCCTCTCACTATCTCCCTACCTGTGTCAACTTTTGTACTTCCAGTTCTGAACGTAGGCTCCTCCCAATTGTTTTCACCTTTCTGTCTTGATGATAGTCTCATCCACTGTTTGTTGGCAGTTGTGATAATCTTATCCATTGTTGTCTTATTTCATCTGTCCATATCTTGTGAAGTCTCCCTGTATTTCTTTTCGTCCCTCTTAAATACCAGTACAGAATGTTTTATGTTCACATATTATCGTTGTATCTAACTATGTGGCCGGCCTTTTGTCATTTTATTTTCATCAATTATTCTTTCACGATATTCCTCGGTATTCTGCTTTGTCTTATTTTGGTGTTTTTAATACCGGTTTTCACTTTCTTCATTGCATTGTAGAAAAAAACTAATTTTTCTGAAACAGCAAGAATTCCGAACACCGACACAATTTGCAATACATAGTCAGATTTTATTCTAATACCAAATTTCTACTTAGATAATTTTAATTCTTATGGAATTAATAATACATTTACTTATTGTGGGAAGTGAATGGCTTACATAGTTAACAATAATTGTATAAACAAAGAGTATTTTAATATGAAATAAACTTTTAAAGTATGTTTATAGTGTCATTCGATAATGTTATGAACATAGTATTCCAAATTTAGAAATGTCAACAGTTTAACATTAACTTTTTTGATGGACTGATTGAGGCCAGGGTCTACGATCTATCGAGAATAAACTAGATTCAATGTTGTTGTAGACCTGAGAAGAAATTCATGGTCCCCTATTACTTTTTAAGCTACTTAATAATTATTTTCTTAAACCAAAGCAATAAATTAACTTTTATTATTTTTATATAATACAGCGATGTATTATCGTTACCGTAGTTAACTGGAATGAATATTTCCCTTGGAATGAATGGATTTTCCCTAATTAAAAAACGTTCCTTTTTAATGCACCTGATAGTATACTTAAGAATTAGCTATACTGGGACTATACTGTGCTTACAAACCAACTCGTGGTAAATAATGGACCAGATCACGTAGTAGCTAATAAACTAACTAGACACACAACGCTTATAAGTTTAGATAGTTAGCTAACAAAACACTATGCTGCGCGATTAATATAACGAGAAAATCGTTTAGTACAAAAACTTTCAAGAAAAAAATCAAGAGAATATGAAGAATGAAAAGTGTCCAGATGGTAGCCATATTTCTCTTATATGTTGGTATCATTCCACAGTTTAGATAACATTAAATAGTATGATTCTGGTAAATATGTTTATAAGACAATGAAAACAGCAGTGCTGAAATGATTAAGAAAATTTGTGAAAGATATTTACCAGTACCTTAAGTCGCCTATATGGAAGGATACTTCGAGACATTATCGAACAAGAATATAAGGAACAAGAAGAAGAGGAACAATCTGGCTTTAGAGCGGGAAGGAGCTGCACCGATAATGTGTTTGTTTTGAAACAAATAATAGAAAAAAGATCAAGTACCAATCAAGAAACCCACCTTATGTTTATAGACCTTCAGAAGGCCTATGATACTGTACCCGCTAAAAAGCTATGGAAAGTTTTGCAGGAAACAAACATTAACCACACAGTAATTAACGCCCTTAAACAGCTTTATGAAGGATCAACGTCGGCAATAAAAATTGGAAATAGACTTTCAAAAAAATTTCCTGTAAACAAGGGACTCCGGCAGGGGTGTTGCATATCCCCCACATTGTTTAAAATCTACGTGGCGAAAGCACTGTATCAGTGGAAAAGAAAGTGCAGAGGAATGGGCATTGACCTGGGAGAAACTTGCCTATATACCCTACAGTTTGCAGACGATCAAGTCCTTATAGCCAACGATAAAGAAGACCTGACATATATGGCCAGAAAACTACAGGAAGAATACAAGAAGTGGGGTCTAGAACTCAATACACAAAAAACAAAATATCTCCCAATAGGCGCAGAACTATCCAACATTCAGATGGACACAACCGAAATTGCATTCTGCACTGAATATACCTACTTAGGAATTGATTTCGACACCACAGGCACAGACAATAGGGAAATTAGAAAACGAATAACCCAGGCCCGTAGAACAATTGGATGCCTTAACGGAGTTCTTTGGAGCTCAGAAATTGGTAAAAGACGAAAATACAATATATATGAATCTCTCATAAAAACCAGCTTAACCTATGGTACAGAGACATGGAGACTAACAGAAAGCAATAAAAGAAAACTCGAAGCAACAGAAATGAATGTATTTAGACGATCACTTCGAATATCTAGAGCAGACAGAATTAGAAACGATGAAATAAGAAATCGGATGGGGGTAGATGGATCACTGGCAACAGACATAGAAAGGAAACAACTTATATGGTATGGCCATGTTCAAAGAATGCCAGAAACAAGACTAGCAAAAATCGCCATGAAATGGATACCACCAAATCGTAAGCAACGAGGAAGACCAAAAAGAACATGGAAGGAGGGAATAACAAAGGCAATGAGCTCCCGAGACTTGACCGAAGAACAATGGAATGATAGAAATTCGTGGAAATTAGGCATCGGACAACGACGCAAGACGTTTTGAAACCGATATATATATATATTTCAACATATAACGTCATCTAAAGCCGGCATCTAAAGGCGAGTGAGTGCCCGTCCTCACGACAACATGGTTGGTGCATCGAAACGTGGCTCCAATGGAGCGTGGAGTATCAAGGATTTAGTTTTAGTTTGAGCGCCTGCTTCTAAGCTCCTTTGAACTATGTTGATCTACCAACAAATGATGGGACTCATCTCTCCGACCGAAGATCGCCAATTCTGCTCTATTCAACGTCGCATGAACTGGCAAGTATATAACTGAATCTTTTTAGATTTTAGGTATGTGGGACGAGTATTTCACTTATATAGGTCAACAGTTTAGACTATGACATATACACCGGGAATGTTCTGCAATTTCTTCGATATAAGAAATAAAAGGATGTTAGCAGGACCAATGCTACGCTTCAACTGCTGATTATTACCCTGTTGCTATCCAAGGTATATATTTTATTTAGTTTGAGTCGTCATAGGGCTTTTTTGTAATGGGAACTATTTTTAAAACTTTTAAGAATATCTCAAAAAAGTTTGATCTGTGATATTCAATCCGAGGGGAGAGTCATAATAGGAGATAACTTTAATGCACATATAAGCTAATTCAAGAAATGATATCAAGAAATAGAATTAGGACTTGGGTATGATGTGACATATATGAAAGTAGGATTACATGAGGGCTCCGTGCTAAGTCTTTATTTATACTCTTTGGTGGTGGATCAGATAACAGGGAGACTACAGACTAACATTCCCTTGTATTTAATGTATGCTGATGATGGAGTGTTAGTAGGAAATACTGAAATGGGTTTGAAACAAAAACTCGAAAAGTGGAGACAAGCTATTGAAAAAAAAAACGACTTACTGGGACATAGGGACACAGTAATGTGGAAATAGGTATAAATGCATGCAGTACAATTAGTGTAAAATGGATGAAGTAGAAGGAAATTTACGGTGTGTTGTGTAACACATCTGATAAAAACTGAAAAGAAACCTGAAACTGAAAGAAAAATTTCATAAAACTGCTATAAAATCAGCTATGATGAACAAAACTGAATGTTGGGCATTTAAAATGAAAGAGGAACAACGAATTAATGTTGCGAAATTAATGGGAAGCCGACTTCGCTTAGGGATAAAAACAAAGAAAATTATAATAATAGGTATAAACAACATGTTTGAAATTATAATTTTCTCTTTTTTATTTTAAAAACTTATACCTTTTCCTTAATTTTTACCATAAATTATTTGTTTGGACACAAAATTAGGTGTTATTCACAATTTTTTTTTGATAAACACGTTCTTAAAAAACCACTTGGCATTTAGTTTGTTATAATGATTTACAATGTTATGTTACAAATACTCTTAGCGTAAAGCAGCAAGAGATCAAGGTTGTATTAATTTTGACGAAAAAATGGACAAGGTTATCTTGACCTTTGAGTCAAAAAAAAAAGATTCATATTATATTACCTTCAAATAATTATTAATATTTTAGGCGTAATTGCTAATAACGTTAGTCAATATACAATTAATTAATTCTCTTAATTCAACAATTAGTTTTTCGGTTGACTGTTTTTCAGTCTATCCAATATAAGTAAATATTTTTATATTTGTATATAAAGTAAGAACATTATTTCATAAACAGCTGAGAGTTAATGTCAATATAATTAGAAAACTACGTAAACATAGTAAATAAAAACGTGGTGTTAGTAGTCAATACTAAAAGGGGTTTCAAGTAAATACTGAAACAGTAAAGACGAGTTATTGAGCAAAAATGTTTAAAACTTAGTAGGACAAAAACAGAGTATTTGGAATGTTTATTTAAAGATGGAGTTACTACAAATAGAATGATAACTTTGGATGGTAAAATGATTGTGAAAAGTAATAGTTTAAAAGTATCTAGGATGAGTACAGATCAATGAAAAAAGAGATTGGGGTGCGTGCATGTAGAGTTAGGACAGAATAGATAAAGTGAAAGAAAGTGAGTGTTGTGTTGGGTGACATAAAGACCTTAGTAAGACTGAAAAAAACATTGATCAAACTGCCATTAGACCCGCAATGATGTACGTTACTAAATATTGGAGAAGAGGAAAGACGAATGCATATGGCAGAAATGAGAATGGATGAGCTAAGTAATAAAAAATAAAAAAAAAAAAGAATGGCACCAATTGGAATTTATTATCAATTGATGCTAAAATGAGAGTGCATATGCTAATATGGTTCGTCTATGTTTATGTTTAACGTCGAGTTGCTAATCGTCCAATCCACAGAATTAATGATTTACTACTTTCTGGAAGGAGTAGAAGATAAAGCCCAAAGAAGATCTGAGGAAGACGATTAGGCAGGATATGTCAGTAAAAGAAATTGATATTAGTATAGATTAAGATAGATAATAATGCAAAAATGTAATTAGAGAAGCCGAATCGAAAGTATCGGACCATTTAAAGAAGATACTATTTACTATAATTTTAGAGCATTTAATTAAATTATGCGAGTTAAATAATCTGTGTATAAATAATGAGTTCTATCGACACAAACACCGTACGTACACCTGGACCGATGAGAAAAGAAAACTAAAATCAATTATTAATTTTATTATTACTAACACCATACTTTTTACTTTTTGTTCAAGATATTAGAGTGAAAAGAGGTAAAGAATGTAACAAAGATTGCAGTTATTAATGGCCAAAGAACTGCATTGACACTGAAAAAAAAAAGGTTTTGAAAACAAATTAAAAAATTAAGAAAAAACAGAAATTTAAAATACACCTATTGCAAAAAGTTTTTATAAAACACCTATATTAAAACAGATTAGATCAGGAACTAGAAGAATTCAGATTTAAAACCATTAAAGAAACAGACAAACATGTAAAAAATCTGCATTAAAAAATACTATATCTAACCAGGGCAAAATAAAAAGATTTAGAGAAATATAAAGACAACATTAAGGAATTTAAATGAAGAACAGGAAAAGAAAAGAACCAGAAATAAAAAAAAACTTTGAAACATCTAACAATATCTTAGACAAAGAGCTCTGAACATTGTTAAGAAATTAAATTATTAAAAAACAACAACAGAGAAACAATAGAAAAAGTACTGCATGGCGGTTCTGTATCGACCAAATAAATACGGTCCAAAAAGTAATCAAAAATAAAATTGAAAAACAGAAAATCCACTGTATATTTATGGATGTAAAGAGAACAAATAACGCAGTAGCCAAGTTGTGGAATTTTCAGAAAACAAAATACCTAGCAACAACAGAAGAAGCAGTAAAGAACCTTAGAGTAGACGAAGATCAACAAATACACGACACAAACAAATTTAAATACTAATGATTCGTAGCTTTAAAGAGAAAAACAACAGAAGAAGAAATAAAAAGTCAACTGGGCCAAACAAGAACATGTATCAAGCAATTAAATTCAATTCTATGTGACAGCCTCATCACAAATAACATAAAAAAATACTAAATAAAGCTATGGCAAGACTACCTAAATTATATATTGGAGGAGAAGTTGTAGAGTTGCAAGAATAAATAAAATCAGAAACAAAGAAATTAAAAGGAAAATTGGGGTAACTAAGAGTGTGCTGGAATATACAGAAGATAAAATAAAATTGTATATGTAAGTACAATTATTGTATATACAGAAGAAAAAAGATTCCCCCTTTGAAAACAGACCCAGAAGCTCGTAGAGGGATGAAGTGGACGAGACTTACAGGATGAAGAATACCAGAACAGAGATTTAAAGCAATAAGGGTTGAGAATAAGAAGACAGAGTTAGCGCTGGATATATACCGAATAATAACAACTAATTGGTTTACAAAAGATGTTTGGTCCGGAAGATATCTAAATTTCAATACCAACGCACCCATAGCCCATAAAGAGGTGTTGTGTTCAGTCTTACTGACAGAGCAATTAAACTATCTAGTACACAGTACCATTCCGCAAATTTGAGAAAAGTTAAAGATATTTTAGAAAAAAATAATTATCCACCAGAATTTTTCAACCCTCTTATTAAAAAAAGAAATTATATTATCAAAAATAAATCCAATTCCAATACCATACCAAAACAAACCCAAACCATACCTAGCAATAATAATAATAATGTCACTAACTACAACAAATCCTATATATCCTTACCATACATTAATGAATTTTCTGAACAACTGTCAAAAATGTTTGCAAAGTATAATAATTAATGTTGGACATAAATCATCAAAAACATCTGGAAAATATTTTTCAAAATTTAAACCTAAATTTAATAAAGACCATAAATCAAATTTGATTATAAAATAAATTGTAAAGACTGCAATTCAACATATATTGGAGAAACACATCAACACCTATATAGAAGAATGGTTGCACACAAACATAGTATACAAACCAAGGCATTAAACACAACAGCCCTAGCCAAACATTCTCTAGAAAATAGCCATTCTTTTGATTTTGAAAATGTACAGATTTTGGAAAAAGAACAAAATTACAACAAAAGATGCATATTGGAGATGATTCACATACAAAAAAGGTCCAAATTCCTTCAATAATAAGACTGACATCAAAGATCTTTCAAATATGTATCACAATTTAATACATTGAGTTGTTTTTTAAATGCACTATGGCAGATTTTTAAGATACGACCCTGATCCACTCATACTTTAAGATGTCTGCCAGATGTCATCTGTCAATGTCAGATACCAATTTTTAATCCATGTTAAACTTTTAAAAAAAGTGTAAACATGAAATTTAAATGTAAAATGTAATGTTTAAAGTTTAAAGTTTAATAAAGTGCTTATTGAAAATGGCAAATTTGCCGAAACGTCTAAGCAAAGTTTAAATAGTTAATCATACCGACAAACCTAGGAAATAAAAAAGTTTAATTTAAATATTCACGGTCAGAAAATAACAAACTATATAATATATATATATATATATATATATATATATATATATATTTAGATATTATCATCATATATATTATATATGATGGTAAATATCACATAAGACAAAAAAAATATTTAATATGATTATCCACTAGAGCAAGTCGTCTCAATGATCTAGTATATTACACAAGGTTCAAAAAAGATTAAGACATTGATCACCAAATTGACTGAGTTCGGTATATGCGAAACAATTCGCAACATATTAAAGACCATCACATGGAACGATACAATAATAAAACTTGGTAATATGATGGTAACACCTACTATATTGATGTGAAAGCAGAGTAATGAAGCAAAGAGATAGATTTATAATCCAACCTAGCGTAATAAGATTTCTCAGAAGACAGGCATTAACCAGAGCTGATAGATAGAGAAATAAGAACGTTAAATTAATTTTAAATTGATACAAATTTTAAGCTTTTAATGCTAACATTTCACGGCCACTTAATTTAGACTACAGACGACAATTCAGAAAATTTAATAGAATTCTATTATGTAAACATTTGACATTGATTATCTAAAACTAAGAATGAATTTCACTAGTTTACTTGCAACGGGGTTCCAACATTGAATGAAAACTAATTACCAGACACTAAACAATAATTAGAAATATAAAAAACTGAAAAAAATGTACTCAAGATGAAACAGGATCATAAAGTAACGTAAATTACACGCTTGAGTGGATTTCGGTACATTTATGACCTTAATTTCAAATTACTTTCATTATGCACAATTTTCATAACCCACCTCATTCCGTGCCTGAACATTAATGAGCCTTAGGGAGTACGAGAGGGGCAGTAGCCGTAGCCGGGCACGCGCCCGGAGGCCCCCGTAATAACAGACCCAACGTTGTGCCGCCGATGTAGCCGTTTGCCGTAGGCCTCTGGCGCACCAATCTAACTACAACGCCCAGAACTCGCGTGCGTCTGCACAAAAGACTTCTTCTTTGCAGTGTCCAGTATTGGTTGATATGATGAAGAATATACTGAGAAAACAGGACTGTGCATAACATTCTGCACAAGATTTAAACCAATCGAAATATTTAATAAAAAAAATAAAGTTAAATAGCAATAAAGTATAAAATGATGACAAATGACATTTTACATAAACCATACGACACTGACTGAAAAAGCAAAATACCAGGATAATACGCATTGAATTTTGTAAGGTGTAGAAAAATAAAACGTAATAAAACATAAATAAATTATATTAATTTGTAGTAAATATGCTTGACTTAAAAGACCATTTTAAAACTTTTTAGTTAGCTTGTTAGTCAATCGGTAGTATATGTGCCACTGATATCTGTAATAACTCAACGAATATTTTCTAAATCATCAGTCGTCTCCAGTGTATCTGATACTGATAACTACTTTACTGTTAATGAATATTACAAGGTCTCAATAAACGCTTGAGGACTATCTGACAATCTTGCGTATTGAGATTGTCCAAGAACCAAAAATAAGCTTGAGAAAGTTAAGCTTTATCACTGAATATTTTTTGTATGTAAAAAAACCGGGATTAACAAAGCAGCAAGAGGTGTTGGTTAAGAAAATATCTATCTTTAAGTTCGTATTGTCCCTCCCTAAGTACGTAGGTAGGTATTTATATAATCGTAACTTCAAAATTGGTAATTGTTCTTAATTACTTTTAAGACTAGCACTTAACACGTCAACGGAATTGCTTTTATACCATTTTCTCATAGTATTCAACTAGGAAACGCGAGCTGTTTTATAGTTTATAGCAATACATACTTATCTCCTCACATCACACGATCCAGATATTGCAACTTTTTAATATCTAAAGCTTAAAAATTTTGAATAAAATCCTTTATAAAAGGTATATAAAAAACCCAGTTGGGCTATGTTGCATTGACAAAACGTTTTCGGAATAAATATTCCATCATCAGTGTCAAATTAATACATGGATGTAGCCACTAAATATGTGGGTAAAAACCCTTTAAAAATTATTAAATAAGATTTGATCTACATTATGTCTAATTTACATTTAAGATGTTAAAGTTACCGTTGGATAGGTAACAGGGCGACATATGACTCTACATTAGTTGCGAGTCCTGAGACGGTATGTCTACGAGGACTTTGTCAAAGCAACTGATTGAAATGACAGAATCGTCATTTCAATCAGTAGTTATGTAGTTATTATCGAGATAATAGCATTATCGAGAAAGAGAAACACTACCCCAGTATTATTAAACTGTGAAGGCTATGAGCTGATAATATGTAGCAATTATGTAGAATATGTTTTTTTTGAGGCTGGTATTATTTGTTATGCCATAAATCCTCATTCTCTAAAAAATATTAAGAAAGAAATTTATTTTCATTGTATGGCAACATAACCACAAGAAGTGGTTGACGTGCAGAAAGTTTCAAGGATGTTTTATCCCGAAATGAAAGAATATTTGGAGAAGAAAGGGTTGCCCTTTCGAGATTAATAAAATAATGTACCTGGTCATCTCCAGGTCTTTACCGAGAAGAATAACGTTTAGATGGTTATTTCACCTATCACAATTATAATATTTCCAACATTAGAAATTGTTTAACATCATTGAAAGATACATAAATGACACTGCAAATAGACAAATAAACGTAGCAGAAGATCTAACAAGCAAAACAAGAACGGGAAGAGGAATAAGATAGGGAGATACTATCCAAAATGATTTACTCTCTCATAAGAAGATGTGTTCAAGAAGTTAAATTGGAAACAACGTGGAATTAAAATCAATGGCAGATTTTTAAGTCATCTAAGATTTTCCGATGACATAGTACTCATAAGTAAAAATACAGCTGCGAAAATTGACTTAAAAATGAATTTAAATAAAACAAAAGTCAGGTCAAATCAAAAGATCATAGTGGACTTGATCAAGCTAGGCAAACAGAATCAAACGGCAAAAATAACTAGAAGAATCCGCATCACTTGGGCAGCAGTAGGAGGACTCAGTGTTGTATTGAGAAAAACAAAAAGATACCAATTAATTTAAAGAAAAGGGTAATCAACAGTTTATTCTACCAGTTATGTCCTATGAAATGTAGACTGTGACACTTACAAAGTTATAAGCCAATAGACTAAGAACAAGATAGAGGGCTATCGAACGAGCTATGTTATTAATTTCTCTGAGAGAACATATCCGAAATGAGAACGTGCGAAGTAAGATACAGGTGGAAGATGTAACTGGAATAATTGTGCAAATAAATTGGAGCTAGATAGAACACGTGGCACGACAATACAATGAAATATGGACAAGAAATATTTTAAATTGGGGACCATGTGAGCACAGTCGTAGTAGAGGAAGACCACAAAACGGTAGCTAGGCTTCATTAAAGCAAAACTAGGAAGGCCAAATAGTACAAAACAGAGAAGAGTGGAGATCTCATGGGAAGGCCTTTGTCCAGGAGTGGATGCAAATAGACTTAAGATGTAGGAGAGGCAGATAAGTGGAATAATCATTTAAGCAGCAGACCGTATTGAAAGCGAGGGATTTGTTGATTTTAAACAAATCTGAAGTGTGCTGGGCAAAATTTTTGGTCAGAAATTGTTTAAAAAATTTTTTTAAACAAATTTTAAAAATTACCGATGTATATTATTATTCTTACGGTTGCCAAGGTTTAAGGTGTCTCTGTCGCGCTTAGTTATATTATAAAGGGTGTTTTTTTAGAGGTATAGAAATTTGAAATCGAATAAAACAAAGATGTTTTTTATCAATTACCATGAAATTAAATTTATTTGAAAGATAATCTTCTGGCATTTTAATTTAAATATGATTTCTGGTATATGACTGTTCTGGCTAAATCTGCCGTAGTCTAATCTGAAGGTCCAATTTTCGATCACTTTTTCCAATATTTGTCGCCGTCTATTGGCAATAACGCGGCGAATGTCGTCCTTCAAATGGTCAATCGATTCATGCTTATCTACGTAGACTAGCACCTTCACATATTTCTACATAAAATAGTCTATCTATCTCTATCTATACAGCCAATACTGTTCAATTTTGGACATAGACCTCCTCTTCCTTCTTCCATGTCTCTTTATTGTAGGCAGTTTGTATTCACTTCGGTCCTGCGTGTTTCTTCAAGTCATCTGACCATCTCATTTGTGGCCTTCCTCTTTTTCGTTTGTAACTATATGGTCTCCAGTGTATAATCATCTTATTCCATCTGTCGTCTTTCTGTCTTATGGTATGTCCAGCGAACTTCCACTTAAGTTTTGCTATCTGCGTTAATACATCGCACTTTTGTTTTGTTGCGGATCCAAGTATTTCTTTTCTTGTCTGATAGCCTGATGTTCAGCATTTGCCTTTCCATGGCTCTTTGGGTCTTTGCTATTTAAAATAGTAAAATATTAAAATAGTCTATCAGTGTTAAATAGCAAGATCTTGAAGACCAATTTACAATCAGAAACGTGAAACTATGCGGTAACTAAAGGTTTTCTTCAATAAATTAATTGTGGCACGAACTGTGTAACATGTTACTCCGACTTATTGAAACGACACAACAGCTTCTGCACATCATGGTTATTCAATTGGGGAATAAAAAAGGCAGTAATTATGGCTCTATAGTGGTCACTATTGACTGTAACTTTCTGGCTAGCATCGTTTTTGAAGAAGTACAATCCAATTATTCCACCAGACCATAAAGCAAACCAAACAGTCAGTTTTTCTGAATGTAATGGTTTCTCAACATACATTTGAGGATTATCTTAACTCCAAATAGGACAGTTTTGTTTACTGACGTAGAGATTTAACAAAAAGTGAGCTTCATCGCTAAACAAAATTCGCTTATGAAAATCGGAATCAACCGCAATCTCGTTTTGAACCCACTCACCGAATCTACGCCTTGCTAGGTGATGATCTACCTTCAATTTTTGTATGAGATAGATTTTATAAGGCAAGATCTTTCCGCAAAATCTTTCATAAAGTCGATGGACACGTATCCAACCGCTGCGCTGTGTACAATGGCAGATAGACTTCGGGTCTTCCTGTACGGTAGCAGCAATTTCTTCTGTACGCACTGTACGATGTGTCTGTTGATGCATATTATTATTTACAGTAAACGTGGTGCAAAAACGTTCCATGTTTAATCGAATTACTTGCTCTGATGGACTATTATTTTGACAATAAAATGGACGTAGTGCGCGATACGTATTTCGAACAGAACCACAATTTTCAAAATAAATTTGTACATTTCGGAAGCGTTTTTTTATTCGTCAAGTCTATTTATGCTGAAATGCCAAACTAAACTTAACATAAATCACTTAACAGCTGTCAAAATGGCCAACAGTTAAAAGAGTGTAACAAACATCTCTATACATAAAAAAAACACCTTTTGTGATGTACTTATGCAAAAAATTCTCAACAAATATTGTCATTTATTAAAATTTTGTTACAATAGTGCACAATAAATTTTAAAATCAACTTTGTTAATAATAAATTACAAAATTTTAATAAATGTCAATATTTGTTGGTATTTTTTCGCCTAAGTACGTACATATAATATGTACAAGTGCGACAAGAACGCACCATATAGTACGGCGCGCCCTAAGGCGAAGGGTAGCAGTGGCTTAAACATTAACTATCTTACTAATAAAACACTCGTATTCTAAGGTTATTCCGTATTTATACCTAGAATAGTTATCCTAAGTATAAGGTAAATATAATACTAAAATAATTTGTTACAAATAAACTCTGTATATGTTAGTTATAAGTATTCCCAATTTATTCCGAAATAATAGTTTGGCAATGTCCCAATCTTTTGCACAAATACATAGAATAACGACATATTGAGTTAAATATGTCAATTTTGATTTTTCTTTAAAACCGACACCAAATATATCTTTATTTGTTAGTTATATGTTGAGTGTGAGTATTTTAAAATTGCAAAAAACCTTACACCATCTTTAGAAAACCGATATTTTATTCGAAATTCTCTATCAGTGTATTTTCAAAAGGGATTTATTCTTTCTTTAAAAGTTTTTTTTTCGTGTAACTTCATCGACAGCCGCAACACCTCTTAAACACATTTTTTTATTATATAGCTACTCACAAAACAATACAAAAAATAATATATTCTTGTCACTGATGACTATGACATTCATAAAATAGGTTATACTTGGGTTATACTAGACTTAAACAAGGGTGTGGGTCGGTATAATCCTGGAATAAATTCTTATATCAAGTATAACCTATATCTAAGTTATTCCATGTTTATTGGTAGTGATTTTGCCTTTACCTGATTTATTCTGAGTTTTATACTTGATTTATTAGTTATGCTGTTAGTGGACGCTCATAATTAACAATTAGAAAACAACAGTATAAATTGAAATAAGCCTCGATTGCTCTTCCTGAAACTGAATGTTTAAACTTCAATTTAGATACTTGGCAACTTCACAAATAATAATTTACATATGAGTTTTCAAGACTCAAAAATGCGTATTTTCGCTCTTTTCATGTTTTAAATAGCCTATAACTCAAAAACTGTCAACTTTAAAGAACAATGAAAAAAAAACCTTGTTTGTTTAAAATGTCACAAAAAATCTAAAAAAAAAATTTTTGGAGAAAAAAATGTGATTTTTGGAATTGGATTTAAAAAATTATTAAAAGAATTTCTGCCCAAAAGTTTCATACGGCATTCCGAGGAGACATTTTTGGATAAGAATCCACTAAGAAACCGAATCAGAAATATTTTTCTTACAGAAGCGGTCTCAAAACATGGACTAAAGAAGGTATTATGTTTTATTATAATTAAAAAAATAGACCATTAAAGACAAAGGTAAAAATAACTTATTTGAAACTTCATTATTTGGCAAGAAAAATAATATTGTGATCATTGGGCATCAATGATACATTACACCAAAGTTCAAATAAATAGAGAATGAGAATTTTAAATAAAATGAAATTATTTGTTTAATATTATCAATAAGTTCAAATTAAAAACATAGAAATTTATTTTTTATTTATTTATATAAGTGTTTTTCATTTCTTAGTGTAGACATTTTTTCTACCTACACAGTGTTGGTGATGCTATACGCCAACGGAGGCCGCATATCCTTATAATTGCCTCGAAGTGAATGGACAACGATGATTTCCAGTCTGTGTTTTTTTTATATTTTCGGTTTCATTAAAGTTCACGTAAAGTTCTTCTGTACTCTGTATCAATTATAATAAAAATGAAAACGTTGAATAATTGCTTTATTGCTCATCAAAATTTTCTATGAATAAAATATCACTTTTATGACACCGACACAAAAATGCTGTCGATGATTTTCATTCGTTTCAGCTTATAGTTTGGTATTATGCTCGTCAAATTATGGATATTATATAAAATATGTCTGAAAAACAAATATTAAAAGTAAAGTGAGATTAGCTATAAGAAAATCTAAATCAGAAATTTATAAAAAAAATATATCCGATCCATTAAATTCTAAAGAAAGCGACAGAAACTCCATCGTGCTGTTTTACTTTAAACTGGTAATGGCATAATTTAGCCTGGCAGAACCAAATAATTATGCTAGTGCTAAAAAAATTTAGTGAAAGATGTCTGCGCAGGTTTTTCAACCAAAGCTTGTGATTTTCACTTCGATGCAGAAGATATAGAAGAGAAGAAACTGAAGCTAGAAACTGTATCATTATTGTACTTGGTACTTAGAACTAATAGTCTCAAGACAAAGTCCTAGAGAGAAGAGCACATAATTGATAGATTGTTTAGTAAAAAGTTTTAAAAAAAGTGCTACAACAAGCAAAAATGAAAAGAAAAGTAGTGTCCAAAATACAAAATAATTGTTTAAGCATTACGTAAAACAAAAAAATGACAATCAGTCATATAAGTAGAATAAATATAAGAAAAGTAGTATCTTCCTTAATGCCTATAAAAATATCTAACAAAGAATGAATTATTGGACCATAAAACTACTTAGTCACATATTTGTATTTGGTTTAATGACCTTGGTCGTAAACTCCCAGGACCATTTCTTTGTGTATAACACATCGCTTTCCACATTGAGCTTATTTATTAAATAAATTTTAAAAACTGCAATTTAACATATATTGGACAAACACATCAATATCTACATAGAAGGGTTGTTGCACACAAACATAGTGTACAAAGCAACAAATTAAACACTAAACACTGCTTGGCTAAGCATTCTCTAAAAAATAGCCAATCTTTTGATTTTGAAAATGTACAGATTTTGGTACAAGAACAAAACTACAACAAAAGGGATATTAGAGATGATTCACATAAAAAAGATCAACATGCTATCAATAATAAGACTGATTCAAAGATAAATGGTTTTTTAAATGCACCATTAAGATTAAGAACCCTGAACCACTCGTATTTTGAAATACCTGCCATATGTATTTTAGGGTCACATGTGATTTCTGCATTTCATGTAAAACCACCAAATAGTGTAGACATAACATATAATGTGTATTACGTAATGTTCAATATTTAAAATGCTTAATAGACTAGGCGGGATCTGTAGAAATTCAGACCATAATGGACATTTTCCATAGGAAGTTATTTTTTTGCCGAAATCCCTTCAGGATGTGCCCAATATCGATAATCACGATATGCGCCAGTCGCAAACCCTGTGCTAAATTTTTTATTTAACAAAATCTGAAAACAATTGAAAATTTCTCATTTTTTTGCTCCTATTTTCGTTTATAATTCGGAAAATATTGATCCTAGAGAAAAAATTATAAGTAGTTAAAAGTTTCGTTATTCAATTTTACACAATATTTCGTTAGCTAGAAATTTAAAATTTATTGTTTATTGTTAAAAAAAATAGCAATAATTGGAAAAAAAATACAAAAAATGAAGTTAATCCTTTAAATGTTTTCGACTTTCTAAACTTGACTTACAAGCTCCATATTCCGCCTAAAAAATCTTTTTAATATGTTTAAAATGTGTGCTAAATTTTGTTAAGATCGGTCGGATAGGTTTTGCATAATAATTTTGCAATCCAGCCTGCTGGAAAAAAATCGCAAATTTTCAAATTTATAGTAGGCCCTAAATAAGGCTCTCAGATAGTTGCAAATTTTTTTACATATAAAGGAAGGCTCAAACTTTTAAACGTTTTTGTAAAATTCAAATCGGTTTACTAGGAGAGCCTAGAAAATTTTTTAAAATTTTAAACATTTTTTAGGTTTATAAACAAATTGAATATCTTTACGAGCTTTAAACATATCCTTCCAAAAAAAGAAAAAGACTATAAAAAAAATTATTGAAGATTGAGTCAAAATAAAGTTTATTTATGAAAAAAAAAACCTTTTTTTTTTCGTTCGCCTTTGTTTCAACAATTGTTTTTTGAAAATTTCCCAATTTGCAATTAAAAATGTTATTTGAAAATATGATATTTGAAATCCTTGGCGTCCGAGACATCGATTCAAAAAAAAGAGCAAAATTGGTTAACAAGAAGCCAAGATAATGCAATTTTTAGCGCGCGCTATGATTTTGAACTCGCCGATTCACATTTCGAGTGATGTCCCCCACCACCACCTCTCATGCATTCCAAGCGACAGTTTACGCGAAAACGGTTTTTTATTTGTCTTTTTTATGGATGTTGGCATGAAGCGCATTACGTAAAACTTTTCATATAAACAGTACTTGACAAGGCAAGGGTACTTGTTTAAAAACGAGCCCTCTATCACTTATGGTTACACGGCAAATGTATGCCAACTTTGACCTTCAATATCTCGGCAACCAGTAAGCCAAATGTATCTTTTTTTTTAAAGGAGCGTCTTTTTATGTTCTTTAAGTGTATACATTTTAAAATTTATATGTTTAAAGCTCGTAAAGTTATTCAATTGTTTTATAAGCCTAATATATATAAAAAATGTTTAAAACTTTAAAAAAAATTCTAAGCTCTCTTAGTAAACCGATTTAAATTTTACAAAAAGCGTTAAAAGTTTTAGCCTTCCTTTATGTGTAAAAAAATATGCAACTATCTGAGGGCCTACTATAAATTTTAAAATTTGCGATTTTTTTCCAGTAGGCTGGATTGCAAAATTATTATGCAAAAACCTATCCGACCAATCTTAACAAAGTTTAGCACACGTTTTAAACATATTAAAAGGTTTTTCTAGGCGGAATATGGAGCTTGTAAGTCAAGTTTAGAAAGTCGAAAACATTTAAAGGATTAACTTCTTTTTTTTGTACTTTTTTTTCCGATTATTGCTATGTTTTCGACAATAAACATTAAATTTTCAATTTCTAGCTAACAAAATATTGTGTAAAATTGAATAACAAAACTTTTAACTTTTAATTTTTTCTCTAGGATCAATATTTTCCGAATTATAAACGAAAATAGGAGCAAAAAAATGAGAAATTTTCAATTGTTTTCAAATTTTGTTAAATAAAAAATTTAGCACAGGGTTTGCGACTGGCGCATATCGTGATTATCGATATTGGGCACATCCTGAAGGGATTTTGGCAAAAAAATAGCTTCCTATGGAAAATGTCCAATCCAAAACAGATCCCGCCTAGACTATAATGGGAATGGCAAATAGCCGAAATGTCTAACCAATAATAAAGTATTTTATTTATAACAGCCGGACAAAACCCAGGAATTAAAAAAGTTTCTGTTTATATATATATATATATATATATATATATATATATATATATATATATATATATTATATATATATATACTAAAATTTAAAATTACCCACATGTATCTCTTTCTACAGATTTAATAATTATAATGAATTTTAATGGTGCCAAAAACTACATTAAATGTTATGCTTGTCATATCTGTCAGCTACAAGTGCTATAACAATAATTTTCAGATAATGTTACCCATTACTTAAGTTGATTTTGGAGCACAGAAAAACACTCAGTGTGACAAAGTTAAAGTGTTTAAGCATTCAAAAATGTAATACTACATTTTTAACAGTGGGCGAAAAATATAGTAGAAATTTTGATCAAGATTAAATAGAATTAATTATAGAACTGTGGATGTATTCGAGATAAAATTCAAAGTGTATAATTATTTGACTTAAAAACTCTTGTAAGGTTCATATTAAATGAAGTAGTTTATTTATACATATGATCTGGCATTAGATAAAAAAATAAATTTATCTAGCTGGAAAACAAGCAATAAAGTTCAGCTACATGAAAAATCACAAATAATAAACATGATGCTTTTGTACATGAAAGATTAATATATATATATATATATATATATATATATATATATATATATATATATATATATATATATATATATATATATATATATATATATGTATACAGTGGCTCACAGCTTAAATGATGCAGTCGCTACTCAATAAAACTAGCGTCAGCGGCTCAATATTTATTAGAAAAAAATTACATACTTAAATTCAATAATTAGTATTTGATAGGCAAATAACAAAATTATTTAAGAATGGTTTGCCGAACTACCATTATTAAAAGAAATTTTTATTATTTGCCATAGAACTGGATATAGCCAAAGAGACAAATCCAAAATAGTACATAAATATTCATCAACAGGAGTTCAGCACATTATTGAAGTTACCGAAGTAAGAACCGAATTAAAAATAAATTAAGATTAGCTCCAAGTAAGATTTTTACCAAACGTGAGGAAAGATGGATTGTCAGAGAAGCAAATAATCCTACAAAAAGTGCACTAAAATTGAAAGATGAGGTGAAAAGACGGTTTGGAAAACAATGTAACCCCAAAACAATTAGACGTATATTACGAAAGAATAACCTACTTAGACAAACTTCTGGAAATAAACCTTTTATTAGAAAAAGAAATAGGCGTATTAGATTGGTGTTCGCTAGGGAGCATATTAACAAAGATTTAAACTTTTGGAATTCAGTAATATTTGCTGATGAAACGAAAATAAACAAAAATACTCTAAAAAGTTGGTCTAATCAATGCCTAGAAATCTGCAGGCTATAATAATTGATAATGAAGGAGGCCCCACAAAATATTAGCAATCGTTTTTCAATGCATAGAGTTTGTTTTCTTTATTAATTTTCTTGTTTTAAAGTTTGCATCATTTTAGCTGTGACATCAAAATCATACATAAAATATTAAAATAATTATTTTTATTTAAGTATGGTGTATTTGAAACCAAAAAAAATAGATTATACTATTTTTAAAGACTTGGATTAATTTAATTTCAGTATGCATTTTTTTTTTCTAATAAATATTGAGCCACTGACACAAGCTCGTTTTATTAAGTAGCTAGTGCATCATTTAAGCTGCGAGTCACTATATATAATTATATAAATATAACAATACATTTGGTGGAATGATGAGACTTGAATTAAAAAGAGATATCACTGTATTCACATTAATTTTTAACGTTTTCTCTTTACGTAAAGAGGGCAAATGGTGGTGACAATTTGCATGAAAATTTTTTTAATGCATTGTAGGAATCAACGTATTTTTGACATCGTCTAAAAAGTTTTTACAAACTCGGATTTTACAGTTTACTTAAATCGATATCGATGAAACTTGAATCGAAAAGAAATTAATTCTCATGAATGGATTAACGGATTCCGCTAATTTTTTTATTATTTTAGACTTTGTTTTTTGGTATTTGTACTCTTGGACAAACGTTTATTAAATCTTCTCTTTTGGGCTTATACCGGGTAGAAGAAACAAAATGTTTTTCCTGTGTTTAGTTTGGGACACCCTGTAGGGAGGGAAAGGCACAATAGTGGGGTTGAATTAGAACCATTTTGTAGTCTTGTGTTTTGTTAAGATTCTGCTTTATAAATTCTCTTGATATTTTTAAAAATAAAGAAAATAGACGGTTTTAATTTTTAACATGTGTTTTAACTGAAACCATATTAAATCAACAATCAAAAATAACAACTGTAACAAAAGATAAAGAAACATAACGTAAACTACTAATATCGCGTGTTTCCCCCTCTACTTCCATCCATTTATATTTCTATTTTGTCGACCAGGTTAGCGGTATACATAGGCAACAGACGAGAGACGAAAATGTTTAATGGAGACTTTGGGATGGAGTTTTCCTCACTGCAAGAACGGATTTGGTGTCTTTATATGGAAGCTCTTTTAAAGACGGCAAGGTACATTACAGAAATTTTGTTTCTTTAAACACGTTTTTCTTTTTGCACTTTTTATAGGTAATAATTTCATCTTAAATCATGATAACGCAAGGGCTCACGTATTGCATGTCGTTACTAAATATTTATGTTAGGTAAATATTCCGACAATGAATTGGCCTCCTCGCAGTTCCGACATGAATCCTATTGAAACCTATGAAATATTGTAGGTACCAAATTAAGACTTCGTCAGCCTCTTCCTGCTTGCCTTAAAGAGGCGTTGCTTGTTTTAGTTTTAAAATTTTTTATTGGTAATTTAGTATTTTTTCATTTAAAACACATGTTAAAAAACAGAAGTGTTTATTTTTTTGTTTTTCAATTTATAAAGGAAATTAAAAAACAAAATGTTTACAAAACATAGGACTATAACACGTTTGTGATGTAAACCCATCCTTGCACCTTGTCTCTCCTGCAGGTTGTCTCAAACTTATTATATATAAAAAAAAACATGTATAAGAGCAAAAGAGAAGATTCAATAAACGTTTGTCCATCATTATAAAGCCCAAACAAATAATGAAAAAAATGTGGAATCATGTTAATCTGCTCACGAGAAAATCAACTTTCAAAATAAGAATAATTTTTGGTGGTGCTAGTTTTTGCGGTTAAATTTTAATTGCCCAGAGAAGTGCAAAAAATATCTTCTTTTGACTTAGACTTACCGTTTTGCAGCCAGACACAAAAGAAATAAAACAGTATCCATAATTAAAAATTATCTTATTTGTGAATAGTTTATGAATTGCACGATAAATAGGCTTGACAACTATTTTTATTGTCTCTGGAGTAACAAAAGGCGAAGAGCTAGAAATGTAGCTAGCATTCGATAAAATATGGAAACTTCTGGAAAAGGATCCCACATAAATTATTATTTTCTTTCTCTTTTTATTTATGTTAAAACTGTCAATTAACTCATCAAAAAGTTTTATTTCCATTTTGTGACGATAGCGCCGCTGCTTAACTATAATTGAAAATTAACAACTGCCAGCAAAGATTTATATCCCCGCTATTTATTGGCAAGCAGCAAACTACATCTTATCGACGCTAACTCTATATAAAGTATAGTGAACGACCTTTTTACTTGAAAAGACATAAGCGGACCCAGGGTGTGCTTACAAAAAGGGTGTTCCCAGATGATTTGTATATATTTTGTTGTTTTTTTAATAGCTTCTAATAAGGAATTTAAGAAAGTTTAAATAATATGAGGTGATAATGACAAATAGAATAAATAGAAATATACTTTATTGTCCAAGAATATAAATAGAAATATGTTCCAAGATCATCAGATTCTGATGATTCTAAACCTGCTGCTCAGGTGCGGCCAAAGTATGAGATGGACAAAACGCAGACAGATAGTGAATCATCAGATTGACAATCATTGACAAATTACAACACAACAGTCTCCCAAGTCAACCGACTTGTTACAGAAATTAGTGATAGTGATAGTACACAGTTCCTAACAACAGCAAATGATATACCAGGATCCTCGCGACTACATAAATGGAAGACTCGAACAAAAAAAATATGTTATTTTGGAAGATGCTAAATTGATATTGATCTTGTTGCATAGCAGGCTGAGGCTAGTTTCTTATTTAACAAATCGATATGAAGGAACCATTTAAGGTTGCTGTCTACAAAAATACCAAAAAAATTTACCGAGTAAACTGACTTTATTTACGAAATAACCTATACTGATTTGGCTGTTATTAAGAAGCAAGGACCAGGCTTTTAGTTTAAGTAGATCAAAAGTTATACTTGCATAAAGAGTTGCAATATTAGGGTTTCTCCAGGCAAAAAGAAAAAAAGATTTCATCGATTTTTAAATTAGTGATGTCATTTATAGAAATAAAAAAAGTAGAGGACCCAATACTGAACCTTGTTTTACTTCAAATACAATGCTTTTGTGACAAGAGTTAGAGTAATTTGCTCTTACCAGTTGTTTCCTATTCCCTAAGTAAAACTGTAACTAATTTAAAGAAATACCTCAAATTCCATAGAAAGTCGATTTTTATCAAAACGTCATGGTTTACACAATCAAAAGCTCTAGCAGTTACAAAAAATAGTGGCAGTGTGAAGATTATTGTTTAGTGCTTTCTAAATCTCATGTAGTACAGAAAACATAGCATTACCGGTACATTTATTAGATGAAAAGTTGAAATTATTTTAAAATTAAATATTGTTTTCAACGAAAAAATACATAAATCGTGCTTTTTTAAGTTTCTCAATAATTTTGGATAGCCCCGGTAAAAAGGCTATAGGTAGTTGTAGGTATTAGATTTTTCACCACTCTTATAAAACGATAATAATGTAAATAAATCATTCACATTTTTTGAGAGATTTGAGACAATTTTTATAGATGGTTCATCAGTACTACAGGAAGATTTACTTTTGATAGTATTGATTGCAATCTTCGTTTACGTTTTCATGTTGTTTTTTTCGAGTTTGATGTTTATATTTTGTTTATATTAGTTTATATGGTTATATTGTTTAGAACCTATTTTCTTTTTTATCATTAAAATTCTCGTCCTTACCCTACTTTTGACCCAGTAGTGATCAGAATCCGCATTTACTTCTTTCCTTCTTTTCTTATTATATTCGATTGATGTCTTGAGTCTACAATAACCTGATCTATCATATTTACTGTAAGTATGTCTGGTGATTTCCAGGTGCCGTTAGGTATATATTTTCTAGTGAGTCAAAGTTATACAATCGATTTTAAAAAACTACTATAAAAAAAGAAGACGTCTAAATGTTTTAATAATAAGTAACTGGAACATAAAGAAAATGGTCCAAAATTGGATGTAATATATAGAATCGGCATAAAAATGCCAATATCCGTGTTTTTACCAGCTGCATTAAAATCATATTGTTATATGGCGCAAGAAATACGATGAGATAATTATAATAAAATTTTATAAAAAAAGTACATAGTATTTTATTAGAAATTTACCACGCATATAATAATAAATATGAAACGATAGAATAAAACAAAAAGAAAAAAAAACGGTGGAATAAAAAAAACAGAAAAATATAAAAAACTACAATTAATCGACAAAAATGGAAATGGATCAAACATTTACGATAACAAAGGATCAAAATACTATAACTAGATAGGCAATTTTAAACAATTAATATTATTTGGTGAATATTGCGAAAATATAATGTTAATTTCTACATATTTAGGTCTGCATACTTATACCGTTTTATTGCGTTGTTGCTGGTATTTGGTCCAATATTATGCACTAGTTACGCCAATGTATATATTGCGGCGTCCTCGCAGAACAGTTCATAAAAAGCTGCGGCTTGGCTATCGGCAGCCATATACATATAAAATAAATAGCGTCCGGTTGTCTGAACAACCTTTGCCATGCTCTCTTTTTCTAATCTCAAATCTCCGGACTCCATTTTAAATGTCATACCGCGGAACACTCAGAACAGAACACCAGAGAATTATTAAGAGAGATCGATTCATTCGCCTTCTCTGCAACCTCGTCAAGGCATACCGAGATAATTACGGTTGATATTGCAGACTACTAGATTCTATACGGTGGCTTGCTCTTAATTAGTTAAGCTTCGGGCTTTAACAAGTGTGTAAATAAAAAGTGTATCTACGTAGATGTTAGAGAGGAAGTCGTCTAAGGCTGATTAATGTTTTTATCAGTTTTTTGTGTCTGATTGTGCACAAATTAAATTGTGCAAAGAACCTACAGAGTAAAGGAATAGGAAAATGATAATCCGAATTATATCTTAAGTTTTAAGAGCAGAGACTTTATAGTGCATATGCAAACCACGACACAAATATACTTTATGCCCACTTAATAGTAGCTCCAAGTAACTTAAAAGCTCCAACTTAATGAGCGTCTTATTGCTGTGACTTATTTCCAATTAAAATGTAAATTGTATTGTAAGTATAGTAAGCTTTATCTTGAGGTTGCAGTCATTAGTAAAACTCGTTACTATATATAAATATACTCAGTGACATTAGAAGTGTTACACCCAGAAGGAATAATTTTTTGAACTTAATTTTTTGGCAACATGGTAGATTTACATCAAGAATGAAACGATAACGTTGTCAAGAATTTTTATTAACAAGTAATCAAAGAAATAATTAATAATGTGTTTGGCGCCCCGTAGCTGAATACACTCCTTTATACGTCTAGGCATGGACAAAATGAGATGTTCAATGTCTGCTTGTGGCACCTAGTTTCAAGTAACTTAAACTTCATGTATTAACTGTGCCAGAGTCTGTGTAGGATGGTGCAAAGTGGACAGTCTCCTTCCCATCATATCCCATACATGTTCGATAGGATTTAAATCTGGAACACGGGGCGACCATGGCAACATATTAACGCCAGCTTCTTGGAAAAGTCCATAGTTTGATGAGCAATATTGGGACGCATGTTGTGTTGCTGAAAAAGGACGTCTCGACGGCCGTCGAGATAAGGCAGTAAACTGGTTTGTAAGATGTCTTCAACATAACGCGCAGCTGTGATATTGCCTCGAATAAACACAAATGGTGATCGGTTACCATAGGCAATAGCCCCCCAAACCATTACTCCAACTGTCCTCTATACATGCCTCTCAACAGCAAACCCGATATCTCGTCATTCTCCACGACGGCGCCTTGCCATCCTACGACCATTATGCATTCCCAAACAGAATCGTGATTCATCGCTGAATGCTACATTACGCCATTCTGCTACCCAATGCTGCCATTCTCTGCACCAATTGAAACGTTGATGACCGTGGTCCGCAGTCTAAGGAAACACTAGTCATGGGCGGAATGAAACCAGTCCAAAGGCTCAAATACGACGGTATAGTGTACGCATACTAACAGGTCTACCTACTACTTTAAACCATTGGTCAACAATTTGACGCGCAGTAGCAAAACGGTCTCGCAGAGCCGGTAATCTAAAGCGCCTATCTTGATACTCTGTGGTATGCCTTGGTTGTCCAGTTGGTCTCCTTCGTGTTCCTCTACCTTAGTTTGTCCACACACGACAGACACGCATAGCCGTCATTGCCGTACAATTAACACGACGGCCAATTTCGCGATACGACAAACCCATATCTTTATACGCAATAATTCTACCCCTGTCAAAATCGCTAAAATGGTGGTAATTATGGTTTATTCGAACTCGATGCATTTGCTTAAACTGAATACAATTAGACTGAGGAACAATAACTAAAAATTTCTATACGAACAGGTTTTCACAAGTCGGTCTCTCACAAAAAAATTTAGAAGATAAAACTTTATTTTTACAAAAAGTAGAAGCGATAAAACATTGGTATTGTTATCATAGCATGTTTTAGATATAGTCATTCTGTTGCCAAAAAATTAAGTTCAAGAAATTACTCCTTCTGGGTGTAACACTTCTAATGTCACTGAGTATACATATATATATATATATATATATATATATATATATATATATATATATATATATATATACATATATATATATACATATATATATATATATATATATATATATATATATATATATATATATATATGTATGTGTGTGTGTGTGTGTATGTGTGTGCGTGTTTATAACTGATTACAAAAATTGATCTTTTTTTTTATTTAGATTAAACGTTTTTGATGAAAGCACTTACCAACCTAAAATTTTGTGAACGGGTATGTACATACCTGAAACAAAAGAAACAAAATATATTACTTACTATTACTCAATAAACTAAGTACTATATATACAGGTCTGGCCACTCAAAAGAGTCCACCCTGATGTTTAGCAATATTCATTGGTTTTTATGGAAATACTGAAACAGGTCGATTTTTATTCCAAACGGGTCATCTTTTAACGATATGGATTGTGTCAAGTGTCAACGCCCTCCCTTCCAGAACTCCAACCCTTAAATTTTAAATAGGGAATATACCATGTGTGGCACATTGTAAGACAGGGATTTCGCTGGAGAAATTAGACATCTTTATTGTTTGTAACGTAAATAAAATGAACCAAATTTTAAATTATTTATTTCATAATTTTAAACAGTTTAGTTATCAGCTGTAACTATTTACGTAAATGTTAAAAATGATATTAACCAACGTCCATATAATTAATTATAAAGTCGCTGTTCAAAATTACGGCTACTATTTAGGGGCTACTAGGCCACATTCCTGTACTATTCGTTGTGTTAGTTCTTCAAATCAAGCTGAAATAGTATTATAAAATAAATCTTGCTTTTTAAATAAACCCATATAAAGAAGTCCAGGAGAGTTAAATTGGTTTTTTATTGAAAGGACAGCAAGGTCACCGATTTATCTCTTCTGGACTTCTTCATATCGGGTAGTAGAGCTACATTGAAAGAACTAAAACAACGAATAGTTCATTCATTTGGTCTTTTAACCCCTAAAATGCTCTAAAAGATTCTTCGTAATTTCGAATAGCGATTTAAATTCAATGAATAATGCTAAATATCAGAGTAGTCTCTTTTGGGTGGCCAACCCTGTATATATATATATATATATATATATATATATATATATATATATATATATATATATATATATATATACATATATATATATATATATATATATATATATATATATATATATATATATATATATATATATATTTGTACAGATATATAGGTAGAAATACCCAATAAAGATGTTTTTTATAACAATAAGTAAATCATCCATCGTTGTTTGGAATTTGTCAAATTCAAATTGGTATGATGGTGTAATGTTTTCGTAACACGTTTACTTAGGTTTGCAAATATCTTTTTTAATAGTGTAGTCATCATTGAAAGCAATTAGATTGGTCTTAATCTGGCGTCAGGATCTCGCTTCATGGGATGGTTTACCTGGTCTATCTAACATTACTATTTTTGCAACTTCTTTTGATCTAGACAATTTGTTGAAAAAAACAAGCAGGAATCAGCTTAGCGTCGTAACACCCCTCCCTAATGAACATAGGCGAGTCAAGAGACATATGCATAATATAATGGTTCTGTTTTATAAATATTTAAGATGCAAAGTCTGTAGCAGAGAACCTGAAATAGTCAACTATATGTTGCACAACTGCTAGGTATAAGATCAATGTTGGCGAACCATTTTTGAAGAGTATTAAGTGACTCACAAGAGCATATGGTACCTATCCCCCATACCTGCAGAAGCTGATATAAGGTTCTAGAATTCTGGAACGATTATTATAAGTAAATGTAAGCTGAATGATTAGCCAAATTCTCACAGTACGTTTAGTTTGTAACAGACAGTTTTCGAAAAAAAAAAAAAAAGTAAAAAGCAAATACGAATAAAGAAAGTTTTTTTTTTGTAAATAAAGTGCAGAAATTAATTTCTAAAGCTTCTAACGACATGATAATAGGTGTAATGTTCCTAAAGGTTACTAAATTAATCGATATTTAAGTTTTTTTGTGTAGCTTTAGCACTTAGCTATTTAGCCAATTATGTGTCGAGAAATAATAAATAAAAAATTACTAATATTAATATGCTAATATAATTAATACTAAAGAAAATAAAAGAGTGTATATCTATACTAATAATTGCTAGGACACAAAGTGTATCTATTCGAGTCAAAAAAAACCTCAAAATCCCTAAACTAAATCAAACAAAAAGAGAAAATGATAGCAAGAAAAACAAATAGGAAAAACAGGGATACTCACTTCTCGTCCAGGGACCTATCAGGACATTACTAGCAATAGATCACGGAAAGAAAGGTAAATAACAATTGGGTTAAAACAAAGGTTAACGAGCTTAGGTAAGATTGACTACAGACACACATTTGCACTATGTATAAATTTAATCAGACAATCATAGACTTTTTCATTATTAGTAGCCAATAGATTTTTTATTTGACATGGAGAAAATATTTGCAGAGTTTGGAAGTTGTTTAAAAGAGTTCCTGAATGCTGACGATATTTGCAACACTTAAAAAAGATTTGGTTAAGTTCTCCTTGTTCTTGACAAGTTTCACATAAATCTGAATTGTATATTTTGATTTGTGCAAGATGAGCAGGATAACAAGCGTGGCCAAATCTCAATCTTATTAAAGACGTTGTATATTTACGGGCGGTATTGAAATTCTTAAACTATCTGGAATTAGGGATGTGTGGTTATATACATGTATTGTGATGTTGAGTGGTCGCAAAAAGTTTGCCAGAAAGTATTCCAACGATCTGTTTGATTTATTTTAATGATGAGAAAAGCGTCAGGAACACAAATTCTCTCATCTGGTAAAATTGCAGCTGGAGAGGTTATCTCAGTTTTACCAATGCTCAGTTTTACAAATGAATCAACATGCTCATTATGTTTTATACCAACATGAGCTTTTATCCAAATAAAATTCGTAGTTTTATTTTTATTTTTAAGGTTGACAAGCATGTTCTTAATTTAGCAAATGAAAGGATTAGAATTAAAATTGATTATTTTAAAACTTTGTATTTTTGAGAGATAATAAGACTGACAATGAATCAGATATTATTAAAACTGCATTATTGTTTAAACTGTCGAAATATATTAAGGCTTTAAGAATTGCAAGTGCTTTAGCACGAAAAATTGAGCAATTAAGAGGTAGTTTGAACATTTTTTCTGTTGACTTGGATGGAATGTAGAAAGCACACTCGGTCTTTGGATGATTCTGTATAGGTTACAGTTGACTTGGGCCATTTTTTATATAAGAATTTAAGATGCATGAATCTAATAATGGAGTATTATAATATGTTGGTATGTGTATGTCAGCTTCACTAAAAAATGCGAAATAGTCGTTAATATCATGGCCGCTAATACTGTTGGTATACTTATTGTTACACATGGCTCTAAAGGCCGTGCAAAGGATTGGTGAATTTTTATGAGTCTAGTAACTGTTTGTTAGATCATCTATATTTATTAAGCTTATGTCAGAATATGAGGAATTGTTGATACATGAAATTTTCACTACAAATTTTTCACTTAGTTAATCTCATCTAAAATTTAAAGGAGGTTCTAAAGCTTCAATATGCAATAGAGCTATTGGAGTAGACTTCATTGCTCCCATACAGGTACGTAGAACAGTCCGTTGAAATACATCAATTTTATTTAAAATTTCTTTACTTGCTGATCCATAAAGTATACATCCGTAGTCCAGAATGGATCTGATGTAAGATTTGTAAAGAAGCAAAGCTGTTTCTACGTCAGCACCCCAGAAGTTTTAAAAATTGATTTTAAAAAATTGAGACTTTTATTGCTTTTGTCAAGCGTATACTCGATGTGTACTTTTCATGTTAACTTTTGATCTAGAAACATACCTAGATATTTTATTGACTTACAGAAATTTAAAGTTTGGTTATTTAATAAAATAGTATTTATGTTAGGAATATTATGTGGTGAAAAATACACGTTTGATTTATTAGTGGATAAATTAAAAACCATTTTCACAAAACCAGTTTGAGAAATGTTCACGTTCATATTTAAGTTAGAATTATATTATTGTTGTATATAACAAGTTGTTATTATTGTGTACACTGTGTTGATTTTCGGAGTATTAGATGAAATAAGAAACATGAACTATTTAAGTTAGAAAAAATTAATATTCAAAAATTCGAATCAAAGTTTCTATCACACTAAATGAATTATAAATGCACACAAATGGAATATCTACAAATAGAATAGTAAAACATTGTCGTCGTTGCAATTAAACATTGTTTGTTTAATACCAGCACACATTCCACATAAGTGCTTTTCATTTTAAAAAAATAGCAAATGTTTCACATAACCAGTAGTCATAAATACGATCAGATTGATTTAAGTTTAATGTTTCCTCATAAATTTGATTTAATGAAATTTGTATTTTGTGAAAAAGTATGAATAGCGTGATTTTTTTAGAACACAACTTAAAACTTCATTTTATGTAAATTTAACGCAATATTAATTCAAAATACATTTATTTAATAGCGCTGTCAAAATACGTTTGCAACAATATTGTATTTTGAGAACGACTTTCGAGAATTCGAAATCTAAACGATGATAAAAAGTTTTATGAAATATAAATGGTATAGAAATGCCACAAGAAAATAGTTTAAGAACCATATGTCATCTCATTCTTGGTTAAAAATTTTCACGAACAAATTATATACATAGCACCACATTAAAAATGCGTTCTAGACTGTATAGGAATCATTAAACCGTTGAACATTGTCTCGAGCATATCGAATGGGCGTGAAGAAAAATATGTTCAACAAACAATTATCGTTATATTTATTGTAATGTTTAAAACGACAAGTTCGATTCACATTTAACACTCACATATATGTCGACATAGAGCGTTGGTATTCTAAATAGAATTTCATGCATTATGTGGTGTTCAAACAATGACAATTTTACAGGGAGATACATTTCTTCATATTAATAAAATAATAAATAAAAATATATTGTATATAATATCCACTAGGAAACTAAGTTCCTGTAGCTGGCTATATACCATTTATCACAAATTTTTTTTATTTAAAATCCTTTATAAAAGGTATATAATTAAAAAAACCCAATCGGGCTATGTCATGAAGACAAAACGTTTTCGGAATCTATATTCCATCATCAGTGTAACTAAGTATATATGTTTTGAGCCACTTAAATATTTGGGTAAACACTCGTTAAAGGTTGTTAGATTAAATTTCTGTTACATGTTCTTATAAGTTGAGATATTAAAGTTACCAGTGGAATTGGTAACATGGTAGCGTGCGACTCTACATGTTGCTTGGTCCTGAGACAAAGTGTCTACGAGGACTTGTTGATAGCAAGTTGCTATCAACAAGTCAACCGTAATGGCTGTCGCCGAAAGATAGAGGGCGTTCACAATGATGTACTTATTGCAGCACACATTCAACCTAAATGTTCTGCTTATAATGATGGTAGTTTTGATTTTTTTTAATTGTATAAAATATATTATTTTTACACTGTTTTGCTTAATTTAAATATTTGGTATTTAATTGGTCATGATTGTATAAGCCGAATGATAGCAAATATAGTAGTAAAGACGGCGAATAGCGGTTCCTTAAAGAGAATTTACTGGAGGCACATTGAAAAACAGACAGTCATTTTTACATTAAAAAAAAACGAATAAAGAGTATTTTATTGACTATCATTAAATCATCCGTAATTAAAGATATACTTATTATATCCGCAATATACCTATATTTTTATATTTCATATTAACATTTTAAATAAGTGTTTGCACTAACTTCCTTGCAAAGTTATCATATTCTCGCGAATGCAGATGACAATAACAATTTCTAAAAAAAATTTCTCTATTTCTTATACAAGAATGTCCTTGTAACAAATAAAATTAAATATTAGGTGCAAAAAATAGTAAACAGATTTTAATAATTTTAGGAGGTTTTAAAAATTATTTACTGGTAGAAATAATATACTCGGAAGTTTCTACTTTTTAGTTTGAACTACTTCAAACTTTTAAAGCGAAAATAATTGTAAACTGAGGCAAAATGCAGCGTGGTACATATGGGACACTATATTAATAGTGATAGATTGGACGTTCTTACTGACGTGAAACAGGGATGCGTGTTTTCTCGGTTTCTTTTCAATATAGCAATAGATACGTTATCTCCAAACCACAGTTCGATAAAAGAAGCGTACAATAGACGTTAACCACACGCCTAAATGATAAATACCAACAATTGGCAACACGTTTTATTTAAATACGGATAAATAAGAAAAAAGAAAGAGAAAGGCTCCAGTTAGAGAAAAACAATTATGGGTAAAATGAGAAGTCAAGGAAAGTCTTAAAACGAGGTAATGGCCTTAGGGCAAAATAGGACTCTACATTCTCAACTTATGAGCTTAATAATCATCACAATATTGTAACTTTAAAACTTTTAATAAAGAGAATTAGTTTGTCGTAATTAGATCCGTCATGGAAAATCCAACCAGCATTGTTTTGATATCAGTTTACTTGGTTGTACGTTTTGATCAAGATTTCTAGGAATAGAAAGAGATAAGAATAAACTAGGAACAAACCAACAATACAAGAACTCGATGGGGGAACAGCCTCCCATATTCAAAATGTATACAACTTGCAACAGTTAAAGGCAATATTTCCGAAGAATAAAAAAAATAATTGAAAAGTAGTAAGTATATGACCTAAGCACTTCTTGAAGCAAAGCATCGATGTAAAAGAAGCTTATCCAATCCAAAAGCCACAATTAGATCTTTCAGGTTTCTATAGTCTGCAATTTTTAATTTTACCTTAATAATTTTATTATTATTAATTTGTTAATTAAGCGATTTTAATTTAAAAATATAACAATTTTTAGATTTAATGTAAGTCAATTGTTTTACTATTTATTTATTTAGTTTTTTATTTTTCTTTTATTTTTTTTTATTTATTTATTTAGTTTAATAAATAATAGTTAGTGTAAAATAGAACTCTGGTACTCTGATTTATTGGTAGGTATTAAGAAGGGTAATTCTGTTTGCCAGTGACAGGTATTTTGTTTTATAACATCTGTTTAAAATTTAATAAATCCCAAACAGAAATGTCTTTTATAATAATTTTGATAATTTAAATTGTATGTTGTTTTGAGAATACATGCCAACACTACCTTGTATAATTGACTTATAGACAAACACAGCGCACTTGAAATAGAATCTCATGCATTATGTGTGGCGAACAATGACAACCACATCAAGGTGTGGACTCGAGGGCAAAATGTCACTCGATGTATTTTTCAATTGACCTTTCTGTGTGACCTAGCAAGGGCGTACAGGCTTGTCTGAATATATCAACGTGTGCGTTGGTTATGGCTGTGGCAAAGTGCAAGATATTTGCTTGTACAGTTATAAACAGATTTAGTTCTGTCAAGGTCATTTAACAATGCTTTGTTTGGTGACGGGGGCGAGGTCTATGTAGGATAGAAATTTCTCTTATTGCACTTGTTTCCGTTGAATTAACAAGAGATTATAGAAATCCGGCTAATCAACGGTAATACAAAGAAGTAAGAAAATGGTTCTCGTTTAATAGCGTAGAAGATAAGCACAATAATTGCGTATTTTTGTTTATTTTATGTATTTTGCCCTAAGCATATCTTATTAATTAATTTCTAGTCCTTTTAAATATTACTAATGGATCTTGTTGTTAGATTAAGATTATCTATGAAATAATTCCCATCTATCATTCAGTGCCTCTTCAACGAAGATTTTGTATTAAAGTATATGCAACATAATATGTTTCGTAATATTAAACTATCCCTTAATGAGTATTCTCACATGCGTACTGCCAAATTATTGATAATACCATTAAACTGTCAAGTAAGTATATATGTAAAATACGATGCCCATGTTTATGAAATTAGTTAAGCAGAATATTTCCAATTATCCTGTTTCCAGGACACCTATACAAGGTATTTTTCTTTGGATTATTAGTTTATTTGTCGGACTTAGGATTATCTGTCGTTTTTTCGTATTACTTTAACCAGATAATTAAGCTTTTATTATTGAACTGTTTGAAAAATTTTCATATTTTTATGTAGTCTTCTTCTTCTCCATTGAATATATGGTCCTTCCAGGGAATACAGAGAATACTTCTATATAGCCAAACTTCAAAAGCCCTTAATTCTTTTGTAAATGCAACTTTTGTGGGCATATTACACCTAACTGCGTAAAGCTCAAAACAGAAGTGAAAGGTTAAGTGAATAGAGCAAACAGTGCCACAAGATGCCTGAATGAAATAATATGGAATAATAAAGATGCAAAGTGGAGAACATTAAGGACTGGATAAAAAGGAGAAAAGTAAAATGAAACGATCATATAAGCCGAATGACAACAAATGGAGCAGTAAAGACGATGAGACACGGTTCTCCAATAAGAGTAAGAAGACCACGAAAACTGGAGAAAACTTACTGGAGGCACACTGAAAAACAGATATAAATCAGGTCTATACAAAAAGAAGGAAAAGAATATTATTTCAATGCTATCCAATAGTCTACTAATGTTGTTATTCCTATGAATTCCGGCGTTAATTGTTCCACTTTCTTGTGCAAATTAAAATCATGTTTTTTTTCTTCTTTTAGTTATTTACTAATATTTTTCTCGAAACCTTCTCTTTAGCTTAGATTACTGTACTTTCAATTATTTTCTGATTCTTTTTGTCCTGTCTAACGTTTTGGCAATTTCGCATTTCTGACTTCTATTTATAAGTGTGTTTTAGTTTTTTTTTTTTATTTTATTCAGATTCAAACTTTCTTGTTAGTATATATCACTTGATGTGTTACGTTCCAAATTTAAAGTAGAAAGTCCCACCTCTATTTTATCAAAATTTAAATAATTCAGGACGTGTAAGAGCGGTTGCCTATAATATATTATAAGCAAGGTGGCGAAAATAAAATTAGTAATTTTCAAATAGGGGTAATGTCTGGCAAATTGTGCTGAAGTTAAGGGAACACGTCCTCTTTTTTGTGAAGAAACTAATTTAGATCGTTCTTTCTAGAGTTATCTTGGAAGAATTGGGATCATAAAATTGAAATTTTTGAATCTCGGTATTATTCGGTGACCTCCGTGTGTCAAGTTGTCAAGTGTTCGGAAAGACGACGGAAAGAAAGTGATTCCAGGTTTGACGGTGTAACTGAAAGGTTGGGCTAGATTAAAAACGGCATTTTGTTTTTTGCTTTTGCTGCTGTTCCATGTGGGATCTGGACTAGTCCGAACCGTGTGGATATTCAAGGGGATTTGCTGCCTTCGTGGAAGGGTTTTTTTTTGGAATATCCACAATTTCGCTAAAAAAAAGCGGATCTACAGTACACGTGAATACCGGGAGTCGTATTTAGATCAAGAAATTAGCCTTAATCACGAGTCCAAATAGCCGGCTACGCTTCGGTCCAATTTGGGATATTTCAAACCCCTAATCTGGCTAAGAAGGGTGAGTGTTAGAACATTTCGTTTTTAATTAATTAAAAAGTTGTAGTTATTTTTTTATCCCATCTCTAAAAAGCTATTCACATTTTTATCAGTTTTCATACATTCAAGTTCGGAGACAAGTTTTTTTTGTATTGCTCCATTATCGCCAAAAGGCAGATAAACAAAGTGTTAAAATCAATATATTTATTTCCAAATAATTATTTTAGACACAGATGTTTTAATTAATGTTTTCTTGCTTCAGGGTTGGTTGGTTTGTTTGTTTTTTTCTGCTTCTTCTTCTTCGTATTTTTCCATCTGGCTGTAATTTTCAACTTTTCAACATTGTCACACAAGTCTATGTACATCGGCAATCGTATGGGATTTTGGATTGAAGACACGCTGAACTATAACTGGAATTCCACGCGGTGAAGTATATGAAAATTCGAGGTATGGATCGATAATTAATTTTCAACGGAGGATTTAAGCGCCGTCTAATTTGGTTTGCGGAATACAATAGTTTTTTTTTAAAGATTATTTGCTGTTAGTTTTTATTTTCATATTTACAAATACTTTACAGATTTTTTTTTAAAGATAATTTGCGGTTTATTTTATTAATTCAATATTTACACACACCTATTTTAATTTTGTAAACTGCGTCTAAGGGGGGGTTATATATTTGAGATTTATTTTTTTATATTATTTTCTGCGCACGCACTTGAGCTCACGTGGTGTCCTATTTGCGTTAATTATTTTTTTTTTGGTTGGTATTGAACCGCACACCCCTTAGCGTCCGGTACTTTTGATACGTCTTACCTTTCATTTTGTTCTGTTAAGTAGAAATAACTTATGAATTTTTGTTAGGCAAGTAGAAGCCGCATTTTTATATTATTTTTTTATTAAGCCTATGGTAAAGTTAAATAATATTGTAATATGTATTTATTTTCAACTATCTTGGGAATCTATTTATTAAAATTGACTAAATTCTAATCTGACAATTTCATTTATTTTTTTATTTATTCAGATTGTATACTGTTACTTAGTATTTTAGTAGTAAACCTATTGGTAAGTTGGTGGTTTATGGAATAGTAACGTAGGGAAGGCTGTGGGCCAATTTACCTGGCGCCCCTGATATAACTTCGGATTTTTTTTTGTTTTGTGGACCGCACGACCATCTCCACTGTTTTGTCTAGCCGCGAGCCATTCCCAGACTGTCACCGTATAGTACTTTTCTTTCCGGGTGTACGTCTGATTTATATTTGGTACATTTTATAATTTTTTTTATATAGATTCGGTTTTGTACGCCACATATTTTGGCGCCCAACGTGGGGCCCTTAATTAATTAACCTTTTTTTTGTCAACCCCTTGTGTAGGTTCCTTTTAATTAGTTAACCTAACGTGTTTGGGCTTTAATTGACTAACTTTGATTTATTTACTTTACCACTGGTTTTGCACTTAGTAGTAGTCTTAGAACTTCGTGTTTAGTGGAAGTGTATGCCAAGAAGTGCTTACTAGTTTTTTTTTGTGTGACGTGAAGTTGGAAGAAGCCAAAAATGGAACTTAAAAGAAGATACTTTGAAGTGGTGTTGTGGAACTTAGAAGAATTATGGATATATTAGGACTTTGAAATATTTCTATTTCAGTTGGAGTTCAAATTTATTTTTTTGAGAAGTTGGACTTCGAAATTCTACATTGTGGTTTAACTTAGTTATGTTAGGGAATGTAAAATCTTTTTTTGAGATTATGTTGTGACTTGTAATTTGTTCTGAAACAATGAAATTTTGAAAATCTTTTGTAAAATTTTATAGATTGAATAAAGCGACTATTACTTTTATTTTGCTTTTGGTTTGCTCCCATTAATAAAGTAAACTGTACCTGTGTGTTAATATTTTTACTTATATCTTGATTTTGTTTGAATATTTGCTCCTTTCGGTTGATACATTTTTTTTAAATTTTGAACTTTGGCAAGATGGTGCGAAAACTTTTACCCAACTACTTAAGGAAAGAGGAACTGGAATATGAACTCAAAATTCGTGGAGTGTCTACTGGCACTGTTGAGTCTATGAGGTCTAGTCTGTCTGATGCACTTAGTCGTGAGGCAGCAAATGAAAGCTTTAGATATCCTGAGCACCCATTCACCTTTTCACAGGATAAAACTGCAATCGAGACTAAACTTGCGGAGCTGAATACGGCTGTTGGAAAGTTTGCCGGAACTCCTACTTGTGCTGAGTCCTTGAGATTGCGGACACAGATTAACCATGTCTTGGGGAGAATTGATCTTATGGTATTGCCAACAGGTGACGATGCAGACGCAGCCCAGGTTGTTAAGTCAGACTTTCTTGCTGAGATTTTGAAGTTGTCACAGGATTTACATGATAAGCAGCATCCAATCGGATCTGGTTCGGTACCAGTAGCGCTCGATGTGATTTCGGTTTTAAATCAGTCTTTTCAGGCAGGGGTAGGACAAGTTCATGCTTCTTCTCCTGGAGCGATGTCACAAGCTGGTAATAATGTTCTTTCAGGGTCTGTCTCTAGTTTTTCTTCTGGGATGATACTTCCTCATAAATGGGGAATAGAAAAGTTTTCAGGTTCTGCTAGGGGTATGTCTATTTCTGCATTTTTTGAGATGGTGAATGAATTGAGTCTCGCTCGTCATGTACCAGATAGTATACTTTTGGAATCAGGTATAGATTTATTTTCGGATAAAGCCTATCAGTTTTATAAAGATGTTCGTCTACGTGTAGGGAGTTGGGCTGAATTAGTTGAAGAGTTTCGTAGGGAGTACCTGTCAGCTCACCATGGGGAAGCGCTTTTTGAAGAGCTTCGGAGGAGAACTCAGCATTCGTCTGAGACTATTGGAGTTTACTTGGCAATAATGAATAGTTACTTTAATCGCTTGCGTTGTCATGTTCCAGAGGAAGTTAAATTGTCTATAGTTATTAGGAATTTGCATCCGTTCTATCAAGACAGATTACGTGATCCTTTGCCAGCTACCTTGGAGGAACTTCGTGTTCTATGTCGCAGTATGGAGGAAAGACGTGATTGTATTAGGAACTATGTTGAACCGAATAGTAGGAAAATGAATACTTTGGAAAAGGACCTAGCTTATATCAGTGTGGATGCTGAAAGTTGTAGTAGTGTTAGTGAGGGTCCTGTTGTTTCATCCGAATCGGAGTCCGCTAGAGGAAAGTTTAGGACTTTAATCTGTTATCGTTGTAATCAGTCAGGCCATAAGGCAGTAGGGTGTCTAATGAAGAAGGAGGCTGTTCACTGTTTTAAGTGTAAGAAAGAAGGGTTTACAGTCAGAACTTGTCCTTCGTGTAATTCGGGAAACGGAAGGAAGCGCACCTAACTGGTCGAAGAGGTGTTGCCGACGTTGACTCGACCAACCTACGTCCTATTTTAGACTTTATTTTACATCATTCCGAAGGAGATGAACGTCCATATTTGAAAGTTAAAGTCTTAGGAAAGGAAATTTTGGGATTATTGGATTCTGGTGCTTCAAAGACCATTGTAGGAAGAACTGGTTGGAAATTTTTACAAAACTTGGGTTTAGAGTTGGATACTTCGAAGAAGACCGTTTGTAGAGTGGCGAATGGTCAGATGTGTGAATCGTTGGGGGAATGTTTAGTACCTTTCATGGTTAGGGATCGCTTGCGTGTCTTGCCAGTATTAGTTATTTTGGACGTACCGCACATTCTGATTTTAGGATCTGATTTTTGGCGTGTTATGGGTATCGTTCCAGATTTGAGGCATAACGAATGGTATTTTTCGGACGCTCCAGCAATGGTAGGTTCAGTGGATCATCTCCGAGGTCAAACTATTTTGACCGATGCAGAGAAGTCGCAATTGGATGAAGTTATTAATAGAAGTCGTGAACTAATGGGCACTTCTCTTGGTTGTACTGATGTCACTGAGCATGTGATTGTTTGTAAATCTGCACCCATAAAACAACGTTACTATCCTGTATCCCCAGTAATCCAAAGCCATATTGATAAAGAGCTAGAAGATATGTTGGCGAAAGGAGTAGTGGAGCGATCGAATAGTGCTTGGTCGTCCCCGATTCTCTTGGTGAAGAAAAAGGTTCCAGAAGGTGAAGAACCAAAATGGAGGTTCTGCGTAGACTATCGAAAGCTTAATGCCGTAACAGAGAGGGATGGCTACCCATTACCGTACATCTCTAATATTTTAAATAAATTGAAGAACGCGCATTATCTTTCCACCATAGACATTAAGTCGGCGTATTGGCAGGTACCTGTTGCTAAGGCTTCCAGGCCTTATACTGCTTTTACGGTTCCTGGTCGAGGTCTTTTTCAGTTTTGCAGAATGCCTTTTGGATTACATAATGCCCCGGCTACATGGCAGAGGTTGATAGATCGTGTCCTCGGTTCGGAGTTGGAACCCTATGTTTTTACTTACTTGGATGACGTGGTCATCGTGACAAAGTCTATTGAAGAACATGTAAGGATCTTAGAGGAAGTCTTTAGACGCTTGAGAGAAGCTAAGTTAACCGTTAGCTGGGATAAATGTCAATTTTGTAGACCGGAACTAAAGTATTTGGGTCATGTGGTTGATAGGAATGGACTACATGTTGATGGTGATAAGGTCAAGGCTATGCTACGTATCCCAACACCCACATCCGTCAAGGAAGTTCGTAGCATCATAGGCACATTTTCCTGGTATCGAAGATTTATTCCTTCCTTTGCGACACTACTAGCTCCAATTACAGCGATATTGAAGAAAGGAAGAAAATTCAATTGGACCCCGAGTTGTGAAGAATCTTTTCAGAAAATAAAAGAATGTCTAGTTTCTGCTCCGATACTTAATTGTCCTGACTACAATTTGCCTTTTGTTGTCCAATGTGATGCCTCAGGATATGGAGTGGGCGCCGTGTTATTGCAGCCAGGCCCGGATGGTGACGAAGTAATTAGTTTCCTGAGCAGATCACTAACGCGTCAAGAAAGGAATTTTTCAACGACGGAACGGGAATGTTTAGCTGTGTTATGGGCAGTCGAAAAACTGCGTCCTTATTTGGAGGGTGTTCCGTTTACGGTCGTGACTGATCACGCATCCCTCGTATGGCTTCAAAATTTGAAGGATCCTACTGGAAGATTAGCTCGATGGGCGGTAAGATTGCAACAATATGACTTTAAGATTGTGCATCGGAAAGGAAAAGAACATGTTGTCCCCGATTTGTTATCTCGGTCAGTTCCCGTGCTTGATATGGTTGAAGAGGTTGTACCGCTTCCTAGTGGTGATAGTTGGTATGATAAACTTTGTAGAAAAATCGAGTCTAATCCCTTGAAGTATCCTCAGTGGAGAATGTCTGGTGGCAAACTTTATAAATACATCCGTCCCAGTCATGGATTTTTGGTCGAGGAAGCGGACAATTGGAAGGAAGTCGTTCCTAAGGGTCAACGATTGGAAGTGCTGAAGTTGTGTCATGATAGTCCTTTAGCAGGTCATATGGGGATCCTGAAAACTTATAAGCGTATTAACGAGAAGTATTTTTGGCCGAAACTGCGGAGTGATGTATCTCGTTACGTTGGACGTTGCTCACTGTGTGCCATGCATAAGGTGGAACAAGGTAAGCCCAAAGGCTTTATGACTCCTCAACCTAAAGCTACTCAACCATGGGAGATAGTAGCAACCGATCTTATGGGACCTTTCCCAAGATCAACTCAAGGCTATAAGTTTATCTTAGTGGTAATGGATGTGTTTAGTAAATTTTCTTTGGTATTTCCGTTGCGATCCTCAAAAGCCGTGCATGTCGTTAAGAAAATAGAAGAAGAAGTTTTTCTCGTATTTGGAGTTCCACGTCTGTTACTATGTGATAATGGTGTCCAGTATACTTCGGGTATTTTCAAGAAAATGATGGAAACCTATGGTGTCTCAGTTCGTTATAATGCGTTGTATCATCCACAGTGCAATCCATCTGAACGCTATAACCGAACCCTTAAAACAATGATGGCAACTTATATAGCTGACAACCATAGGAAGTGGGATGAAAATTTGGCCAAACTAGCATGTGCTACGCGCACTGCATACCACGAGTCGACTGGTCAAGATCCCTACTTCATAAATTTCGGTCGGAAGATGGTAGTGGATGGACGAGATTTTTCCCGAAAGGACAAACTCGGAGACCCGGAGGACGAAGTAGCTAAAATGGGATATAATCGATCGCGTGGACTCCAGGAATTATTTGTTGATGTTAGAAAACGTTTAGATAAAGCTTCGGCTAAGTGTGAGAAGACCTATAATCTACGGAGACGTCCAGAGGAATTTCAGCCCCATCAGTCAGTATGGCGGAGAAATTTTGTGTTGTCAGATGCCGCTAAATATTTCACGAAAAAGTTAGCTCCTAGATGGATAGGACCCTACTTCGTGAAGAAGAAAGTTTCCCCCTGGACATATAGTTTAGAGGATGAAAATGGCAAGGATCAAGGTATTTGGAATATTAAGGATTTAAGGATTAGTAACCCGACTGGTGATCCCGATAGGATTTAGGTCGGAGTAGAACGGACTAGCAAAAGTTTTGTCTAGTCTAAGTAAATTTAGTTAGTCTTCTGAAATTGGTTGTATTTATTTTTTTTTGTTGTGTCCGTGAAGGATGACTGAGTGTTGGCTATGATCGGTTCTTAGGATGTATTTGGATGGTCAACCGATTCGTTTTTTTTTGTGTTAGGTAGCCAATACGAAGTCGTAGGGTTGCGGTAGCCTTAATTTCTTTTGATTTATGGAATTGAATGTCACTTAGGTTTGGTCAGAAATATGTTGTCTTCGATGATATGGCGTTGGGATTTGTTTTGATGTTAGTAAGCCATTCTATTTAATTGGGATTTTTTCGAAGCCACATAATTATGTTTTGGTGAATCTTGTTGGATAATAGCTTAGTTTTGGATGATTCACTAAATTTCGTTGTATACGGATTTAAATTCTGGAAGACCTATCTCATTTTTATTTTAATGAACAATTGGAATTACACTACTGTTTCGGTAGATGTTTCTCGCAGTATCAGTAAGAGTGGAATGGTGGAGAGTTTCTTATGGACTCATGTTATGTGAGGTATAGTGAAGTACTAGCGATGCCCCAGAGCTGGGAGGTCGCGAATAAGGGCAACATCCAGTAACCGACCTAATCAGTGTTGTCAGATTGACGTTGGAATTTGAAACTATTCTACTTGATCTCATACGATGAGAGATGACTGTTGTGTGGAAGTGGAGTAAGTGTTGTAAGTAAGTTGTTGCTTTGTGCGTGTGGTTTGAGATTGGTATGTCTTTCGTTGTCCAAGTACTTGCGCATGGTGAAGACGGTGTGGATGATGATTGTGTTGTGGACTTCGCTCGGAGTTTAGGTAGTGCGTCGCTAGCGCGAGGGAAAATTTTCTTCGTCTAGTTTTTCCTCGTAAATTTTCCTCTGGGAAAGGGAGGTGTTGTTACGTTCCAAATTTAAAGTAGAAAGTCCCACCTCTATTTTATCAAAATTTAAATAATTCAGGACGTGTAAGAGCGGTTGCCTATAATATATTATAAGCAAGGTGGCGAAAATAAAATTAGTAATTTTCAAATAGGGGTAATGTCTGGCAAATTGTGCTGAAGTTAAGGGAACACGTCCTCTTTTTTGTGAAGAAACTAATTTAGATCGTTCTTTCTAGAGTTATCTTGGAAGAATTGGGATCATAAAATTGAAATTTTTGAATCTCGGTATTATTCGGTGACCTCCGTGTGTCAAGTTGTCAAGTGTTCGGAAAGACGACGGAAAGAAAGTGATTCCAGGTTTGACGGTGTAACTGAAAGGTTGGGCTAGATTAAAAACGGCATTTTGTTTTTTGCTTTTGCTGCTGTTCCATGTGGGATCTGGACTAGTCCGAACCGTGTGGATATTCAAGGGGATTTGCTGCCTTCGTGGAAGGGTTTTTTTTTTTGGAATATCCACAATTTCGCTAAAAAAAGCGGATCTACAGTACACGTGAATACCGGGAGTCGTATTTAGATCAAGAAATTAGCCTTAATCACGAGTCCAAATAGCCGGCTACGCTTCGGTCCAATTTGGGATATTTCAAACCCCTAATCTGGCTAAGAAGGGTGAGTGTTAGAACATTTCGTTTTTAATTAATTAAAAAGTTGTAGTTATTTTTTTATCCCATCTCTAAAAAGCTATTCACATTTTTATCAGTTTTCATACATTCAAGTTCGGAGACAAGTTTTTTTTGTATTGCTCCATTATCGCCAAAAGGCAGATAAACAAAGTGTTAAAATCAATATATTTATTTCCAAATAATTATTTTAGACACAGATGTTTTAATTAATGTTTTCTTGCTTCAGGGTTGGTTGGTTTGTTTGTTTTTTTCTGCTTCTTCTTCTTCGTATTTTTCCATCTGGCTGTAATTTTCAACTTTTCAACATTGTCACACAAGTCTATGTACATCGGCAATCGTATGGGATTTTGGATTGAAGACACGCTGAACTATAACTGGAATTCCACGCGGTGAAGTATATGAAAATTCGAGGTATGGATCGATAATTAATTTTCAACGGAGGATTTAAGCGCCGTCTAATTTGGTTTGCGGAATACAATAGTTTTTTTTTAAAGATTATTTGCTGTTAGTTTTTATTTTCATATTTACAAATACTTTACAGATTTTTTTTTAAAGATAATTTGCGGTTTATTTTATTAATTCAATATTTACACACACCTATTTTAATTTTGTAAACTGCGTCTAAGGGGGGGTTATATATTTGAGATTTATTTTTTTATATTATTTTCTGCGCACGCACTTGAGCTCACGTGGTGTCCTATTTGCGTTAATTATTTTTTTTTGGTTGGTATTGAACCGCACACCCCTTAGCGTCCGGTACTTTTGATACGTCTTACCTTTCATTTTGTTCTGTTAAGTAGAAATAACTTATGAATTTTTGTTAGGCAAGTAGAAGCCGCATTTTTATATTATTTTTTTATTAAGCCTATGGTAAAGTTAAATAATATTGTAATATGTATTTATTTTCAACTATCTTGGGAATCTATTTATTAAAATTGACTAAATTCTAATCTGACAATTTCATTTATTTTTTTATTTATTCAGATTGTATACTGTTACTTAGTATTTTAGTAGTAAACCTATTGGTAAGTTGGTGGTTTATGGAATAGTAACGTAGGGAAGGCTGTGGGCCAATTTACCTGGCGCCCCTGATATAACTTCGGATTTTTTTTTGTTTTGTGGACCGCACGACCATCTCCACTGTTTTGTCTAGCCGCGAGCCATTCCCAGACTGTCACCGTATAGTACTTTTCTTTCCGGGTGTACGTCTGATTTATATTTGGTACATTTTATAATTTTTTTTATATAGATTCGGTTTTGTACGCCACAGATGTCCACACTTAAATAGGTATATCAGTTGATTTCTGCACTTAGATAGATTTTTGAGACCATACAACACGTTTCAAACCTGTTGTTTATTAAAATATAATCTGTTTGGTTTAGGTTTTCTGTTTAGCCTCGAGACGATTTCCATGTATATAGACGTCTTAGAGAAGCTGAAAAAATATTTTAGTTTTCAAGTATCGCTGGAATATATCGCATTAAATGCAAGTTGAAATAAAATAAAAACATTAAAAAAAAGAACTATGAACATAATAATATAAGGAAATACTAATAAACTGTTCTAGATATTAAGATTGCCATATAGTGCTTATATATCAAAATGGATGGAAAGAATTACATTGTCGGTATTGAGTGTTCCATCAAATCCTTCAGTAGTGAACCTTCTTATTGACTTAATCATATGTTCGTACAAGAAACTCGGAATAGCAGTGATCGTAACTACGGGTCCAGCTTTCTGAATGATGTTAGTAATTTTCTTGTCTTTCAGTCCTACAACATTGTGTGTCAAGTTCAACTTCCAGCAGCTGATCTTCACACTGTTCCTAGCATCCGAAGAATCCTTAACAATTTGGATAATAATACCATTCTTGTATTAGAATCCTATACAACCTACCCTGGCTTTGTGTAAAGTGATAGTATTTTCAAAGGGTCTGTCTCGAACAAGGACTTTGTTACCGTTAACGGGGCTCTTCTTGAACATAGTGTGGACCTTTTCCATCGTATGTCCTACTATTAAATATTATTTCAAGACGTAAACTAATATCTTGAACATACAATAATCGGAGCAAGATATGAGTGACTTCGGTTTATTCGGTAAAATCGAAAGAAAAAAATAAATATATCGAAAGAAATTGTCCTAGTTAAATAATTTGTGACAGTGGACAACTCTGAGAGCAGCCTAGTTGCTAAACGTAAAAACGCAAAAACAAAGCTTAGCGCAAGTAGAACGAAATGAATAACGAAAATAACAGAGAAAAAACACTAAGCAGAATAACCGGCAAAACTTTATATTTTAAATAAGGTGAAAATATTAGAAGGCATTAGAAAATAGTAAAATAAAGTAAAACAGAATAAAAAGAATATCTCGGAGTAAGTCAATATTAGTGTAAAAAAGGATTGGGTGGCCTAAAAAAAGGTTGTGTGACTGTTTAGAAGATACCGAGGATGGCACTGTAAAGAATAAAAAAGAAAAAGTCTGTGTAGTATAATTTCTAGTCTGTTATTATAATAGAGGCAGTTAATAGTTATTTATTGTACAAGACGATAAAATTGTACTTTATCTTCGAGAGCGTTTTTTAGCATCGAGACGTCAGTCGAGACGCTAATTATGCTCGAGAAGATAATGTGATTTTATCGTCGTGTGCAATACAATATGTTTTTCTATAGCAAGACTTCAAGTTCAGGTGAAAAATAGAATTTCAAAGAAAATTGTAATTTTTAGCACAAAAATCGCAATTGTGTTGCTCTGTTGCTAGGGATATAAATTACTATGTCAACAAATGTCAAACAAATGTTACGTTTTGGTTTTTGCGAAAAATATTGTCGCGTTTTGTGTACAAAGTGAATAAATACAAAATGGACGGAAAAGAATTGACACAAGAAAAGGAAAACCTGCCTTTAGATGTAGAAAATGCAGCGTTGGAAGCAGAAAGTTTATTGTTGCCACAAAAATCTAGGATGATGTATGAGAAAGAATACCAGTCTTTTAAAAAGTGAAAAAGCATTAAGAATATCAATGGCGTGAGTGAAAAACTACTTCTGGAGTATTTTTCTGAAAAGTCGAAGAAAGCGATGCCATCGTCATTATGGTCGTATTACTCGATGCTGAAGCGTACGTTGTGGGTGAATGAAAATTTTGACATTTCTAAATTCAGCAAGGTAACCTTACTAAAAAACCTGAGTGGAGGATATAAAGCTAAAAAGTCCAAAATCCTGGAGTCAGATGACATTATTAAATTTCTGACAGAAGCTCCTGATGACGTCTATTTGTTGATGAAGGTTATTGCTATTTTTGGTGTGCATGGAGCGACTAGGTCCGATGAATTGTACAAGTTAGAAGTGTTTAACGTAGACGACAGAAAATCGGTGATAATCGTTTCATTATCTGATACTAAAACCAAGCAGGAAAGGTCGTTTTGTATTACTGACAAGAAAAGTGGACTGAGTTTCTTGGAAATTGTGAGAAAGTATATTGCCTTGCGCCCCAAAAACGTACCTTACAGTAAGTTTTTTGTAAATTACCAACAACAAAAGTGCACTACTCAACCGGTGGGGATTAACACTATATATAATATCCCCAAGAAGATTGCAGATTTTTTGAAACTTGCAAATTGAGAAATGTACACGGGGCATTGTTTCCGTCGTTTTTCAGCTACTCTGTTCGCAAATTCTGAAGCTGATATAGTAAAAGTTAAACGTTTAGGTGGATGGAAATCGTCATCTGTTGCAGAATCTTACATTGAAGAGTCAATAAGCAGTAAGATTGCTGTATCCAAGTGTATACTTGGCGGACCAGAAAATCAATCCAGTACCTCGAATCAAGTGTTTAAGCAAACGAGTACAAGTTGTGATGCTCCAAAAATAGATATTTCTAATAATGTTAGTTGTAAAATTTTAGTTGTTTTTAATCCTCAATGTGTTTGAATTTGTAAATTTTATTGAATAAAAAAAAGTTAAAACATTTTATCTACTCTTGCTGTTAAAGTGTCACTTTATCTACCCTTGCGGTTAAAGTGATACTTTATCTACTCAAAACAGTTGTTATAGCAACACTTTAACATTAGCTATGGAAAAAAATTATTTGGTGAGACAGATTTAATTTAATCAACTGAATACGTTCTGCAATTTGAAAAGTTAAGTTAATTAGTATTATAATTTGTAGGTTTTTCTCAAAAGACAATATTTCTTATTAAAAAATAATAATAAAACTACATAATAAACTAAAGAGCACAATTTTATATTAATCAGATAGATAAAATATAACAAAATAAAATTATTATCAAATAAAACTAGATACATACTTAAACTTTTATATTCCCATGAGACGCCTGTTATACCTGTAAGTTTTCTTAGATCAAAAACGTTGATTATATGTAGGCGCGTGTAGATATACTTGAAAATTTAAAGCATTTACATTTTATTACAATGTTATTACTGGAATTACTCCTTTGAAACATCAGAAGATTTAATCTTCTCCTAAAAAGCAACAACTGGTACTGATTTTTATTATACCGCTGAATCATAACGAGTTATTTCTAATATTTACATGTGAACTTAAAAAACCTAACTTTCTAGACCATAAAATATACAGCAATGAATGAATTAATCAGTGGTTTGCCAATACTTTTTTATATGTATTGGATTGGTGGTAAGTCTGTGAAACGAGATCGATAAAGCAGCATTACGATATTTTATGTCGAGAATCCTGTATGATTTCATGCGATGTTTTACTGAAGAACGGGTTGATTTATATTATTAACCTTGCTATGACAATTTGTGACAAGACGAAATCACTATCACTATCACAATCAAAACTAAATATGACCTGTTGTCACAGCAGCAGTAAATTTCTCATTCTGCATAATGCGTTTTAGGCGATTAAAAATTGGTCTACAAAAATTGGCTTTCCACGTACCGACAATGCGCCTAACTTTTAAATTTTATGTATATTATATATAAGTATACCTATAACGCGCGGTATATCATGCACTAGAACCCTTGAATTTGTAAACCGAAGACAGACTTGGTGAGACAAACTCAGGAACTTAAGAAAATATTCTAGTCGACAAAATTGATATGACTAGATCGGACCATCTAATTTTCATCTTATTTTAATGACAGAAAATAGGCACCACTGTGCACCTTTGAACTACAGTAGGATATATAAATAGGAGAATGAAGAAATTTTCCAGAAAGGCGCAGTTTTCCATATCGGATAGAGATATGTACATGTACATACATTATACAAAGTCAAAATCAGAATTATAATGTCTGGACGTTCGTTTAATTAAAATACGTAGATTTCTATCTTAAACTGTATAAAATTAAAAATCATTTAGGTTAAGCATAATTACTATATTCTTCTTGGATGTGTTCTTTATAAGAATTAGCTTAAATCCTTTAGCCTTTCTTATTTCCTACAGTAAACTTGATATATTTTGTGTACACTTTTTATAAAAGTAAGAGATAATTTTGTCTTGTTAATAAACTTGTCCACGCTGTTTACCAACGACCATATAAATGTAGGGAAATGGAACGGCGTTATTTTCTATATTTAACATCTTTATTATAGTTTATTTTTGTCTGATGATTTATTAAATATCTCTAATAGAGGCAGCAATCAAGCGGGTAAAGCGATTTCAATTATGCAGCTCGAGTGACTTTAACGTTAGATTAGACAAGTAACTTCATTCATGTTACTGATATGAGTGAATTCCGTTAAAATGCGGAATTGACCATGATGTTTGAATTGTAGTTTTTATGACTTATATTTTTGATTTCATGACTTTTAATGATCATACTTTGACTTTTAATAATTTCATAACATTAATTACTTCATATTGCCATAAGAGATTTGTATTAAACTGATAGGTATGAAATATGAAAATTTTGAGTCAAACTGCTCCAAATAATGAACACGCATCAGAAGAAGAAATTCTATTATTATTTTATTAATTCACGAACCTTTGATGCTGGAAAATATGATAATCATTGGTAAACAATAATACCAACTTAACAATGGTTGGCTCATGTCCAGAGACGACAAGAAGACGATTTATTACAGAAAATATTGAAGCGAAAAATAAATGAGACAGAAAGAGTTATAAAGAAAAAAACATCAACAGAGAGAGCTCATAGTCACTGTTAAAGTATTTCAGTAATTATAAAAGTACTTTGTAATACTTTTTTTTCTTTTCTCTAGCAACACAACTCCGGGTAGATCTTCGGTGACTTCACAATCAGCACCCACCTGCAGCGGTCCATCATTAGTGCCTCTACTTGTTCAATGGTTAGAGAACGTAAATATAATGCAATATTATCTCTCCACCGCAACCTCGACCTTCCCAGCGGTCACTTTCCTTTTGGGTTCTCTTCCCAGACCCGCCTGACGATACCTTGATTTTGTCTCTTGCTATGGCGGGCCCTATGAACCATTCTCAAATGGTCACATAATATGTTACTGATCGTTCGGGTCGCGGACCACTGTAATGTTACTTCTGATAATGGGGTTGCTGTTATTCCCATTTCATCAATATCTCTATGAATTGCGTCTATATATTTCTTTTTTGGTCGTCCTCTTCTTTTCCAGCTGCAATAATATTAAGGCATTTATTTTCTTCGGCATCCCTAACAGGTATCTCAACCATCTTACTCTATGCGCCCTCATTTTCTGTGTTATTTTGTCGCTTACGAATTCCAGTAAGTCCCGGCTTATTTGTTTCCTCCATTTTTCTTTTGTTATTTTTTCTAATACTCTATTCAATGAGTCTGTTAATGGAAGTCATGCTGTTTTAAACCTCTATAAAGCTTTCAATAGAATTAAACACAATAGCTGATGAGAACTTGCAGGAACAAAAACCTAAACCAGCGAGATATAAATTTAATCTCAAATCTCTACTACAATCAGAGAGCAGTAGTAAACATCCAAAGAAGTAATAAGAAGAGTTGAGTAACACAAGGATGTATATTGTCTTGTCTATTATTTAACGCTTATTTTAACGAAGTCGTACTGAAATCTATTGAGTCATATACATCAGGCATAAAAGTCAATGCGTTTATAATTAACCCTAAGTCTAGTAAATGGATCCAACAGGCTCATTATCATTTATAATGATTGTATTATATTTTTGGACTATTTGTAGCTGTTTAAACACTGACTTTTAATTTTTATATATAACAGTTGTCATATAAAACGGTAAATATCTAGCTTCCATGACTAGTGCAATACTGTTAAGCCTGATGTCTGTATATATGTGCATAACCGTTTGAATAATAAAGCAGGGCCTACTTATTTAGCAAAAAACGGGGTGGACGGCATATCTTCTTCCTTATATCCTTTAGGGCGAATCCTATTAAGTGTAGAATTGTGTATAAAGATAAATGAAAGCAACTGTATATAAGTAAGTTGACCAGAGTTATGGAGATTCTAATACTTATCTGGATTTACAAGTCTAAAAATAAAGAAATTTTTTAGATTTAAAGTGCAAAAGATGGAAGAAAAATATTTAACTTGTTGAAGAGTTGAAACCGGTTTAAAAATATTTTGCGTATATCTTAGATTTAATGATTCAGAAGCAAAAAGGAGAAAAAGATCAGTAGATTCGTAAATGCTTTGAACTGTGGAACAGTTACCTACAAGACGCACACGTATCCAACTGGTGTATAATTATACAAACTGTTATCATCTAATGCGTTGAAAAAGAAAATTTATACAGGAGAGAGTCTAGAAAATGTTTGACGTTTCGATTTCCACCCCGGAAATGGTTCTCAAAAAGGACCATTTTAAAATCTTCGCAAAATTTTGCTAAAGGTAAGGTAAAATAGCAAAAGAATTGTAAAAATTTACTAAAAATACCAAACAATAGAGTAACAAAATCATCAAGGAATAGAACACAATTCTACATTTTAAAAATACGGAAGACGGAAGAATCATAAGCAATAAAATAAAATTATTATATAGGAAATATTGCGTAAATTAAAAATCTAAATTCCTTGAGAGATTAAATAACAGTATTATAGCCACACTTACTATTTAAGGAACATTAGAAACTTCACCATACAATTCAAACCGTAACTAATACCCCCAGAGCCCATTAGAAATGCATAAACATCAATACTTTTATACGCCTAATGGACTGTAATGATTTACACTAAAGGCATTACGTACTGAATTAGTTCTGGGTAGGGTAAAGCAGACACCTGCAGCATAGCTACGAGTACGACTTCTTAAAAAATGTCGAGCTTGCTCTAATTTCAGATTTGCGCGTGTAATCGAACATATATTTTTTCTAAAGAGTCGAAGGAATTCCTCTCGCTCCAATTTAAGATTCGCTGTAAAATTAAATTCTTCTTTTATTACGAATAGGCACGTGTTTCTGTATTCCAACGTCTGCATGAAATTACATATTATTTATAAGTCGAGTGGATGTCAGAAGAAAAAATTAAATAAATAATATCCTTCTGTATTGAAATGATCACGTTTTTATCAATGCTATATCAGCTATTGTAAGAAGTGGTATAGGAGGGGTTAGGTTTGAGAATTCGCAATAATAATGTATTTTAACTAGCAGTGCACTAAATCTGGACATTATCGGCCACATTTTTCTAAAAGATGAGAAGTCAACAACTACATACAAAATGTCCAGGTTCCAATATTATACGTTGATAAATTGATAAAGTATGCATAGTAAAAATTGAAGAAGAATTAAGTTGAAACATAACTACCAGTACCAGAAATAGAATAATTTAAAAAAATAAAGAATACTGCAACAAAAATCCTTACAAAACAAAATTATTCCACATAGATAGAGGAGTGAGACAGGAATGCATTCTGTCTCCAGTGGTACTTAACATGTACTCGGAGGGTATTTTCGAGCAAGCACTGGAAGGCACAGGAAGGCGTCTTAGTTAATGGAGTGCGTCTAAATAACATTAAATAGGACGATGACGCAGTAGTTTTTGCAGATGGGCTAGATGTTTTCCAAGCAATATTGTCGCGCATATCAGATATAAGTGGAGAATATGGGCTGGATCTTAATACGAACAAAATAAAGTACATGGTAGTTAGTAAGCGCAAAATATTAAATACACATCTTTTAGTAAACTAATAGCCAATTAACAGAGTAAACAGCTGCAAATATCTTGTTACTAACATAAACAGTTAATGGGACCACTCTACTGAAATAAAAAAACGCATAGGAAAAGTAAGATCAGCCTTCGTAAAGATGAAGTCACGATTTACGATTTAGTACCAAAATCTCTATCATCAAATGCTATGTATTTTCTACATTATTAAACGGAGTAGAGGCATGGACGCTCTCTGAAGCTTCTTTAGGAAAACTCGAGGCCTTCGAGATGTGCTGTTACAGGCGCATCTTATGAATTTCATGGGTGGATCGTGTGACTAGTATTGAGGTCCTACGTAGAATGGACAAGGAATGCGAGATCACTAACACAATCAAAGAGCGCAAATTAAAATGTCTTGGCCATGTTATAAGAAATAAACATAGATATAGCTTATTGCAACTCATTTTTCAGATCAAAATATTTAGAAAGAGAGGACCAGGAAGAAGAAGAATATCTTGGTTTCAAAACCTAAAGAATAGCTGCAAGTAAAGTTAGGATAGCTATGCTGATCGCCAATATCCGGAACGGATAGGCACCGTAAGAAGAAGAAGAACTAACAAAATGTAAAGCAATTGGACTAAAGAATATCTATGGCCAAATATGTTTAACATTAGTTTGTTAACAGGAAAAAGTTTGTTTAATAGAAACATGAAAGTGCGATTTTCGTCAAAGAAATGGAGAAATAGCCACTTAATACCTTTGGAGAAAAAACAAAGAAGATATTCAACAATGGATGAACAATAAAACTTAGTTACCAAAACATAGTTATATGTTGCAATAAAATAAAAAGACTAATTAATAGACGAATTAAAAGCATTTGTAGATATAAATGATGATAGATGAAGAAGCTAAAATATCACAAAATTAATTTTGATTTATGCATACGATATCGACAGGAGCAGAAATTTTTAATGTAAACCAGCTAACCTATAAGAGAAAAAGTTTTAAGGTGCCCTTCAGTGCAGATTTCTGAAAAAACTATTTACAACTTACAAGAACAAAAATATCTAGATTTATTTCAAGATGGGGTTATTTTACAAATAAAGTGGTAACTTTGGACAGTGAAATAACTAAAAAATAATAGTTCTTAATATTTAAATTGCTTTTTATAGAGAAAAAAAAGATTAAATAGCACGCTGTAGAATTAAAGCTTGATGTAAAGTAGAATGTAAGGGAAAAACGCAATAGAAAAGTAAAACCAGTAGTAAAACCAGTAAAGGAGCAAGCCAGACATAATCTACCACCTATTTTTCCCCAATAGGTGGTAAAAAGGTGGTTTAAAGTTCCAAAGTTCCATTTCATACAAACGTAATAATTGTGCGAAGATGCAGATGTGTTTGCACTTACACCTCGTCCTGATGCCTTTGGTTCGCACACCAGTCATAGATCGCTAGTGTTTCCCTAGGAGAACGAGTTTTGTCCTTAGGGAAATAGGTTCACTTTTCTGCACTAAGGACCACTCAGAACTCTGGAATAAATGAAAGTTTCGCAAGCAACGTTTTAACAAGTCTATTTAAACTTATAGTCTATACTATTTAAGTCTATACTGATTGATGAAATTTAGTCGTCTTGAATGTATGTGCAAAAAAACTAGGAAAACTTGTCAGTGATGCAATTGACATGAGTTGAGTAGAATTAATAATATTTTGACTAGGTTAAACTTTCTGAAGTGCGGCTAGCGCGAATAGGAGCTTTGAGCTCAACGTATAGGAAGGATCTGTTTACATTTCGCAACCTTCACTTTCCTTTCATTGGTAAAATTACCAATTACCTGAACAGGTTTATGGTAAATGGGAAAGGTTCGTTTTCAACTTACGTTAGCTGTTGAGGTTTTTCGGATGATTCAAATCGATAATTTAAAAATTACTAATAATCGTATCATTGTTATGGTTCTTTCAGAAGCTTTAGAAGCTTATGTCTAGAAAGTTCTTTTGAATACAAGTTATCGGCGTCCATAGATATTATTAAATAGTACAAAAAAAATTCACAAATCCAAACCTTAAAACTAATATACAGTGTAATATATAATACAAAAGTATAATAAAATAAAGTATAATAAAAAGTATAATATAATGCAAAATGAAATAAAAATATTTCCGGCGAATAAAATCCAATCTGTGATCAATCAGAAACTTCAGAAGTTTTAAAAAAGTATTTCTACGTTGTTTTAGTTCTTTCTTTACTTCGGTCTTACGTCCGAACGTTTATTAAATAATCCAAATATGCCGCTTGATTTACTTAATTTTTTCTTCAGTTATGTATATCTTTACGTTTTCTACATAAGCTATTTCTACATATTGATCATGGTTTTCTTTTTTTTATTCTACGAATCTTCACTTGCGAGATTATTTATAAGACATTGAAGATCGTCGATGTAATCTACTACCAGTATCGCTCTTTCGTTGGCATACCCAACGTTGTTCATAAATATGCGGTTTATTTTAATATTCTTGCCAGAGTCCACCACTGTTTATGTGAATGCTTTCTCTGCATATAAGTTACACAAATTTGGAGAAAGTATACACCCTTACCTAAAAGTCCGGTTTTATTAAAAAATCTTCCTTTTTGTTGTATTTTTAAAGATTTACTGTTGGTATGTTAAGGTATTTTATCATTAGTTCGTGTTTATCGTTATGAATTGCATTATCATAATCGATGAAACGAAGGAAATCCAAAGAAAAACGTCATATAGTGTTTTATTAACACGAAATTAAGTCAAAAATATAGAGACAGTGTAAGACTAATAATGGCATTTGCATCAAAAATAAAACCCACAAACCACAATACAAAGACTACTGGAAAAAGCAAAGATGAGAGTACTAAGAAGAATTATAGGAAATACGCTGGGAGATCGAAAAAGTAGAGAAGACATTAGAAGAAAATGTAAAGCATAGTGTATAAACGAATGTACGCTTAACAGAAAGAATGAAATAACCACATAAGCAGTATGGGAAGACTCGCATGGTAAAAATAGTAAGTGATAAATCGCAAATCGATAGAAGTGTCAGACGAACGCGCAAGAGATGGAGTAACAACCTTTCATAGAAGTATCAGTCCAACAATGAACAAGCAGAATTGCTTATAAAGAGAAAGAAAACGACGATGAAAAAGAATATAGAGACAAAAGAAAATAAGTATGTAAATACATAATTGGGTACCTACTGCGCTGAAATCTAGAAACTAACATTAAAAAAGGAATTACAAGCGCATAACTAAATCACACAAATAAAGATAAGTTACAAGCACCCGACAAAAAATTTGAGTCGTCATTTTAAATAAACGAATAAGAGAGTACAGAAATCACCGGTGTCATTGCTTAAAATAAGTTTATTAGAACTAGAGAAGTGGTTTTGAGCTTTGAGAAGTGAAATTAAAAAAAAATGTAGTATTTTCAGCGTTTACATTAATTGGATTTTGATTATTAACTGTTTGAGTTCTGCTTCCTATTACTATGTAAGTCGCAGTAAGTTATTTTTAATAAATATAAATTTTAACAAAATAGCCACACAGATTTTTGCAATTCTAAGAGGTCAAGTTAAAAAGAAAAACCTAAGTAGATACCTACACATCATAATATATAATCGGAAAAAGTAGTACTTAGTGGTCAATTCTTGAAAGACAAGACAGGTTATTTAGCCGGTGGTACCGCGCGGAGCGGCTAGCGATCTGTGATCTGGTTCAGGCAGAGTAAGTGACCTCGCAGACTTAAAAGGGGCGCGGTCTCTCGTGGGTCACATGCCGAGCCCTGGATATCACATCTTATGTCCCCCCTTTAATTCCCAATATATTGTGTAATTCATTGACGTCGAAAGAGGAAGTCAATTAATTTTATTTATAGTTTAATAAAAAATCTATATTATCATACCGACTTCTAATTATAAATAATTGTTTATGAAATTATCTTTTATACTTCAAAAATTGTATGACCAATTTCTAAAAATGTGTTTTTTATTAAATTTATATTTATTAAAAAATTGATTTTTATCTCAGGCGTGTCGAGTATATTCCGATGATGAAGTAGATATTGTTCGGATAAAGAAGTAGAGTTGATAGTCGCTATCAACTTAACTGCCAAAAAAATTATATCGACACTAAATTAGATTCTATTACATCAACTAGGTAGAATGACCCGAAATAGTCACGAAACTATAGAACGAACCGGAGACAACCGCGAGAAAATTGGCAATGAAATGGAAAATGGGCACCATAATATGAGTAGCATTATGGAGTATTAGATCTGTAAGTAACATATATCAGGTAATAGAAAAAAAGTCCAAGAATCATCACATCTTAAAGGACATATTCTGCAGTTGCAGATAATGAAAAAAAAAATGAAAAGAAACCTTAATGATCAGAAAGAAATGTGCACATTAAAGAGAAGAGTGTCTTTTAGTAGTAACAAAAAGAGAAATAAATATAATTATCTATAATTGTAGAGCATATGCCCCAATTACACATCTTATGATTAACACAACTTGCCAGTTTGTTTGAACAAGACTTTAAACTTGTGAAAAATTTCACCTGATTATTTTGAGAGCCTAAAAGAACTTTTCAATGACACTTTCCTTATTCTGTAACTAAACTTATACCACCATATATGCCAGAGTCAATCTACAGCCACTGCACATTATAATAAAGAGGGAGGTAGAAATGTTATATTATAAATTTTGAGAAAACCTGAGCAACTTAATGGTTAACTCAGTATATAGAAATATTAAACGAAATTGGAGATAACATACGGATGACGCCCTCTGGTTTTGGAGTCTGTTTATAATGAGCAGATTGGACTTTCGAGGAGAAATATTCGTCCAATTCAGAACTTTTTTCGCCCGCACTAAGTTCTCTCTCATCGCATCTCTCAACCTCCATGTTGATAACCGTCGAAGTACGAGATGTGGAGTCCAGCCCAGGAGGGCTTTTTGGGAAAAATCCATATTACAGTGCAGTACGACTTATATATAAGTGCATTATAATGTGTCCCATTTAAAGAGATATTAAACAGCTACATATAGATGAAATAAAGTGATGAATTTTAATTATAATAAGTTAAAAATTTAGAGTCAGTGCCGACTGGAGAAAAGTAGGCCAAGTTCGATGTAAGTCTTTTAATTTAATTTTAAAACTTAACAAAATCTTTGGAGATAAAGTCTGATACATATTTTTCGTTTCTGACTCTGCGTTCACATATTTTTGCTATTTAAATTCACATTTCAACTTTACCCACTTATAAACGTATTTCACCTAATATTACAAATGTTTGTTTACAACCTGATTTGTCTAAATTTACATTTTTGATTTTTTGCTATTTGCTTTGTTTGATTTATATCTACTTTGCTAATGTGGTGACATTTTTTAATAAATTTTACCTGGCTGAACTTTTAAAGTAGATAATAAAAATAGTTCATTTGTAGCAAATATTTGTTTATTACTCCCTCATAATCTTCATTTCTTCTTGTGACTAATAAGAAGTTAAATCTGATAGGAATATAGAGCAACAATATGAGGTAAATGTGTTTGCTACTCTTTGTTTTTGACTATGCATGCATTATGGTTTTTTAGGGTGGTTTAGCCTACCTGTCTTTTTTTTGGAATTTTTCTTAAACCAATATTCTCTTAGGTCAAGTTTTGAGTTTTCCTGATCCCTCGACAAACTAGGTACTAGGTGGAGGAGCCCTTTATTTTAGTACCAAATTCTGTCGTTCCAAATGGCACGTTTTATTTCAATTTTTTTTTTTTTAATATACAGCATTTCAGATATATAGACCCACGTCCCAAAGCTTACCGTTGTGTCCTTCAAAACACATGAGCGCCGGTTTGCAAGATGAACATACTTGCACCTGGATTTTTATTTCTCTTTTTTCCCCTAGTTAAATAATTTTATGTGCTTTCCACACGAATTGTGTCGTATTAAACCGATTCCAAATGCTTTTATTGTTATACAATTTTTCTATTAGCATTGTCCAATATGTTTTACTATATTATCTTTTACTATCTTTAATTCGAATTTTTTATCATAATTTCAGCTGAAAATACTTTTATTTTAACATTTTGATTTTCACTTCGAAAATCGTAGAAAAAAACTATTTCCAAAGTGGAAATCGAAACGTCAAAATAAACGTTCCTTTAACTAAAATTGTGGTTAATTCTTATTAAAGATAGTTAATATTTTACATTAGCATCAAAAACCCTGTGCCATTAATTTGTTTTAGGTTTACTTCTTTTACATTAGAACTTATGATGTACAGCTCTCTTTAGCATTTTCCATATTTCTATCCAGAACTTATTTTCTTCTATATCTAATTTTCGTTTAAACATGTTTTGGTTGCTGTTCAGACTGAATTATCATTTTCAGGTCCCCATCAGTCAAAGTTTAAAAATATATATTTGCTTTAATTTTACCTCTACTAGATAATGTACATAATAATAATACATCTACATCAGAACACGTTTCATTTACATCTACATCAGAAATTTTGATAAAAAAACAAATTTTGCTCAAAACAAATCAGTTGCCATTAGATCAGTCCATTTCCTGAGATTGGCTAGAAAGGATACGTGTCTGCGTCCAAAGCCTCTTTTGCCGGTACTCTTGCCTTGTAGAATCAGCAAAAGTAAACCAATTTTTTAGCCCTTTACGGATTCGCATGTGTATCTGAGATTGTTGACAATAATTCCGTTAATTTGAATGCCTGCTTTTTTATCTAGGTATTATTTGAAGAAAAATTCGGAGTAGATATTAAATAGTAGAGGCGATTAAATATACCCATGCCACACTCCACGTCGTATCTCCACTGTTTTAGTCAGGTTCTGAGTAATTCCTATGTTTGCACATCGATGCCAATATAAATATTTGACAATACTGTGATCTTGGTCATCAATTCCCACCTGTTAAAAGACACCTATCAGTTTGTCGTGTTTGACCCTGTCAAAGGCCTTCTCGTAATCATTAAAACACATTTATACCAGTTGTTCCATATCCCTGCGTATTTAAAACATGACCTGCAAACTGAATTTTCCTTCTCTGGTTCCTGAGTTTCTTTTCTTTGTTTCTGAGTAAGAAAATGTTCAGTACATGACTCATCAGATTGACCTTGGGATGATCGCTACATTAATTAACGTTAATTTTTTTTGAGTACCATTTCAAATGTTCACAGAATCCACTCTGTTGGTACAAGCCCTAATGACTAAATGTTTGGAGAAACGAAAATTCACGATCTTTCCTAGTGAACCAAAGAACGAGATCAATAATACATTAAACTCTATCCTTAACCACAATGAAAATGTTGCATACCACCGTGACAACTAAAAGTTCGTACAATTAAAGAAATTACTATTTTAGTATGGGTTACATGGTCACGCGCCTTTATAACCGCGACAATACTGTCTGGCGTTTTTCGTACTAAGGATTTACACAAGTCAGGGTCGAAACTATCCCATAATTTACCAAATTTACTCTTCAAATCGGCGACGGCTCTCTGAGGATCATTACGCAATTTCTATTTCATCTTATGCCACAATGTCTCAATAACATTAAGGTTTGGACTGTTCGAAAGCCAAAACAGGAATTTAATGTTATTGTCTTCAAACCATTTTTTTTTAATTTCTTGATACTTTGCTGCGATAATTGTGCCTTCCACAACTTCATACCTTCCTAGAGCCACTGATGACTTGCAGCCCCAAATCATAATTACTTTGAGAAACTTGACAGTTTATTTGAGGCACTCTTTATGGAATGCTTCATTTTGACTTTTGATAGCCCGTTTTTGGAAGTCTCCCACGCACAATTTCGGATAAGTTCTTTGTCAGTTCTTAGTCTCTAAAGAATAGTTAGGTTAGTTGTTACTAATTCATGAGTATCTAAAATATTTGCATTAAATTTTTCCTAGATGGGGAATTCAATTACAGAGATTTTAACAAAACAAAAAGTTTTTTCTGTTAAATACCTTTCATATTTGTTATAGCTTCATACGATTCAATAATATTAATATATATATATATATATATATATATACTATATATATATATATATATATATATATATATACTATATATATATATATATATATATATATATATATATATATATATATATATATATATATATTTGAAATATGAATCAAAATACATGTTCCTCCTTCCATTCCGCAACTCTGCTCCGCACCTTAGCCGCTTCTTTAGATGCGTGTGTGTAAGTGCGTTTATACACAATCGAGATCTAGATTCGATTCTCTTGTTACCGATAGCTTCTTTTCTTATTGTTGCATGTCGTTTTGTTTTTATATGGATGCAGGCGACTGCTACTTTAGTATGCTTTACGCTCTCCAGCGAAGAATGTGTGTACTAAATTTCTCTTAATCTTGCGCCAAAGGTTGAGGCCGACTACTCTATCATTTCTCGATCTTAATTAATTGATAAAAATATTAAAACGCTACCTTCACCGGCAAGGTTAAAATGTAGCAATCTTTAAATTTTTAGTTTCCATGTAATTATGTTTTTATTGTTAGAACATTTTTTCAACGGCACGAAATAAAAAGAATTTAGAAAGAATGAGACTGATTAATACACAGCAATCAGTAAGGAAGTGTGGTAGCATTTAAAGATTACGACAAAAAAGAAGAGCTATAATATAATATATGTATATTAAATAAATAACATATTTAGATATATGCCGTTTAAAACATAAACAAATAGAAGCAGCCCGTAATACAATGTGTAAGTTAACGTTTCGGTAAACTTTTAAGTGGTTTAGTCACATACTGTCATTTAAATTCAGCAAATGGAAATATTGCACTAATAGTACCTACTTCGTTGCGGAATCTCAATTTTTATCTAATAAACTATTTCGGAAGTATGACAAATAATAAAGCTGTTTAAAGTCATCTGTTGTAAACAGTTTGTTGGCTGATTGTATATCTAACATTTATCCATAATACCCATTCAGGATTTTGTAATCCTGCGCTAGCTTATACAGGTCTAGAAGATGGGCACCATGTTTTAGATATTCGATATACTCCGAAAAGTATTTGCTCCTACAAGATATGGCTGAAAATTTCCATTGACTTGACTGATGCATGTCCATGTAGTTATTATTCACACCCAAACTAACTAGTCTCTGCTAACGATTCTTAAATTCAAATTACAACTGAAAATATAAAAAAACTGATATAATTGTATACAAAAACTAAAACACCTATTAGTATTATGGTCAAATGTAGTTTATAAAATACCATGCGAAAACTGTGATAATTCTTACATCGGAAATACATCCAGAAATCTTACAGTCAGCTTGACGTTACATAAAAGTGATCTCAGGTATAATAAAAATACATGTGAATTAAAAGATCACGCAAGTCAAGTATAGTAAAAATCATTCGTTTAATTTCAATGAGATCAAGATATGCAGACATAAAAACAAATTAAACAAAAGGGAATTCCTAAAAATGGTATGCATAAATAAAAGCGTTAATTAAAAAAGTGATATTAATAAACAAAGCAATTTCTATAATTACATTCTGTATTTGAAAACTAATATTTTATTTCAACAATATTAAATTTCTTGAATAAATTAAAAAATTTCAAATTTCAAAGTTAAATATTTGGCGCTACTTTACTTTGTTGCTACTATGAACAGTTGACAAACTACATTCTTCATAACTCTATGATCTACAGTGCGCAGACATTTAACAATAGAAAACTAGGTACAAACAATGTTAAATATAAGAAACGCAGATGAATGTCTGTCTGATAAATTGAATTTTAAAGTAAATATTTAACCATGTACTTCCTCAAGCCAAATTAAATTAAAACGTTATGATTTGTTGATGAACTAAGAACTTTAATTTTAATGTTTTGTAATAATGTTTCCAGTAATCCTCCCAATTTAAAAGAAAGGATAATTACAAGGTTACATGTAGGTTTAAATGATGAAAAAAGATGTAACCAAATAGATCATGTCCTCATTGATACAAGACACTCTAATAGCATTATTAATTCGCGAAGTATGAGAGAAGCAGACAGTGATAGTGATCACTTTCTGGTAAAATCTAAGCTGAAAACACGAATATGAAACAGAAGCTGGAACAACAACAATAAAGAAAAATATGGGACATAGAAGCTCTTCAAACAGCACATAAAGAACTGAATTATCAAGTAGCCATAAAAAATAGATCGAAAAATCGATTGGTGAGAAAGAAAGAGTATAATGCAGAATTAAGGCAAGCATGGCAGCGAGTGGCATTAGTTATAGAAAAAGCAGCCAAGAAAACTATTAAAAAAATATGAGTCGCCCAAAACAGAAATGGTTTGATAAACAAATCGAGGAAATGCTGGAAATAAAAACTTACAAAAGATTAAAAATGCTACAAAACCCTATAGATGAAAACAAAGCAGATTTTCACAGAACAAGAGCACAGACAAGGCGATTTCTCAAAAATAAAAAGGGGTGCTACGTTGAACAGCAAATACGAGAAATGGACATAAGTGGCGAGAAAAAACAGTTAAGAAAATTTTTTAGGAAAGTGAAGACAGTCAGATACAGTTCAATTGTTATAGTAACACAAGCTATGAGAAATAAAGCAGATGAAATAATAATAGAAACAGAAATCGTCGGCGGAATACTTTCGAAGTTTACTAAATATTGAAAGTAAGACGGAAGAAGCAGATATTACATTCCATTCTGCAGATGTATAAATACCAGCACCAACAACTTAAAAAGTAAAGAATACGATACCATCTCCTAAATATCACAAAGCCTCAGGATACGATAGTATAAATGAAGAATTGATAAAAAGAGCAGAAAACGTTTTACATCAAAAATTATATGACATTATTCTGAGAGTATTGTAACAACAGAAAATGCTTATGGAATGAAATGGAAGCGTTATAATACCCATATACAATAAGGGAAATAAAGAACAATTTCAAAACTATAGAGGCATATCACTTAATAACAGCGTAGAAAGTTCGATCAATAATCTTGCTAAAGGCTCACTTCATATTCGGAAGATATTTTAGGCGACTACCAATGCGGCACATATTAGAAAAAAACGGGGAATTCAACTGGGATGTACATCAAATTTTCGTAAATTTCCAACAAGCATATGATTAGATAAAAAGAAGTAGACTATGACTAGCTATGCTAGAAATGAGAGTACCTAGGAAATTAGTGAAGCTTACTCAAATGACTGCCATAGACTCATATGTATAGGCAAAAATAGGAACCAGAACATCGATTCCATTGAGTAAAACATCAGGACTAAGGAGACTCTTTATCACCGTTGCTATTTAATTTGGCCTTAGAATATGCAATAAGTAAAATATCGTCTGAGCTCACAGGGGGATTTGCCACTCGAGGATCAAAACTATTGTTAGCTTTTGCTGATGATCAAGATGCAGTCGCTTATTCTACAAGAGACGTGAGAGAGGTGTTTTCACAACTCGAGGAGTAAACAGGTAGTGTGGGTCTTCGAATAAATGAAGAGACAAAATGTATGCTAGTAACCAAAAATCCAAGACAAAGCGTTAGACAGAACATAACTGTTAATGACCACAACTTCGAAGTATTAAAAAAGTTTAAATATTTGGGGACGCTAATCACAGATGAGAACCACGTAGAAAAAAAAGTCTCAGCAAGGATAGCTGGGGGAAATACAACATTATACTCCCTATCATCATTATTAAGATATAAGCTCCTAAAAAATATATAAATTAAGACTGTACAAGTCACTTATTCGCCCAGTTGTTACATATGAAAGTGAAACATAGACTCTACATAAGCGCGAAATAAATAAGCTGGTGGTATTTAAAAAGAAGGTTCTAAAATGAAAACCCAAGATCGTAGAAGATGAAGAGCTATAGTGAATGGGGCGAAGACTCACCCCCCATTGTAAAGCTATTAAATAAAAAGAAAGTGTTAAAAATTTTATGGCTAACCTCATGTTTTTATTGCTCGTTTTATACACTGTTCTTTCGTCTTAATTTTATTGTATTTACTGTAAAAATAATTTAAGCTACAGTACTGCAATGATAGTTATCAGTGTAGTAATTAGTATATGGGAGCTTAGGAGACTTAGACCTCGGAAGCTCTAAAGAAGACATCAGAGAGGATGTCGAAAGCTCGGCGCAGTAGTAATCGACGCGTTTCAAACCAGAAGGCTGGTTAGTTTAAGTATTAACCTTAGCTTTAGGTTCACTTAAAATCTATTGACCTTATTATTAGTCGTATAGTGGAAGAACAGTAACATGACTTTATGAGCAAGCATTTTTAATATGTTGTCATGAGCAAGCATGAACCTTATAAACTAAACACTTTAAGTGAGTCTGTCAACTCGTTAAACTACAAAAAAAATGCAAATCGTAAGTGCTAACTAAGAACGCATCGCTTTAATTTCAGTTTTTGACTAAAAATACTTCAATTAAAGTATCTACCGATATTAATGAAATACCTTGTATATTATATTTCGAAACCATGAACCTCAAGCTAATCAGATAAAATGCAAGAAGATAATTCAAAAAATAAACGGATATACAAAAGAGAGCTAATCTCGCTTTGTAGTTTAGCGTCACCAGCATCGGCACCGCTACCATTCAAGCAGATCTAGTGACCGGAACGAACTGTGGTTGAAATTCAATTGTTTAACCGTTCCGTCTAGTAGTCCATGAACGATGTCCATGATAAAATGATCTCTGGTTTCAATTTTTATATATCTCTACTTGTTCCGTTTTATTAACTCAAGTTTTGTTTTACTACTTTCTTGCTATCCCGTTCAGATTAATTTTAAATGTTGCTTGCATATCAAAATTTAACTGGTGTTGATAAATCCATCAATAATGAAGATTTAACCACGGCAATTATATTATTATATATAAATTTTTTATTCCAAATAAGTGGTCCAAAACAAAAATATATTAATTTTTATTTTTAACTAAAGAAAAAGTAAATAGTGGTAAACAAAATGAATAACTGATTTGTACGATTGACAAAAATAGAATGTGATACTCTTTATTCAAATTGCCCAAGCAGAAGGTTTAACCGACGTAAAAACTAAAACTAAAGAGATATTAAGCTCACATCTAATAGTTCCAATTGTATTATTACTTTGAACATTTGTTTTTTTGGATCGAAATAAAAATTTTAAAATTTTCCGATCCTTTTGTGCCATCTATCTGTTCCTCCTTATGATCTCCCCATATTATATTTCTGTCCGCAGCGTAATATTGTTTGTAAATATTTTTCTCATAAAATTAGTTTGTCTTAAAATAGTATGTAATAATTTACTTCGGGATATAATAATTTGTAAATATCCTTATCAATTAGTCTTTATGTCGGGCGACTTACTTATTTGCATATTATGTCAATATACGTACGTCCTTCAAACATAAGTTACTTCTACTGTAATAAAATACATTTTTAAATAAGCCAAAATTAATTGTAGCAATTGCGTCAAATTAAAACAATTATAAATGGAGCATAAAAATAAAAGATGAACGAAAGTGATCATATTTAACTGGATATTTCAACTACTGTTAATGCCGTTAAAATTTAATCAAATTCAACTATATCTTGGTAAATTATTGGTTAGATCGTTATAGTAATTCCTTGTCTTTCTAGTAGGACTTGAATGTAATTGAGTGGCAAAAATGTTGCAAGTTTCGTATCCAAACTTTATCAAATGCGTGGAAGGTTCCTAGAAATATTCTAGTGAGCAGTGCTTTTTATTTTCTATTGCTGTATTTACTACACCATCCTACTATTCAATGAATTTACCCCGTTCAGACAAAACTAATAATTTGGATTAAATTTCGTTCTACTATAACTTTTAACATATCAGTTATCTACAGTAACTTTTTCAATATCTTTAACATCAGACGTGGACTAATATATTTTCTTAATAGAAACAAAGCGATGGCTATATTGGATTTAAATGAGTCTGGGTTATATGCAATATTTATTTTGAGTAGTTCGGATTTTCAACTATTCTCTAGGTGAAATTGGATCTAAAGATCTAAATAAAATTATTTAAAATCCCCGTGTTGATTCCGAATCCAATTTAAAAATGTTTCGTTCTTAAAAAACTTTACAAAATGACTTTACCTTTATTAATAAAAAAGTTATAACAATTAAACATTATAAAGTGCACTAAAAATATACGTACAAAATTAAGTTATAAAGTTCGATAATGTGGCTAATGAAAGTTATAGAACAACTCAAAACGAATATGTTAAACTTTGGTAAATGTTTCTATGTTTATTTTTTACCAAGATCTGGGACTTTAAATAACGCACTCTGTGGCGAACGGTCACCTAGCAGCGAATAAAACCAATACAAACGTAAAATCCATGTAGGTTCAGATATCATTATAAATAAATAAGTAATAGCAGTTTATAGCTAAAAATATTCGTTAAAAAATGGTGAATTAATTTCTTTATAAGAGTTTTAAACAAAATTGACCCATAAACGTTGGCAGTTTGGTTAATGGAAGTTGCAAAACAATTTAAAACAGACATTAGTAAATATTTCAATGTTAATTTTTTGCGGAGATATTGAAAATTGTTTTACACACGCGGTTCACGCGCGAGTGCATTCGCGTTATTAAAAGTACCATAATCTTGGTCAGACATTAACATAAACAAATTTACCAAATCTTATACTATTTATTGTGAGTTGTTCTATAACTTTCATTAGCCAGATTATTAACCTTTATAACTTAATTTTGTTTAAATCTCTTAAGACTAGATTAAGTTTAAACTTAATCGTTTAACAAATTAGTTCGCAACTTTTTAGAGAAACTTTTTATGTTTCAATAGTTATATATTTTTTACTATTACAGATAAAGTAATTTTGTTCTAAAGCTGAAAATGAGGGGACTTTGAAAGTTAATCACACGTATGAAAGTTGAGTTTTACTTTAAAAAGTCCCATCGAATGCTTACTTTGCAATTGTTTTTCACAAATTTTGTTATAAGTTTGGTTCTAACAATCAGATCAAAATTTTCATTTTCATAAAATTAAATATTTCTAATAGTTTAGGAGATGCAATCATTTAAACAATTAGATTGTTAATTACAAATTATCTGACGGGTTTTCAGCGAGCATTTATCGAAAAATCAATTCTATGGACAAAAAAACATAAAACAAGAGAGTGCCAAGTCAAGGCACCAGAGAGACATAAAAGTGCATACTCAACCCCCCCTGGCTCTTAGACTATAAAGACTTTTGCTTTTTTTTGCTATATGTTTTCCAATTTTATACATGTTTTCTTTTTAACCAAATTATAGAAGATTAGCAAATCACACCCAACGTAAAAGGAGAAATATTCCGTAGGTTGTTGCTGATTTACACACGAACGCAGCTATAACTTGTAACATTTTCTATGTCATAGTATTTCATCACTCAAAACTGATTTATTTTATGACCTTCACATTTGCGCCGATGAGAACTCTACACACATACGTATAATACAAAGGTAGACACCTGTTACCAACTGTAAAGGTAACATAAATCAACCGGTGGGTATTACCTGTTGACCTGAATTAATCAAACTTTAATATTTTATGGTGACGTAAAGAGACCGGAGAACATTTTTTCCAACTCGACTAGAACAGTTATGTTTTAGTAGTGTGGTTGTAAAAAAGTTATAAGAGACAAATTGTCATTTTATCTTTGTAATTACCTTTTAATTTAATCACCTACCGAGAGCAAAGCATTTTAAATTAGAAATGTTACTAAAATTATGTATTTGTGAATTTAGACATAAGAGACAGAATCTCTCGAGGACCTCTATCATATGCTTTCTTTAGATCAATACCATTTAAACATTAATTACTTTATTCCCGTAGCAACTGTTGGTAGCAACTTGAATTGCTACCTACAGATCCTTATAGTGACTTCGTCTCAGGGCTACCTCAGTTTGTAAGTCTTACGTTGCCATGAAGTAAATTTCGTTAACTAAACTTAAAATTTTATAATATCAGCAACAATGTAATTTCAAACCAATTTAATTAAAGGGTTTTTACCCATATATTTAGTGGTTTTAATCATGTATACCCAGTAAAAGCACCGATGATAATTCCGAAAACGTTCTGTGATGTAGCCCGAAAGGGTTCTTTTAAAAATAATTCTTTAAATAAAATAATTGTGATATATGGTATACAGCCGACTAAAGAAAATCCATTTTCTTATAGATTTCTTAATATTGTTCTGAAGCTATTTTCTTGTGGCATCTTAATTTAATTTACAGTTTATATTGGAACTAAGTTACAATCTTACTTTAAAATAAGTATATTATGACGTTTCGATTTCTACTTCAGATTTCCGAATACAGAACAATTTCCGAAGTGGAGATCGACACGTCAAAATAAACTTATTTTAAAGTAAAAAGGTGGCTTACTTCCAATAAAAACAGTAAATTTATATAAATTGAACTATTTTATCAGATTGCTTATATCTATCTTAAACAAATAATCAGAACTCTTTAAAATCATCAAACATCATGCTCTCGAATCTTTCAAATGCAAATGTAAATAGCACAGAAGTTGCTTAATATAAAATGTTACAAGCAAGAAAGAGATACAAAAAACACTGCAGCAATGAAAAAAAAAATTTTTTGAATGTACAATCATAATTGAAAACAAGAAATTACTTTAATAAATAGAAGAACAAATACATGAAAGAAAGACCTAGAACAGGGTTCCTTGATAAAATCTATGAAGAAATTAGAAATATGGGAATACGTGCTAGGCGGAGAAAGAAGATGGATAGGTACCACTGAAGATAAATTCTTAGGGAGGCTAGTACTCACAAAGGGTTGTAAAGACAAAATGCATGAAAGCAAATGCACAAATTATTAAAACGAACCAGTAAAAGGAAAAATTGCAACAGAAAACTTGTCTAAAGTAACTGTCTGACAGCAGGACTAAAGTAAAAAATATAATTGAATTAGGCAAAAATAGAATTACATTAAAAAAGTAGAAGTAGTAATTCCTGAAAATATTTCGAGTTCGTGTTATATATTTTATTCTGTTTTTGGCTTTAAATGGATTCTTATACTGCTTTAACCAATAATCGATATGAAATATAGAATTAAAGTTGTTCTAGTTTTGCGAACTATGGAAAGAATGATTTTTGTGATTTTTCTTTAAATATAAGCTTTGAGTAGAATATATCGCCAACAAATGCTGCCCCTGTATAAGTTAAACAACAATATTCACAATGGATAACGGACAAGTAGATATAAACTCCAAATTAAACTGGTAGATGCCGCCCATAACTTATCATCAGTCGTAATGTAAGTACACATAGGCAATCCAGAGGGCGTTGGTCAATCCAATAAACAAAGTCCCATCGTTCTAACAACGTTCGAAACTCTTTAGATGTTATCATCGTCGGTTCAGTTTGTGTTATAGCATTCTGCCAGTGGTCTGCCAACGCTATGAAAATGCAAAACAGCGGGCACTAATGGAATTGATGATGAAGTGATGCGGGCGCCTCAAGACGAGACCTATTGACCTCTCCATAGGAAAAATCGAACACTGAGTCGGTAATGGAGTTGCCAAAGAGGAATGAGATATTGTGCTGTTGTCACATTCATAACGTAGTTTCAAAACAAAGAAGTACCCAATGAAATCGTTGTTGGTACTTTTTTAAGCAAATTAAATTCTACTGTTGATTTAACAAGACTAGTAGAATTAACAATGTTACATAATATTTTATAAATGTTGAATAACAATAAAAATTAACGCATTATCCATAATTAATAAAGCATCAAGGTTTTCGTTGTTTCAATCCTATAAATGTACCATCATGACGAGCTGTTAAGCCTTTATTTAAAACATTGTATTACACAACTAAATAAATGTCATATTCATATTTTTTAAGCGACAATAATAGACTAGGAGCTTACAAATTCCCCATATTTGACAAATATAGTGAAGGAAAATGATTCTCATCGCGCCAATTTTAAGTGATTATCGAACTTTTTCTATTATACTAGTGCTGTCATTCTTACTTCCATATTAAACAGAAATTTGAAAACATTTTGTCTACGACTTAAGCAAAAATTCTCTTTCAGCATAATGGAGTCAAGCCAGAAAGATAAATAGAAAACCAATCTCTAATTCAACATATTTTAACGTTACATAATGGATGAAACTTTTTATCAAGTTGCTTCTCCATCAGCATCGGATCAACTACCTAAGGGTTACAGCTGTGCTTTAAATGAGCAAAATCATTTTCTAATAAAACTCTTTAATATTACAGAGCTAGAATTTGCACTTAAAAACCGAACTAACAAATGATCAAGCAACAACATCCATCAAAATAGTTGAACAAACGGAGCCCATTAAGATACGGCGAGGAGTCAGACAGGGTGACAGTACATCACCCAAACTATTCAATCAAGTTTTGGAAGACGTTATGAGGAAATTACAATGGGAAAAACGGGGTATTAACATAAATGGCCAAGACTTGAATCACTTGAGATATGCAGACGATATTGTATTAATAACAGATAAAAGGGAAAAATTATAAAATATGATGGTTGAATTAAATAGCGAATCAACAAAAATAGGTCTACAAATGAATTTTAATAAAACGAAAATTATGACCAACCAACCAGAAGAATTAGTAATTACAATTGCACAAACAACTATAGAACAAGTAAAAGAATAATGTATATTATTGACAACCAGTTAAATTAAATAAAGAAAAGCAGACCGGAGAAATAAAGAGGAGGATACGGTTGGCTTGGGTATCCTTCGGAAAACTTTCCTATATACTAAAAAATAGAAAATACCGCCAATATTTAAAAACAAGAACAAAAGTGACCGATGTATTAACGCAGATAGCGAAACTTAAGTGGAAGTTCGCTGAACATACCATAAGACAGAAAGACGACAGATGGAATAAGATGATTATACACTGGAGACCATATAGTTACAAACGAAAAAGAGAAAGGCCACAAATGAGATGGTCAGATGACGTGAAGAAATACGCAGGCCCGAAGTGGATACAAACTACCTACAATAGAGAGACGTGGGAGAAGGAAGAGGAGGCCTATATCCAAAATTGGACAGCAAGGACTGCATAGATAGAGATAGATACATGGATATAGAGGGAGTATATGATAATGTATGTCCTGATATTTTAGTTGAAACATTATTCAAAAATTTTCAAATACTATCTGGGAACTACTATTCTTTTACTTCTGTAGGAAGATTATATTATCTTAGAATAAACACTATGACTCATGGATCCACGATAAATAACTTAGGGATGCCTCACGGATCAGTCTTAAGCCGTTTATCTTTGTACTGGCGACTTGCATTCGCAGTAGCATTAAAACTAAACATTGAAGGTAATAAAGTATGCAGATAATATGCTTGTATTGTATATTCATTTTTCAAAAAATGTGGTAACTGTATACAAACATTAAGTAAAATATATAATTTGTCAAAAATTGGTTACAACAAAATGGACTTGAAATTTTTCCAAACAAATCAAGTGTTTGTATTTTCACCAATTTATTTTGTATTTCACTTACCAAAAATAAATAAGTCACATTAAGTAATGATGAGTATAGTTTCCAAACTTCCATCAAATATTTGTGGATGATACTTGATCGCAAACTAATATAAAAATCACATATTGAGTGTATACTATTAACAAATGTTGTAAAGGATTAAATTTGCTGAAAGCAATTTTAAAAACCTGGTGTGGAGCTGATGTTGAAACATATTTACTTCTCTATAAATCTTATGTTAGATCAACCATAGATTGTGATTGTACAGCCACTATATGGTTCTGGATCTTATTGGATCATAAGCAGAATAGATTTTATACAAACTACAGTCCTACGGGTTTGTTTAGGTGCTATGAAATAAGCTTCGATTCAAACTTCAATGTTTAACATGTTGAAGCTATAAAAATGCCACTAAACTCTAGAATATTATATCTAATCAAAGAATTTATTATTAAAATACAATAAAAAGATTATTCTCTTTATAGAAAAATAAGCAAATTGATTAAACCACTTAACAAATAAATATTGGAAACTCAAGAATTCACCTCCACCTTGTAAACCTTTTTCAGTATGTCGAACTCTGATCATGGTTTAAATTCAGGTGGTAGTTTAAACTTCGAAGATTTTCCTTTCTAAATTACATTCAGTAAAATTAATAATATCAGAGTAAAAAGTATCACTTTATACAGCTGTGAGGTATGGCCACTGAAAGAAAGAACACTGTCAACGCTGAAAGCGACGGAAATGGATTTTTGGAGAAGAGCCGCAGGAAGATCTAGAAGAGAAAGGATTACCAACGAACGCATTAGAGAAATAATGGGAATCAAACGAACAATCACAGATAACCTAACAACAAAACAACTTATCTGGTTCGGACACATACAAAGAATAGACGAACAACGAATGCCAAAAGAAATACTAAAGTGGAAACCAGAAGGAAAGAGAAAACGAGGTAGACCGAGAAAAAGTTGGAGCGAAGGAATAAATAAAGAACTGAGAGAGAGGGCCGTAGAAGAAGATCTATGGAACAACCGTTCTAAGTGGCGATTGGAAGTCGGAAAACGGTGGAGAACGTTATATACCGACAAGTAGTAGTAGTAGTAAAAAGCAATTACAATTTACGAAGCTTTGTTCCATTTTAAAAGTACACAAAACTGGTCTGCAATAATTGTTTTGACTAATTTCTGTACTTACAGCTATTAAGATAACAATATTTGCGAGTTATAAATTAAACAATTATTTTTTTCAAATTAAAAAATACTTTATAAAATCCATAAAAAACAAAAAGAAGTATATTTTTGTGGCTTAAAGCACATACAGTTATCATTTGTAACGAACATGTTGATTTATTACCAAAAAACGCCATTACACATTTAACGCTGACTGAATATAAACTTTATAATCCAGATATATATAAAATCATTAAAAATAATTTTAAAGAACAATGAAGAAGAGCATGGAATGAAATCACCAAACACATTTCCTGCCAATATGAGATGATTTAACCTAAAATACGTACTAAGTGCTGATTTAAAAATTATTCGGAGCCGCGGACATGTAACCTCTATAAATTAGAATGAAATGTGGGCACGCCTATTATCGTTTCCATTTAGCTAAAATTACCATATCTTTTTGAGTATTCAAACTACAATTTTCAAACAAATAAACTGATAGAAAGTTTAATAAAATATAATATATTGCAACCCTACCATTATTGTTATACACTTTCATTAAATATAAAAAAAAAATTCATAACTGCCTATTGTAATTAATTTGTAAAAGTAAACTCAACCTCCAAACATTGTTTGTAATCCTTTACCTGTTTTAACCATTTGTATTTACCTCCTATCCACGAACTAGTCTAGTTGTGTCTAAATAAAATGTCTTGAGGGGTCCGTAGACAAGAACAGAAATTCACGTCTTACTCCTACCTTAACACTTTTAATACCCAACTCATATCTTATCATTATTATTTATTAACATTTATTTTCTTTTCTTTCTTAATGTTTTATTTCTTTTTTCTTTAGATTTATAATATACTTGTCATGACTGGCTGAGTGCCGGTATCCCATGCCAAAAAAAGTATTTATAATGGTGCAAATGTACACACGCGTCAATTGTCAAGGTGCGTTGATGCCGAAATATTGCGGTAATTTTATTAATATATTTTGTAAAAATTTATAGGAACTTTGGTTGAAGTTTAATAATTAATTACTAATAAAAGAATGAAAGCAGATCTAAATAAACATACTTATGCCTATAATAATCTTCTCTTGGTCATATCATCCATAGGATATGTTCGTGTTCTAATAATAATAATTTACCAATGTATAGGATCCCAACCTTGTTTTCAATAACGAGGTACATAAATTCAGATAAAATCTTGTCTAGAGCGACCGACAAACATTTCTAAATCCATTAAATTCACGTTCAACAAATCGTAGGAACTCATTTCCTAGACGCGGTAGAAAAGAGAACCGGACTCAAGAATTTTCGGTATGTGAATATCAATGAAAACATAGGTATCAAAGATGCTGTTAACATTTGCCGTTTTTTGATTATTTAACATAATATGTTATGTTAAATAATCAAATATAATGTTTCCTTTATTCGTTTGATCTACTTGTACTATTGCTTTAGTATTGTTGTACTTGTTTACATACAGTGGTGTTAAAAAGTCCTGCATCGCCAAAGCGACTTATAGCTTTTGAGGTTTAACACCTCAAAGTTTTTTGTTTATTTTCGATAATTAATTTTTTAAGTCTGTGCTTGTAATTAGCATTATCGGTATACTTACTAATGTTTTTTTACTTACTAGCTCAAAATTCTACAGAAAAGATTAAAATAATCTGATTGAAGGGATTTCCCATAATCCGAGAAAATTATGAGGTGATTATTAAGTCGTTAAAGTACTATTAAATTGAATCTTAATGACAAATTTGCCATATTTTCACTATATAAACACTGTGGTTACCCTGACACATTTATTCGCTCTTTGATTTTTGATAAAAAGGTTAAAATGTCATCCCAGACCAAACAAATTAATTATCGGACGAAAAGCGTTTTGAAATTATTTTTTACCATAAAAACGACAAATCTAATCGCTAAATAGCATCCACAGTAAACTGTTATCAATCTACAGTAATTAGTCATTAAGAAGTATGCTGAACAAGGAAAAATTGACGACAGACCGCGTAGTGGCTGACCAAAGAAAACTTCTGTTCGGGATGACGCTGCGTTAAGAAGAACAAGTCTGGCAGACAAAAGCCTTAATTCTACACAATGGACGAAGCTGTAATCTAAATCTACAGGTGTAAGCGTGTGCACTTCCACTATAAGAAAAAAAATGCTTAGTTTTTGACTTGGAGGATGTAAAGCGCGGAGAAAACCACTGCTTTCAGGAAAGCAAAGATTCCACCGTTTGAAATGGACGAAGGAACATCGAATCTGGACAGCAGAGCAGAGGCAGAGTGTACTGTTTAGTGATGAATCCACTTTCAATATTAATAATCGTGCTGGAAATGCCTACGTCACAAGATTTCCTAGTGAAGAATTTTCTCCAAAATGTGTTCTTCCCACAATTAAACATCCATCCTCAATTATGATATGGGGTTGCATGTCCGCTCGAGGAGTTGGTGGCCTACACGTTGTCTCTGGGATGATGAATGCTACCAAATACATTAAGGTACTACAGAATAAGATGCTGCGTAGTGGAAAAGATCTGTTTAGCGAAGAAAAATTTATTTTTCTAAATGATAATGCTCCTTGCCATAGAGCAAAATTGGTTAAAACTTGGAGGAAGAGTACTGAAATTGATAGGATGGACTGGCCAGAGCAATCCCTGGAACTCAATTCCATCGAGAATTTGTGGCAAAGGATATCAAACATCATTTCCAAAAGCAAACCTACAAATAAAACAAAATTAATCGAATCTCTAATCCACGCTGGGCATAAAGCAATGGAGGAACTCAAAAATTAATAAATTCCATAATAATATTGAATAAAAAATTTTCCGAACTACATTTTTTTTTATTAATCAAAATTTTTGCTGTGTTTTCATTTTATAATATTGTGTTTAGGTGCTTTTTTGATTTAGATAGTAAACGGTTAAAAATATTTAAGGTAAATGCATTAAACTTCTATTTTCATGTATTTAAAATTAAATTTAAAAATTTATTTTTATAATTTTTTGACATTCATGTGCAGCAATATAACTTTTGGTTTCTGAAATTTTCATATTTATATATTTCGGTTTTTTAGTTGTACACGTCCGTCCTGTGTAAGTAATACCGAACCGCAAGACTTTATCTCCTACTATTATGGAATATATCTGCAAATAAATCGGTCTTTAGGCTAAGTCTTTTAATGGTTGGAGGTATTCAGTGTGAGAAAATTATTAATATTATACATAGTTACATACATTTAGGGAGATACATTTAGGGCAACATCCCCTTATACCCCAACACAACTACAATTTAACAAGACTATGAGTTCTTCTGACAGCTCTCTCAGATCGCATTTAACCATGTGCGAATTCTCGTTTTTGGCCAAAGTGTCAAAAAATAACAAGAGCGTGTATTAGAACCGGAGTTATATAAAGGTAAACACACAAAGGGTAAAAAAATTGTATACCACGTTTCCCAGCAAAGGCCCATTCTAATAAATTTTGTATTATAAGCACAATTCATTTCTAAGATATATTTAAGTAAATTTTAGTAGTGTTACTACGTTTAGAGAATCACTGTATTTGTATTAATTAGTTTTGGTATTTTAAGGATTTATGTTAGTTCATTTTTATCAAACTTAACGTGTTCTCATTCTAACTGAGTGAATAATTATCAACGCATAATTCAAATATATTTTCTTGCAATCTACTAGCTTTAATTTCAAAATTGGATTCGACCAGCCAAAAGCAAGGTCGCAAGAACCCTTTAACTCTCAAATTGCGATAAAAAAAAAATCGACCTCCCATTTATGTCAATCCAAATTTTAAAACCATTTAACAGGATCCTAGCCTAATAAATTACTATTTTTGGGCAAAACTTACTTTAAGTTTTTGATTTTATTTACAATCCCTTAATTATAAAAATTATAACATAATTTGACAGAGTTAGAAGATAAAAGTACATATTAGTATAAATTATGCAATAACCATTTCTGTTAGCATAATGAATGTTATATTCATTGTGCTTGACTCTTCTCGTTTATGCTCGTTATCCTTTTTTTTTAATTCTAAAGCATGAGGTATATACTTGCAAACAGAAAATTACATAAGCAATCGGGCGACTTTGTTTGTTTTTCAGTTGTGAGGCAGCGACGTTTTTTATTTTTATAAACCATATCGAAAATTCAGACCACATCTAAAACCCGCATTAGCAAAAACAAGTTTCTGAACCAAAAATTTAAATTAATGTATTTTTGGTTAGTCCACTAAGGCATATAGACATTATTTTTATATTATTTTTAACCATTAATAACGACATTGTGGAAAAAACATGGACTACTCCTAATAGTACAAGATCCCAGAGCAGGATCACTACGTTCATAACGTAGTTCATCAAACTCATATTTTTACATATGTATAAAATTAAGAGAATACATTGATAATAGGTTGCCAGTCAAAAAGTGGCTGCAAATATTTTTAAGTCAGTTAATAGTAATTAGTTTTTGACAAATATTTTATTTCATTTATGTATTTTTTAAGTAAAATACGCTGCCATAACGTAAATGCATGCTTTTATATCAAATTAAAGCCAATTTGTTTCTCGATATGATGATATAAGGTTGCTCGAGAAGAAACGATTAAAAATTAGGGTTGCCAGCTATTAAAAACGCTAAGTATCAAAGATAAAGAGTGGAGACCACTGCGAAAGATGACAAAAAATTGGATTCATACTGCACAGGACCGTGCACTCTGAATATAAGCAGGCGGGATGATGATGATGCTTAAATCGCAGAAATCCTCTTGAATTTCTTTGATATCGTCATCAACACTCACCTTTCTTCTCTTCATTTACATTGTGGTTGACACTTAAAATATTTTTCAGAATACAATTTTAATTGCATGTCCACTGTGGTCAATATATATTATCACAATATTTTCCGTAACGGTATCTTTAATTAATCTTAATATTCCTTGACAATCCACAACCAGTTTTCATAATAGAGTTCAAAAGTAAAAATCTTAATGAAATATGGATTTCATTAAGATACAAATACAATTTCAATTATGTCGATTTTTACAATTTCTTTAATAATATTTAATTCAAAATATCTATAACATCTCCCATGTACGCCAAACACCTTGCTCGCAGTCTAATAGCGGCCCTGTTTGATTCGAAAGAGAACCGGACTTGGTAATTTTTGTTTCTCTATTTCCATTTGAATCGACTCCTTTCGCCACATGTGATTGATAATCCTTTTTCTGACCTTTTTGACTCGTGCCAGGTTCCATCGGATCGTTTAACTAGACTTTTCTTTTACGAGTGCTGGTCAGTTGTTTGTAACTAGGTTGAAAGATAGAAAATAATTGCGGATACACTCACATTTAAATAAAAAGTAATAAATCAGTTCTTGGTATTTGTAGTAAACGATTGAAAAAGATCCGAGGTCTAAACTACACACATACTTTAATAGAAACAGAAGTGAAAATGATTATATAAAGTATAAAAAAGCGGTTTTAAAAAGCAGTAGAAATATAAATATATTTAACAAAGTTAAAACAAAGAAGTTCAATGTTAAGATTATTCTTTACAAGCAAGAAAAAATCTAACACAAGTCGAACAGTTAACCAGACTAATTGCCAAATATAATAGCAAAAATAAGATATGAACGGTTTAAAAAAGGTACAGCATCATATATATATATATATATATATATATATATATATATATATATATATATATATATATATATATATAAATAGTCCAAAGTCAAGAAAATTGTGTCCAAGATGGCGGCAATAAATTGGAATGTAACCTTAAATAAATGTAAAAATATACAAACGAAAATATAGACAAATATATAAATTTTATAGGTCATGTAAAGACCCAAAATTTTGATTTAAATCAAAATTCATAAACGAGGAACGATTTTCCAAAAAAGTTCAAATGAGTGAAACTTTTAAACCCCAAAAACAATTAAGCTCTTCATGGTAAATATGTTTTAGTTTTTCAAAAACAGGAACAAAAGTTAATTTTAACTATAAACTAAAAAATATTTAAAACAATATTGTAAAACAATATTTTTTTACAATTATCTAGCGATGCATTATCAACAAAGACAATTCATATTTTCGTATTACGAATATTTTGAAAACTGAAAATGTTTATTCTATGAAAATTGTACACTTGGTGGCACTCAAAACACTATAACTTGTAAAATAATCATCCGATTTAGATTAAATACTGACAGGTGTTATTTGAAACTACTTTTAGTCCAGATTAGAAAACCTCTGAATTTTTTATATACTATCTATTTGCTTGAAATTAAGACAGTGGTTAAAAAATGGTTTCAAGATAAAAATCTACCCTATGACAATATTTGCTTGTCCCCTGGTGATGAATATCACCCTAACTCGAGAGTGGAAAAAGTTTATTAAAAAAAACCATGGTAACTGCTAGAATGGTAAACTTAAATCCAAAAATGATCTTTAGAGTTTTTTTGCAAAGTGAATATTATTCGTGAGTGAAAGTCGACAAATTACACGTCAAAAAAGCATGTTTTAAACGGTTTTTCGCAAATAACTCCAAAAATTTAGATTTTATCACAACATTGTTTAGGTGTAAAATAAGACTTATAAAACAAAGAGATTTGTTTTTTTATTATTACCCTAAACTTAATATTAACAAATCTATGGCTGTTTTTAATAGCCTTTTATTAATTGATTACAAAATTTCAAACATATGATGTTGAATAACAGGAAACTTGTAAGTTTTTCATGCTTATCTTATAAAAACTTTTTTTTAAGATCTTAAGAAAACCTTTTGCATGAATATTGAGGTAAGTTCTACCTAAAATAAAGTCCGCTCATATTTTCTGTGACGCAAAAGTAAAAAACGCACCCTCGCCAAAACTACCCTTGTTAAAATTATTCAATGTTCATTTACAATTTACTTTATTTATATACAATCATTACCTTCTGGAAGTTTAACTGGTTTAGAAATTGTAGTTTTGTAAAAAATTCGAAAAAATTCATTTTTTTATGCCAGAACAAAAAACCATCTTTTTTTTTTCAGAAATTTTGAAATTCGTGCCTTTACTTTAATCTCGGATTTTTTCAAAACTAAACCATTTAAACCAGTTAAACTTTACAATGTAACATTTGTATTCAAATTAAGTAAATTCGAAATAAACAACAAATAGTTTCAACCCGAGTTGTTTTAGCAGGGGTGAGCTTGTTACTTTGTGCGTCACAAAAAATATAAGCGGACTTTATTGTAGTTATAACATACCTTGATTTTCATGAAATATACTTTTACCTGTGGTCATTTTAAAGAATTTTTTAAGGTCTTTAAATAAGTTTCTATAAGTTTACCATAAAAAAGGTTTTCCGGTAATTTAACATCATATGTTTGGACTTTTGTATTCGATGAATAAAAGTATATTTTCGATCTACCATAACTTTGTTAATATTAAGCTTAAGGTCATAATAAAACACGTATATCTCTGTTTTATAAGCTTTATTTTATATTCATACAGTTTTCTCGATAAAATCTAAATTTTTGGAGGTATTTGTGAAAAACCGTTTTTTTTTTTCGCAAATACCCTCGAAAAAACAAATTTTTTCATTGTTTTTTTGACGTTTCATTTGTGGACTTTCACTCACGAATAACCAGAAAAATATCGACTTTTCGAAAACTCTTAAAATTCACTATTCTAACAATTACATTGTATGTTTTATTAACTTTTTCCACTCCTGAGTTGGGGTGGTAACCACCCCCACAGGAAAATCACAAAATTTTATGCAAATATAAGCATACAAAAAGAATTCTGAGCAGAAAACTGTCATATTCTGGACTATTTATAAATCACATAAATTTGTTTTAGTGGCGTCATCTACATGTTAAGTCCGTGACCTAGTAAGTTATACTGATGCGAAATAACGATTCATATAAAAAAGAATTTTCTTAAAATTTCCTACTGTTTTCATTAAGACACTCAATTTAAAAATTAATTAAAAAACCTATTTCTGTAACTGTTTTTAATTTACACGTGTTTATATCATTTCAGAAAATATTTTTATTGTTTTTTACAATATTTACAATATCTAAACCTGTACGTTTGGTAATGAACAAACGTACTAAAGTAAGAACAAACTGACTAAAATAAGACATATGACCTTTTCTTGTTCAGTTTGTATTTACATACTTTCTGCTTCAATTACCAGGAGAAGTTATTTCCAAATTTATTTATCTTTATTTCTAATTGAATTTTTTTTTATAGTTTTTACCTTTAGTCATACAGCTAATCCCTTATATGTATATATAAGGTGTTAATCTGTAGTGTTTAATGTATGTGTGTGTGTGTTAAGTAAATGCCTTATTACTAAGTAAGGTTGGCTTATCTTTACTACAAAGAATTATTTATTATTATCTAAATTACTGCGTCAACTTGGGTGAATACTGATCCGACAAAAGAAATGTTTGTAAATAAAACTTTCCATGTTTTCGGATAAAAATTCCGGCCGGATTCAAACTCACGACCCTGAGTTTTTACGTACAGTAAGTTTATTATATCTAAATTACTGCGTCAACTTGGGTGAATAGCGATCCGACAAAAAAGATTTTTTTTAAATAAAAATTCCCATTTTTTTCCATAAAAATCGCAGCCGGATTCAAACTTACGACTGCCCGAGTTTTTACGTTTAGTAAGTTGGTGCTCTTACTGCTGACTACTATTTTTAGATTAAAATGAATAATAATAGCTTTTAGAATTCTTAAAATTCCAGATGTTATTATCATTCCCTATAATTTTGTAGTAAATAGCCTGTAAGTAAGACCAAATATATTTTACATCTCCCCAGTAATACAACAGCTCGAGAGAAATCGTCGATTTCCTATTTTAAAGTAATTTTAATTGTTACTTTTAGTTAAACACACTTGAGAACTAATTATTTAGCTCATTAATTAAATTGTTTCCTCATTTCAACGCTTTCTAGATGTGTTCAACATATGTAATCAATGTATTAAGAGTTCTTTAATGGTTTCTATTATGTGTATTACTTTTAAGCGCTGCAGTTAAATTTATATTACAAATTTTCATAAATCACAAAATTATATTATTTGGAAAACCGTATTTAAATAGTGAATAATATAATATAATAAAAAAATAATGTTCAGAACTCTTTAACATGATGAAATAATTGTAAACATTTGAAAAAGGCGAGCAATCAAGAAATGTTTTGATTGTTTAAATAAACCACTTATACTAGGCACACACTAAAACTTTTGCACAAATGATAGAAAGAATAAAAACATATTTTTAAGAAAAATCACTTTTTCTTCAGAAGAATCACTTTTGTTGTTTTGAAAGAATTCGCCTTTCAAATCAATAGAATTTTGCATTTAAACGAACCAACCTTCGAAGCATTTGTTCTTAGCTTTCTATCGTCAATTTTTGAACATAAACCACTGCCAACTACTTCAATCGGTTTCTATCCTGAGTAACATACATACTTCCAATTTGTTTCAGCTATTCTTTTTATTTCGTCTACCGATATGTCAGTTCAAAATATGTATCTGAGAAATAAGATTTGTGTACGCTTCGATCACCTCATCTGGTATATTAAACATTAACGGCGTAGTTTATTTTTGTTTTTCAGGAATGTAAAAAAATCACACGCTGTCAAGTCAGAACTATATGAGGAATGGCATACAAAGCCTCGAATACTCCATGGCTAGTTATATGAGCCATGTGGCAGCTGGCATTATCTTGATGCAAGAGGATGCGCCGATTCCAGTTGTTTTTGTAGAGTTCATCAATATTTTCAAGAATAAATATATATATATATATATATATATATATACTACTCAGCATTCTTCAATGAAATCATGTCAACATGTCCCTTTTTTCAAAAGAAAAAACTTGCAACCATTTATTTGCCAATGGTGCAAAAGCAGTCTACTTTCATTGGCTTTGACTTATCTTGAAATACCCATACCTTTGATTGGTTTTTCGTTTCGGACTTACAGAAATATATTGTTGTTATCATTACTTGCTAGGATATTTCGTACTAAATTTGAGCTGCTTTCGTTGAATTATTTGAGTGTGGTGCAGCACCAATCAACACATGAACAACAGACAACTGGATATATATCTCACTGCCAAATAGCCATACAAAATTGTTTTTATTTAACTGATACCTATGTCCAATGATGCACGAATCTCATTCGCAATTGGCAATTCGCTTTCATCGTGCCGCGCATGACATTGACATTTCAAAGACAGTAGCTGTGGCTAAACAGTCTTCACTGAATTCGTCACTGAGGCTGGTGCGTCAATCCTTTAATTCTTTAAACAATCGTTGATCAGTTAATGGGTCTAAGGCTTTATAACAAATTTCAAGACAAAAAATAATTTCGCGATGTATTTACCTTTTTTTTCAAGAAATTTTTTGTTTACGATCAATTTTCAATCTATCAAAATTCTTTACCTTAAGAAATGTCAACATTTATGAAAATTATATTTACGAAGGCCAGTGACTTTTGCTATAAAGCTCCGTGCAAAACTTTTAGTGTATGTCTTCGTATTTAGCAATGCCTTTTAATAGTAATTTAAAAGATAGGGACAATATGGGACGAAAAAAAAATAATTGGTATAAAAACATGTATGAAATCTACTCTTCTTTGGGTCAGTTGGGCACCAAATAAGTGCATAGAAGAGCACATTGGCGACATTTTTTGTAACCACCTTTTTTGTGTAAATATTAAAATCTGAAACTAACAATTAACAGAGAAGTACAAAGATTTAATGACAAAATTTCATGTTCATGAAATCCATGTTTCAAGTGCGTACCTGAAAATGGCTTGCTAAGATTTTTGGATATCAAGAGTTTTGGTCTTTTTGAAACAGTGTCTGTTAGTAAAAGTAGTTTTCTTAGTACAAAAGTTACAAAACCTACAAAACACTTCTTTGTTAAACCGGATTGAAAATTTGAAGATTTTATGTAATATGAAGAATGAAACTTATTATTAATAAGATTATGTTATACGTAAATCATGAGGAAAACCATAATACTCTAAGGGAAATTCATGATTTACCTACGCAGTATTTGCTTCAATATCTACGATTCTCTCAATACCGGCAGCAAATTTTATTCTTATCAAGCACTCTGGAATGGTAACCCTAAATATTGAGTGCTGCTGGAGAAGTAGGAATGAAATCAGCAATAAGTACACTACAATACACTATTATATAAGCTAGATATGATTATTTATTACCCAGTGATAAAGATATCTAACCCAATCAAGCTGATGTAGAAATCGACGAACAAAAATACCTGTTTATAAATGGGAAGAAAAACCAACGGGATAACAGGAACATTGTATACATTAACGCATTGATTTAACTACTTTTGTGTATATTATACATACAGCAAATTAGAGAACTTTTCTATGACAAATCAATATACTCAATAACTGCATCCACAACAATATTAAGTATATCCAAATTTATTTTATTCCACTGTTCTCTTCTATCAAACCTCACAAATAATTAAGACAGTACTTAAAACAAATTAAGGACCACTAGTCCTTATTCAGTCAATCAGTAATCAGATTTTTTTCTGTGGAATAGTACAATCACAGTTATGGTCAAACTATTTAGTAAATACGCTCTAATTATCATATAACGTGTAGGATTGCGGTCATAATTGGAGCGCTGGCAAGAAGTCAAGGATTAATCTGAATTTATAATAGTCAAGTAGATTGTAGAGCAGGTTTGACTTATTAAAATAAAAATTTGTATTTTGTAATACTTTCTATTTGATTTTTCGTGTTTTACAATTAAATTCAAAGAATAAGTTTTCTTTTTACTTCTTTTACGTTAGGAACTACTTTTCCAGTTTTTCTAATTTATTTTTCTTTGTTTTTTTTCTACTTCAGCATTTGATAGAATACAGATTAAAAACTGTTTAGTTTTATGGTTTCGGCAAATTAGGAACGCAGTGTAAACAAAATCATCTTAATATATTTCATTGACATCTTAATTATTTTTACTAGCATCTTAATATGCAAAATGTTTAATATAATTTCAATAGTTTAAGTAAATGAGCCAGTATGTATTTAATTATTAGCGTAAAGGAAATTACCAAAAACAATTTACTATGTGTTCTTGGCATTTGCACAATGAAATGTCTTAGGATTTGGTTGGACGTCTGGGTTTAGATTCTAGTTACCAGGTGGGTTGAAGATTTTGCTTTAGCTTTCGTCTATCTGATTATCTCATTAGGTTTTAGCCTAAATTATTAAACTGCACTGTTAGTCATTGTTCATATTTTTTCATTTTTCGTTACTTTCTATAGTAGTGCTACTTCTTGATGTATATTACACAATTTGTATCTTAAAAACGTATTTCAAATTTTGTTTACTTTTGAAAAACAACTTGCTTTTACTATATAATTATTACATACACTTATCTTTCTATTTGCTTTTATCACTGTGCGAAATTGGCATCCCTAATTATCTAAGAATTCTTAATTCTTTAATATTCATTTGTAATTCTTTCTTTTAATTAGGTCAACATTTGGTGCCTTTCCTGCATTTTTAGCGTACCGCTTACATCAGACCTAATGTCAGAAAAAAAGTGGTACAGTAGGTGGTACTGTAGACTAGCGCGAAGCTTCATACTATATTTTCTGCATTTTTAAATTTCAAATATTATTTTTAAAATTAAATAAAGTAATTTGATTACTTACTTATTATTTTAATTAAACGTGTAATTTTAATAATTACATGGTAAATCTATAGATGATCCAAATAAACAAAAAAAATAATATTTAAGAATTACATAAAACTGCTGTAAGTTAATTTATCCTCGTTATATATTTATACTACTACAGGATACACAAATACCGGTGTAATATTACCCACGCTAGCCCTATCTCTCTCGCACTGTGTGACGTCACGTGCGAAGCAAAGTTTCTATTAGAACACTAACGTGTACACTAACGTTGTGAACCGTGAACGCTTGAATATTTGGCACCTTATCTTATAAGATGTGTAGTTTATAATGTTTTTATTTTTTCTTGAGTATAAGTTTTCTGATTATTGAAAAATAAAAAAACATTTTTCGACGTTTTGCTACATAAAGTGTATATATTCATATTTAAAATAAAATTTTACAATAACAAAATTAGAGAACATTTTTTTAAATGAATGTGTTACCTGAACATTTAAAATTAGAGAAAATTGTTTAAAATGAATGTGTTACAAAATATCTTCGAACTTTGACTTGCATTTTTTACCATTAGCTTAATTTACAATGTTTCAGTAATGGATTCGGCAGACAATTATTCATACTAAAGATTTATTGAATATTTTATACTATTTTATTAAAATTTATTTCTTAAAATTAACAAACTTTGACATATTTTTGTCGAGTTTTCTCTTAATTCTGTTCATTTCTCTTAATCTTATATATGTGTGTGTCCTACTGAGACATAGGAGTACCTCAAATGGTATCGTGGTATTCTCAATCGGAGCTAAAGTTTTTTGTGACAGTTGTTGAAAGATTTTAGGCTTTTTTAATAAAGAGCTTTCATGGATTGTACAAAACAATGATTCCATTTTTAGTGTAGCTTCCCACAATTCTTCGTTTGGGTACAAAATAGAACATCTAAAGACTGTCTGTCGCCAATCTGGTTAAATATATGTCTCGTAAGTTTGTGTAGGATGTCCTAAACTATATTTATGTTTAAATTTGTATGCAAGAAAACCAGCAACATACTTCAAAGAGTCTCGATGAATTTTTTCTTTCACCTCATAGTTGTCTGCGACTTTCAAAACGTCATCGTCAATAATATGATGCTCCTCCAAGTAGTGAGCTTCTATAAATATATTTTAAAGTACTTTGTCCTCTTCAGATTAAGATTTTTTCGAATCTTCAGTTTTTTCTACCAAATTAGACAGCATTTTTTTGTGTCAAGCAAATATCTTCTGACGCCAAAATATGGCTTGGCAATTGAGTACTTTTTATTGAGCTGTTACTTACGCAGGATTCATTTCAATAGTATTGCGACATTCTGTCCGCCGCCGAATGTTTTTCTAAAATATACCAACTTAATCTATATCTATTGTCGAAGGATGATAATTTGCACCACCCATTCCTCGAATATAAGAAAAAAAAATCGGTTGCCTGTAAAGTCGGTTTTACGGGCGAAGATTTTACGTGACAACGTCTTTTTCTCGGTAGAATATTTATTGATATGAATATTATTAAATTGCACAATAGGAACAAGGAATTGAATGAAAATAAGAATTGCACAAATTTTAACTATAGAAATATATTTTGTTTACTAAAACATTGTACATGTAAACTTAAACTTAACTAATTTCTATTTGAGTGATTTTGTTGAGGATAGGACGATGATAGGAGAAATATGAAATGAAAGGAAGTGTTTCTGCTGTAATGTGTCTTGAACGCCAAGAACGCTCGAGAAAGACAGAGACACAAGCACGGAAGCACGCACCGATTCAACGCGCCTAATTCTCTAGTGCTGCGCGCGCAGCGGACCGATCATGTTTGAGTGGGAGAGAGACGCAAGGCATTCGGTGGTCCGGCGGGCCTCTCTCTCGTTCGGTGACTCACTGTAACAGACGTGAGCGGGCGTTGCACTTTTTCATGAATGACTCCGAGCCACAACCTAATTTAAGACGTTGTCACGTCAAAAAGTTCTCTCCCACATCTTGATTCAACCTCGAAGTTAAAATATAGTCAACGTTGTATTTTGCTTGTAGGTAAGAAACTCTTTCGGAGATCTATTAGTAAAAAATATTCCTTTTTGAAATGGAATAAGTACTTTATGTTTACCAACCCGTATTGAATAATTGACCATTTCTGACATTTTATCCAGTAGACGTGACTGCTTATCTAAATATGTACCAAATGCATTTCGTGTTGGAGAATTGGCAACGAACTTACATCGAGAATTTAATAGATCAAGCCAATCATTAAATAGCTGAACAACTACAGCAACTTCTTTCCAGTAACTATCTTTTGGCATAAGTCCATTTTCTCCTGCATAACTAATGGCTTTTGCTACAAAATTTGACTATAATTGAATTGCAGGTCTCAGTCTTTGCCTCATTAAGCCTTTTAAACAGAAATGATGTAGTGTCAATTTTTGTGCACTTGTCAATTCTGAAGTTGATATATTTAGTAGCACTTCAAAGTAATCCTTGTTGATTATTTTATTGCCAATAATAAAACCATGATCAATTACATGATTTCGGGCAAGTTTAATCAAATGTGGAGGATCTGCAAAAACAAAAATATTTAAAGTCTTATCACAGGGGTGATTATTATGTAAAAACAATTCATCTACCGCACGATGCACAAATACATCTACCGGGACAGGGAATCCTACATCTTGAATACCGTAGTACCCCGTACTGTTGCTTCGCAGGTGACGTCATGTGCGTCTGAGTACACATTTCTATTCCTTAAGTAGCATACCGGTATTTGTGTATCGTGATAATACTTTACAACTAACTTTTATTATTATCATTAACAGTTATCAGATTATAGAAAGTTCCAAAATAAATAAACAACGAAATATTTATTATGTAATGGATTCGACTATTACCTGATGGAAGTTCATTTTATCAGGGGATAAAACACTGAAAACTTTTATTTTCAACAATTTTACCAAAAATTATTAATTAAGTATCACTACAGCTGTTTCGGCAGAGTGCCTTTTTCAAGTGAGCTGTTTTTGTTATGCGTCCAACACTTTATAGTCTTTAACTAAATAAGTTGAGGAGGGTAGAACTGTTTGTCACAAGTTGGTCATTTAGAATTATATCTGTATTTGTTTTTCTATTATTGAAAGCCCTGTTGTATTCTGTGATGCGTTTTTTGAAGGTTCTGCCCGTTTGACCGATGTAAGTTTTTGGGCAGTCACCATATGTAAGTTTGTATACCCCACTGCATAAATGCTTTTTCTTTTGGCTCTTGTTATTCTTAATATATTTGCCTAATTTTTTGTTTGTTCTGAAAGCTAGCATTATTCCTTTCTTTTTTATGCGTTTGGCTATTTTTGGTTATATCTTGCCTGTATATGTAATTGAGCAGAAAGTACTGCGTTTTTCTCTGTTAGTGAAAATACTAATTTCAGGGCTTTCTTACGTAGTTTTGGTTTAAAATTTGGTTTATTGTCCGTTCATTGTAGCCATTATTTTCTACTATTTGTTTAATGATATTCAATTCTATCTGGAAATTGTTTTTTGACGTGGGAATTTCTAGTAATCTATGTAACATACTAAAATATTTAATACTCAAAAGCATAAAAAAGGAAAAAAGCTGCCGGACTAATACATACGTAGATGAAAGTTGTTCGGTCAATCGCGGAGAGCAGAGCAGATCGAATCACCTCGATACGTTTATATAAAAGGCATTCTTCGGAATACATTAGGCCACCGAGCTGGTTTTTCAAATGACTACGATGACGTTTTGATAATAAATAAGTGTATCGATTCTAAAATTAAATCTGCTGCCTGCTTACTAGATGGAATTGTTACGAAAGTGGGTTTGGTTTAAGCTACCGAGTGAGATATAAAAATAATATCAATATATCAGAGAAGTTAAATGATAATTATAAGAGTAATTAATGTAAGTGTAGAAGATAACTTGATTATGTTCCGAAATATCTATAAAAATATATAAACTTACCTGTCATTTATCACTACGTAAATATTCAATGAGTCTACTACATTTTTTTCAAGATTTCTTGTTACGTTCTTGGATCTTGGAATATAAATAATCCGTTTTTGTTTTCCGTAAGTATAATTTTTATTTAATGGTACTGATTCAAGAATATGCATAAGAAAAGGACAAAGAAAAGGTTTTAACATACATACGTATACAGAAATAGAAAAATACAATAATAAAACAACAACCAACCTGCCTAACTGATCACAAGTTTAACATAATCGTCTAATATTGTCCATGTTTTATCCATTCCAGACACTTAAAATCTAACATGGCAATTCTAGATATGTATTAGTAATCTCCATAAAGTTGGGGTTACCACAACATAGTCGTTTTTATATTTAGCAATGTATTATTTTAATATAATTATTGTTTAGAAAATATAATACTAAAAGAAAATGTATCACCTTCTACAGAATTATTAGAAATCTACTTTTCAACTATATCAATGAGATAAACTTAATCAAACCACTTTTTTCGTATTTCTAATTTAAATCCTCCTCACTTGATTTAGTTCAGTTCTGGTTCAAATGCCAGCATCACTTAGATTTTTCATCAAACCAAAACGAATAAGTCAACCACAACTATTTGGTTTATTTGTTTTTGCCGCTCGTAATCTCAGTGCTTAAATCAGGAATATCTGCTACATTTCACACGGATCTCGATGACCCTCTTTCCCACAGTAAGTACCAAAAAAAAATGATAAACCATAAGATGGAATTACAAGTCAGTTCCAAGTTGTGAGTCTGTTAGTGTTACCGAAGGAATCAGGAAGTGGCAGTTGATCTGGTTAATAATGAGCAATTATGGCACTGATAATTATTTCTCATAGACATGACTTGATTATATATGCAGCATGCAAGAACGGATTACTTTATTTAGTCTTATTTATTCTTTGAATCGTTACGGTAGATATAATGCATCGACGACAGCGGCGCACGCACTCTATTGACAATTTGTGTGAAAGCATTAGAATAGTTTTTAAGTTTAGTTTATTAAAAATACTAATTTAATGCTTTATATATACAATATAATTATATCATTATAACAAAAGATATACTTTTATGTTTTTGTAAAATACTTGATTGGTTTAAATTCATTTTATGTAAAACTGAATAATCTTGATTATATTAAAACATAAAAATTTAGAACATTCCAACATGAAAATTGTATTCTGTACATCAAAGTGTCTTTGAAATATTTTCAAATAATAAATCGCTTATTTTAGAAACAACCTAAGTTACATTTTGACGATTTTGAATTTATAACACTAACATCTATTTCTGTGTTTATACACAATTTAATGCAGAATACACCTAAGTTCCGTAAGCAAAGTTGATTTTATATCGATTTAAAATGTTTATATATTTTTGAAACCACCTTAGTCCCGAACTAAGGTTGTTTCTGCACTAAATTGTCAGTTGTCATTTTGCATATCAACATTTACCATAACATATAAAATTCATAGTGTTTCTTGTGTTTGTTCTTATTGCTGCTTACAAAAAGTTGTCTGTATATTGTAAGAAAAACGCTCATATTTTAATATTATTATGAACAACGATCAATTAACCACTAGTGCTGAAAACGCTAAGGATGGAGAGCCTATTACTAAAAGGCGTAAGGGAATTAGGAAATCGGATGAATATCAGCGTAATGTTATTAGAAACTCTAGAGTTAAAGGGGAAACATATATTAGCTACAAAAATAAAGCCATACAATCAAAGCAAATAGGACCTTAGTGCAAGTATGACAATAAAAATATAATATTTTTGAGTTTGTAAAATACATTTTTTAGGTGTCTTCTCAAATGTTTTGAAAAAGTGAACAAAGATCAAAGGAACATTATTTTTGGTAATTTTGACGGTATGACAACAAAAAATAAACAGGATATATATCTACAAGGATTAATAGAAATAATGGAGGTGTCTAGAAGACGAAAACGTAATGAAGGGGGTAAAGATAGGACAAGAAGTTACAAGCTCTTTGATAATGTTGATCAGACTAAAAAAAGATATGCGAAAGTGCTTTTTAAATATTTACGCCATTGGAAGACTAAGGCAAAAGAGAATAAAAGACTTGGGGTATGTGGTGTGATACCTACAGATAAATAGAAAAAAATATAAAAGGGAACATTATTGATGCTGAAACTAGGGAACTTATCCGTAGTCACATAACTGCATTTCCCGTCAAAGAACTTCATTATTGTGGTAAGGAATTTAAGTACTTAGACGCGAAACTTAATATAAAAATAATGCCCGAATCATTTATTAAAAAGTATAAAGAGAGTTCAGTAAAATACAGGTACTACAATAAATTTTTTCATGAAAATTTTAACCTATATGTTGGTACGCCACAAATTGAGATAAGCAATGTCTGTGAGGAGCTTAAAATTAAGAGCCCTAGTCTTGGTGAAACAGCAAAAAAAGTAGCGGTTGCCAAGAAAGTCGTACACTGACGTTGAAGTAAAAAGTTTTACACTGCCCTACATGATCAAGTTGAGGAATGCATTCAAAGAGATTATGTAAAAGCAATCGCCTTCGATTTTATGCAGAACTTTCAACTTCCTGCAATTCCTGTACAAGACCTATTTTATTTGTCGCTGTTTACCGATAATGTTTTTTGCATCACCAATACGAAGTCACGAAAATCCGTTCTTTATATTTATCACGAAGCAGAAGCACAAAACAGCCGTATGAAGTCTGCAGCTTTCTATTAGATTATATTGAAAAATATATTGGAACAGATGTAAAAGAACTACGCCTGTTTTCTGACAACTGCCCAGGTCAAAACAAAAACCACTGCGTTACAAGAATGTGTTTGGCTTTAGCCAATACAAGCAGATTTCAAAGATTTAACAATTTTTCCCACTTTGAGGTCACTTATTTCTTCCCTGTCACCAAGTTTTTGGTTTTACTAAAAGAAATCTCAGAAAATTTGACCAAGTTTATAACATCCATAAGTATACGGAGATCATTGTTACCGCAAGTGCCCAAAACTTATTCACGGTCTGTGAAATTAAAAGGGAAAGTATTATAAATTTTAAAGACTGGTGGCCTAGGTACTATAAGTCTGCATGTGCATTGCCCGAGACACAGAAGTTAACAAGGGACCAACGAATTTCGTTATCTAATTCGAAAATTCACTAATTATTGCTCAAAAGTGTCTCTAAGCTTCGAAAAAAAAAATATTTTTCAAGTTATTGTTTAAAAATTACTTTGTATTTGATATAATCAATTTTAGTCAGAAAATTTGTCTACGGATTGTCCACCTCCATTTTCCTTCCGAAAACAACTAAAAGCGTTCTCGATATGCTGAAGCCGACCAAAGCGATTAGATTCGATACAATAGCGGTCACGAGTGATCGGAATACTCCAATAATTCAAAGAGATCTTCATTGAAATAAAAGTCATTTATTGATGTTTCACGCTGGTACAATGGTACAGATGTGTTCTCGCGTAAACTCTTGTACGTGACACGGTGGTAAAAACGAAAGACCCGGAACGTGACCACCGGCTTTTTGAGAAGCGACTTCTTGCAGCACTGTGGATTCACTACCAACTAACACAGAACCGTATCTATACAGATTTTACTCCACATTACTACATAATAATTATCCATATCCCTTTCATATACTTTATATTTATTTGTCACAAAAATTAATACAATAAAGTTATTATGTTAGTTATTAAATGTTCAATGAAATATTATAAATTGCTATTAATTTGAAGATATTTAATTAGGTTTTTAAATTAAGTTTCGCAATATATTGCATCACTAACATATTTTAAAGTTCATCTACTATTCTACCATCTATTTAAAGTTTTTCAAAGAAGAGTAGTTATTAAGAGGATTATTAGATGTATTTACCAATAAATGGTCAATATTATCAACTTAATATTGGATGAAGAATACTCATTTGCCAGTGTGGTACGAAATGTCTGCATTTAAAAAACCGTGATTTCAAATTTTAAAACCTTGAATTCGTCATCGCATTCTAATACAGTACGTTTTTAGAAACTGGACAGTCAATATCAATGTTAAAAAATATGTTATTAACAGTTCGTAATATATAATTTCAAGCAATCGGAAGATGTTTAAATAATATCAAAGATTGTGCTTTCTTATCAATCATTAACTGCTTGTTAATCACTGAAATAATGCTTTGATCCCAAAATGACACAATTGTTAATTAACTGTGAACTCAACAGTTTATTAATATTATACATTGAATTAATGGAATACGCATCAAACAGTCTTAAACCTAACTTCTGAATATGTATAGGACCATTTTAAATTACAATTAAATTGACCACGTACTAATTTCAAAAAGATGCACACCAGACATAATTAATGTCAGAACGTATCGCGGAGCAAACTCTAACTCAGATAATTATCTGCTACGGACAAAAATGAGAGAGAAAATCGCAACAGTGGAATGAAGAAATAATTGACTAAAAATTAAATAAATGTTGAAGTATTCAAGAGCCCAACAAAGCAACAAGGATAACAAAATGCTTTCCAAATAAAAATTAACAGAGGGCAAGATACTGCGGAGTAGGCAGTCATAACGGAATTTGCATAGAAAGTTGTCAAAGAAGGAAAGAAAGAAAGAAATTGTGGAGTGATATGATGATAAATGTAGAATCGTAATAGGAAAAAAAGGCAAGCTCGGGTTGCAAACTCAACAAAAAAAAAAACACTAGAAACAGCACGAAAACTAATAATGAGAAGAGAGTACAAGCGACTAGAACATGCAGAAGAAAGGAAAGAGAGGCTTTGAAAAAAACAAGAAATTATTAAGTATAATAATAGACACAAAAGCAAAAAATTTAGGCCAAGGCTGGGGGAACTACTAAAAGACAAACAAAAAAAATTAAAAAGATGAAGAAAATATTTGAGTAAAACCTAAACAAAGACAATCAGGATGAACAAAACGGGAGAACATATTATACTGCAGGTGCAGAGCATCATATTGAGAATACAAGCTATGCAGAAATGATACGTCTAATCAAGAATTAAAACAATCGAGGATCGGCACTGTGCAAAACAATCCATTATCTAATAACAATAATATGGACAAAGGATAAATGTCGGAAGAATGGACAGTTGGCCTTCTACTACCAATATATAAGAAGCGAGATAAGACGATATGCCAGAATCATAGACCAATTACATTGTTAAATATAGTATACAAAATCAGTGATTACCAAAATGGATTCAAACCAAATAGAGCTACCACAGACAATATATTCATACTAAACATGATTCAAGAAAAAGCTTATAAATGCGACATACAACTATACAGACTGAAAACAAAATACTAAAAGATATTCGAGACCTGATTATAACTAACAAATATATCAGCCTCATAACAATGACGTTGTAGGGGTCAAAAGCTGCAGTAACCTGCAGAAGACGCACTATCAACCATGCTGTTCAACCTAGTTCTTGATGCGGTCAAGAACCGCAAATGTTACCGGCCAAATAAATACCCAATCGGTACAAATCACTGCATATCCAGATGATTCTCAGAATCAAGCTGTCAATTGGAGTGTGGAGTGCAGGGAAATTGACTCCAAAGTATGAAAACGGGGGTTTAAAACAAGTGAAACAAAAACCAAGTACATGACAGTTAAAAGGACATCTGACAATGAAAATAATATCGCAATAGACAACTATACCATCGAAGATATGGACGCCTTTACCTATTTGGATACATAAATCTATCAAAAGAATTCCTTAAGTAACGAAATGAATGTACGTATTGCCAGTGAAAATCATATCTACTATGCTAATAAAAAATCAATATCATAACATTAATAGAACTCAGAGTAACGTATGGATGTGAGACCAAGACTTTTTAGAGAAAGGCAATAAGAAAAGTTATATTATACAATATTACATATTACATATAACCACGAGGGGATTAGACAAGGGTACAATATCAGCCCTTGTATTGTTATTATTGTAATTAAAAAAATACTAAATACAAAATTCCACTAGTAAGAGAGGATGTGGTGAGATGGGTACGAGAATGTCGTCCAAGCGTTGCTACTCACATATGACTATTTGAAGAACAACTTCCACGAATTGACATTAGTAAACCAGAAATAGTCAAAAAACTGTACAAAAACAAAAAATAACAGAAAGAGCTATCTAAGAACACCATTCAAGGGGAGATATGAAAACTGACAGAATCAACATCTACTACTGTCAGAAGACAAAAATACTACTACCAATTGGGAATTTTTTTTTGCAGAAAATATTTTTTTTTTTTTCGAGTAATATTCAGGGATATAATGTTGACATTCGATATATCGTGTACAAACGATTTTCATAAATTTCTATTATTAGTTTAAATTAAAAAAATCTTCCGAAAATAGTTGCTGCCGTTTATAATGCCCACAATAGCGGGAAATGTTAACGCTAGATCTGATAATGGCCTCAATAGGATTTTATTTAAATGTTTAAATTACAGACATTATGTGAACTATACAATTAACAAAAAAATATATAAACAAATTGGTATTAGTATTAAGAGTAATAATTAAATACGTTAATTCTCAACTGAACTCATATTTTTTTTATGTTTTTTACAAGCTTATTTTTTTAGTAAAGAAAAGTATTGTATAATTGCCTCACCTGTGTATACTCTGCGCAAATGTCAATACTCGATATGAAGTTACACACATCATCAACGGACCAGTTTGAGATGTCTTCATGTAATTTGGGGCTTTCACTTTCTGACCTTTTGGGAATTCTCGTCACAGAACAGCCAGCACCTGTCGGACTACTTCTCGGGCTACCTCCTAGAGGAGTTTTGGTTCGTGGCCTTTTCGCAGGAGGTGCAGCGGCGGAGAGATCTAAAGGGGAGGAGGACTCTGGACGTTTGATGTTTTTAAGTAAACCCTATAAAAATTAATATCTTATTACACAATTTCTCCGAATATAACAATTTTTTTTATTTATATATCAGAAAAATAATACATAGTCTTGAGAATATTGCTCTGAATACAGCCGCCAAATTATTAATTAGGTCTTTTATTATACCTTAGGGTATAATAAAAGACTAGGGTGCTTATTTGAGTTCAGAAATACCTTTGTCTTTGTCTAGTGTTTAATAACAATAGAAGTAAAAGGAAATAAATAAAATTCTATACAATACACTTAAATATAATCTTAAAATATCTTGGAAAATTATTACACGTATAAACAAATCAATTTGACATATCAATATCACCCTATCCTGAGAAACTAAAATTTGCAGCCCAATTAAATTAAATTGCCTTTAGCAAATAATATATACTATTTTACAGAAATCAATTTTAATTAAAACAATCTATACAAATAAATTTTATTTTTTGTTCCGTTTCAACACTTTATGCGTCTGCAGTATTGTTGTCAACAACCCGTTAACTTTATTGTTCTTTTGTCAAAATCTCTAGCTAAAGCTCGTTCCATTGTTCTAATTACACGGAATCAAAGGTCCTAACAATCCTTTCCATATCTTTTGGGCTTCTTAAATATCCTTGACTATGGTTTACCAATAGATAATAAATTTGTTTGTACTTACAAATACTGCAATACTCAAATACTACAAACTTCTCATAATCAGCATTACTAGTCTAGAAAAGTTGATACCACTTTTAAACGCTCCTTACGAAATTACGATTACACCGTTAAAAAATGCCGGCAGTAGTTTACGTCCAGGATTCGATGTTCTTCTCCCAAAGGTCAGCAACAAATAATCTCTTCCTCGGTTTTCAACAATTTATTCTAAATCAAAACTCTTTTCTCTCTTTTCTCTAACCAGTGATCTTTTATTACTTCAAAACCATCCAAATTCCCGAGTTCTCAAAATAAACTTTCAACTTTCCCAATTTTATGTTTTAAAAATAACCTGACAATGGAACCTAATAATTAGCTTTCTAGAAAATTTTCCAGAGTTTTTAAAACCATTACAAGGCATAACAGAAAAATATGAAAACCGTTAATCGCTTATATTTTGTATATTCAAACCGTTGAGAAAACAGGTATGTCCCATGATTTTTGTTAACGAAACAAAATTGTTGATTATTTATATTTTAAATTTAATAACTATCCTAAAAACGCTTTTAACACATGCAAAAAAAACGGGTGTGGCAGTCCAGTGGGACTGCCGGTGGAAGTCAAACTTCTATACACGCATTCGCCGTTACAAATTTATTTGGGAGTCAATCTGCACAATCATTACATATGTAATTCTATAGATAAGACATAGCAGAAAGAGAAACAGAATTAATATTAACTTACTAACAATGAAGGATTGAATCAATATTTTGATGAAAATGTATATTTTTATTTTCATATATGTATGAACGGAGTTGGATGCAAAAATTTTTTTACACATATTCTGAAGTAAAATTCATTGTTTATTTTGTTATTAATATAATAATACAATACAAATTAAACTGCAATATTGCAAAAAAATACACTACAATACAGTGCAACATAATTCCATATAATAATACAATACAAATTAAAATGCAATATCCATAAGTATTTAAAAATGATAATGTAATAATATTAATAAAAAAGTTCTCCCTGACTGGGAATCGAACCCCGGTCTCCCGCGTGACAGGCGGAGATACTGACTACTATACTACCGAGGACATGACACAAAGATATTTCAAAATTGACAGTTCTGGATCATACAGTGATTTATTGAGATTATTATTTTGAAATACAAAAGACTAATATAATTATGAACATTTAATAAATAATACAAAACATATCACATAAATAATATTAATAAATATTTTATTATATGTATATTATATGTATAAATATCTTTATATAATATATATAATATTAAATTCTATATACAAAAGGAACATTTTTATATTCGAGAGAGGAAGAGAGAGAAAATATATCTTCTGTCTCTCTCTAACTAATTATCTTACATATGTAATGATTTCACAGATTCACTCCCATACAAATTTCCAACGTGGAGCGCGCGTATAGAAGTATAACTTCAAAAACCATGTGAATATAATAAGAGGATCCTCTCTGTCAGCTCGTTTATTTTAAGGATAAAACAAAATCGCTCTGACACGTCGATTTTTAACCTTTTTCTAATATCTAACGCTGTCAAAGTTTCGATATATCAATGAATCCCCATCATATAACAGCCACACCACCAATTTTTTTTAAATAGCAAAGTAGGTTATCAAACTCTTACTCCAAAAATATATTGTACTAATATTTTTGGTTATATATATTAACTGATTAAATGGTAAAAAATTTTCATCTGTTACATTGATAAATTACAATAATGAAAACTCTAAATTTTAGTTAAATAATTGTACAAGATGTTCATCAGTTACATGTTGACAGTAGTATATTTTTTTTTTGGTTTTCTCCACATTTTGTAACATTTATCAAGTTATGATATTACATTTTTGTAAAACTTCCTGACGTAGAGCAGCAATGTTTTGTGTAATTATCTGGTACATCTTAAACTTTGGGCAACCCTCTAAGAAAAATCTAATGGTGTAAAATCTGGTGATCGCCGTGTCATTCTATAAGTCCACGTCGTCCAGTCTACCGTTAAGGAAAAACTGGATGTTTAAATAGTTTCGGATTCTGCGTACTTGAGACGAACCTCCGTCTTACTTAAAAAATGATGTCCTGGTGAAAATCTTGTGGATGGTTTGTGATTATCGCGGTTATTGCAGGTATTATTTTATTATTCAACATATTAAGATATTTTCGTAATTTTAATTTCTGTCAAAGCATATTGAACCCACAAGATAACTGCTCAATACACCTGCTTATACATTTAACTTTTCCGAAAATTGTTTTCATCTTTCTAAAAGACTCATTAATATTCAGCTCAGTAAGATGCTATTGTTCGAAATTACATAAACAACATGTCACAAAAAAAGTAGATCCCTTGTTTATGGAATTTTACTCCTCGAACAATAGCACTCACTGAGCTGACCATTAATAAGTCTCTTAGCAAGATGGTAGTACTATACTATACATTGTGATTAGACCAGGCCTAACATTGTGAGGCAAAACGTGGTCATTCAAATAAAATATAGCTTCGTCACTAAAGTAAACCTGATTAAATAATCTGGATATTGTTCAAAAGTGCTGGTTATAATTTAACAATACGTCATTCGTCTGTCTGCATCATCTTTGGTTAGTTCGTGAACCACTTGCAGTCTATATGAATGTCATCTGTAGTCTTCTACAGATGACACTGTAGTGGATTTTCTACCAGACAGCTTTTTGTTTGAAAGCTGCCAGTTAAAAAAAATAAAAACAATTGATCTAATATAATGTCCATTGGTTGTAATAGTTACGCCCAGCTTTCCCCAAAACAATAATTGTTTTACATTTGTCGGCTAAATTCCGAACGTGAGCTATTTTTAAAACTAAAGCCTAACAAAACTTTAATGCAGTTAACAAGAAATATTTAATAATACGTTTTTAAAAATGGTTTTACTTTTTTTATACAGCTTTTTAATAAATAAATAATAGGCCAAGTACATAAAGTAAAATAGTACAGGTAAAAATATCCCATTTTGTTTTTTAAAGGTTGCTTAAAGTTAGTGGAGAAGAAACAAAAAACAGGTTAATTTGTATTATTTAATCAGTAAATAAATAAGTACACATTATTGGTGTAATATATCTTTTGAATCAGATTTTGATAAACTTTCGTATAAAGTGTGACGTAATCTGCTTTGCTATAAAAAAATTAGTGTTTGACTGTCGTCTGATGGGGAGTTCACCGAAATACCGAAACATTAATAGATTCTATCTTTAAAATAAACGAGTTGACAGAGGAGGGTAAAACTTTATCCTCTCTTTGTATAAACATTTATAGAAATTTACTTTATTTTACAATGTTATAACACACAAGTATATTTTTAGTACACGAGAAAGCTAAACTATAAATAGGGTACACGATAAGCACCATATAAATATATGACTAGGAAAAAATAATTAGAGCAACCACAAAGAAAATAAGAAAACTCAAACATAACTAAATATCAAGATAAAAGGCAAGTGCTCCGAACAAAAAACTGTTAATAAATAAATTATTATAATTACTATAATAAGTAGCGAGTTCCGTTCTAATTTTCGCGATATATAAACACATAAAAATGATAAGAACATCACACTTTTAAATATAAATATGAGTTACCAATTTTTACAAAAGCAATATGCTATTACTTTATTTGTTTGCAACTGGCAGCTCCTTACAAATGCAAAGCTTCACTAATCTGCAAACAGCAGGTAAAGTGGTCAAACTGAAATCCTCCCTATTCACTTACAAATAACAATACAAACCCATGGATTATATACCCAACAGGTATGAAAATCGTGGGTCAGTGTTGGAAAATTAAAATGGGACAGATTCCTATGTTAAATAAAATTAATGTTAAAGGAGATACATTGTATTGATATGTAATATTTAAGCAATGTGCATAAATTAAAAACTTAATGATTTGCTTATAAATTATGGATTTTCATTCATTCCTCTTTTTTTGTGTCTGATTTGTTGTCCGGCCCTATTGGAATGATTACATATTGACTAAGTTCTTGAATGTTATTATCAACAGTCCACAATCTTTCTTTCTCTTTTTTACGTGGTTTGCGGTATTGGTCCAGTTATCTTTCGTTACGTTTTTTTTTGAAATTTGATAAAAGTTGTTTGACATCCTTGAATCTAAAATTTGTATTTTGGCAGGCCACTTCACCTTTTACTTAAGCCCATATTAACTCTATTGAATTTAGTTGACAATGATAAGGTGTCGAACGTAATACCGTTATTCCTTGAGTTTTTGCCATTTCACCAATGACATATTTTTACAGTACGATTTATTTTGCCTTACAATTCGTAATAATTTTGTTTTAAGCATAGTCTGATCATACGGTATTGTTTTGCGTTGAAGCCAGCCAATTATATCTATTCTTCGTTCACAAATTGTTGAGAGCACGAAATATGCCTCAAACTCATAAAACGGTCGTAAATCATAGGCGTTCCTAAGGTGTTTATTCATTAAATAATAATATAATGTTTTAATACTGTTATATATAATATTGATAATATTTTAGTACTAATGTATTTAGCAAAAAAACAATTAAAACTTTCACGACTAATGTTGGTTATTATATTATATTAATAAAAATAAGAATTTAACCATTAACAATTTTGTAAATAAGAATACCTTATCTCTTTGGATATTTCAATACTAATCTTCGCGTTTAATGACTTTACTAGAAAACCTGGAATTCATATCTGAAGGTACTATTCGTTGCAAGATAATTAAGATGGAATTCCCCAGATTTTTAATAATATAATTATATTCGAAACTTAACTTAAAAGGGTGAAGTTATTACGAACGAAAACAATTTTTTTGTTTAGTACGTTTTTGATCGCATGTAATTTACGGCTCGTCGGCGTTTCCGCGTCTACGGCAGTAATTAGCGTCTCGAATATTTCTTTTGAGAATTATATGCAGTGCGTGAGTGATTTTTTATTCCATATACCTACGAACATATACGTACCTTTCGCTCGTGCTCGTTTTGTTGGATTGTTTGTGATGGCTTCATCATCAAGTTTTACACCGGTACTGTTGCGTACAGTCAGTAAGTCTGTCTATTCACCAAGAGAGAAGACTATTGTCCTGAATGTTCACGATGCTCTGGTTTCTCAGAATCCCACAAATACTGTTCGCAACATAGTCGAAAGTTGTGCCAACATGACTGGCGTAGGAGAGTCAACTTTATATAGGTTCCTATCAGAAAGAAAAAAACACAGTATAGCTAACCCAAATACAAACGAAAACTTAAAGAGAGGAAAAAAGCCTATTGAAATTGATGCATTTGCCAAAAATGGTATTCGAAGGAAAATTCATGGATTTTTTTTCAAAAAAGAAATACCAAACCTAAACACAATTTTACAAGAAGTTAGAGACGACCCGGATTTGCCTCATATCGGACGAACTAAATTGTGGCAAGTTTTAAAAGCATTAAATTTCCGGTGGGAGAAATCAGACCGAAAATCACTTTTGATTGACCGGGAGGAGAAGATGATGTTGGAGAAGAAATTATCTAAGATTCATACGAAAATTCCGGACTGAAGAAAGGCCCATCTTCTACCAGGATGAAACGTGGGTAAACTCAGGTCATACTCTAAAAAAAATTTGGTCAGATAAAAATATATTAAGCTCCAGGCAAGCCTTTATGGAAGGTTGGTCTACTGGTATCTCCCCACCTTCTGGTAAAGGCAGTAGATTAATAATTTCTCACATTGGCAGTGAAAAAGGATTTGTTAAGCATGGTTTGTTGGAATTTCATTCCAAAAGCACAAAAGACTAACACGAGGAGATGACAGCTGATGTTTTCGAAGAGTATTTTGAGCAAATGATTGAACACATACCACCAAATTCAATTATAGTATTAGATAATGAACCTTATCATTCACGACTAGTAGAAAGACTTTTAACGAATGCGTGGAAAAAACAGGATATTCTTAACTGGCTGCGGAATAAGTATCTGCCTTACGAAGATGGAATGGTAAAAGCAGAACTTTTAAAAATTGCCCGGCAACACAAATCTAAGTTCAAGAAATACGTAGTTTACAAAATGGCGGAAAGGCGAAACATCACAGTCTTTAGACTTCCACCCTACCACTGCGAAATAAATCCAATTGAACTCATTTGGGCACAAATGAAAAGTTATGTGGCTAGAAAAAATACGTCATATAAAATACAAGCTGTACGTGAATTGTTATACGAGTCTTTATAACATATTACAAAACAAAACTGGAAAGATGCAGTAAGACATGTAATAGAAGAAGAACAAAAAATGTGGGATCTTGATAACATAATTGATGCGACCGTAGAGATTATTAACCTAATTATTAACCCTCAAGACGACTCGGATTCCGAAGTTGATCCTATTTATTTTGAATTTGAATAGTTTTCTAATCGTAATTATATAAGGTAAGTAATAGTAGTTATAATCGTAAGGTATTAAAGGAGAAAGGCGCAAAATGTCGCCTGTCAAAATGTTCAATGTGTTTTAAATGTATCCATTTTTTTTTCAAATCCTGAGAAAACTAAAAAGCATTTTTGAAAATTTAAAGGCAGAATGAAATATTTTTTAGAATAAATAAAAAGTTTCTTTTGCATGCAATATTTTCAATTAAAAATTATACTATATTTTCTCTTTGATTTTCACCCCTGTTACATAACATATTAAAATAAACATTGTAGAAGTTTTCAGGGACTTTCTGCCCTGAGTAATAATGTAATCTTTCATTCTGCGTTTAAATTTTTCAAAAATCTCCGGATTCGATAATAATGGATACATTTAAAACACATTGGAAATTTTGCCAGGCGACATTTGGCGCCTTTTTCCTTAATTAAATAAATGCATCTTTTACAAATGGCAAGAAACTTTTTATTTTTGAATAAAATAAATAAGTTTTATTAAAAAATACAATTTACATAAGTACAATTTAAAAAATATATTTATTTAGTTCAAATAAATGTTTCAATCATATACTCTACGACACTGGTCGTTCATCTCTAACCATTCAAAATACCCCCGTAATAGCATTAAAAGGTATTGTATTCCTTCAGATATAAGGTGAGTTAGTCGAAAACGTCTTAAACCGTCAGTTTTAGGTTGGTTTTTACTATTATATCGTATTACTTATCCTCTCTGTATTTCAGTTTTCTAATTAGGGTTAAACTTGTAGTGAGCTATCAACAAATTGTGAACCGACTGTACTTTTTTTCATAAGACCGTCGCTAACTTTTCCACTAATTTTGAGAGATAGCTGGCGTTATTGAAGACAATGACAGCATTATTTGGTAGAAAATTCAATACCTGAGAAAAGCAATCCTCATTTCATTTCTACGTGGTAATCTTTAGTGGATTTTGAAACGAACTGAAATAAACCATTCTGCACAAAATCATGTTTCCTACTAATGTGTATGATTATTAATCTTCGACCATTTCCTGTGGAAGCATTTAAACCAGCAGAATATCATTCTAGAAAGGCTTGTCAAGAACTTTCTTTAAGCCAGGTTTCATCTAAATAGAAAATGCATCTTCCTTCTAATCTATGTAAATCTTTTTATCCTTTTTAAATATTGCCTTTGCCAACAAATTTTTTTTTCTGCATCGGTTAATATAGGTTTTTTTCTTTAATTTTTATAAAAAAATGATTTCTGTAGGTAGACAAGGCAAATATGATTTGTTAAATTCGTCAAAGTCATTAATAAAGGATTATTCCCTAATCAGACAAAGTATTTTGGGTATTTAATAGTATAGATATGCCTTATAAATCTAAAAATAGTACTACTATTAAAAGAGAGAAGTTGCTTCGTAAAAAATTGAGAGCGGAAAGAAAATACAGGTATAAAATATCCGTGTCTAAGATAAACGTTTTCCAAAATTTGTGATTTATATTTTCTTATTATCATTAGTTTTAGGAGTTTTAATTCCATGGGGTGGTTTTTAAAGTATATATAACTAAACTAATTAATGCATATTTCGTAATTTTTCAAAAAAAACCTAGGTTTCAGCTACATCCGTACGTCAATGGTCTATGGTCTTGAAGATAACCCGCAACTTCTATTTGAACATTTGCATTTGTAATGATCTGCCAGTTGTAAGCAAATAGACTTTTGTAAAGGCATGTGTACAAATAACACAGCTACATATATTAAAAAGGTATTAATTTAAATTTAAACGCTACATTTTTAAAATTTTTATTGCTATATCTGATCTATATATATTTGGTGGCACAGTGGTAAGAGCGTCAACTCTTTACTCAGCGTCAACGGTTTACTAAGTGTAAAAACTCAGTGGTCATGAGTTCGAATCCTGATGGGATGGGAATTTTTATTTAAAAAAATCTCTGTCGGATTGGTACTTACTCAAGGTACCGCAATCATTCAGATATAATAAGCTATTGTTTGTAAAGGCAATGAAGCCCACTTTAAATAGTAACAAAGCATTTGCTTAACACACAAACTATAACCTACACAAAAATAACTACAACCTTCACAAAAAAAAGATAAAAGAGATGTGACAAAAAGTCTATATAAACAAAAATTTTACCTGTAGCTCAGCTTCCTTGGCGGTCTTCACCAATGCCATCAAAGTTTGTGTCGATGACATATCAATTAGAGGTGGAAACATAGCAGCCCCCGTTACGTTGCTAAAGGGATTCATGACAGAAAAATCCGGCCTCTTATTACTTGCATCATTCTCTTTGTTTTGTGGTGTGATAGGAAGAAGACTGGGAAACGCTGGCTTGAATCTAGGATCGATGGGTGGCGGAAAACCATTTCTTGCAGCATTAAAATAACTGAAACAGAAAATTTTATTATTCGTTTGTGCAATAACGAGTTTCGATTTTTTTATTATTAGATATTATTGTAGATCATGCAGTATTTCCAGATGAAACATCTTTTTTTAAATGGAACTGTTAACATTTAAAACTGTAGATACTGGTCAGACACCAATCCTCATTGGTTGGCCTATATCAACCCCATTGGCCTATACTCAGTATCCTGAAAGAGTTAATGTTTAGACAGAAATTGTTGGCAACAACATTTTGGGTCCATTTTTTATTGGAGGAACGTTGACAGCTCAAAAATATTTAGATATGCTACAAAACGACATTATTCCAACTATTGCCGCGTTATATCCCGATAACAAAATTCACAAGTGCCTACTAATTTAATATGGTTTCAACAAGATGGCGCACCACCACATTATGCGCGGGAAATGCGTGATTATTTCTTCTTCTTCTTCAGCCTTAAGTAAACCAACTTTGGACATAGGCCTCCCCCAAATCAATCCATTTTTTTTCTATTTTGCGCCACTTGCTGCTATCTCATTTGTGGTCTTCCTCTGCTTCTCTTTCCTAGCCATGGTCTCCATTGTTGTATTTCGTGGTTCCATCTTTTATCCTTCAGTCGGGCATTGTGTCCTGTGAAGCTCCATTTTAATTTGGCAGCATGTTCTCCGACGTTTTTTACTTTGGTTTTGCTTCTAATCCATTTGTTTGTTTTCTGTCTATAAGTTTCACCCCGAGCATTGATCTTTCCATCGCTCTTTGTGCCTTTACTATTTTATCCATATTAGACTTGGTGAGTGTCCACGTCTGTAAACCATACGTGAGTATAGGGAGGATACACGAATCGTAAATTCTGGTTTTAAAATATTATTCTCTTTTAGAGCTTTTCAAGATCCAACTCAGTTTTCCAAATCCTGCCCACGCTAACATTATTCTTCTGGTAATTTCGGCAGTTTGATTTTCTTTGTTAACTTTCATTATAATGATAATTATCTGTCCCAGGTAGATGTATTCGCTTACTGTTTCTAAATTTATGTCGTTCAACGTTATTTCTCTAATGTTCGGTGTATTTGCCAATATTTTTGTTTTTTTCCAAGTTCATCTTAAGACCTTTTTCCGAAGCTTGAAATAGTTGCGTCATCATGGTCTTTAGTTCTTCTAAACTTCGTAACGAATATTACAACGTCATCAGCGTATCTCAAATGACTTAATTTTCTTCCATTAACATTTATTCCTTTATATGCCCAGTTAATGTCTTTAAATAAGTCTTCCAGTCCAAGTGTGAATAGCTTTGGTGAGATAACATCTCCCTGGCGAACTCCTCTGTTGATTGGTATAGGTTTGGTTTTCGCATATATTTGTATATTAATTGTAGCTTTCTTAATAAATAAATAAATATTATGTATGAGCGTTCTATAGCGGGAGTCTATCCTGCAGTTGTTCATAGCTCTCTTTATTGCCCAAAGTTTTATGGAGTCGAATGCCTTTTCATAATCACCGAAGAAATGTATAAGTTCAAGAGATATTCATTGGTTTTCTTTATTAGCGTTGTAACTGTAAGAAGATGATCCGCTGTACTGTAACCTTTTCGGAATCCTGCCTGCTCTACGGGTTGATATCTATCGAGCTTCGACGTTAATCTGTTAGTTATTACGCTCATAAACAGTTTGTACATTTTTGACAGCAGACAGATTGGCCTATAGTTCTTCAGATCTCCCCTGTCTCCTTTTTTGGAAAGAAGTATTGTCAAACTTTCATTTCAATCATATGGACTTCTCCTCTGTGAAGAAATTCGTTGAAAAAAATTTTTAATTCTTTGAGAATAATTTTACTCTCCTCCTTCAACATTTCTAAAAGTATTCCATCTGGGCCCGGAGCCTTATTGTTCTTTAGTTGTGCCATAGCTTGTTATTTCGAAGGATTCTATGTTAGGGAGTATTTCTGAGTTGACATTCGTTATCTTTCTCTTAAGATCTTCCTTTGCAGTGCTATTTGGGTTCTTGTTTGAGGAATATAAATCACATTAAAATGTTTGAGTAACTTTTAGGATTTCGTTCTTTTCTCTTATTTCTTTTCCATCTTTATCCTTCAATGAGATTAATATAGGCTATCCTAAGTTTGATCTTAAGCAGTTTAGGCCTTGGTTCTTTTCTATTATTTTTTGTACTTTGTTTTCATTATAGATCCTTAAATCTTCCTTACTCCTTTCTTTATTTGTTTATTCAATTCTTTGAAACCATCGGTGTTTCGCTTTCCTTCGCTTAGAAATGTGTGTCTCTTTTCCATCAAACGTTTTGTTTTATCGCTTATTCTGTCTTCTCTATTTTTTGTTTTCTTTGCAACAGTAAGTCCTCCTTTCAAAAGCTTTCGTTGCATTTCTTTATTAATTGTGTTCATGTCAGGAGATTCTTGTTAATACTTTTCTACATCGATTACTTCTTGTGTGGGAACAAAGACATTTTTCAAGATATAACTGCTCTCAATCGATTCACAACTGACAGCGATTATCGCCTTTTAAGAGCAAAACAGACGAAAATTGGTAGAAACAGGCCACATAATTATTGTAATTAGATAGATCAAAGTAAAATCTGACAGAAGGGAGATAAGTACAGAGAGGTCTTAAGAAAAGAATTTGTAGAGTGTGATTATTTAGATATTATTTTTCTCAACAGCTGGATTGGTATTAGAGGATTTATAAAGAGTCCAGCAAGATGTGTTAATCTAACACCCTTTAATTTTTACTTTTGGAGTATATCTTAAATCTAAACTATACTTTAATAGGCCTAACAATGTCGAACATTTGAAAGAAAAAATTCCTAATAAAGTAAGACTAATTCGCCCAGAAACATTAACTGGAGTGTTGGAGGAATTTAGAAACCTTCTTGGTTATTGCCAGGAAGTCAGCGGCATGAAATTAGTCCAGTCCTTTCAATAAAATTTAATATTTAAAATTTCTGATATAACATTTGTCTGTAATTCATAAACCAATTATTTTAGACTATAATTATTACATATTTTTGTAATCGTCTACCTTTGTAAAATGTAAAAATGAAAAGAAAATTATGTCATATGCCATTTAAAAAAACCGATGATGTCATTTACCCGAAAGTGGTGACGTCATTAGTATATTCAATTGTAGCGCAAAATGACCATTTTAAAATAAGAATTACAGTATGAAAGCATGTTGTTAGAGAACATGTCAAAATGATTATTAGCACAAATTTTATTGCACGTTAGATAAAACCCAATATAACGGGGTGACGGAGATTTTCTAAAATAAAGTATATAGCATCGTTCTGAAAATTTTTGGGTTTTTCCTAAAATTTTTAAACATAGGTACCAATTTATTTCAATTCTTGTCTTAAATTGTGTAGTCATTTTAATCAAAAAATGATATAAGTATTCTCTACAGGTATAAAATATACACAATTTCCAAAAAGGAGAGGTTTAATTTGTAAGCCCTCAACTTTCTTAGAAAAGATTAAAACTTTAAAGTAGAACAACGTGTGTGTTGGCAGATTGTGAATCATTTTAGTTAGGATTAACGGGTTGTGTTTATAAAGTCCTATGATTATAGTACGTAAAATTATTAATTCTATAATAAAAAGCGATATTAATAAATAAACTTGTGTAGTAAAAATGTCACAAACGTCTAACTCCTTTAAAATTAAACTGTCATTTAACCGTGCCAATGAAAACTTTGTTGTTAAGTGTACATGATGCTCTTGTACACAAACATTTTACAAGTACTATTCGGTTTATAGTTTTAGATATGACCGAAGTTGAAGAAGCAACTGTTTATAGACATTTAAAGCAACGAAAGAGCGGAAGTATTGCACCTAAAACGCAAACAGGAAGAAAAGTCTACTAACAACTACTAAAAAGTGCATTCATTTTATTTACCTTACTTTGGATAAACTTTAAGTAGATATTAAATGAAAACGAATCTTTGTCAAACAATAAAAGAGATAAACTGTGGAAAACTTTACCTGAATTAGGATTCGTTTATGAGAATAACAATAAAAAATCTACGCTCATAGAGAAAGAATAAATTATTTGGTGAAGAAGGCAATATTTAAGGAAAACTGGAAAATCGAGGAGAAAATGCAAAAGTATTTTGTATTTAGATGAAACATGGATATTTGAAGGTCATTTTGTAAAAAAAGTTTGGCAAGGTAAACTGGTTTCAAACGCTCGTCAGGCATTTATAGAACGTTTATCCATGGGTTAGAAATTTCCAAATGATAAAGGTCACCGATAACTCATATTGGAGAAGGTAAAGGATTTGTTGATGAAATCTTGCTTGATTTTATTTCAGATGCTACGAACGACTACCATAAAGAAATGATTGCTAATGTTTTTAAGAAATATTTCATTCAAATAATAAATTTATTACTGACCAATTCTGTAATAGTCATGGACAATGCCAGTTACCATTCAAAGTTAAAGGAACCGTTACCTAACACTAAGACTAAATGGAAAAAGCAAGAACTCTTGGATTGGCTAATAACCAAAGAAATAGTAATACCAGTGGAAAGTTTACTCAAAAAAGAGTTATTGCAGTTATGCAAACAATATTCACCAAAATTTAAGAAGTATAATGTAGATGTAACAGCAAAAGAACATAGAGTTAAAGTGATAAGATTACCACCTTATCACTGTGAACTTAACTTTATAGAACTAATCTGTTCAAATAAAGGGATATGTCGCGAGAAATATTACAACATTTAAACTTTAAGATGTTCGTTAACTATTATCTGACTCCATATCAAAAATTTCATCTGAAAATTGCTAAAAGCAATAACACGTGTCATAGCAGAAGATAAGCCACAAATTGGTTGCATTGCCCCTGTGGTGATCCTTTTCCAAGTTAACATACTCCTTTTCTAACTTGGTTGCACCGTACTGAAGACGACCAATAGTCAGAAATACGTATATACGGTTGCCTTACATCGATATACCTTTTTTGGTTTTCTGTTTTGCGAGATATGTCATTACATTTTACTTTTAATATTCACTCGCATTATCCTTTTCTATGTATACCTATATATATATATATATATATATATATATATATATATATATATATATATATATATATATATATATATATATATATATATATATATATATTATATAGTTTTTTAAAGATGTTTCTTTCTTGTGAATTTTTCCGTGCTTATATATGACGGGCATTTATGTTAATTGTTTAGAAATGAATGAACATTGTTATTGCGTAGTTAGAAAAAATTATTACACTCACAAATAATATACATTTAAATATTTTGACTATAATATGTTAGGTTGCTTAAAGATATTGTATATACTTACTCATTGGGATTCGTATTATTATACTTTGCAGCTAAGCTTCTCATAAAGTCACTGTAATTTCTTCCGCTTAGAATTGGATTTTCTTGTGTTGGGGGAGTATCGGGATGCGAAGAAGAGCTAGGAGTAATAGATCTAGATCTACTGGAAGTATCCGGCGTAATCGGACTCAGTCTTTCATTCTTCAAATTATTGTTATTGTGTAGAATAAAATCAGCTTGGGCTGATATGGCAGTTGAAATCGAACCATTGTTGTTCATTGAACGCTCCATTCGTTTTCTTCGTGCAGGTTTCGTTGTGGTGTGAAGGATAGAGGTTGCTTCAAAACCTTCTGTTGGAGATGTTGTTTCGCCTGTAAAGAATATATATTGTATATACGTGTTTGCATTTTATGCAATATCAAAATAGTAAGTATATTTAAGTTGAGTTATTTCACAATATCATTGATAAGCGTACCATTTACCAAGATTTTTTATTTAGGCAATTATTATTAGTTTAAGTTATTGGCCTATTTTTGTTTAAATAGGTTTCTGTATAACTATACAAACGTCACTGGTTTGTTATCATTTTTTTTTCTTAAAACTGTAAGAATGGGGACATTTATTTGAAAAAAACTATAGCATTTTTCCGTGATTGATTTGATTTTTTAGTTTATTGAAGTTTGAATATTAATACATAGTAATAATAATGTTATTACTATCTTTTGACTCAGTTCCGCATGCGCATGAATTGCTTGTAGATATATTAAGAATGGATAAAGTGGATGATAATATACTGAACTTTTTAAGATATGTAATGACAGATAGGATGACAAAAATTCACCTCCAAATACCATGGAGACAATAATATCGGAAGGAAAAATATTGCAATTAACCGCTGCCTATTCCAAGAAGACTCGTTAAGTCAATTGCGGTTCTGTCTAGCGATGAACCTACTATCTCAGCTATTAAACTTCACTCACTCAGGTTTTAGCAATAAAAACAACAATACTGTAGTGGCGAACCTTAATCATCTGTCGTATGTGGATGACTTAAAACTAATGGCTTCCACTCGAAACCACTTAGACCAGATTCTAAAAACTGTAGAAATATTCTCTAATGATATTAGTATGCATTTCGGGCTAGACAAGTGCCATGCTTTAAAGATAGTCAGAGAAAAGGTTCAGAACGAAGGATTTGATATGCAAAATGGCCAAAACATCGATGCTATTTGTGAAAATGACATGTACAAATATCTAGGAGTAAAGCAATCACGAAAAATTGACCATAAATAAATGACAATCGAATTAACTTTGAGTTCATACTTAGCTATTAATTTTGTATTATTAAGTAGACTAAAATGGATACAAAAACTATTCAGCGAAAAGTACGAACAACCTCACAAAGGAACAAAAACACCATCCTCGAAGTGGAGTAGAAAGAACGACATAACCGATGTATTTAGGAAGACGAGGACTTATGGATATAAGTAAGTAATTAGAAAAACAGATTACCAATTAAAAACTTATTTTCAGATGCAGGCTAAAACATCAAATCTACATCGCGCAATTTGCGCAGTAGATGACACAACATCGATCAAACTGAGGGAACCAGAAATGCGCATAAACCATCTAACTAAGAACAAAACAATGCGCATCTGGATGGGTAAACCTCTGCACGGGCGACATCACAATGATGTCAGTCAAGACTGTCGACAATATAGTGTCGAACTATTGGTTGACATCAGAGAACATGATCCTTGAAACAGAAGGTTTATTACTTGCCAATCAGGATCAGGTTATGCCAACCAAAAATTACCTGAAATATATCGTCAAAGATCCTCAGGTTCAAAACTACAAATGCCGATATGGATGTTAAGCCCAAGAAACCATCCAACGACTTACAGTGGACTGGGATCGTAATGTGCTCACAGACCAAACAGTACACATAGTAGTAGTTAATAAACTAACGAGACAAACAACACTAATCGATGTGGCGATACCTAACAACAATAATCTGCGTGTTAAATACAACGAAAATGTCGCCACAGAGAAAATAAAGTATAGGGATCTGGATATACAAATAAGGAGACAATTCAGAATGGAAAGTACGCAGACGATACCTATTATTCTTTCTACTACTGAAGTCATTTCAAAGAACCTCTTAAAAAACATCAAAAAGCTGGGTCTAAATGAATATCACCACAAGACCATCCAAAAGGCTGTATTACTCTCAACGTCCAGATGCGTACGAAAATTTTTGGGAGATACACCGACGTATCAAGTTACTTAGGACTCCATAACACGGCAAGAGTCCCACCAGAGCTCAATCCTTTTGATACCTTAGGTATCAGGGACGAGTAAATTTTCCCCTTATTGGGGGTGTAAGTCGTATAGATTAATATGTTTATTACTATTACTAATTGCTAATGTTATGGGCATTAAGATCAGAACACGACGGGGTATTAATATCGGAAGGACAGATAACAGAGTTGCACCTTGGGAAAAACGGCTGCTAAGGAATTTAACGGCTGCTAAGAAAATTCCACCCCGAAAATCATTTAAAAAAAATATTTTTAAGTAATTAAGCGAAAAGTATAGCCAACAAGTTGATAAGTTGGATTATGTTTTTCAAAACTGGCTGTTGACTTACTTGGCGTCGATTTTGTAGACAATAGTCTTCTTTGGGTTGACAAAAAATCTGAGATTGTTGTGTTTACCCATATAAAATCAAATTCTAGCTGTTTTTTGTATTATATTATTTTATTTGTTTGTATAATATGTGTTTAACACAGATTAGGTGTTTGTGTATTGTGTGTTGCATATGTATTGTGTGTAATTGTTGATAATATCTGCGACTTGCCGCCTTGCCGCTAAAGACATGCCACAAGAAAACAGTTTCAGAAAGTTTTCAGAACGTTTTAAAGAATATATTCTAGGAGGAAATATAAGCAATTTCAACTTTTGTATTACCGCTTAACGCAATTGGTCTACTTCTGACTTAATCATATAAAATATACAGAATGATGCATTCTAGAAGAATGTCATCTGTTTTCAGAAACTTTTTATAATAAAACAAATATAAAAAAACTATATGCATATGCAAGAATACTAATTAAAAAAAATCATTTTTAATAATTACCTGATATATAACATTTTATATACATGCTATATTATTTTTATTACATTTTCTGTAGAAGTTATTCCATTGAATGTTTGGCTGTCACCAAGAAGTATTCAAATCAACAGAATTCGAAACAAAAGGTAGTTATTGCCGGTGTTTGCACACTCATTGTTACAGCAAGACGCAAGGTAGCCAATCACCATTTATCAATCTTTACAGGTGTCCATTGTTACATGTTGTTGTGTTAGTACTTCGATTCTAGAGAAGACAGTATTTGATACCTAACTCTTATAGTTAGAAAATGTTGATTGTAGAAGATAATTTGACAGCAGGATACTATTGCTATAAGCTTCTCTATTGTTTAGAATTATATAGAGAAAGCAGTTAAACGCTATAACGTATTGAAATAGACCAAATTTTTTTGTTGTTTTTGTTCAATATATGAAGTGTAAAAAATGCTTTTGTTACATCAGTTGATGTCAAGTGTAGTTTTTCATTCTACACATTGATTTAAAATTGTTCTATATAGTATTGTAAATATTGTTTTCCATAAAACTGCTGTTAATTTAAAAATAGTTGTTTGTTTTCTGTATGCGTATTTTTTGAAATATTTATGTATTTTTGGGTAAACCATGTATATTCCTCTTACTTACTATATTTCTGAAGCAATAAGTCCTCCATTTATACGCCAATGATGTGTTTTTCACAAATGAGTAATAATTATTCATATGCATTATTGATTTATTTTGAACTCTGAACTACAAGCGGCGTGTTAAACAAATTGAAAAATTAAATTGGTGGCCGTGGGAAAAATATACCCACATTTTGGGTACAGTTTTCGTTAAGTACTTAATCAATGCTGGTGATATATGTAAATTAGGGATCTATGTTAATATATTTTGTACGTTATTTTATGGACTTTTACTTTCGTTCTTACAAACCAGTTTTAGTAGACGATTAACAAGTAATAAACAATGACTTTTTCACGATCTTTATTTTTAAAAATTGAATGTTCCTTTTTTAATAATTACATCGGCTTATACTGGTATAAGTGTATTTTTATATATAAAAACTCGTGTCACAATGTTTGTCCACCTTAATATCCGAAACCACTGAACCGATTTTAATAAAATTTTGTGAAAGTGTATTGTTTGGTCCAACTTAAGTGATAGTAAATTTTTTATCTCGATTAATGACCCTTATTTTCTCAATTCATCATCATCATTTGGCTCTACAACTCTATATGAGTCTTGGCCGCGTTTACTATTTCCCTCCAGTGTTGTCGGTCCTGAACAGCTATTTCCCATTGGTGTATTCCCATTTTGCGTAGATCACTGGCTACTGCGTCCTTCCATCTCTTTCTTGGGCGACCAACTGACCTTCTGCCATCGGGCCTTTCCCAGACTGTGGCGTTCAGGAGTCTTTCGTCACTCGATTCTAGTAAGTGGCCCGCCCATTTTTTCAATTGTAAATTTAAATTTTTTTATAAGACTCCACGTCTACAGTTATAGATAATTTAATCTATATATAAAAATTAAATGACGTTTAACAAGCGTCATTTTATTGTTTTATAACTTCTTTATAACAGCTAGAAAATGACTGTCTATTTGACTAATTTTGATTTTGAAATATTTATAGAAGTTCAAGGTAGGATTAGAAGGTGAGAAAATGTGATGAAATTATAAGAAAAATAATAAAAACAACAATTTTATTTTCACCTACAAACAGTTATAATATACTTCTTGATTGACGTCACTAAAAATCCGTGGCTATATTCAGGTCTCTTTACTTTTTTACGCTGCAAGCGAATGATCAGACTTAGAATCCTCGCCGGTGAGAAATTTTTTGTTTGTTTAAATCCATTAACTTTTTGTCTTTTATTATTGAATTTAATACTTCTTATCGCTAGGTATGCCTGTATGTTTTTGCACTGGCCCAAATCAATATCACGCGTAACCGAGACGCTTTCAGTATAAATTACATAATATACATACATACACACTTATGACTTTGCTCATCGACTTACGACAGATGATAGATAGAATGAGGTGGCTTTTGGAGTATTCCACTGCGACCTTTTCAGATTTATTGTGGTGTTATTGTATTGATTGTATTGATGATATGATATTATAGATTACATTCTCTAGCTTGACCCACCCTTTTTAAAAGGTATAATAGCCTCGAGACTGTACCTTCTATGTAGTCCTTTGCCGGTGGCGTTTCTTTGCCTAATAAAGTCCTTCCTTGTAGCCCTCTGCCGGTGGCGTTTCTTCGCATAATAAAAATCCACACTGCTCATTAATTTACATAATGCATACTATGTACTTTTTAAAATAAAGTGATAATCAAAATGAAGTAATTAAACATAATTACAAAATAACATTAAAAATGTAAATGATGAATAAATTCTATATTATATTTAACAAATTTTAAAAATTACTAAAATCATTACACAAAATTTTTAAAGAAAAAAATTAAGAGTTTTTTAATTTTGAAAGAAATTAAATGTGTATGTAGTGCATTAACCTTTAAACCCTACCCGTATATAAACTTACACTTTCACTCCCCTAGGGTGCACTAGTACCACATTACAAAATAAGTCAAAAAGTAATGTTGGAATGAATTTATGAACACCTTTGTAACGCAAATATAACTAACGAATTTGTTCGGCTCTTACGGTCTCGGGATCCACACAGAAACTGCATTTGCCCGAATTTGCATAAGTTTCTTCTTGAATTTTATTAGGTCCACTTTATTTCAAAATATCCTTGATAGCTTCGCAAAGATATACCGGTAAAGTTGGCCAAGCCAATCTTTTCCGCATATAAGGCTGCATGAGTAACAAAGCTAAAGTTGTCAAGTAAAACCGCCTGTGGGATACACTCTTCATTTATTTTGCTTCTGAACCCTTTAGCAGAACAAGCGTAATAACTCACACAATATTAAAAATTCGTAAAACATGCACAGAGAGTAACGACGGGTTCTCCTTGATACGGAATATTGGTGACAAAGCTTATCAACTATCAACTATCAACTCCCCTTTTATGCTATAAAAGAACTGTATTGTCTTCTGCAATTGAACACTGTTTTCTTTATCCGCTTCTTATGCATTCTGGATAGCAATATAACAGTTTGTTTAGTTTTATATTTTGTAGAACAATAAGAAAGAATTATTATTTTCTAGAACTATTATTTAAAACTACTACTATAAAACTACTAGACGAGGAGAATATCGAAATCTTGGTGAAGCTGTTCAATAGAATTTATGATACTGGTTAAATTCCGCGAGAATGGCTGCAGTCATCCTTTGTGATGATCCCAAAAACAGCTAATACCACAAAATGCAATGAACACCGCTTAATCAGTTTAATGAGTCACTTGCTGAAACTCTTCCTTAGGATATTACACTCAAGAATGTACAAGATACTAGAAGAACTTAGCGGGTCAACACAATTCGGTTTTAAGGGAGGACTAGGAACAAGAGAGGCAATTTTATGTTTGAACACCTTAATACAAAACGGTTTAGATCAACGAAAAGATGTCTACCTCACCTTCATCGACTACGAGAAGGCATTTGACAATGTTAAACATGATATCATGATGGGACTACTACATAGGGCCAATATTGACCAGAAGGAGATCAGAATTATTCAGAATCTATACTGGAACCAAATGGCAAAGGTGAGGATTGATCAAGACCAATATACAGATGAATTTGAAATCCGGAAAGGTGTCCGGCAAAGGTTGCATACTCTCTCCTATGCTTTTTAATTTATATGTTGAAAATATATTTGCGGAAGCATTAGAAGACACGGAATTAGGCATTAAGGTGAACGGCATACCAATTAGCAACCTACGTTATGCGGACGACACAGTGATTATAACTAATATTTTGGAAGATCAGCAGTTATTACTTGATAGGGTGAATAGCATAGGTAAAAAATATGGCCTCAAAATCAACATTTTAAAAACGAAATATATGGTCATTAGCAGAAATCCTCCAGAAAACCCGATAATATGCATAGGTGACGATCGCATAAAACGCGTGAAAACTTTTAAATACCTTGGCACCACAATCAATGGCCAATTGGATCCACAACAAGAGATAAAAACCCGAATACAAATGGCAAGACCAGCTTTTGTGAAATTCATACCGCTCCTATGTAATCAAAACCTAAAGTTCGAAATACGCTACAGAATGGTCAAGTGCTACATATGGTCCATCTTGCTTTATGGCATGGAAACGTGGACTTTGAAAAAAACATCTATTAACAAACTTGAAGCATTTGAAATGTGGTCATTGAGAAGAATGATGCGCATACCTTGGGTGGATAGAGTTCGAAACGATGACGTCCTTAAGAGAGCCGGCGTGGAAAGAGAACTCTTTAAATTAATTAAAAAACGCAAGATTGGTTACCTTGGGCACATATTGAGAGGAGCAAAATATGAAATACCACAGTTAATCCTACAAGGGAAGATCGAAGGTAGGAGAGGAGCCGGCCGCAAACAATTATCCTGGTTAAGGAATATTAAAGAATGGATAGGAATACACAATACAGGAGAGCTGTGTCACGCCGCCAAGAACAGAATTCTAGTAATGAGATAGTCGCCTACGCACTTTGGTGTATGGCATGTTAAGAAGAAGAAAGAACTATTATTTATTGTCTTTCTATTCATATTCTTTTTATTTTTAAAGCTTGGTGGTATTTCAGCTTTATTTACTTTCATAGTCTTTCATAGTACCTATAATTGTTACCTGATCTTCTGTTAACAACTTTTGTGCCACCGGAATGAACCAATTTATCAAATGTACAGTTTCTGTTTGTACAGTATCAAATTCTGGCTTCTTTAAACTATATGATCAAACAGAGCTTTAATAGTGGCTAAGCGATCTAATTTCTTTCTTTCTTCTCTGGCATTGCGATCGTCAAATCTTAACTTAACGACAATAGCTTGCACCTGAATACCTATAAAATAATTATTTTACTGTGACTTGATTTACATTCAGAACTCCTGCCAGTATGAAGTGCCTTTAATTCGATTATGGTAGTATGTTTGATAAAAGTGGGTCTATCTATGTCTATCTATTTCTTTGCTTATGTAATGCTGTATCTGTTTCATTACATCATCGATAAATAATAAACAGAATGTTTCATATCCTGACTTGATATATCGGGCTTCATTTTAATTTCCCGGTAGATGAACTACAATATTTTTTGCAGTCCACTCCACTTCATTGAATTCTTGTAGGTACACTAATAAAGTTAACCATGTCGCCAGAATCTCTCACTCAATTTCATTTTGACCCTCATTTTCCACTTTATAATTTTATTGCTTCGTACTCAAAGCTTTCAAAAATATATCACATATTTTAAATTTTTTTTATGCAATACTGTTTATCTAAAGCATAGTGCTTAGAAAGTTCTTAATATCTTTCATTGATTTTACAAGTATCAATGTTTAGTTAGGTTCAGTAAAGTAAAGTCACTATTTTACGTAAGTTAGCAAATTTTGAGAAAAATCATAAAATCTCAGCTTGTCCAACTACATATTTTACCATTACGTGATAAAGCTTCATCAAAAGTGATGGTAATTAAATACTTGAAATACTAATGATGTAAGTCAACAAATTCGTAGTCCACCGCGTTTCCTAAAGGTACATAATAATTGGATGCATTGGTGTATCTCAGATGAAATATAAAAGTGAATAAAATTTTATAAAATAATTCATATGTATAAAAGTTTATATTTTTTTTATTTTACGTCGTCAATTTTATAAATTCTTTTATATCTTCACAAATGTAAAGTATGTTCTTTGGATTAAACATTAGGATTTGCTTAGGTAGTATCTAATTCCGCACGAAGTTGTAAGGGATGGGTTGTTGAATAAAGATACAAAAATTTAAATAAAAAAAATTGATCGATAACGTTTTTAGTATTACAAATTCTGTCGAGGAAATGTAAAGTCGGTTCGCTATATTTACGCGGGTTTCGGATTAAAAATTTTATTGTAAGTACCCAGTTTTAATTACCTGCTCCTTGGGGAAATATCAACTGGTCAAATAAAATGAAAAATAATCCATAACTTTTTTTAATTAAATAATAATGGAAAATCTTTTACATAATTGACAGTATAATAAGGAGAATTACTTCATTAATGGAGTCTAATGTGGCTAATACAAACCTAATAATAATTTTATATTACACTTCACACAGAAAATATGGTCTATGTATATTTGTTCCATGGAGAGAATTTCTAATGAAAAATAAAAAAATTTAACTTGCCAACAAAAATGAAAATCAGTCATTATCATCAAAAATATCATAATCGTCATCATCATCACTGTCATCACCATTAATTGTTATTATAATTAATGGTGATGACCCAATATGGTTGTCATAATATTGTTTTGCTATTCCCCATATGGCAGACGTAACACTTGATGACCGTAACTTTCAATAATCTGATCCACAACAAAGGTTTTTGGTTTTGCGTGGATATTTGCCAAGCGTAATAATTCTGATTTTAAAATATGTTGTGTAAATGGTATATGTTCCTTTGTCAACCATTCTTTAATTTTATTAACAGTCCAAGAATTCGTTGGACTTTTGTTTAATACTTCAGAATGGTAAGGTGCATTGTCTAAAATAATTACGCTGGGCTCACTTAAACCTGGGAGAAGTTTTTCATATAACCATTTTACAAACATTTCTGTGTTCATATTATCGTGATAGTCACTTGATTTTGATTTAGATGAAAATATTAAATCAGCACCTTCTATAAAACCCGATTTCCCTCCTGCATGTAAAATTATGTGTCGCTTCCCTTCTCCATCAGTATGTTTGATAGACTTTACGTTATCATCTTGCCATATTCTCTTGGTTGCACCCCTAGAAAATATCCATGTTTCGTCTAAATATATAAAATTTGCCCTTTCTTCTTTTAATTTAGAATATTTTCTTAGAAAGTTAATTCTTTTATGCACAACAGAACTTCTTTCACAAAGGGCTTTTCTGTTATCCTCCTTTTGAAATTTGAAACCCAAATTATATATCACTTGCCATAGACTTGTTCTGCCAATTTCGTCAAATTTTCTATCTTCTCGCATTCGATAAATGGTATCACGAATTTCAAATTTTTTTCCATCTGGAATATCTTTAGTTTTCAATGATAGGCGAGTTTTTCGGTGATCTTCTTTCGGCCGTTCATTATTGCGATTTTGTAATACTCCTCTTAGTTTGGTTTCACTAATTCCTAGAGCATCACATACGCGTTGTTAAACAGACCTTACCGATTTTAAAGGACCGCCATTTTCTTTTTTATCCGTAAAATACTTAAGTACACTACAAATTAGATCTAACATAAATTATCTACATCTAACACACGTCTAGGCATTTTTAAATATTTCCACCAAACATACAATGTCAACACTGGCAAAGAATCAATTCAACTGCAATATTGTAACAAATTTATACCTACCCTAATGTTATTTTAATGTATTTTAAAATATGACCATTAATGCAGTTTTTACCTAATTTTCTGGGAAGTCGTTTACTGCAACTGGTTATCAATGAGTCAAGAGCATAATTTTGTTAATCCGAAACCCGCGTAAATATAGCGAACCGACTATATGCTATAAATATCTTCTAGGCGTTTACAAATCAATTTTGTAAGAAATCTGTATCTAACCTGACTTATCTATATCTAATCAGACCATAGACATATAATACAAATAGACTAATAGCTGCAATAAATACCTGTTCCTCCAGTGCGACAGAGAAAACAGACGTTGCATCTGCATCTCTTTCTAATTTGCCAGATTTATGGACTACGTGACCTAACCGACCTTCTATTCGAATGAGAAGGTCATGTGGTCGCTAAACCCAGCTCATTAGAAAGAGATGCAGGAACTGCTTTGCGTCAAAGTATTTTTATGTTCAGTGAATTACCAAACCGGGCGGTCCGGATTCAATCCCGGCATATAAACCCGGCATAGAAGATAACAAATGGCTTCCGAAAAAAAAATTTATAGTGGGTAATATAATTTGTAAAATTTTAAGGACTTTCTTTGTTTTTGTTGTAAGTACAAGAATGCTGAACTCTTGATTTAATTGTAGTGTTATTTCCAGTTAAATATTCTTATTCTGAAAATATATATCAAATATTATTTTGTTTTATTTATTTTCGAATATATTTTTATTTAACTCCTAATATTTTAACTCCTGTATATTGCAGCTTTGAAACGCCCATGTGTCTTGACTCATTCGGAAGGTCAAAGTAATTATCGAAAATTTATACAATAAGCCACGGATGCAGCAAATTCTGATTAGCTAACAAGGAATAATCAATTATCCATGTTGTCCTGTCACTAAGTCACTACTTTATTAACACCTCTGATTTATGATTTCTTGTCCAGAATATTAATTTTAAAAAGAACGGAAAACTTAAGTTCTAAAATATTGTTTAGCTTAAAATTGAGTTACACTATTTTAACAATATAAACAAAATATAGTATATTTACCTAATGAGGGATAATAATGCTTTATGATGTACAATTACGCTGAGAGGCTGCACATGAACCAAAATCTAAAAGTAAATGTCTAAGTAATATATGTACTACCACCAGAAATCAACAGTAGGAGTACATATACGAAAAAAAATTGAGAATTGGGAATCAAAGAGTTTATTCGTCAAATATAGAGCTCTTATTAACGACCTGGTTTTCAGTTTTACATAGAGCAGGTTATAGTTATGGACATAGAGCGAACTATACTGGCGTCCTGTACGATAGACGGGATAATTTTATACCGTGAACTGACAATCACTACACCTTTGTCAAGATAGGGTAAAGAGACGGTTTCCAACCTGATATATTTCAAAGAACAATACTTGTGAAGACTCTGCTGCAATTCGTCGTCAAGAGGTTGTAGCAATTTTAAGAATAAAATAAAATTTTAAATGGATTTTAAAAAAAGGTTTAGAATATGTGTACCATTGTAATTCTTCAGCAACAAAAGGCGTATTTAAAATTAAAATGTAACATATGTCTTGTAGACTACAGCAATCTTAAACAACAATGGTGAATGGAGCACTGGATGAGTACTTAAAAAACATTAAAGCTCTAAAAAGCGACAACAATAAAAAAAAGACCTGTGTGTAACATATCATTGTTAATTGTTTTTATGCTGATTTCCAGAATGCGTACCTATTAGGCATAAAATTAACTTTCTTAATAAGGTTTACCAAATTAAAAATATGTTAACGTGTTTTATTTAGATTTATAATAATAATATAAATATGTAAGCACTACCAGCCTAGTAGGCCCATGACTTGATGTACTATTCTTTTCCACTTCCTTTTGTCAGTTGCTTTTCTTTCCCAGTTCGTTACGTAAGTTTTCTCATATCTTCTTTAACTTCGTTGCTCCATCTTTACCTCGGTTGTCCTCTTTACCTTTTACCTGAAAATCTACTAGATAGTACCATTCTGGAATTTCTAGATAGAATCCTTCTATGCACATGCCACAACCATTTAAGTCTTTTGTGCCTTAATTACCGTTAATATGTTGAGATCTTGATAGAGCTCCGTAAGCTCGTGATTTGTTCTTCTTATCCATAAGCCATTTAAGTAAGTTTTTCCCATTAAAGATTTTCCGCTGTATTAACTCTTGGTATTTTTTATGTTACCCATGTTTTAAAAGCATACATCACTATCTTCTTTATTACGGTCTTGTATGTCCTTAGTTTTGCTCTTCGAGATATGTTTGCTTCTTAACAATTCATTGAGAGTATATATAATGTGGATGCCAGACATAATTCTTTTCTGTATTTCTTTTTTACAGTTAAGTTCTTTTGTGAAGACATTTCCTAAGTACTCAAATCCTTCAACTTTTTCGAGTATTATTTTGTTCCCTTTGCTGTTGTCATTATTATGTACTGCTCCCGAATGAATTGCTTATTTATCCATTCCATATACTTTAATTTTGCTTCATTTATATACAATCCTTTGGTTGCTGCCCTCTCTTCGAGTTTCATGACTCTTTCCATCAACTCTATTTTACTCCTAGACAAGATTACCAAATCGGCCGCAAATGTTAAGCACTGATGTATTTTGTGGTAAAGATAGTTCTAACACTCCTGACAATGGAGCTGCGCGAAGGCGGAGTCAAATTCACGTAAAGGCAGAAAGGTTCTATTGTAAGTAAAATTATACAGTGCATAGTACAATGCGTTTCGCATGGAAGTGGGGACTAAACCAAATTTAGCTGCCCCATGGTCAGGAGTGCTTGCACTATCTCTAGATCAGACCTGTTCTATTAATATTTGCTTCCTGTATAACCTTTTCTAATATTATGCTAAACTCAAGGCTTTCTATTATACAACTTTTTATCTTGACTTTATTCACTGTCCTTTGGGGAGTTAATTTTATCATTCTAATAAGCTTTGGACAAACATCTATATTTTGCAGAGTTGTGCCCTTCTTGTTTAAAATCAATGAAAAGAACCATTGTGTCTTTATTGTATTCGTAACTTTCAGCCTGTATTTTTTGTAGTGTGAATACCTGATCCACAGTACTTCTGCCTTTTTTAAACCCACACTGAGCTTTTCCTATTCTTTTATCAACCATCGTTGTTAATCTATTCTAAATATGCATAGCCACTATTTATATGCTATGTCGAGCACCGCTTTGCCTAGATATTTCTGACATTCAGCCTATTACCTTTTTTGTGAATAGGCAAAGTATTGCTTCTGTCTATTCCCAGGTAGTATTTGTTGTTCCCATATGTCTTTAATTAATTTCTGTGTTTCATCTGCTAACTGATGTCCGCCAAATTTAATCATTTCAGCCGTTATGCAGTCGCTTCCTGGGCTTTTGTTCATCTTTAAATTCTTGATAATATTCTGAATTTCGCTTATAGTCAGAGCTTGTTCTTCGTTCTGTTGATTTTGTGTTTTATGTGACAGGTCATTGCTTCTTCGTTATTGTCATCTGTCTGTTCAGCTTCATTTAGACGAACATCAAAGCACTGCTTCATCGTTCTAATATATTCATTTCACCATAATCTTTTTTTTTTATATAATGTATGTAAAGTGTCCTCGTTTCTCATTTTTTATCCCTTGGTACATGTTTCTAATTTGATAATTTTTATAGCTTTTCTCTATATTTTTTAGCTTAGCTTTATAATGTTTTCTTTTTGTTTCTCGTAGTAATTTGTTGGTTTTATTTATTTGCTCGATGTTCCTCAATTCTTGTCGTGTTCTTCATCAAAACAATTTTTTTGTTTTTTCTTTGTGTTGTCGCTGTGCTGGAAATATTGAGCTTCTTTAATTATATATTTTAATGTTACCTACATGCATTCTACATTTCTTTCATTCACTGTGCTTTTTAATTTGTTTGTTATTAATTGGTCATACAAACATTTGCTCATTTTCTGTCTGCAATCACATTTTCTTTCCTATTTTTTTTGTTTTGGAAGATTTGGTATTAATTGTTTGATCCCTTATCCAACTAAATAAACGCCGGAGTCTATATCGAGTCATCTATATGCTCTCACCTTGGATATGCAGTTTTCTTCGTTTTTTCAATTAAAACATGGCCAATCTGGTTGACTGTATGGCCGTCCGGAGATATCCATGTTCCTTTATAAATGTCTTTTCATTGGTGGTACGTACGTTTTATAAGTCCCCTTTCTTCAGCAAATATACCAAAAAATATACTTTTTCGATAGTTTTTGCTTGACTATAGTGGGCATTATTATTTTTTTCTGCCTATTTTGGCATTAGTGTCTCCTAGAATAATCTTCATATCATACTTAGGTATAGGTATAGCCTCATATGCTTCATCTAATTTGCTATAAAATTGTTCTTTCAGCTATATTTCCTTTTCCTCCGAGGGTGCATGTATATTCACAAATGTTATTTTTTTGTAATTACCTTTTAGTCTGAGGGGTGCACAACCTAATCCGATATTGCTTTAAAGTCTGAAACAAATTCTATTAATACTTTGCTTCTATAAATCCTCTACCCAGCAGTCTTTTACTGCATCCGCTATTGAAAAATATGTAATCGTCTATTTCGTAGCAACCCTATCCCAATTGTTTTGTCTCTTGTAGAGCTACTAAATCAAACTTATATTTCATAACTTCGTTTATTAAATGCTTCAGTTTTTCTTCCTAGTAGAATCCGCTTATATTCCAAGCCGCTGCTTTTGCTAGTTCTTCTGTTATTTTATTTTTATTTTTATTAATTTGTTATTTGTTTTCCTGTCTATTTTTCTTGCAGTGTCGTCTTTGTCGATTCATCTCCGTTTTCATATGGTTCTAGTTATTTAAAATTATAGCAACGTTTATTTATAAGCTATAGCAATTTTTTTTGAACCCTCCCCATTTCAAAAATATTTTGTTTATTTTTGCAAAATTGTATGCAACTTATAAGCGTTTACTTTGTCTCTTCTGTCATAATCCGGTCTTTAGTAATGACCGTTATCATTATAGTAAACTGGATCAAAATTGAGTGTTTTATATATAATATGAAGATATTTTTTAAGAAGGTTTTGAAACTGTTTTCTTGTGGCATGTACAAGTTGAATAAGTTACATATTATGTTTATATGACACAATTGTCACAATTGATTTAATGAAAGTTTAACGTTTCGATTTCCACTCCCGCTTTTTTATATATAACCCGCTAAAAACTTGTTGGTTAAATATTTGATGGATTCGATGTTGGTTAACCATTTTTCACGCAATTTTTGTAATTTAAAATCTAATTTGCACTAAATCAATTGTGGCTTAATCCCATATAAAGATAATATTTAATATTTTTTAAGCTCCTTTGAAAATTTGAATAACACAATTGAAATTATTAAGATTTTTTTAATTCAAGTCTGATTTTGCCAATATGTGTAATTTTTTAAACCGTAACATTTTGTGTTAAGGGTTATTCTTGTAATTTTGCTAAATCGTGATTACAATGTCGAAAATAAAGGATTATCTATCAAAGAGCGACTGTCACACGGTGACGAGTTACAAGTCAATTAGTTGTGGTGGAAATAGATAATGAGATTATCTCTTAAACAGTCTTAAACAGTAAAAGATAGAATCTTAAATTTAAACAGTCAATTTGTGAGTTGTACTAAATAAATATATTCCCCGTAAATTATTTTAACTTATTTAGTTAAAATATAATTGACAATCGATCAGTTATGGTTACTCGTTTTGAAAAAACGGCCCTGTAAATAGTTTCAGTAAATTAACAATTTAACAATTTACGTTAACAATTTCTAAATCTATGGAAAACAATTATGATTACATTGTACTTCAGATGAATGGGAATTTTATGGTATTACACTTATAATAACTGAAAGTCAAGGAAAATAATGGTTTCAAACAATATAATTATGAAATTCCTTATAAATACAGGATTTTCTTAATTGACTTTCGCCAATAAAGTCAGCACCGTGAAGCTTAATGTACACATGACCAAATGTCCACAGAGCACGGACGTGCAGTCAAACTGTCATTTTCTTAATTAAGTAAAGGTATGTATAGTTAATTTTATGGATAGCAAAAAGGTGTTACATTAAAACAACAATAAAGTTTATTTATCGAACATAACAATTTCCTACTCATCTTAATATTATTCTAGGTTGGTTTTATAGTTTGGAGATTTCAGTGCAGGTTGTTATTTTCTTAAAAAAACACACACAAATCTTGATGATTTAATGAAGATAAAAATATATCGAGATAAACCATTGGTTTATTAAAATAATCATTTTTATATTAAATACAAAATGATGAATCTTGTATTTAATATAAGTCAGGACTTTGCTTCTACTTTTTGTCATAATTTTACCAACGAGTTACCAAAATTGAGTTCTGCTATACTTATTAAGTGTAATGGAGCCTTTGGTATTAATAAAAATTAGTTACATCAATTAGTTCATCAGTTACATGATCCCAAAAACAGCTAATGTCACAAAATGCAATGAACACCGCTTAATCAGTTTAATGAGTTACTTGCTGAAACTCTTCCTTAGGATATTACACTCAAGAATGTACAAGATACTAGAAGAACTTAGCGGGTCAACACAATTCGGTTTTAAGGGAGGACTAGGAACGAGAGAGGCAATTTTATGTTTGAACACCTTAATACAAAACTGTTTAGATCAACGAAAAGATGTCTCCCTCACCTTCATCGACTACGAGAAGGCATTTGACAATGTTAAACATGATATCATGATGGAACTACTACATAGGGCCAACATTGACCAGAAGGAGATCAGAATTATTCAGAATCTAAAGGTGAGGATTGATCAAGAACAATATACGGATGAATTTGAAATCCGGAAAGGTGCCCGCCAAGGCTGCATACTCTCTCCGATGCTTTTTAATTTATATGTTGAAAATATATTTGCGGAAGCATTAGAAGACACGGAATTAGGCATTAAAGTGAACGGTATACCAATTAGCAACCTACGCTATGCGGACGACACAGTGATTATAACTGATAATTTGGAAGATCAGCAGATATTACTTGATAGGGTGAATAGCATAGGTTAAAAATATGGCCTCAAAATCAACATTTTGAAAATGAAATATATGGTCATTAGCAGAAACCCTCCAGAAAACCCGATAATATGCATAGGTGACGATCGCATAAAACGCGTGAAAACTTTTAAATACCTTGGCACCACAATCAATGACCAATCGGATCCACAACCAGAGATAAAAACCCGAATACAAATGGCAAGACAAGCTTTTGTGAAATTCAGACGGCTCCTATGTAATCAAAACCTAAATTTCGAAATACCCTACAGAATGGTCAAGTGCTACATATGGTCCATCTTGCTTTATGGCATGGAAACGTGGACTTTGAAAAAAACATCTATCAACAAACTTGAAGCATTTGAAATGTGGTCATTGAGAAGAATGATGCGCATACCTTGGGTGGATAGAGCTTGAAACGATGACGTCCTTAAGAGAGCCGGCGTGGAAAGAGAACTCTTTGAATTAATTAAAAAACGCAAGATTGGTTACCTTGGGCACATATTGAGAGGAGCAAAATATGAAATGCCACAGTTAATCCTACAAGGGAAGATCGAAGGTAGGAGGGAGCCAGCCGCAAACAATTATCCTGGTTAAGGAATATTAAAGAATGGACAGGAATACACAATACAGGCGAGCTGTGTCACACCGCCAAGAACAGAATTCTAGTAATGAGATAGTCGCCTACGCACTTTGGTGTATGGCATGTTAAGAAGAAGAAGAAGTTACATCAATCATGGTTTGAGGAGTAGACTCTTTTGGTAAAGTTGATTTTATGTAGTCCAATAAACTTGTTTAACTTGTCGGTAAAATGAGGCAGTTAAGATTGCATCTAATATATTATTACCTAAATATCTTCAGCAAACACTATATTATCACCTAAATTTTACATCAGAACAGATATACAGAACAAAAAAATAGGGACAAGGGTTTTTCTCAAAAAAAAAATTATTCAACGCGAGGTTGACCTGGAAAACAACAGCAAATACATATGGTTCCCTCAGAGATTAAAAAAAAATTATATATACATATATATATATATATATATATATATATATATATATATATATATATATATATATATATATATATATATATATATATATATATACGATCGTTGATTAAATTTAAAATATATTCATTGGTTGAATAGCAGAGGTTTTATCGGTCAATAATTGGCAAATGAAAGTCGTCAACTACTTTATTGATTTATTCGAATACGTTTCGCTTTTATTTTTAAAAGCATCATCAGTTCACTACAAATAAAAAAGATTTTAGGATATAAGTAAACAACCAACAGGGTTCATACTTACAAAAACAATTTGTAGGGTTTTTTTATAGATGTTAGAAAAACTCTACGATAACAGAAAAACTGTAAGAACACTAGTTCATTTAATTGTAACCGATGACTTCATTTAAATGTTGGTTTAAGCTCTTTCGAGGGTCAAACCACACTAATCTTTTCGATTGTTTTCTATCAGCTCTAGGATGTCATAATTTTCACATGTGGCTTTTTGTCATACATGTGTTTCTGTGCAATGCAGGGAAGAGGTACGATTCTTGAGGGAATTAGCGAGCGAAACGGGGACAGACCTTTTTTAAAAAAGGATTAATTTTTGAAGAATGGGAATGAAGTTACTGTCTTGTAAGGGGTAGTTTTTAAAATTTGGTTTGTATGATGAGAGAGTGATGATATATCTGGCTCAAGTTGTCGATGTCGGTTCTCTTATTTAGGGACGATGGATGTTTTAGAATTTGACACGTTTCAAGGATGGATCGCTTATAATAATTTTTTTGTTTGCATAGTATTTTGGTATTCGTGAAGTCGATACTGTGTTTGGTTGAAATGGCATGCTGTACAAGGGCACAAGATGGTTTAGAAATCCCAATGTCGCTTTTCTGGGACGTTAGTCGACCTTGAAGAGAGCGGCTGGTCTGGTCAATGTAGCAGGAGTTGCACTCTGCACAGGGTACATGATAGACGACATTAGTTTGTTCTAGAGGGGCCAATGGAGTTTTTGTCTTAGAAAATAACTTTCCTAAAGTTCTGGTATTTTTTAATGCTATTTTGACAGGTAAGTTTTTACTTATGAACTCTGTTGGTTGTTTAGTTATATTCTAAAATCTTTTTTATTTTTAGTGAACTGATGATGCTTTTAAAAATAAAAGCGAAAAGTATTCGTATATATATATATATATATATATACATATGTATACATATATATATATATATATATATATATATATATATATATATATATATATATATATATACATATACGAATGTTTAGATTTGTGATGTGTTCATGTGATTATTAAATCGACAAAATGGATTAAATTGTAATGTTTAATTTCTATTGTAAATTATCTTTAATATTATAGGATGATTTCTCGGTTTTGTTTCGGTAATTCTCGTAGCTGTGACCCTATATTTTTATTAAATTTTATTATTTTAAGAATATCATAATGCTAGATATCTTCATTATTTTTAATAATTGGACGTACCTTTAAGGAAATTTGATACAACGACCAATTAATAGAGATACTAATAACCAATAAAATCTTTAACATTAAATCTGACAAGTGAATTATTTTAACAATTACATCTTTCATTAAATAAATAAATATTACAATAAATATCTAAATTATTCAAACTGCCTTAAGTACCTTGAAATAATCATCAGGCAGCATATCTCATAAAATTTCCATATTTCTCACGTTTTAAACCTATAAAGAGCTCTAGTCGATGGCCATAAGATGCACAGTGAATACTCAACTAAAACTACTTTATATTTATATTCAATGAACTATGGAATTTTATGGTTATGTTTAGATAATCCATCGATGGTGGTATTAGTACTCTATTTGTTCATCGTTAAGCGTTTATTGAAGCAGTTTAAATAATAGATACATACAAACAATTAGACATGTATTGCATACTTTGTATTGAAATTTACTTTGGAAAATGTATAATCGCATGTGAAAAAATTACACTACTTATATCAAATCCTATATTTTGCTACTTAAAGGAAGTGACGCGATAATGTGGTAACCAAATTTTCACGAATAGAAAAATGTTGTACTCACAAGTTGTACTATCGATCAAAATCAAATATGGTAGATGCAATGTGTAGCGGACTGAATGTCCATACGTAGTAGCCCGTATTATTGTACTAATTGAAAAGTAAATAATAGGAAATTTAAAATAAAAATCCACAAGGAAACTAAGTTCCTATAGCTGGCTGTATACCATGTATCACAAAAAATGTTTGTTAAAATCCTTTATAAAAGGCATTTAAAATTAAAAAACCCAAACGGGCTATGTCATGAAGACAAAACGTTTTCGGAATCCATATTTCATCATCAGTGTCTAGGTGTACATGTTTTGAGCCACTAAATATCTGGGTAAAAACCCGTTAAAAGGTATATGTTACAATATGGTTTACATTATTTAGTCTAATATATTAGGATGTTAAAGTTACCAGTGGATATGATAACATGGCAACGTATGACTCCACATGAAGTTGCTGGTCCTGAGACGAAGTGTCTACGAGGACTTGAGTTGCTATCATCAAGTCCTCGTAGACACTTCGTCTCAGGACCATGTCGTTATTGGTCCTACACTGGCTTTATAAATTTTTGACTTCATCTTAGTGTTAATGTGTCTGTTTCGCCATCTAGTGGTATTAAGGCATCCTGCCAGTCTATTTGCTTTCTGTACTAGATTTCCCACTTTGCTGTCCAGGTCTCCATAGCTAGACAGTGTAATTCCCAGGTATTTTATTTTTATTACTTATTCAATACTGATGCCATTAATTTCTATTTTATATCTGGTCGGTTCTTTGCTTACTACTTTTGTTTCAGTTTTCTGAGATGAGATTGTCATATTTAATTCTTTTGCTCTTATGTTAAATTTGTGGACCAGTCTTTGCAGACTATCTTTATCTTGGGCTATCAATATTGCGTCGTCTGCGTAACAGAGTATTTTTATTTCTTTGTTTCCCATTCTGTATCCTCTTTCTTTATTAACGCTTTTGATGATTTCATCCATGATTAAATTGAAGAGCATGGGACTCAATGAATCCCCTTGTCTTATTTCGCTGCCTATTTCTATAGGTTTTGTAAGTTGTCCATCTATTCTGACTTTCATTTTCTTGTTTTGGTATATGTTTTCGATAGTTTTTATAATATTTAGGGGAACTTCTCTATTATACGGAAGATACATTACATCTTTTGAGTCTTACTCTGTTAAAGTTGTAAGTTTTAGGGTAGTATTTAACAAGTTTATACCTCTGTAGTTGTCTGGCTGTTTTTTATCTCCTATTTTGGATAGTACAATTAGTTCGCTTGTTCTTTATTCCTTCGGTATTTTATTGTGTTTTTTAATTTTATTAATTAATGTTGTTAATTGTTTTGTCATTGCTACTCCAAAATATTTTAGTAATTCAGTCAGTCCACGTATCCTTTTCTATGTGTTTTGGTTCTATTAGTTCCTCTACCTCCGTTCTTTGACCTCTTATGAAGCGCCATATTACCTTTTGCAGACAGTAAAAATCATGTTCCATTTCTTTTAAAAAGCGTTCCCAGTAATCATTTATTATTTTTCTTACAAGTGCATATGTTTCATTTCTAATTGTCTTGTAATTATGGTATGCCTCTTGTGTTTTCGTTAACATGTATTTCAGGTAAGCTTTTTTCTTTTCTTTACATTTTTCCTTAACTTCTGTATAAAACCATGGAGTTCTTTGCCTTGGGAACGATTTATTTTTATTTATATTTCTTTTACCAAGAACTTCCTTGGACGAGGCTAAGATATTAGATTTAATTTTTGCCCAGCTTTCTTCGACTCCATCACTTTCTGTGATATACGTGTTTCTGCTGTTTTTGGATTTTTTTTTTGAATAGGTATCTTGTGGAGCCATCCTGTAAGCTTTCGACTTTTATATTTGTTGTTTTCTGTGCGTATTCTGGTGTTTTGTTATTACATATATATGTGTTTGTGTTTTCATTCGGATTTTGCACAACAAATAGTATAGTAGTAGTAGTAGTAGTATGGTATATATCAGAACATAATTTGTAAACAATTAGAACCATAATTTTTAATGCCAATTTTAATTTTACCTCCATAATCTTAGTAACAAATGATATTAACATCCTAAATGACATAATAGTAGAAGCAATAACAGAAGCTCAAAAGAAATGCTGCCCAAAAAGCGTGAAGGAAGAAAAAATTAGTCTGGACACACAGAAAAAAATGGAACAAAGAAGAATACTGAGAAGCGACGAAAACTCTAGTAACGACGATATAAATAAAATAAACAAGGAAGTATCAAGAGAAATAAGAAAAGACCTAAGAAAATACAAAGATGAGAAAATCATCAAAACTATTGAGGAAAATAAGAGTATGAAAATAATGAGACGCAAACTCACAAATGGAAATAAACAAATAGTCAAACTCAAGGATAGAAATGGCAACATCACATCAAACAGAGAACATTTGTTACAAATTGTGGAATCATTCTATGAGACATTATATAGCAACCAATCGACTCTAGATATAGTTGAATATCAGCAGAGGAAGGTTCAAAATCAGGGTTCCGAAGATATCCCAGAAATCTCCTTGGACGAAATTTACAAGGCTCGAAAAAAGATGAAGAATAACAAAGCTCCGGGGGAGGACGGTGTCGTCACGGAAGCGATAAAGATAGGAGGCTCAGTACTGATAACCAAAATTCAAAAGCTCTTTAATCTATGTCTATGGAATCAAAATATCCCAACAAAGTGGAATAATTCAATAACTGTACTCTTACACAAGAAGGGAGATATAGCAGACCTGGAAAGATACAGACCAATCAGTCTCCTTAACCATCTTTATAAATTATACACCCGAATAATAACGAACAGATTAGAGACAAAGCTGGATTTTTACCAACCTCGGGAACAAGCCGGTTTCCGCCCTAATTACGGCACAAATGATCACCTGCAGTGCCTAAAAACCCTGATAGAAAAAACTAACGAATATAACCATCCCTTGGCATTGATATTTGTAGACTTTAAAAAGGCGTTTGATACAGTGGAATTACCGTCCATCTTAAGAGCACTACAAGATTGCAGGGTCGACCACAGATATTGTAATATAGTTAAAAATATATATGAAAATGCCACAACAACCATAAGTCTACATTCAGCAACTAATAAGATAAAGATAAAAAGGGGAGTCAGGCAAGGTGATACCATGTCACCAAAGCTGTTCATTACCGTTCTTGAGTATGCATTTAAAAGACTAACATGGCAACAGAAAGGAATATCCATCGATGGAGAAAGATTAAACCATCTACGTTTTGCGGACGATATCGTGCTTCTATCAGATAATCTGGGAGAGATCAAAGACATGCTCCAAGAACTGAATTACATACTACAAGAAACTGGGCTGGAGATAAATTTCGAGAAAACCAAAATGATGACCAATATGGTTCCCAGCGAAGAGATACAGATCAATAACAACAAGGTAGAATTAATCGATAAATACACATACTTGGGTCATGAAATCAGAATAACCAGAGACAACCAAACCTGCGAGCTAAATAGACGAATCACGTTGGGATGGGCGGCATATGGAAGGATGAGAGACATTTTTAAAACAAATACTCCAATTCACCTGAAAAGGAAGGCATTTAACCAATGCATCCTACCAGTCTTGACCTACGGAGCAGATACCCTAACTTTAACGAAAGCTACTGCCGAAAAACTGAGGGTAACACAAAGGCGAATGGAGAGATCAATGCTGGGTCTGACCTTGAAAGATCGCGTGAGAAATGAGGAGATACGCCGACGAACTGGCGTTGACGATATTATACTGCGAATCAATAAACAAAAGTGGAGGTGGGCTGGACATGTTGCTAGAATGGAAGACGGAAGATGGACGACGAGATTATTGGAGTGGAGACCAAGAGCCGACAAGCGAAGTCGAGGCAGACCACCCACCCGATGGACCGACGACCTAAGGAGAATAGAAACAAACTGGATTGCAGCAGCTAGAGATAGAGAGAACTGGAGACGTTTGGAGGAGGCCTATATCCAACAATGGATGTGAAAACGGGGCTGGATGATGATGATGAATCTTAGTACCAAGTAGATACCTTCTTCATTTATCGCTGGTAACATTTCCATTTACAGAGAATTGAGGGTTTTTACTTAATAACTATTATAACTTTTATTGGTAAATCTAGTAAGCTCCTTTAATAAAAACATTTGTTTTTATTTAAAATTTCTAAAGTATCCAATATATATTGAAAACTTTGGATAGTTTTGTAAATTTTACTATAAATTTTTATATATAAAACACGAAAATAATAACGTCAGCATTTCAATATAATGTAAAATGTTTTGAGTTCTTTGTGGGATTTTTTCTTTGCATCTTCTTTGGGTTTATCTAGTATGTAACATAAACTAGTTTTTTAGATATCTCCAAAAGATTTCTGTATCTTTTTGTACCATTCTATATTTTTTTGTCCATACCCAAATCTGTGCAATCTGTCCCAGTATTAAAAGAAAAACATACAATTTATTTCTTTTAATACTGTCAACTGCTTATTATCTTCAAGTCTCAAAATATCTCTCTTGCCGTTTCCCCATTACTGAGGATCGTGATTTCTTCCAATATACCTAACAATTTTTCTCCACTGGTCTCTATCTTCAGCTGCTCTGAGAGCTTCGCAGAATGAGTTTTCAACTGAATTCTTAATTTGGCCATCTAACCATCTAGTTGATGATCGTCCTCTTGATCTTCTCCTCGGAACTTTTCCAAAAACAATTAATCTCTCCAAACTATCGTCACCTTTGCGAACCACATGACCGAAAAATTGCAGAACAAGTTGCAGATATACTGTGGACAGCTTTTTTTTAATCCCGAGTTGGTTTAGAATGGAAACGTTTGTCTTATGAACTGTCCAAGGTATGCGCAGCATTAAAGTCTCTGTCCCGTATAGAAATATTAAGAATACAAGGGCATTCACCAGTCTCATCTTCGCAGGAGAATAAACATTTCTTGCTCATTTGCTGCTATAAGTGAAGTGACATCAGCAAATCTTAACTTTGAGATTTTCCTACCCAATCTGTTACTTGTTACTATTACTCTGAATCTGTTACTCCACTGGCCTATCCATCTAAAGCCATCCTCATGACATGTTCACCATAAATGTTGAATAACTCAGGTGACAACACGCATCCTTGTCTAACACCTCTCTTGGTCTTAAATTGGTTTGAGAACTTTAATCATCTGTTTTCCATATTGTTAGCGCACAAGTATAGTCTCCATCTTTTTTTTTTGTATATTTTATTATTAAGATAATCATTGATAGTTGTTAATCCTACTAATTTTCTATCACTAATAAAATGTGATTAAAATGATTAAAATGATCTGATTAAAATGAAATAAATTATAAAATATTTAACTATCGTGCTTTGTTTTTATCTTATTCCTGATCAGGAATTTAGTTATGGGATGAGAAAGAGAGAGCAAAAATAAAACTTATCGATTAGCCGCACGGTTTACAAAATGCTCCATCTCCTTCTAGAGAAAGTTCTCAATATGTTATGATCTATGCACTTAACTTAAAAGTCATCTTTCTAAATAAACGTCTAAAAAACTTTTTAAAATTTTTGTCATACGCAACAAAACGAAACTGTGATAACATAGACATATAATACAAGGTAGCCTAATCGTTGCAATACCAACCCGTTCCTTGATTGCGACAGAGAAAACTGACACAAAGCAGTGCCTGCATCTCTTTGTAATTTGCCAGGCTTATCGACCAGATGACCTAAATGACCAATGAGAAGACCAGGTGCTCGATAAACTCGGCTTATTAGAAAGCGGCACAGGGACTGGTTTGCGTCAGTTTTCTTTATCGCACTGAGGGAACGCGCGCTATCTATGAATAACAATTGTTAATTCAATTCAACAAGAAAAAGGTTAGGCCTCAAGTCTCGATCAGGTACATTTTCCTAGAATTCTGTTATAAAAAAACTATTGATGTTTTATTATTGACCCAAAATTTTACTTAAGAAAGGTTTAGTAATAGTAATATGAATATTATCATGTGTAGCTTCATAATATATAAAAAAAAAAGCGCAAATAGGAGGAATTTATGAAAAAGACAAAAACACCTAGACGACGCAAAATAGGTAAAAAACTGTTTGTTTTTATCATTCTGTGTGGTTGGCTTGGGGCATACTTGGGGCACATTGTGAGAGGTGAAAAGTACGAACTTTTAAGAAATATCATGCAGGGCAAAATTTAGGGCAAAAGAAGTGTGGGAAGAAGAAAAATATCGTGGCTTCGTAATCTACGTGAATGGTTCGGGTGTAGTTCGATTGAACTTTTTAGGCGCGCTGCTAACAAAGTCGCAGTGGCCATGATGATTTCCAATCTCCGTTAGGAGTGGCACGAGAAGAAGAAGAAACTGACACAAAGCAGTGCCTGCATCTCTTTGTAATTTGCCAGGCTTATCGACCAGATGACCTAAATGACCAATGAGAAGACCAGGTGCTCGATAAACTCGGCTTATTAGAAAGCGGCACAGGGACTGGTTTGCGTCAGTTTTCTTTATCGCACTGAGGGAACGCGCGCTATCTATGAATAACAATTGTTAATTCAATTCAACAAGAAAAAGGTTAGGCCTCAAGTCTCGATCAGGTACATTTTCCTAGAATTCTGTTATAAAAAAACTATTGATGTTTTATTATTGACCCAAAATTTTACTTAAGAAAGGTTTAGTAATAGTAATATGAATATTATCATGTGTAGCTTCATAATATATAAAAAAAAAGCGCAAATAGGAGGAATTTATGAAAAAGACAAAAACACCTAGACGACGCAAAATAGGTAAAAAACTGTTTGTTTTTATCATTCTGTGTGGTTGGCTTCCTCAGTTACTAAGAATTTACTTACCCGGAAAGCTGAATAGGCTTAGTTTGCTTTCAGAACATTTGAACTCAGGAGATGCCATCATTTCAGTACAATTTTTGTTATATTGGAGAAGATTCTTTTATTAGGTATTGAAAATGACTTAAAAAGATTTTCGGACAATCCTGAATGCCTTTTCTATCATCATCATGTCCTCTACGATTTGGCAAGCACACCACAAATGCAACCAAAATATAGTATTAATTCACACCTGCTTACATTTTTGTGTACAGGCCAGGATCGCTAATACTGTAAAGACTAATTCATCGTATCGTTGCCCGTAGGTACGTACTTTATCTAAGATATCCATGATATTTTATTTGCAAAAGCAGTTTTTAGAATTATGAGACTAAACCCATGAAATACCAGATGGAAAGAATTTCCGAATATTACTTTATCTAATGTCAAAACAGTCTTTTCATTGTCTACTAAAATAAATAGCTATTCAACCAAGACTGTTTGCATTTACTATTCACGTTCACATGCCAATAAAAATTCATTCTAAGAGATACTGTTACAGGATATTAGCAATCAGTGATGGATATTATTCATTAGTTGCAAGGTAATATTTATTTAATAACAGGTAGTGTATACTTTGTAATACGTTATATATCCTTTAAGGTATATAATTAGTAATGTATTTCTCCGAAATCGTTAAATTTTCTTTTTTATTTAGACTATTACATTTTAAAAGTTGAAGAAACTTCTTAATGCAATTTGCCCATATTTTGCCAACAATTATTTCACGGTGTGATTCAGCAAATACAGTGCTAGCTTGATTAAATTTTATCAGCTGGTAATTTTCATAAACTTAACTGCAAAAATATGGAACTATTTGGAGAAAAGAGCATATGAATAAACTTATACCTATTATAATATAGTATCCATGCAAATTTGATAGTTTTTTCCAATGTATATTTCATGTCTTAAATGTTAGGTAATATTTCTTTACCGATTTTAGACTTGATACTAAAATGGCGTCCTTTTGACTGATACCTAAGTTTACGTAAATTAATAACAAAAAAAGGACATTAGGCAAAATAAATAAATGTTTTAAAAATTTGTTTTTCATGCATTTTCTGGATAATACATTGTTGATACATTTACCAACTTACTATAGTATACTTTTTATAGCTTGGTATTCGTTATGGTTTCAGTTAGTTTTTAATCACTCTGGATGGGGTGTTCATTCAAAGTAACGTTCCGCGCGCTTCGCCCATTTTACGGTGGCCATAATCGTCCACCGAAAGGACTATTCGCAATCCAGTGGATAAATTTGAGTCCACTGGTTCAGTAAACACTCAACCAATACCCGTACGTCAAAGAAACGCAAGATCTGCCGAAAACATCGTTGCTATCCGTAAAACTGTGCAGGAAAATTCCAGGCAGTAGATTTCACGTAGCTCACAAGAATTGGGTCTTTCACAAATTTTGGCGAATTTTAAGTCGTTAATTAGGATTGCGTCTAAACTAAACTCAACTGAACCAAAAGCTGAAAGTAAATGACCATTAGACAACGAGTCTCCTCGCTGAATAGGTAAAGCAGTTGGAAACAGGCCCAAATTTTGAAAAGAAAATCATCTTCAACGATTAGATCCAAATTGGTATATTGTCACCAACATTATGCAGTATAGTCGTTGATAACCTGATTCTAGGGCTTAGTAAAAAATGAATCTGGGTCCAAGGTTTTGCAGACGATATTGTAATAGTAGCTAGGGAAAAATTTTCCGGTAATGTTACCGACCGGATACGATATGGCCTTCATTATATAGAGAATTGGTATCTGAAAGAGAACCGTTCTGTGAACTTTTTGAAAACTAAACTAATTTTTACTAATGAGAGCAACCTTACTAGACTGAGTGAGCTAAAAATATTTGGGAAAAAAAAAGAAAAAACCAATGAGGTTAAGTAACTAGGGGTAACCCTGGATTCCAAACTCAGTTGGATCACTCATATTAACAACATAACCAACAGGATTTCGCGACTCCTATGAAAGTACATATGAATTGTAGATAAAACCTGAGGACTGAAGCCAAAGGTAATTTGTTGGTTAAACACAGTGATCATTGATACGTCCGACAGTTATATATGGTTCAGTACTTTGGTGGAAAAAGACTGCTTTGCAATGTTGTGCACCCTCTTTTATCTCCCTATTTACACAAGCTTTCTATTCACGGCTTCTAAATATGACAGGATCTTTAAATAGTACAAGAACGGCATCTTTAGAGGTATCACAGGTCTCCCTCTGGTGGAATTGTATATTTCGGCGATAGCCTTTATGACCACCTGAGTCCTATAACCTACTTGGAGGCCGAATCATGTATTGAATAGTCACACAAATGCTGTTGAGGGTATTCCTAAGGAATTCCTATTTCAGATGAACTCAGATATGATGACACTAGAGCCAATCTTTACTGATAAAAACACAATTATACGATCTAGAAAACAAAACGTCCTAAACGTTACTGGGGACTTATATGATTCAATAATCGATCTAAAACTGCCTTTATTACTGTATCCAAAGCAATGAGAATAAATATTTGTACAGATAGCCAAGCTGCTATTCTTACCAAATCAAAACTGGCGAGTAACTGTGAAAATCTCCTCAACAACCTGCAAAAGACAGTTCGGTGTCTTTAATATGGGTACCGGGTCAGGACGGATGGCATGGGAATGAATGGGCAGATTTTTTAACAAAACAAATCTTAAGATAAATCAAAGATATTGCAAGAAACGAGGTTCAGAAGTAGCTGATACGGCAACAACAAAAAAAATGTAGAGCCACCAAGGACAAATCCAGACTAAGAAAATAATTAATAATATTGATAAAAAACTCTCGGACAGTTTGATGAACCTCAATAAATGGGTGACTGGACAATATCTTTGAATAGGTGTTTAGAAAACACCTATTCAAAATAGGTAAAGTGAATGAAGCATAGTGCAGAAAATGCGAAAAGGAAGAAAATACCTTCTGCTACCCAAATATGTGCCATACACATCTAATGTCATTGCACTGTATTAAAAGATATGAGACATGAATTCATTGGTCACTGAATTGAACCATAAGAGATCCTAAAACAATCAGTGAGGAAACTGTTAGTGTTTGTTAGCACACACACAGAACTGTCATACAACCCAAAAAGTCACCGTTTGGTGTGGATTTTGGACTAACGGCTCTATATTTCTTTCAAAATAATATTGGCCAGTTTATCATTGTTAACGCGAGCGCTATAGGTCGATGGTTGCTAACTTATTTTGGTCTAAATTTGATAATGTAAACACCAACAACATGTAGTTTTAATGGAACTTCTCTACGTGACATACAGCTAATGCCACAATCGAAATTCTGTACCAGCGATTTGAGGGTATGGTATATCACGTGAGATCGTCCGATTTAAACCTGTTAGTTTCTTTCTTGTATGACTTTCTTAAGTCGCAGGTCTATGGTTTATACGGAGTAGACGGTGAGACTCGCAACTGTAAGGTTGACCATAGTATCACAGTCTATTTTCCTGCTTCTTGGCTTAGGTCCGAGCGACTGACGTCAAACAGCTACCCCAACCCAATCCAGTCGGCGGTAAACTGAACGGTTTACGTTGACTGAATTGTTTTCATGTAAGAAAAATCAGGATATCTCTGATTTAGTCTTTTTCAAGACTAAAAAAGACGATAAAACTGTTATTACTAATAAAATTGCAGATCTAATTTCAGCTTCCAGTCCAATAAGACGAGAATTCCCACTTCACAGGAAATTATTCAAGAACAGAAGCTTCAGGCCCACCTCAAGGAGAGGTGGACCCGCCCAGGATAAGGAACAGCTACAAGATACCGAAATAGGACAAGACGAAAATTCAGTAGAAGAAACCACAGCAACAATGGCTTCCAACAATATTGAAATCATGGAGGAGGAACCCTTCCAAGCAGTTAAATGCCAAAGAAGAAATTCCCACGAAAACATCGCAGGTGCAAGACAACGACCAACTACCAGCGGAACGGTTACAACCAAAAACCGTTATCAAGTTTTAACTACAGTCGACACGGAAGAAGCCACTCCAACAGCCAACAACAGGAAAGAAAGGGTACCTCCCCTTGTCATAGCAGGACAAATAGGGAGTTACTCAACTTTCATAAAAGAAATCACGAAGTTATTGGGGCACAATAACTTTCAGATATCACCGTCCGGAAAAGCAGGTGCAAGGGTGTACCTTAGGTCCAACGAAGACTACGAAAAATTAAAACAGGACTTCATCTCAACATCTACGGCCTTCCATACCTTCACAAAGAAGTCTGAGGTTACGAAGAAGATTGTCATGAAGGCGGCTCCAGGAATGGACCTCGACGAGGTCGAAGCCGATCTACGAGAGCAAGGCATAATCGGAAAGGTTACCGAACTCAAAACCAGGAAGCCAGGAGCACAAAGTAGCTCCTACTTACTACAAGTCGACAAGCAGCAAGATTTAAAGGAGATTAAGAAAATTAATGGAGTGCAAAACATCAGAGTGAAATGGGACGCCTACTCCAAACCTTCCAGGGCAACGCAGTGTTACAACTGCCAGGAGTTCGGACATTCAGCCAGAAATTGCTTCAAGCAGCCCAGATGCATGAAGTGTGCTAATGGACATCAAACAAGACACTGCCCTCTACCGAAAGGACAGATAAATAAAGTAAAGTGTTGCAACTGCCAGGAGGCACACACTTCCAATTATCCCATGTGCAGCAAGCACATTGAATATCTCGATAGACAGGCAGCAAGAAGAGCGAGGAACCAGCCTCAGAAGACAGCTCCACCAGCGCCCCATCCTTCAACATTCAGGAAGATCTCTAGTGGCATATCATATGCACAAGCAAGCAAAGGAGAACAACAGTCACCAAGGAATGACGGAATCAAAAGCACCTGGGCGGAAATTAACGAAGTAGTTAATGTCCAAAAAATGATGGCAATTCTTCAGGATATGAAGAGAGAACTGTTACAAGCAAAATCATTTGCCGAAAAAGCAATGGTTTTCATGAAGTATGAAGAGATCTACAATGAACCATAAACACCTGAAGATTCTCCAGTTCAACATAGCATCACTGAGGCTAAGGATCAGCGAACTTCGAGAGACAGTGGTAAGACATAACCCAGATGTCATATGCCTGTCTGAAACAAGATACATGACGGAATCCCAACTTCCAAGAATAACAAACTACGATGGATTCGGAAGAAGAGACGAACCAAACGACAGAGGAGTAGCCATCTATGTTAAGAACAACATAGAATGGAATCAAGTTTTGATAGACACACACCACTTCGAAAGTGTTGGAATCAAAGTAGGTATAGCTAATATTTTCTCAATTTACAGGAAACACTCGGAAGATCTAGCCATAGAAGAACTGGATGCCTTACTTAACTCTGCACCAACCGTAGTCGTAGCAGGAGATTTCAACGCCAAACACACAGCATGGGGATGTATGACGGACACAGCACCAGGAACAACTCTACTAAGATACTGCGAGGACAGAGATAGGATGTTATTCGCTCCAGACGAACCAACAAGGATCAATCCAATAAGACAACACAACAACTCAACACTGGACCTGTTCATCACCAAGGATGTAATAATGGAAGACGTCAGAACATACTTCGAATGCAGTTCGGACCACAAACCAGTAATAGGAAGGATGACATCGAGAGTCGACTTGCCAAGGATAGAACCAGTAGAAAGATGGAGATGGAAAGATGCTAACTGGCCTAACTACAGAAGACAGCTAAACCAAATGGAAATGAAGAGAGAATTCCAATCAACAGAAGAAGTGGAAGAAAAGATCGAAGAAATCACAAGAAGAATCCAACGAGCAATGGAAGCCAACATCCCAAAATCCATGACGAACAACAGAGGACTGATCATCCCAACAGAACTACAGGACATCATCAAGGATAGAAACAAGGCCAGACGAGCATTCCAAAGAACCAGAAGACAGGAATTCAAGGACTACGGAGACATCCTATCCGAAGAAATAAGAGTAAGACTGAGAAGTCTTACTGAAAACCAGTGGCACAACAACATCAGAAGAGCTGAAGAAAACCATGGAAACGTTTGAAAAATGCTGAAGGCAAGAAGAAGAGGAAAACAAAAGATGCCACAAATCATAGACAACGAGGGAACACACTACGACACCCAAGGAAAAGTTGATGCAATATCAAGGAAGATGGCAGCCACACACAGACAAAACCAGGATATGTCAGATGCAAGAACAAAGAGGAAAGTCGAGCAAGAATACAACAGGATCAGAGGAAGGAACGAGTTCCAAATAGACGAAGAAGACCACATCAGCCCAAGTGAAGTTGCAAAAATCATCAGGAAACTGAAAGGAAGCAGAGCACCAGGACAAGAAGGAATCCACAACATCACCCTCAAGGAACTTCCGAAGAAGATCATAGTACAACTGTACTATATCTTCAAATACTGCCTGGAAAAAGGACATTTTCCAAACAACTGGAAACACGCCAAGATTATACCTCTTCTGAAACCAAGGAAAGATGGAAGAAGACCGGAAAGCTACAGGCCCATATCACTCCTGGAAACGATGGGAAAGATCTTAGAAAAAATCATCTACAAGAGACTGGTGAAGCATACAGAAAGAAGAGGAGTCATCCAAGAAGACCAGTTTGGTTTCAGAAAAGGAAGAAACTGCGAACTCCAATTAGCAAGGATCATCAGCGACACGAAGATAAAATTCAACAGGAAACAGAAGACAGGATTAGCCATACTGGACATAGAGAAAGCCTACGATACGGTTTGGAAGAAGGCACTAATCTACAAGATGGACAAGGCTAGACTTCCACACTACCTCATCAACATCTGCGACATGTATCTATCTAATAGAACATTCCAAGTTTCAGCTGACCAAAAGATGTCGACGATTCAAGAAATCCAGGAAGGAATGCCTCAGGGCAGCATTTTATCACCCATTTTATATAACATTTTTGTTTCAGACCTCCCTACAGATCCAAGGACTTCTACAGCCCTGTATGCAGACGACACAGCAGTGTATGCATCCGGAAAAGACGAAAGAAGAATCATAGATAACATGGAGAGCCACCTGGAAAGAATCACGGACTACACCGAAAAATGGAAAATCAAGATCAACGCCGAAAAAACGCAGTTCATCATTTTCGGCCAGGACAGACGACAACTACGGAACCAGATCACAGTAGGAGACAACAGAATTCAGGAAACAGAGACGGTCAAATACCTAGGAGTCCACCTCGACAGAAAACTCAACTTCCGGGTGCATACACAAAAAACTAAGGTAAAAGCTAATGCAGCTAAAAAACTAATACTTCCTTTCATTTTTAGGTCCAGTCCACTCTCGAAGGCGAAGAAAATTCAGCTCTACCAAGCATATGTTAGGTCGGTGATTCTGTATGCTATTCCAGTGTGGAGCTCCATTGCGGAATCACACTGGAAAAAGTTGGAAGCAACTGAAAACTCATGCTACCGAATCATCGACGGAACAGCATGGGAGGATAGAGTCACGAATGCTACAATCAAGAACAGGTTAGGATACACGCCACTAAGGGAAGTGGCCGAGAACAGAACCAGGTGGTTCTTCAACCAGGCCACTCGAAGACTGCGAAAGACCAGGGATATCCTCGAGAAGAACAGGATCCAGAGGATACACAGATCCACCCATAGACTGATCGACCACCTGATCAGGGTCTAACCAGGCGTGTGCAGGGAAGTAGGTACGTTTGCCGATTTTAGTACCTACAGAAGCAGACGAGGACACCACCCAGAAAAATCCAGGAACCGAAAGGAGAAATCTTCAAGAGCTGGCGGTGCACGAGCGGGACGTCGAGGAAGAAAGAAGGCTAAAATATCTTAAGTTTTGAAATGTAAATATATTAGTATGGCAATAAACGTTTTTATTTTTATTTTTATTTTTTATTTATTATATTTATACGGATAAGCCACAAGCAACAATAATGTCCCTCAAAGCCAACATTACCCATGCCGTCCGTCAAATTCAGTCTGATTTATGCACCAGTCATGGGGAAATTGAACATTTCGGAACCCAGCGAAGCCTCGGCATTTGAACCATGTTACATTCTGTACAGAGTAGCATCGAGATGCTTTTCAAACGAATAACAAATATCGATAATATAATATATCATCTCATAAACACTTTGTTTTATTTAGATTTAAAATTGGGAAACGGTTAACGCCTTTTGTAGCGGCTCGGTAATTATTATTGTTCTATTTAGTACTTTTGCTATTTTTTGTGTTAAAATTAATAATAAAATATAATCATATTAATATATTAAAAGGAAGTATTCCGATTATAAGTGCTTTTTATGTATGTACATGTCTTGACAACTTTTTAATGGCTTAATCATTAGATAATACCAGAAAATGTCCAATGATATTTTAGATAGGTTTATAAATAGTTTGATAAATAGAATCATAATAAATTATTAATACATCTCTTCAAAACATAACATGATTCATCCCAAAACCGACAGAAAAAATGGCTTTTTGCAAGGCCGTACAATACGGTCAGGTTAAAAGTTGACCTGAGTCGTCTGTCATTAAATGTTTACTTCCAAGAAAGTTGGCAAACAATATTCGATATCGTAAAAACATATTTTTGGGAAGGTGTGTGGGTGGTATACAGCACATTGTAAAACTGTAAACACTAGAAATTATAGGTAAAGTTGTAAAAGATGTTTAGATTGGTTTGAATAGTTTTTTGGAGAGAGGATTTGAATATAAGATTTTACCTGAAATTCATCTATACAAGCAATAGTGGAAATTCAATATAGCAATATATTTTTAAGGTTGCAGATATACAAGTATCGTAATATACATTCTATAAAAAGAAATACATAGTAAAATCCACAAGGAAACTAAGTTCCTGTAGCTGGCTGTATACCCTGTCACAAAATTTGTTTTATTTAAAATTCTTTATAAAAGGTATATAATTAAAATACCCAATCGGCTACATCACAAAACGTTTTCGGAATCTATATTCAATCATCAGTGTGTCTAGGTGTACATGTTTTGAGCCACTAAATATTTGGTATTATATTATTTGGTATATATATATATTATTCATAATGTAACCTTAATAATTATACATAATTGATAACATGGCAACGTAAAACTCTACATGAGGTTGCTGGTCCTGAGACAAAGTGCCTACGAGGACTTGTTGATAGGAACTAGTTGACTACTAGTTGTGCATCTGACTATGTAGTTATACCGCTCTCTTAATTATTCGTTCTTTTTGCTGATTTCAAGTAAGCCTCGAGTCTAAGACTACATTAAGATACTTTACTTCACACCCTGCGGATAGCCTCAAGCTACTTGTTCCAGCACTGTACTTTTCAGTAATGTTCCGTATATCACACGGCTCTTCAGCATGCACTTCTATCTATCTGCAGCTTGTTTCGTCTGTTTCTTTTAGATGAATATCTTTGTAGGATGTTTTTCGGAACATACTTCACCCTCTCTACGAGATGGTGAGTGTCTATAGAGACTCCTGCTCGACACGCATACTGTCCTTGATGTATCGAAATTTCAAGCAATGCGAACGACAACAGACTTATCGGTCTCAGGGACTTTGTCAAATTTTTCTTTTTAACCTCCACCCTTTATACGTACCCCAGGTATAGGCTAGCTTACAGCATCATAAACATTTTGTACAGTAGGTCAACTCCCTTTTGTAGAAGTATTGGACATATCTTGTGCAGATGCGGTGATTTCTTGTGCAGAAAATGCACAGTTTCAGGGTCTCTTCGCCATTTAGATTGTATTCATCTGACTCCTTTCAATAGGAAATGTTTATCTGAGGGTATTTTTATGGATCTTTGACATTTCTGCGGTCTGCTTTATCTCCGGGCAATGCCTATTTCAAGATTATCTGTTTGCTCTTGTGAGTTCCTTATTATATCCAGTCAAAGTTTTGCGATAATCGTCCCACTTCTCAAATCTTTTGGCGTGAAAGGGTGTCAACACACCAAGGTACTTTTTTGTTAAAATCCTCACCATCTCCGGACAGTTATCTTCAAATGCTTACACGACAAACTCTTGAAATTGTTCGATAGTCATGTCTAGGTCCAATATATGCCTTATCGTCCCTTTAACCCTGTTCAATCAATATTCCAGGTCTGCTTGAAATGCTTCCCAAATTGTTTTACTAAGATTACTATAAGTTTTCTTGATAAACTGATTGCCTGTCATTTTAAAACAAATGTGCTAATGGTCTGAACAAGAGTGACGTAGGCTGTGGGTACTTTTATATCAATTATCTCATTTGGTTGTGAAGTAACGAAAGTTGGTTTATTTTCTACGTTTAGTATGCCCAAATCATGTTCCATAACAAACTGTAGTAATGACTCACCTCTTTCATCGGTGTTTGTACTGCTTCAGGTCAGATGGTAAACATTCGCATCACAGCCAATAATTAATTGCAGTCCATTTTTTTCTGCAATCTTTCACTAGCTGTTCCAACTTACTTAATGGTCGGGATCATCATGTGCTGATGCTAGAATTATTTCTTTCATACATCCTTTCCTTGTGATGTTGATCCTTACCGTTAAATCTCTAAAACAAAAATTCATCAACAGAACTATTTTCTCGGCAGATTCTCGGAACTTCGTATATAAGCTCTTCAACAATGGGATTATAAACTCAGAGATCTTGTATCAACGCTACATCGAACCTTTTTATAGCAACTGTAAGTTCTGCCAAAGCTGCCTTACTATGCTGGAGGTTTACCTGCAGTATTCTGATTGGAGCCATCGAGGCGTCTGACCTTCTTGAAAGGTATCTTTCAAAGTTACATAATATGCGTTAGAATGAGCAGCCCTCAATTATTTAGACAAGACCTCGTCAATCATGTAGACTAGGATTTGCGGATCCTCCCCGATCTTTGGATTTTTCAACAACCAGTCTTCTGTCTTAAGATCTTGATTTTGCTGCTTAATACTGGTCCTGATAGTTTCTTTATCAGCCCCTTACTTAAAGACGTGGGACCATGGGACGCTTGTACAAATTATCGGGATCAACTATAGTTAAGTTTGTATTTAAGTTAAGTACCAGGATGGTGTCTATGTGCCACCGCAATTCTGAATACGTTGCTATATGACCTAGTTTTCTCGTTTAGCTCCTTGGTTTTTTAGCCACCTATGGTATTCTTCATAGGTCTCTTATTATATCGGGAGCTGCTGATACTCCCACTTTGGTTGTCTTGGGATTTGCTGTAATCCATGTCCCAGCAGCTGTTTTTGTCTTTCTTCATATCTTTTTTTGTTGAGATCCAATAAAGGGTTTCCTTCCTTTCTGGAACAGTCGTATATTCGTGGAATGGAGTATAGCCAATAGCCCCTTTTATTGACTCCATCCCATCCAAAACATATTTATATATTTTTTCGAAACGAGTCACAAGTACTTCTTTTTTCTTTTTTCTTAGTCTTATTATTGAATAATGATTTTATTGAAAAATAAAAAAATTAACATTGTACATTTTTTCTGTTTTCTTTATAAAATTACAATTAAGTCGTGATTATTAATACTGTGTATTACCACCTCTATTGTGAATTACACTTCTCATTCGATTTGGCATTAAATTGATCAAATTCTGGATGTCGTTTTGAGGAAAAGCTTCCCATTCTTCCATGAGCGCCAACCGAAGCTGCTCACGATTTATTGGAGCAGGTATTCTGTTTCTTACCCTTCGTTTGAGTTGGTCCCAAACATGTTCAATCGGGTTCATATCTGGACTTTGAGCCGGCCAGTTCATTTTTGTCACACCGACAGTTTCCAGATATTGCGTTACCATCCGGGCTACGTGTGGCCGCGCGTTGTCTTGCATAAAAATAAAGTTTTCGCCGACAAACCCAGCAAAAGACATTACATGCTCATCTAAAATTTCGGTAATATATTGGTGTGCATTCAACGCTCCTCTATCAATAAATACGAGATCAGTACGGCCCTCGAATGAAATGCCTACCCAAAATATTACCGAACCTCCTCCAAAAGCAACACGTACTCGTCGAACACAAGCAACTTATCGTTCTTCATGTCTTCTGTATGTTTTGATACGACCATCTAAGCCATAAGGAACCATCCTGGACTCATTACTAAACAAAACATTTTTCCAATCTTCTATCGTCCAATGCTCGTGGTCTCTAGCGAACTGTAGTCTGCGTTGTCGATATGGCTGCTGTTAACAAAGGTCCTGTTGCTGGACAGCGAGCCCTTAGACCAAATTCCCTCAACCTTCTTCTCACGGTAGAAGTGCTTTAAGTCCACCCGTGAGCATTTTGAAAATGGTTTTGGATTGATCTAGCCGTAAAGAACCGATTTTGCAAAAAAGTGCGTTCTTCTTAGAACGACTGACCATGCAAACACCTGCATTATCCGTGATTATCCGACATTATCCCAAGTCGTAAAACTGATATCAATTCTGCAAACTTATTACCCTTAATTGACCTGCCGGAGAAGCTAAAAGTGTTTCGGCATTGTGGGAATTTAGTTACAATAGAATAAATTGTATAAACTTAAAGTTATTGAAAAATTCTTACAAAATTCTAGGTGGCTTTTTTTTTCGTGACGCACAGTGTATATATAATTTAAAAACTAATAGTAGTAAAGCAGGAACGTACTGAATTTCTTCTTTTAGACCAACGCAAAATCTACTCATTGTAAAGTCTAGTTGGATATTGGTGAATAAATTCAATTTATCTTTAAGTTGGCGTGGATGTGATATATAAAACGTGCGTGATAACTGGTCGCTTATTCTAATGAAAGTGTTGAAAACGATACTGATACTTAACCCATCATTTAGCACGATTTGTTCTTTATTTGTTAAGGATGAAAATTATTGAGTTGACCTCATGTTTTATAATTTCCCTTAAATTATTCATTACAACTGTTATTTTAAGGTATCTCATTCTATAGGAAGAGTAATAAAATATGTATTGAGGCAACCAAGTCAAGTAATTATTGTCTCTAGTTTTTAGTGCCTTTTTTTCAAGTAATTTTTCAGAAAATATATAATATAAGATAAAAGTAAATACGTAATGTGAAATGCTATTGCGGTAAAATGCAAACAAAAATACAAACACATAATTATATCGTTTGTTAACAACAATAAATCTTGGTAACGACACAAGTCCATCATAAATATTACTGACGAACATTTCAATGTCAATACGTAAGTAACCTTTTTGTGATTCTGGTCAGGAGAAATATCGACGATATCGTTTTGCCCATGCCCATGTGAAGTATTGACGATGACGGGTCAAAGAGACAAAGCTGGACTTAGACAGACATTGTAAAGAAAACAACTAACCAGTAACCAGTCTATTGTTGGTTGTCAGACAGAAGCTTGTCACTTCCTTGGAAGTGACAGACATTCTTGGGGTCACAGAGACGTAACACATTGGTGGGTAATTTGATTTTAGTATGTTTATTATTTTTTCTTTATTATTCTATCTATAATATTTCTTTATTCATTATAAGATAATCTTACTACTACAGAGTATGTAAATTTTTGCTTCTTACATTTCCCATATAAAATATTAAAAGAATATGTATGTCAAAAAATACAACTTAAATATATACATACATATTACAAATTACATCAAACTTTGCTTACTGTGGTATGTACCATATATAGTCACAATTCATAATTTTTGTTTGTAAAACTACAGATTTATATTTTGTTAGACTTTGGTGAATTTGTACGATATTATTTATTGGAAGCCAAAATAAGGATTTTCGGTCAAAATATCCCAATAAATAGATGCATAAATCTTTAAGCTTAATTCTGGTTAAATAGAAATAAGCTGAGCTAAAACTGAGTGGCGTTTCGCCACTGCTTTAAAAACCCTGCTTTTCCAAAACATTTGGAAATTGTAGCGGACGAAACATTTTTGCAAGCTACGAATATTCATATTTAAGCGCTGGTAAAATAATTGTTTTTCTTTATGTGCAAAAGAACTGTCGTTGTTTTTAAACGATAAGTGAAGATGTCTTTGGGGACAGAGACATTTTTTTAAATTGTTTGTTTTAATTTGAGATGGAATGTGATATTATTAAAAGATAATGAAATTTTCAATTTTGCTTCCTCATTTTTTTTGTTCAATTTCTTTAGTCATGATATCGTAATGTCAGTTGTCATCCAAGCTTTTTATTAATATAATAAAATCCAAAGACATTTTATTGATATTAGATCGAGCGTTTTTACTTTTTTCAATGATTAAGGAATTTTCCACCTCTAAATCACCTCTAAATTTGTTCAAAATAAAAGTGTAAATCTTTGTTTTGGAGTTTTTTACCCGCACACTTGTCACTGTTCAAGTCTTATTGGATATTGCACGATAAAAAAGTCCCATTTCACCTGCATTGTAGATATATTTTAATGAGTTTTATTTTATTATTGTTTATAGCCTTACTTTCAACGTTTTAATACTATGACTAGATTAACAGACAGTCCAGATTAACATCCGCGAACTCACCACAAATTGCTTTAAAGCATATCTTATGTCTTTGAAGTTTAAAAAGAAGTTTTTTTTATTTCCGGTTGAATTTTCGAAGATTTTTTTATAATTAGAGGTCCAGATATGGAAATATTTTATTCCTTGATTCCCCTTGGTCCACTATGGAACCAATTAAAAACTACCTGGTCAATCCCCAATTCTTTAGTTTAAGAAGCTTTCTCTTCTGTCCTGAATTGAAACCTTCTTGAAGAAGCTTTTTTCATTCGCATTTGTTTTTAATAATTGCGTAAACTTGTATCTTTTAACAATAAAACTTTTTAGCCAATTTTCTAGCACTCATACGGAATTTTTCACTTTACTAAATAACATCGCTTTTATCTTTTAAGGGTTAAACGTTTTCTCTTTAGAGGCACTAACAAGATGATTTAAACAGATGCACAGTTCAGTGGCTACTAAATTAAGCATATGTGTAATTTGCTTGCTAGATAGACTCTGAGGTCTTAAGCAGGTAGCACTACCGCTTTATGAGGGTACCTAATTAGTTGAACGTTACGATAATTTCCATAATTATTGATAATTCTATAAAAATATAATTATGCTATTGCACCCTAAATAATTTGTTTACCATTGAATACCTTATTGATGACAACTATGACGGGTAATAAGAGGCACAATTTCAACTGTTTTTCTAGAAAAGATGCACCGAAATGGCCGCGACCATTTTATGGGGGTACCGTTATTAATAGGGTCAACAGTAAGGATATTTCCATTAATTGGTTTAAAGTCTTCTGAAAATGGTCGATGCTATGGGTGATACGCTTTTGAAAGGTGGCAGATGATAGAGGTTTTACTGAATATATATACATATATACATATATATATATATATATATATATATATATATATATATATATATATATATATACATATATGTTCCGAAAGATTTCCGCGGTTAGTACAATTAAACCTAGAGCTAAGAATAATACTATTATAAAAATTAATATTAAACTCACAGTCTTCCGGGTTGAACCTCGTTGATTTTCATTGCGCCGAGCTTTCGACATCCTCTTTGATCTCTTCTTCAGGGCTTCCGAGGTCTCAGTCTCCCGAGTTCGCAGACACTACTACTATTCAATCATTAATAGTAGTGAAGTAAATATTGATCAGTGTAGTGGTAAGAACATCAGAGAAGAAGACATCAGAGAGGATGTCGAAAGCTCGGCGCAATCAAAATCAAAACGGTTCAACCCGGAAGACTGGTGAGTTTAATAATAATTTTCATAATAGTATTAATCTTAGCTTTAGGTATAATATATATATATATATATATATATATATATATATATATATATATATATATATATTATTGTGATATTTAAAGTCTTGGTGCACCAAGCAATAATTAGCTAATTAATTTTTTTGATTAATTAAGATTATTTAAATGATATGATTATGACTCTATCACAATTTTTAATTCTTTTATCTCAGGGTTAAATTCGTGCTTCAATATATATGCTCTTACATGTGAAAGGTAAGGTCCAGAGAATACCGGAATAATAAAAAACACATATGATCTAACACTATATATTGAAATAAAAATAATGAAATAATTCACACTCAAAAATTTTCAATAAACAAATCTCATATAAGGATTCTCAAAATTTTGTTCTCCGTACGTGAACAATCAAAATTAATGGTACAAACAATATTAATTGAAAACTCAAAATCCCAAACTATTCTAACTCTCCTAATCAAAATATTTATATCCTTTCTAAATTACGTGTAAAAATTGTGTTATCAATAAAAGAAAAAAAAAACTGCAGAAAACAAAAATATCTCTCTCTGATGATGAGTGGTCCAAATCCTTATTCCTTGCAGACTGTATTATCTCCTCTCAAACGCTCCCTATGTAATCAGCAATCTTACAACAGATTGTTGCAAGTATATCGTCCTTAATGATCTCCTTCAAAAGCAACAATCATTCAAATTATGATAGCCTTTCTCCTCTCGATAAACTGAATCTCTCGTTGGCCCGAGTGAAAAATGACTCTTGGAATATCTTCTCTTTACGATAAACTGAATCTCTCGTTGGCCTGAACAGTGACTCTTGGAATATAAGTAGGAAAATATGACTTACAATATTTTGCTGCTTCACCTTCTGTCAGATACACTAACTCCACAAAAAACTCACTAACATTCAACACTACTGCTTGCTACTTCTTGGGAACAGCCCGAGAACAATCACTGTTTTCTTACAGACTTGGAAACCAACTAACTATATCTTTTTTCTCTCCTCAATCTCGCTAAACTTTCTCCCACACACTTATCCCACCTTTTTCAATCTCCGCCAATCACAACTCGTCACAATTCCCCCATTTCTTCATTTCGATAACAAACAAATTTTTACCTATAATTATAAATTTCCTAAAACTTATTTACAAATACTATTTTTCTATAAATCTTAAAAACTAACAAAAACCTCTTTCTATAATCCTCTATTGTCTTTAATCACTACACTAATGTATTTGTAAAAACCCGTTTCAATTGGTCTTTTGTTTCACTTAAACTTATGCGGGTCAACTGAAGTATAACAAAGAAATGATTGATGCAAAGCTTACATTTTGTTTGGTACAGGTAATTCAAAGATTTAATAACTTTCCTTCTCCGAAATGTTTGTTGGATATTATCCTACTTATCTGAATTATTTTAATGTTTTTGAACTTTGAAATATTTTTAAACAAACCAATATTTTCTTGATTTTACATATCATAACAATATATATATATATATATATATATATATATATATATATATATATATATATAAACAAGTAGTGATAAATAGTAATATTGCAACAATGGTAGGCATTGCTTTTGTAGTGATCCTTTTCCAAGTTATTGTTCTCCTATTCTAACTTGACTGCGCTGTACTGATAGCTATGCCGATATATTAGTTAGCATTTTTCCTTTTCACATTAACGCATTAACCTTTCACTACTTATATACTTACTTTCAGAAATTGGTAACAGTAATTGAGCAGGTAAAAAATATTACGTAATACGCGTCTAGAGCCAGGTACATATTTTGATATAAAAAAAAATTTCTAACTATTTTTTAACAGATTATATTCGAAAACGCTGATTATTTTTTTTAACACTATAAAAATTAAACATTGCTAAAAAACAATATGTAATATTATGAGGATTGGTGATAAAGATCTGGCAAATTGAGTATGAAATTAACAACAGCAACTTAGTTGACAAATATATAGAACGCTAGTTAAACGGACGTGTACGAACTCATCACTTTATAGACCCCCATATAATTATTAATCCCTCCGAGATATAGCAAACTTGTCACCGGCATCCTTTGGAGACCCGTAAACTGATCACCTCAGATAGGTAAACTCACCACGAGCATTTTGAAGAGTTGAGTTGAGATCTGAAAATTCAGCTGCATAAGTTTTCGATAGTGAACTATTTAATGAAAATTTCTCTTTGAATTCTAAGAGTACTTTGTTGAGCATACATTTGGTCGAAGTGTTATTCATTTGTGCTTTTAAGCTGTTTGACTTTTTTGAAAATTATCGACGATTTTGGACACATGGTAAATTCAAAGTATCTGTAAAAGAGTTAAAGCTAAAACCTTAATAAATGTGCCGTCATTGCGTAGAACACGAAAAAAACTTAATTTTCTACATACGCAAAGCTCTATGGCAATATTTTTAAATTTGAGGTAATTAGCAATTTATTTATCATGACACAATGCAAAAAAATGCTCAAGTGCAGTTTTCTGGCTTTTAGAAAGGGTCAAAGCCTACTTAGTAAAACACCATGCCACGAAAACAGCAAAAAAATTAAAAAATTGAAATATCTCAAAAACTTGGAACTGAATTTAAAATGGTTCGCCAATATGAAAGTAAAGAAACCTACGAAAATTTGGAAAATCAGGAAATCCATGTGTGTAGGCAAATACGAAAATCAATAGTGTATGTTTGTATGTACCTTCCAGGGATCATTGAAAAAATGTTTCAACATGGTTATTTATCGACTTTACTTTTATGATGAGAAATTGAAAAAATAAAATGAGTTTTGAATTCTATAATAAAAATGAGCGTAGGATTATAAAAAGGAACATTTTATCTGGAGTACAATTGTTTTTTCAGGTTGAGTTTTACAAGCTTTTATGATATATGACACAAATTTAACAAATTCATAATTGGAAATTTCGTTTCTACTCAGCTATTCTTTTCGCGTAAGACGTCTATAGGTATAGGTATAAGACATGGGGAGTAAATTTTGCAAGAACAATTTTGGTGCATATTAAAATGTACCATCCATTTAATATGTCTCTGCTTTCGCAACTTAAATTCTCAAGACTGATTCTTAAGTTTTCCTCTTTCAGGATTTAAACTTAGCTGATGACATAAACTTAGTTGATTGTGTTCAAAGTCGCAGTCGATAATATTGTCCACAGCTAAAATAATTATAGAAATATAAACACATACTAGTAATTTCCAGACAACTGGACTCTATTTTATAAAATAGATTCTGCTTAAGTTTTTAAATGTTAATATTTTTTTGCATATGCACGTTTCATGTGAAAAATTGCTTTATTTAACTATAAAAAACTGACCGACTTATGATTATATCGAAAAAGTATTTGATTCTCCAGCTGATATTGCAAAACTTATGAGTACAATTGCAATTCTATAAAAAAAATTGATGTGTACTAAATGATTCTCTAATCTAAACACCTAAACACGCAGAGTGTTTCATTCTACCGTCCGCTGAACATGGAAATTGTGTCAAGCTAGAAAAATACCGAAGTTCTCTAGAATTAAGTGTTCTATCACCAAAAATTATTTTCGGCTATACAAGGTGTTGAAGTGGCGTAATTTAGGTTGTTTTTAATAGAACACCATCTTTCTAATTACACAGATTTCTCTTGAGTATAGAAATGATATTTTTAACTAATTATAAGATCTATGGATCTATTTGACATTTAAAACATAATTTGGAGATTCTTCATAAACACGAACTATATGTAAACCTATTAATGCATTTTTTCATACATATTTTTTTCAGTTACCCCCCACGAATCTCTGATTATTGCATTGTATCAGAGAATTTTCATATTGGCAATTTTTATTAGCTTATCATAATTTAATTTACAGTTTTTACTGGGCTTAAGCCACAATTTTATATTAAAATAAATTTATTTTTACGTTTCGTTTTGTTTATTTACATGTATATATATATATATATTGTGAATCTCAAATTTTAAAGAACTTGGAATATGCAGGCATCTGTTTCTTTAGATTAAGAATATGTAATTAATGTAGGTAAAGTGCGTTATCAAACAATGAAAAGTTTAAATGTGTATAAAAACTTCTGCAAACAAACGGGACGATGAAAGGTCGTTTGTGTTTCCCTAATATTCGGTTACCAAGAACTATTTGTATATTTCGTTATTTAACTTAGATTTAGAAAGTAAGGATTTGTATAATATAAAAATGGACTTCTGTTTTTCCAGGTAATGTAAATTGTGTAAAAATGAAAACTATATATTCAATTCAAAAAAAAAACAATGAATGGTCGTTAGGGTTTTGTCGACAAAGGAATTTGATAGTGGATTCTAATAAAAGACAGTATGGTGAGTCAAGGAAAGTTTGACGAGAGAAAGATAGGAGATTGTAAGATATTTTTGTTTTGAGTGATTTGATTGGTTCGTGAGAGGGATTGGAGAAGTAAGATGAAAGGGAAGTTAGTTTGGTTTTTTTTTGGAAAGGAAAAACAAGGAGTCTAAGATAGAACTGCAAGAGAAAAGGTTGTTTCCTGTGATAAGAAAAAAGGCGTGGACGTTGCGAGATAAAGTGGTGAATCGTGAAAGAAAGTTTGTGGCAGCAGAAAGCCGTGACAGTGTAAAAAGAGATCTTCAAATCCACAATTTGTAAGTCTTTCTTTTAATATAAGAATTATTTGAGGCAAGGCCGCATATGTCTTGGTACGAGAGTAAACGAGATCAGGAGGTGTGGAGAAACAACATAAGGAGAATCAACATAAAGTGTGTTAGTTTGTTTTATTAAAAACAAAAGATAGATAAGATTCGGAGAGAAGTTTTGTTTTTGGATATAGAATTGAATAGAGAGAGTTTTTTTTATACAAATTTATAGGACCGGAGAGAACATTAGGATCATATTATCTGTTATTTATACTGATAATTATATGATATGATTTTTTTTGTAAATCTATTTTTAATACAGCTGGTATATTTGAATTTCCATGATATAATATATTGATAAAAGGTACATATGGTATTGCTTGTGTATACTTTTATACCTTTTTGTCCTCATACTTGCAAATACAACATAATTGATACTGAGCCACGGAAGTAAGTTCTGAGATAAACAAAGTTATGGGTAAGTTCATCAATTTAGATATTGTATTTTAAAATTAAATTTCCCTTACCATAACAATATATATATATATATATATATATATATATATATATATATATATATATATATATATATATATATATAGATCAAAGAAAAGCATGATAGAGTATGTATTTATTTACTTAATCTAGGTAATCCCTGTTATTTACCTTAAGATGCGTGTATGTGCTACTGTCAACCTCGGCTTAATGGAGAACCAATAGACGTGTTCGACGACGTACCTGAATACTGATTATCCACCGATCATGCTGCTAAATATTCGGATGGAGTCGACACTACCTGCAGGAATTTGTAACCAGTCGATGTCTTCGTGTCAAAGTGTTTTTATTTAATAAAAATTCAACTATTGTATTCAGGTAGAGTATCCAAGACGAGAGACCAAAGGGTCAAGAAGTCTTCGGTATTTGTTTAAGTAAGTGATTTTGCTGATAAAGATAAACACCGAATATTTTGTAAGAACAAATTGAATAGGAAGCTAAGAGTTGTCACGAAGCGTTAGATGGAAGAGTTGTTGTTGGCTTTAAATTTTATCTTCTAGATTTTTATTTTAGTCGTATGTTTCAACAGCAGTCTAATTTGAATTAAATATGGACGGCATTAAAACCAGGAAATTACAACAAATCGATGTAACTACAGTAATTACTATATAAAGTAATGGTACTTATTTTACAATGCCACACAATGTCAAAACGGGGGCTCAATATTGTAGTTATAACATCTAAAAAATCATAAAATATTAAGAAAATACATAATAATATAATAAAAACAGAAGAAGATACCAGAAGAGTTACTAAGGTCTTAAAGAACAATAAGCTAACTTTTCCGTAAAGTCGTTAATGATAAAATAACTCCAGAAATCGGTCATAAAGTCAGGAAATGTTAATTGCTCTGCTCGCACTTTGTACAAATAAAAAAAAGGTTGACGATTTAACCACCTAATTTCTCAAAGGGGTTGAGATAAAGCTTAAGCATGTATTTTCTACCGTTTAATATGTATGTAAAAGCTGCGTTCAGAAGTTGTAAAATGCGATGTGTGTCAAATGGGGAATTCTGTAAATAACAATACGATAATTTGACTAGGTTTTCCACAAGATCAACTTGTGTTGGCTCAACTCTTAAATAATTTAGGATCAATGACGAAATGGCTAGACAACGAATCAATGGGGATAACAGATAAGTCTAAAGAGAATAAACTAGTATAGTAAAAGTGTATATAGTAGAAATTGACGCTTGATATCAAGAGCTAGTTAACGATGACCAAAATATAAGTCAAGTGAAGAAATTCAAGTACCTTGGAGCAAATTTTGAATTTTTGGATTAAAAAGTATAAAATTTAACACAGTAAGCAAATCTTAGGAATCATTTTTTGAAGCGAAGCCTCTATACTGGCGTTGTATTACTTTTTTCTCTATAGTAAAATGCCAGCGGCAGTTCTTCACATCGATTCACTACTCTCGATCAATTCGTTTCTAGTCATCATCTATTTATTCTACGCATAAAATTAAATTAAAAACTGCATGAAAAACAATTAACAAAATACATCTATTAAATAAGAAGTAAAAAAATAAAATAATATCTGTCAATAAAAGATTTGATTCGCAATGATTGCCAAAATTTAAGTCGAAAATGTCACACAATTAATAACAATATTGAATCGTCTGTTTAAATTGGTATGACATTTCTCGTTTTAAAATAATTTCATATACCTAAACACAATTATCATTATTAAACATCTCATTTAGTTTACAAAATAATTAAATTTACTATCAAATGATATTTAATTCTTTTTTATCATTAATTTATTATGTCGTCTAAATTTGATAGATCTGTCAGTATCTTTTTTTATGTTGGTCCAATATCGAATTTTTTTTTCAGAAAAAATAGTTTTCCGTTTAGATATTATCGATCTTATATTTCTCATTTAAGAACGAGTTGCCCAAATACGATGTTTTTGTTTTATACATATGTACCTGTATTACTTATATTAAATTTTTATCGTCGAGATGTATCTAGAAAGAATTGAATATCTTATATGAAATATACATGAAAATTAATTTTATATGAAAAATAGTATGTAAAAGTTAAGTTAATCATAATATAACCACTTTACTAAATAATAAACCTTTCATTTATTTTGGCCATTTTCGGTCATACTCTAATGACCTTTACAAAGAAATTTTCGATTTTCGAAGCTTGTTTTGCACGCTGGGGGAGCTGTCAGAACCACACGAAAAATAAATTTGAAAATGTTTCATTTAAAGCATTGACAGAACCAACGGTGGTATCCCTACGTCACGATTTTTATGATCTTGTTTGCGAATATGTGTTAGCGTTCTACAGGTATAATAAATTACAAGGCGCTACCTCGATAACGATACGTTTATGGGCTATATTTTATAATTTAGTACAATTTTAACTATTTTGTAGCTGCCTTCAACGAAAGCAAAGAAGAGTGATTAATCTGGCAGTTCAGGATGCACTTTCTATTGTTGCAGCACAAATTGTGTATAGTTGTGCTCAAATAAAGCGTAGTTTTATGTAAAATGAGTGTAATGAACTTTATTATAGTTCATAAAATATAAAAAAACACGCAAAAATGAAAAAGATCCTGAAACTTTTAAAAAATATATTTCATTACTAAGTGTAAAAGACCTGTCGAAAAAAATTGCACCGATATTGAAAATAAACAATACAATAAAACCTATTTTATATAATAATAATCCTAACAATGAAATAGAAAAAACAGAAGATTGTATCTATTAACAACATTTTGAATCTAAAAACTTTTATTTTGTTGAAACTTCAAGAACGCAAAAAAAAAGAATGAACTTAATAGATCTTTCATTATAAAAATAGACTCTAATAAATGTTGTATATAAAACTTTTATTGTAATTAATAATAATAATACGCTTATCTTCAAGCAGTTTTTAAAAAAAGATCACATTATCAGGTCAAATTAACAGATCAGTAATAAAAAGTGTTTCTCTAAAAAATGTTTCTTTTTATTACTTATTATTGAATTATGAATGTGAATTATATGAATTATTTTGGGCTGACGTGCTATTGTAATAAAAAGTTTTAGGTAAATGGTTAACAATTAAGAACCTAACAAATAAAATGAAACATACAGCATTTTTCATATAAAAATGCTTGCACGCCACAATAAAGTGGCGGCACTTATATTTAAAATTTCCAGAACGTCAACCTTGGAGTTCAAATTTTCATTAATTCAACACAGCTAATAATACAAAACCCATACGGAGCTGCTCGATCTTTCATAGGCGTCAACATGGTGTAATAATCAGAAAAATGTAATCATCATTATATTGGAAATCTTAGAAATATATTGATTAAATAACCAAAAACATTTATTCTTAATAATATAAATTTTATGAGATAACTCTGTAAGTCTAATATTCCACAAAATAATAATTTTAATTAAATAGATTAGACAATTGCACGCAACTGATATGGGAATACTTCAAATTTTATTGACAGTTCAGCGTGTGGCAAAAGTGTATAAAGTGTTGCCGCTTTTTTAGAGTAAGAATTTTGTTTTGCTTTCTGTCACAATTTGATCATAATATAATACATATTAATAAATTGTATTTAAATACATATTAAATTTAGATTAATAGCTTTAAAAACTAATTATTGTTGTGTATTGTGATTGTGCTATGCCAAAACCTATAAATAGTCTGTAGGAAGCTGATAAGCTTTCATATAAGATAGATTATTTTAAACAAGAAATAATGGCGGGACGTTTTTACTATTAAAGCCCTAAAAGTGGTAAGTTTAAAATTTAGAATGTATAATTTTGTATTAAAATGTTTTCTTATGTATTTTAGTGTGTTGCAGTAGTCTTAAAACTAAGTGTATTTACTGTTAATATAATAGTTTGACAAATAGTTGACATTTTAAAAATTCCTCACTTACTAACTATTCTGATGTTTTGTCAACGCTGTGGGGTTCTGATGTCGTAAATCTTGAATGACGTGCAATCACGTCATTGTTATATGAAAAATGCTATACATTAACACTTTTAGGAGAACGGGTTTTTACAATTAGCGGAATTAATGTTGAAGCTTTGAGGAATAAGTAACTGTACGAATCTTCGAAGTTTACATCGGTTTCATTTGTAGTTATAGCGTCAACCATCGATAAAAATGAAGACAAATAAGAACTTGATGGTAATATGATCTTCACAGGCGTGGCCGCAGCACATATTTCCATGTCGATATTAGATATTAGCTGATTGCTGCGTTTATAATATGGTAAAGACGTAAAATAACATTATAGTTTTTCAAAAGTGTTAACTCTAAGCGCATAAACCTTCACATAATCACAATAGACAATTGGGAATAAAAATATTTGAGCAGTAATTCTTAAGCAAGCGCATGTCTTTCTAGTTTTTAAATTTGGATCTGGATACAAAGTGTGAAAACATAATTTTAGCTTTAGATAAATTGCTAAAACTGATTAACTTTCATAGCCTTTACTCAAGGGATTGTTTTCATTAATTGTGTAAAATGGTGAATCATTTTCATATCATCGTAAAAAATGTGGGAAATTAATAACCAGAGTTATGTCAAAAAATAAAAAAACTTTTTAATTTTTTATAGTGCCAATTGTTTATTTTTATTGAAATATTTTAGCAAACACAATAGGTCCCATTGACGTAGCCAGTATTTTATTTCGGGGTGTCCACTCGTTTAAGATCACCTGCTTACTTTTTCTACAGAACGTTTAGATATTCAATTCACGAAAGAAATATTTAATTATTTTTTAATAATAATTTTTATAAATTATTTTATAACAAGAGAACTTACTCTTTTTAATATATTTTTTGAGTAAGGACTAGTTTGTCATTGAAAAAACTTGCACAGAACAATGATGACAATACAATGGTCCAGATATAGTATTTTTTTGACTATTATTAATGAATATGTAGGTACATTAAATTAAAAAGAGTATTTAAAAAACAGTATTTGTAAAAAAAAATTTTAAATAAAAAAAATGCAATAAATAAAAATTTATAAATTATGTTTTTAGCAACATTATATATTATTTTTAAATAATGGGGTGCCAAAAATAATAGCTTGTTATAACTAGATAAATATATTTATTGAAATTCAAAATTTAAAATTTTAAGTAAAGAAGAAAAAATTCATATCATATATAATCATAAAATATCTCAAAAATATATTTAGATAATTTAGAAACAGAAATAAAGAGTTTTTCAAATTTACTTTCGAAATGTTTTATTACATTTTCTAGAGTAGATGTAGTATATTTGGTACATTTAATAGCACTAACGAAATCGTAAGAAACACTTTAAAGAAATATGGATAGAAGCGTAGCGTTTAAAATCTTTTCACAAACCAAAAAATTAAGAAACTGGTTTTTTAATTGCATCTTTTAGAATCTTGCTTGGTAGTATCTAAACAGTTTCTTATATTAGGTAGTCACTGACATAAAAAATGAACAATGCTAGATTGAATCTGTGACTGACACAACAAATGTAAATTACAAAAGCGTAAACGTCATGTATTTTGCTTTAAAGGGCATTTAAAATCCTACAAAAGCTCGTTCTTTTCATTATTACTAGTAAAGTAAAATCAATACATCTAACACACAATGGTAATTGTTCAACTGTATATATGTCTATTGTCTCGTCGCGTAAGGCTGAAAAGAACTCTGCTTATAACGTGACTACTCCTTCGCCGTTATTTATCAACTGTCGAATATCCAGCCCATCAATGAGAGGCTCTCCTCTCTGAGCAGAAGTTACACAATCAAAACTTCATAGTTCAAAATATCTTGAAAACTACCTGCTCATTCATCGGTAATGTATTCAAAAGACAACCTAAACTCTCTTTCCCACCCACAAAATTACTGGCCCTTGCCAGTAACGAACTCCCTGATGAATACATTGACATCCTGGAAGCAACTCCCCTCTTTTACCGTCATACCAATCAGTAAATGCTCACTTCGAGCTTGCCTAGACAGGAAGAGATCGGTTTTCTGTGGTTTCCCGATCCCATTGCACAATGATACCTATCTATTGCAGAGAATACAGCCACAGCTGCCCTCACGCGAGTCACTACATTTACTAATTAAATTTAATTGTATACATATAAATTTATTTAATTTATAAACATATTTTTTACTAATAAAATTCTGAAAAGGACCGTTTTAGCTCAACAACCCTTTCATCTCTGATTGTCCAGTATCCTTCTCCGCCGACACATCCAAGAAGCCAACAACCAAAGAAAAAAACAAACCACGTCCTGAAGAGGTGTAAAACCTATAACAGGACAAGAAATCATAAAACGAGAACATCCAACCCACGAAGAAAGGAACATCGTGACAATGCGACACAACGCGGCGTCAGTTTTAGCTTACAATCAAAGCAGTAACATATCCATTAGATGCCAACCCCTAGTGTCGGCTAAACGTCGAGAACTAATCTCAGAAGACAACGGCCTAACAGCCCGAACATATAGTTTAACAAGAACTCTGCTTGTTTTATATTTCAACAAATTTTGTTTAATGAATGTTAAACTTATTTGAATTATCTCATTTTGTATTTCAGGACTAAAATATGAAGCATTTTTACTACAATTCAACATGTGTTCTTTTTAATTAGCATCGCCCTTCTTCTTAACATGCCATACACCAAAGTGCGTAGGCGACTATCTCATTACTAGAATTCTGTTCTTGGCGGCGTGACACAGCTCGCCTGTATTGTGTATTCCTGTCCATTCTTTAATATTCCTTAACCAGGATAATTGTTTGCGGCCGGCTCCTCTCCTACCTTCGATCTTCCCTTGTAGGATTAACTGTGGTATTTCATATTTTGCTCCTCTCAATATGTGCCCAAGGTAACCAATCTTGCGTTTTTTAATTAATTCAAAGAGTTCTGTTTCCACGCCGGCTCTCTTAAGGACGTCATCGTTTCGAACTCTATCCAACCAAGGTATGCGCATCATTCTTCTCAATGACCACATTTCAAATGCTTCAAGATGGACCATATGTAGCACTTGACCATTCTGTAGCGTATTTCGAAATTTAGGTTTTGATTACATAGGAGCGGTCTGAATTTCACAAAAGCTTGTCTTGCCATTTGTATTCGGGTTTTTATCTTTTGTTGTGGATCCGATTGGTCATTGATTGTGGTGCCAAGGTATTTAAAAGTTTTCACGCGTTTTATGCGATCGTCACCTATGCATATTATCGGGTTTTCTGGAGGGTTTCTGCTAATGACCATATATTTCGTTTTCAAAATGTTGATTTTGAGGCCATATTTTTTACCTATGCTATTCACCCTATTAAGTAATAACTGCTGATCTTCCAAATTATCAGTTATAATCACTGTGTCGTCCGCATAGCGTAGGTTGCTAATTGGTATGCCGTTCACCTTAATGCCTAATTCCGTGTCTTCTAATGCTTCCGCAAATATATTTTCAACATATAAATTAAAAAGCATCGGAGAGAGTATGCAGCCTTGGCGGACACCTTTCCGGATTTCAAATTCATCCGTATATTGGTCTTGCTCAATCCTCACCTTTGCCATTTGGTTCCAGTATAGATTCTGAATAATTCTGATCTCCTTCTGGTCAATGTTGGCCCTATGTAGTAGTTCCATCATGATATCATGTTAAACATTGACAAATGCCTTCTCGTAGTCGATGAAGGTGAGGTAGACATATTTTCGTTGATCTAAACAGTTTTGTATTAAGGTGTTCAAACATAAAATTGCCTCTCTTGTTCCTAGTCCTCCCTTAAAACCGAATTGTGTTGACCCGCTAAGTTCTTCTAGTATCTTGTACATTCTTGAGTGTAATATCCTAAGGAAGAGTTTCAGCAAGTGACTCATTAAACTGATTAAGCGGTGTTCATTGCATTTTGTGGCATTAGCTGTTTTTGGGATCATCACAAAGGATGACAGCAGCCATTCTCGCGGAATGTAACCAGTATCATAAATTCTATTGAACAGCTTTACCAAGATTTCGATATTCTCCTCGTCTAGTAGTTTTATTGCTTCTATATTAATTTCATCTGGACTTGTTGCTTTATGCATCTTTGTGGTTCTAACTGCATATTCTATTTCACTTCGGATTATTGATGGCCCTGATAAGTTTTCGGAAGGAAGTTTGCGCGTTGGTTGTGTTGGTCTTTCCTCATTAAAAAGTCTTTCTGCGTATTCTTTCCACGCCATTGCTCGCCCGATTTTGCTCTAAATCTTAATCCACCTTTTTTTTCAGGTTTTTGAAGAATTATGGGTCCACCATTATCATTGCCCAGGAAGTTCATTTTCCTGGTTCATTTTGCTGGCTGACTATTTAATTAATTAAGTATATCTTTAACTTGGAAAAATTTGGACTGAAAAATAAAAAAAAATTGGACAAAAAACATATGGATTTAAAAAAATATAGACTAAAAATTAATATAAAAGAGACTAAATACATTATAATAACAAAGAATCAAATATACAAAGAACCATACATTTGGAAGATGTACCGAGAGAAATGGTTGAAAAATACAAATACCTAGGACCTTGGTTTTCAAGTAAGTCTTCTAGTCATTGTAAGAAGTATAAGGATAAAAGTACATACTACAATATGGGCTTGAAAGCTAGACACTGAAGCAAGAACACAAAAAAGGTACAGGCAATTAAAATGTGGTGTTACAGAAAGGATGCTTAGAATAGCATTGACACAGAAGAAAATTAACACGTAAGTATTGCGAGAAATGAGCAAAGAATACGAAATAATAATTATGTACAATAGAAATAAGAAAGTTACAACAGCTGGGACACGTAAGAGGAGGAAAGATTACCGTGTCTTGCTTCAAAAGCTTCATTACAAAATATGAAGCATACTTTGCAGTAGGCTCCATCTTCCTTTTTAGAGTATTTTTCAAACTATAAATTTAAACTAAACTTTACCGTGCTCATGTACTCAAGTTCTATGACGACAGTTTTGTTGTTCGACTTAAATATTTTTTTCATAACTTCAATAATAAACTCAATTTTCTGCTAGGTTCGTAAATTTTTAAAAATTATTAGCATATTTTTACTATGTATTAAAACAATTAAAAATAAGAGTTATTTATAAGTGAATAATGCTCATGTAAAACAGAATCTGAAAACTTATCAACATTCTGTCAAAAACCAGTATCTGGACACTATTTGAAATAGTTTGAAAATTATCAGTATTTGATAATTTTTCGGGGGGTGTCAGCACCCCCTGGATACCCTTCTGACTACGTCACTGGGACAATTAATTAAAAACACTGCGAACCAATTAGACGAAACAATTTACTAATCACGTACAATAAACTACATGATACAAACTTCAAAAACCATATCTGCATCTTATTTCTAAAACTAGTATGCAGTAGCATAACTATTAATATTTTGTTTATTAACATTATTTCTTTTAATTATTAGCAATAACTGTCATTACCTCAACGTAATTTAAAAAGCAAACCGTTGTGGTAAGTTTATTTTATGAACATTGTTTCGTGACCTTTTGAAAAAGTTCAAATTCTTCCTAATACAAATTAACTTGTACGTTAATTCATCAAGGAAAATTTAACAATCAATAGTTTTCTTACAAACAAATGCAAATCAATTTCCGAAGTTATCGTTGACCACCTGACTCTTAAGATAATTCCTTGACAGATGGACATCGTAGCCAATCTACTCGATACTCGTCAAGTCTTCTTGGTACTTTTGAGTATTCTTGAATTCTACTTGAATTCTTAAAGAACTCGATGATGGAAAGACGAAGACATAGCGTGATTCGTGGTATTTACAGTAATGGTTATAGACGGCGATGATAATTACTATAAAGACTCAAATTACATCACGAGATATACAGGACGTTCGATAGATGTTATTGGTCCTTAGATTGCGAGGTAAGTGTCAAGAAGACATATTTTTCAGGTAAGCTTTTATCATATAAAACGAGATAAGAATTATCTTAATAAGTTAAGCTAACTTATGATTGCGGTGAATTAAATAAAAAGTTGAACATTTAATAACACAATGTTTTCACAATTTAGTAAATTTGGTAACCAATTTTAAGTGTCAAGGCAAGTAAGCCAGGTGAAGTGAGCCTAATTCTCACGAATGGGGTATCATGGATCCGAGTTCGTTCTCGTCCTTTGGTTTCCCGCGGAACCGTCTTTCGGGTGATTGGATGTACTCTTCGGCCGCCATTCAAAGGTCAGCTCAGAACTGGTCATATACTTACATTATTTTGCAATTCAAAGCAGCTATTTATTTGGGGAATGCTTTGGTATTACCAATCATAGACAGATTATTGTAATAATAAACCAAATGACGGTACATCGAGCACAAAATGTCCATGTGTTCCAGCTTCCAAAACTAGAACTGTTATCTTCTTATTTTCTGCAAACAAGTGTTTGCAGAAAATTCACAACCAACTACAATATAATCGAAAACCGTGTTTAAATTACCTGTTTCAAATACAAGATGTCTCTGTGATATGAAAGGTAAAGCAAAATTCCAAAAAAATGGTACACAAATTGTGTACAAAGGTAAAAAACAGTCTGTACTTAAAAATATGTCCCTTCTATCTTATTCGTTTTGATTTATTACTTGTATCATTTCTGTTTATTAAATTAGCACACATTTTACATTAATTGGATTATATGTAAATATAGGGTTGTTCACATATGGGGAACATTGTTTTGTTATCGAGTTTATAGTTATGATTCAAATAAACTATTTCTTTATAATGTAGATTGTAGTAGGATCATATATTCTCCCCAAGAACCGTAAGCTCTTGTCGTGGTGTAATGGAACTTCTTGCTTGGTCGTGGTCTTGGTAGGTGGTGGTATTCTCTAGTTTCTTATTGGACAAGATTGGACCGGAAACAAACAAAAGTGTCTCAGTCATCAAGAAATTATAGAACTAGCTACCGTTACAAACCATATTTCCGAAGATGACGTGGAAATACTAACTACTAACCAGAACCTATCCGAAAGGCACAAACAGCGTTGTATGATATACACAAAAGTTTTTTTTTATGTAAACAGCTACGTGGGGCAAACCACCCCTTTATCTACACTCAGAAAAGCCATGTACGAGTAGATTATTTAGCCACTTTTCATCTGCAGTTATGAAGAGTTTTAACGGACAATTCTAATCTAAATTCAAAAATGACAATACTTTTGACGAACTTAACCAGCATTCTAGATAGCATGTTTCTTGTTTACGAGAATATAATTGTAACAATTTCTATGGAAGCTCTGAATGGAGTACTCCGCATAGGCAGGGTATACTGGGTTGGAAATTACTCATTAGTAACATTATGTAATAAGTTGTATGCAAAAAGGTAGTAGCAATTTAACACTTTCTTAAACGTGTATATTATCAATAAAACATGGGGAAAACTAATTTAAATTCCAAATAGCAAACAGATGGGTTGGCAAACATTAATCATGAGGTGTCTGTTTAATTTCTACTATTCTAGAATCTACTATATTACTATTTTGGAGTCTTTTACTCCAAGCAGTATGAGAAAAAGCAGAAGTGAACCAACTAGAAATATAATCATCATAATTCTCTTTGCCTTTATCACTTTACGGGATCGGCTTCCCTAATGATTTCTTTCTTAAGTCATATCAATATAATTCCCTTTACCAGTATGTCCTGTCTAAGAGTCCCCCCAGATCTTCTTTGATCTTCCCCTCCTACTCCTCCCAGGAACCTGCAGACAAGCAGTTCGTATTGGGTAATTAATATTTTCCCTTCAGCTTCATTGGAATTTTTCTATCACATAACATATCACTCGGTTCCTTACCTTTCTCTATCAATTTCCGCATTACTCTGTAATTCCAATCCTAGGTGCTTAAAACTATTACTTGTCACAATCATTTTACCATACATGATTTTACAAACTACAAATAAAATCATGTCATTGATACCAAAGACATGATTTTATTTGTAGTAACCCAATTGTTAAAGAAACATATCAAATACTGTGTTTTTATCCCACTACATGAGGTTTAATCCTTGTAATCCAAGAGCTTGTCTCCACTGTTCCAGTTTTGTTTTCCAAGTTGCTTTCACTATTTCCTACTAACACTACATTGTCAGCATACATTAAGTACCACGGAATGCTACTCTGTAGTTTTGATATTATTTGATCCATAAATAATGAGAAGCAATCCTACTGTCTCATGAAATTTATTAGTCAATCCCAAATATGTCCTTTTACTAGTTGTTACTCCATTATTCATATATTTCACAATCTTTACATATTCATCGAGGACTTCTTAGACTTTTTAGCAAGTGCCCACCTCAGAATCTCTCAATATCTTTATTATATGCTTTCTTAAGATCAATGAATACCATATGAGCATTTGTTTCTTTATTGTGAGACCTTTAGTACAACACAGGATTACAGATTATAACAATAGTGAAATATTAAATAGTCTTATAATTGTACTTGTAAATATTGCCATAAATCACGTCATTTTACTCTGTATTTATAGGTACTGTGACTAACCGTGAAGCTGTATAATTTGCATTGGAAATAGCAAAATTAGAGAAAGCTTAGCACTGGTGTAATAAACACCATATATTATCGTTTCAAATATTTAATTTTTAATTTTTTTTATTATATCGTCAAATTTTCCTATAGATTAAGTAAGTTTAAAGCAAGTTGTTTAAATATCCAAAAATTTATATCTAGAATTTTTA